>NC_074692.1:11854881-12454881 GCF_029448725.1 Salvelinus fontinalis
CAGTCTGTTGGTTCTGCAAAATAACAAACTTCTAGTGTCTGCTGGGATGAGTATATTCTCTTCTTGTCACAAGGAAAGAACAGAACCTCCGAAAATCTTTGTCTTCAAGCAAAGTTGAGACCTGGTTGTAAAACGTGTAAATTAAGGGCCGTTAAGTTAATCAGTGGCTTTGTTATCAAAGAGCCTGTGTTTACAGGAATAGATCCTAATTCCAGAGGGGTATACTACAAAGCAGGATCCATTATAGTTAGCCAGCTAACTTTGATAAACAACCAGAAATAACTGTTGGTTTTCTGATACGTTTTAGGTTGTTGAGTCAATTAGACCATGACCATTTCCCCCAAAAAGAAAAAAAGAAGTTATTTCAGAACATTTGGGGAAGTTAGCTGACTAAATCCTTGACCCTGCTTTGTAGTATACTCCTCGGAACTTCCTATAATCCTGCCTGACTGGCCATTCCAGTTGGCGGTTGGCGAGTGCTGCAGTGAAATCTGCCGTTCCTTTGGCCAGAGCGTGGCTGTGGATGCATGTACTGTTTATACTGACCTTATACACTTCGGGCTAAAAGCTACTTATATTTAAAGTACCCACATGAGACCAACCCATCCTAACCACATTTCAGCAAAAACAAGGAAAACTCCACTAGGGAGGGTCCTTAATGGATTCATGGTCACATTATTGACATTGGTTACTTTCTGACATAGTCATCCTCCATTTTGAGATAATTGGAAAGAGAGGCCCAACTAAAATGAACCCTTGATTTCAATCACCACAGTAAGTATATACTTTTAGCTAGTCACAAGTACTACATTTATTTTGTTTTTAGCATATACCGGCCTATGAATTGTGGAATACTACAAAAGAGCAGTAATATTTGTTCCAGTCTCACGTTCACTTATGATAAGATGTTTGATGGTCATAGTGGGGCAGGTTTCCAGTAATAATATAGGAAGTTCAGCAGGGGTGATGGAGTGAGGGTAACCAGTGCGTGCGTCCACGCGGAAGGGTGGACAGATGCCTGATAAGACGTGCTTACAGGTCATTTCTGGGAAACAGACTTCAGAGACTGGGACCGGAGGATGGGAGTGGGGGAACCAGGACAGGGATGTAGGCGGTGCGATGGGCTTTCCTGGTCAGAACCGTGGAGACCGTTGCCCTCCCGGTTTATACTACTTTATCATGAGCTTCCTCTACGCTCCACTTCCTCCACTAATAAACCAGACACACAGAGATGACTCAGCAGGAATCTGACTAACAACTCAGTTTTATTAGAGTTTCCAGACACAATGTTCTCATGGCTTTTAAATGTTTATACTACTTTTTCAGGAACTGAGAAGCACTGATTGGCTAATTTACAGTAAGTCTTAGATGCTTAATGTATGAACTGGTGTTGATGATTCCTTATCTTGAAACAAGCTGTGTAATAGGACACTATTCTGTTGACGGGAATTTGCAATGTGACATCAAAGTGGCAGAAAGAAATGAAGCCAAATAGGAAAGCAATATAAGGGAGGGCCAGAGAGTCACAGGTCCGAGTCTGACTGTCGGACTCCGTGCTAGAGGTCTTCACGGATCCACCAAAACCCAAAGAGTGGGTCCAGGTCCAAAATTCAAACTTTTCCCTCAGGTCCGGGTCGGGTCCTGTTTGATTGTCATCAGGTCTATGTAACTACAGCTGATAGACCCGAGTAGACCCAACCACAGCTCTGCATAGCATATGTATTTTACGCTAATAAGGTGAATTTATTTACTTATAGAAAGCCTAGCCAACATTTAAAGACCCATTCGTTAACCAGAAAAGCAACTTGACTGATTAAAAAAAGAAAGTAACCCGGGTCCGGTCTAGACCCTGACCTGTTAGAGTACGGGTTGAGTCTAGGTCGGTTGTCGGGTTTGACTGTTCTCAGGTCCGGATCCCCCTTTAAAAAAAATATGCGTGTCTGTTTGGGTCCAGGTCCAACTTTTTGGACCCGAGAAGACCTCTACTCTGTGCTTCTATGTGCCTACTTGTCAAACCACTGGATGTGTCCTTGGCAGTGAAAACAACCAGCCTATGTCTATGGAGGGAACTGTACCCCTCCAACTTAATACCTCTTTCTCTATTCCAGACTTTGTGTCAGAAATACATCTACAAGCTGTACTGCATTCAATCTAACCATAATAGCAAGTGTAAACACATTGAGTGAGTGAATGCACGATGTAAATCTAGTTTGGAAAGAAAACATGTTCTCATTAGGTCATGAAGCCATAGGTAAAAGCTCATCCGTGGAGAGATGCAGACACACAGCATGTCACCTTGTGATGTCGCAGCCTTTTACACTGACTGACCTCTCCCTTCTTCACTGTCATGGACTGCCTGCGTGGGGTGATCTCCTCATTGATGCTGGAGAGGAAGTTCTGGGAGATTCTCAGGGCATCCTGCAGCAGTGGATAGTCTGGGTGGCTGGAGGGGGTGTGTTTTAACAGGTCCTGAGAGAGGGAGAGAGAGAAAGAAGAGAGCGAGAGAGGGGGGATTCATCTAAATTCAATTATGATGACTTCTTCTAATGGATGTGAAGAGGCATTGTTTCCATGTAAAAGAAAATCTAAAATTCAGGACCAAAGGGGAAAAATCTCCAGTGTGTTAATTTGACTTACATGCAGAACCAGGGTGCTGCGGGTGACTCTGTCCACTGGTTTGTAAAGCAGAGCTGAGGGGGAAAGGTTCATAAAGTGCATAAGGCCCAAGGCAGGACAAGGAAAAGCAGAACTAACAGCATAGGACATATTGAGGCTGAGGGTCAAATTCAATATGCTTAAGCATGTACCACTGTTACTGAAATGAATTCAATTAACTACAGGGTTGAATTATTCATTGTCTTGAACTATTGATATTTAAAATGTAAGGTTTAGTTCATTTGACCCGGAATAGTACAAAATAATTAAAATCGCACTTACTTTCCAGTGAATTTTTGGCCTGGTCTTTGCATTCCTTGGAACTTCTGACCTTAAGATTCTGAGACCACAACAGGAATTGAGAAAGTATTACAAGTCTGTCCAAGAACAACATCATTTCAACACAGCACAGTAACACAATTTCATTAGCCATAACAACAGCATGTGTTCTAACAGAAACATCACCCATGTAAAAGCTCACCATAATGGTCACAGTGAGGAGTGTTAAGAATGCCCAGTCACCACTTCCCAAATAGCCCCCCCTCCTATCCTGCTGTGTGTGGTGCAATACCTACCTCACATATTTCAGCAAACTGTACGTTGGCCTGGCAGCACTTGTCTGCCGTCTCCACAGCAACCTTGTAGTTATCCACAAAGGCCCTGTACACCCCCAGCTGGCTAGCCTTTAGTGGAGAGAGACAATAGAGAGTAGATAAGATGTAGCATGTGGTAGTTAACCTGCTGTTGATTCATGATTCCACTCGTCATACTAGTTCTGTTATTTTCTCCCGTCTCAATGTGCTGCATATAGGGATCAGATGAGATATGGCAGTTTAATAGACACAGCATTTCAAAAATAAAAATAACATGCATCCTATCAGTCTTAAACAAGTTATCCGTTTTGTGCGTCTGTGTGCTTTTGTTTCATGTGTCTCCTTTTTCTCCATCGTCACACCGAGGCAGCTCTTCGCAGTCAGGAGCCTCAGTGTTTTGCCCTGCTTTACTGGCTGTCATGTGGTAAAGCCAGGCTTTTATCTGTGCGGGAGATGTCTCCAGGCAGTCTACTCACATGTGGAGCCAGCATCCACTGCACATTACAGCCAGTCTAACTCCCACGTTTTACTCCTTAAATCTCTTCCTCTTCCTTCAGTATTATTAAAATGATCAAGTGAAGTTTACAGGGGAGTTATGATGCATTTTGTCTAAAGGTGACGACTGTGACTGGATTAGGGCTGTGTCGGTCACGACAATTTATCAGCCGATAACTGTCATGCAAACAACTGCCGGTCTGATGGTAATTGACCGTTAATGAACATAAACACGCTGAGCATCTCCAGGCTTCCACACATTGTCGACAAGCTACTGATGCAGACCTTTGGAACATGTACATTTGAAATAGTCTAATAAATACATTTAATATAGCCTACACTATCACAATAAATACATTTAATATAGCCTACACTATCACAATAAATACATTTAATATAGCCTACACTATCACAATAAATACATGTAATATAGCCTACACTATCACAATAAATACATTTAATATAGCCTACACTATCACAATAAATACATTTAATATAGCCTACACTATCACAATAAATACATGTAATATAGCCTACACTATCACAATAAATACATGTAATATAGCCTACACTATCACAATAAATACATGTAATATAGCCTACACTATCACAATAAATACATGTAATATAGCCTACACTATCACAATAAATACATGTAATATAGCCTACACTATCACAATAAATACATGTAATATAGCCTACACTATCACAATAAATACATGTAATATAGCCTACACTATCACAATAAATACATGTAATATAGCCTACACTATCACAATAAATACATGTAATATAGCCTACACTATCACAATAAATACATGTAATATAGCCTACACTATCACAATAAATACATGTAATATAGCCTACACTATCACAATAAATACATGTAATATAGCCTACACTATCACAATAAATACATGTAATATAGCCTACACTATCACAATAAATACATTTAATATAGCCTACACTATCACAATAAATACATTTAATATAGCCTACACTATCACAATAAATACATGTAATATAGCCTACACTATCACAATAAATACATGTAATATAGCCTACACTATCACAATAAATACATGTAATATAGCCTACACTATCACAATAAATACATGTAATATAGCCTACACTATCACAATAAATACATGTAATATAGCCTACACTATCACAATAAATACATGTAATATAGCCTACACTATCACAATAAATACATTTAATATAGCCTACACTATCACAATAAATACATGTAATATAGCCTACACTATCACAATAAATACATGTAATATAGCCTACACTATCACAATAAATACATGTAATATAGCCTACACTATCACAATAAATACATGTAATATAGCCTACACTATCACAATAAATACATGTAATATAGCCTACACTATCACAATAAATACATGTAATATAGCCTACACTATCACAATAAATACATGTAATATAGCCTACACTATTACAATAAATACATTTAATATAGCCTACACTATTACAATAAATACATTTAATATAGCCTACACTATCACAATAAATACATGTAATATAGCCTACACTATCACAATAAATACATTTAATATAGCCTACACTATCACAATAAATACATGTAATATAGCCTACACTATCACAATAAATACATGTAATATAGCCTACACTATCACAATAAATACATTTAATATAGCCTACACTATCACAATAAATACATTTAATATAGCCTACACTATCACAATAAATACATGTAATATAGCCTACACTATCACAATAAATACATTTAATATAGCCTACACTATCACAATAAATACATGTAATATAGCCTACACTATCACAATAAATACATTTAATATAGCCTACACTATCACAATAAATACATGTAATATAGCCTACACTATCACAATAAATACATGTAATATAGCCTACACTATCACAATAAATACATTTAATATAGCCTACACTATCACAATAAATACATTTAATATAGCCTACACTATCACAATAAATACATGTAATATAGCCTACACTATCACAATAAATACATTTAATATAGCCTACACTATCACAATAAATACATTTAATATAGCCTACACTATCACAATAAATACATTTAATATAGCCTACACTATCACAATAAATACATTTAATATAGCCTACACTATCACAATAAATACATGTTTTATTTTAGGCAGGTCTAAAGAAACATTATGATACAAAGAAAATGTAGCCTATTTCATTAGAACAGAATAGCATATTATGAGTCTCCATTATGTTATGCTCTGATCTGGCTATGCCATATGGCTGTGTACTACACTAGTTCATTCAGCAGACAAGATTTGCTTAGAATTCCTGTGGCATTATTTGATATTATTTTATATAAGCTGAATAAAATTTAAAGGATATTTTTCCCCAAACCATTTCCGAGGAAGTGCGAACATGCGGCTATTCTGTGTTGAGTTTTTAACAAAGTGATCATTTGAAACAGGTCCTCCTATATGCTTAATTTAGAATTATTTATGCAACTTTAGTTGTGATACACTATATGTTTTGTTTTTTAATACATTCTAAGGCTGCATGATGCGATTAATGTTGATTTGAAAAAGGTTGCATGAAAAGGCATGAGACCTGCACTGTTTCTTGCGCAGGCTGCACACACTTCATCAGGCTCTCATTCACAATTTGACAAGGACTTGATAATGTTCTCACCAATCAAACAATTGGTTGAGAGAATGCCAAGAGTGTGCAAAGCTGTCATCAAGACAAAGGGTGGGAACTTTGATGAATCTCAAATATATTTTGATTTGTTTAACACTTTTTGCATTACTACATGATTCCATGTGTGTTATTTCATAGTTGAGATGTCTTCACTATTATTTTACAATGTAGAAAACAGTCAAATAAAGACAAACCCTGGAAAGAGTAGGTGTGTCCAAACTTTTGACTGGTACTGTATGTGCCAGGTAGGCTACACCGGTTGTAAAGTGGATGAATATGCTTACATTTTAAGAATTTAGCAATAAATATAGCAGCACAAGAAAGTTGGTATCCTCTTTTAAATTGTGGCTAGTCTAAACTCTGTTTTCACACGCGATTGCGAAATTACTGGGCTTTCTAAGAACAGATGTTTCTCTAGGCTCTGTAGGATACGGGCTCCGTAGGCTACGGGACACTTTGCATGCAAAAGAAATGCATGCGCCGTTTCTTGCCTAGACTGCACACGCTGGGCATCATTCACAACTGATAATATTCTCACCCATCAGACTACTCTCAATTTAATCTTGTCTTTACATATACTAGATAAAATATGTGTGGAATTATCTTTTATTTAGAATGGAACATTATCAAGCACCTGCTGGAACAGGGGCAGGGGGAGAATTTTTTTAAATCTATATGTAGTGGAATAGTGAATGGAGGATGACACTTTCCCCGCGGTTCATTTTCATGCCAGCTAGGTAGGCTACTTCGGTTGTAAAGCGAAGCAATGTGCTTAATATTAGGAAAGTTGAGAAATAGATATAGTAGGCCTAGCATATAGAAAGCTGACGGGATCCTCTTTTTAATAGAGGCCATCAAAACTAGAGGCCATCAAAACTATGTTTTCCCACGCAATTGCACAGGATAGCCTATAAGAATGTTGCGCAACATGGGCTTACAGGAACACCTTTGATTCCATGCAACAAGCAGCTTTGAGGAGCTGTCTCTCACTGCCAACAGGTGATCCTATTCTGCTTAAACTCTAAAAGCCAGGGCTCTCATGACTAGATTCCTGATTGTATTTGCATGGATGTCAGAGTGATTAGAGGAACAATAGAGCCCTGAGTACCAGGCCATTAGTGACTGGCCATTAACAAGTTTGGTAGGATACAACCATCAGTGGCATCAGAGTGCCGTTTTGGAGAAGCCTAGTCACATGGAATTTGACTTCGGTCATGACTCGTGACTGCCAGTATGGCGTTCATACAGTCACCGTAACAGCCCTAGACTGGAGACATATCAGCTTACTCAGAGCACAATGCTGTTTACGGCTGGGGAAGTTTATTCTCATGTTTTTGGAGTACAGAAGCCCCCGGAGAACACACAAAAAAACACAACAGCATTTACTAGGCCTTTACACAACAATAATATTGCTCACCAGTTTCTGGAAGAGATCGCCCACACACTGGTTGTGGCTCCAGTCCTGAACTCTGGGTAGCAGGGCATCGTAGAAGTCCTTGTGGATCTCATGGAGCTCTGTCACCTTGAAGAAGATGGTCTCTATCTGCTGGATGGTCAGCATTGGCTGAGAGGTGGTGGCCGCTGCCCTCAGAGGCTTCATGGGCTGGGACAATCAATGCAAGACAAAGCATTACTGTGTGTGTGTGTGTGTGTGTGTGTGTGTGTGTGTGTGTGTGTGTGTGTGTGTGTGTGTGTGTGTGTGTGTGTGTGTGTGTGTGTGTGTGTGTGTACACACACGGATGGGTCTCTGTGTGTCTATCCAACATGTTTAATAGTGAGGTATGCCATATTCAATTAGTTGAGTGATTACTCAAGGCCTAGGATTTAACAGCAGCAGCACAGCTCAAAGTCCTCAGTCTCTCACCAGTAAGATAGCCCCCAGGTGGCTGAGATACATCTCCTCACTGGCTAAGATCCCTGACAGAACCCATTTCCGCATCTCCAACTCTTTCTCCTGATCCAGCTCTGTCTGTGTGAGAATGAGAGAGAGAGAGACCCAGTGAATTAGAGAGAGAGAGAGACAGACCGACCGACAGGGTTTTCACTTCTATCAGGCTCATCTTGGGATTCTAAATCGAACCGGAGCAGATCTTCCCAAATCCCTGTGGTTGTTCAAGGAGACCGTCCTCTCTAGGGAACCCAACACATTCAATGAAACCCTGTGGGAGATGTAGAGAGCAGAGGCCAGGGTCAAAGATCCATTGTATTGTGTAGAGAAACAATTGTTTATCTAGCCTAGGATGAGACCTGTAGTTCTAGATGGGTCAAAGGCATCAGTCAGTTAGGTTTCTGACAGTCTGTCGATATGGCTCTCGTGCATAGAGAGCAGAGCAGGAATTAATAGCTCTGACAACTCCACAGCCTGAACACGAAGGGGGGCACAAGAGAGCCCCCCCCCCCCCCCCCCCCCCCCAACGAATTTAACCTTTGAAGATCAGAGTGGAGCACATCAGAGGATGACGACCCAGGGGACACCGGAGATTGGCTAGGTACAGTACAGTAAGGGTGGTTGAGATTTATAGGGTGAGTGAAAGTGTGGTTGGAAAGAGCAGAACACCTCTCTATTAAATACACGCAGAGCCCAGGGCACACTTAGAAAGGTGGAAGCAGTGCTAGAGGACGGGAGCATTAACAGATTGCTGCACTGAATGGAAAATCCGAGACCGGCGCTTTAAAATGTAGGAGATGAAGCGTGTGGCAGTAGGACTGGTGATAACATTACCGACAAGGTGAACTCCAGGGAGCCAGATGAGTGTGTGTCCCGGCTGCTGCGGCTCTTGGAGCGGAGGCGAGGTGAGGAGGAGGGCGAGGTGCTGAACGTCTGGAGGTCATGGTGCTGCTGGTGCTCCTCTGCCTGCTCCAGATATCCATAGGAAGGAGGGGTTCCACTGTAGGGGGCTTCTGGGATAATGACACACAGGTGGAATGGGGTTAGGTGAGGGATTTGAAAATATATATGTTTCAATAACTATTTTCATGGCAGCAAGGCATTTCAGGCAGTGGCACAGTGGGAATCTCTCTCTCATTGACCACATCACTTCACAGGCAAGAAAAGTGCTCTTCTCATCCAAAAACACCACTAATGCCACTGAACAGACAGTGGAAGGAAGTTAGGAAGGGTTGACCATTTATCACCCTCTCAAACATTCTAGTCATAATCCTTTGTTGAGAAGAGAACATTATGCAAACACAAAAATAACCACAATAGGTTTCACATCATACAAACACAAGGGCTTAAAAAAGTTATTCATCTGTATAGCAAATGGTATTATCTAGAAGCTACTGTATATTAAACATATTTATAAAATGGCCCACAGGCTGAAAATACAGCTGTTTCATTCAACCTCTAGTGTGCTCTATTCCAATACGCTCTATTCCAATACAGTCCATGTCTCTGTGCTTCAAATCCCCTCTGACCTTCAGCAAGCAGTGTGCAGCTCTGCCAAATCTACCACAGAGACTGTGCCAGACACACAGTCAGGGACAGTTCCACAGCAGAGGATAAACCAGGAGAACTGCAGCGAAAATACTGACTCCCTTGTGTGGTTCGGAGAATCATTCATGTCAATCCCTCTACTCTGAGTAGGCTACACAAACTACTGTAACTGTACAGACATGCCAGTAGTTCAACTGGACAGGGGCTTAACCATAGTAATTCTTTATTTACATATCAACTCAATGGATTTCAAAAAGCAACAACAACAGAAAAAACTCTAGGAAGTGAACAGACTAGTATCAAAGCAATCAAATAGGAATCCCTTCTTATTGATCACTCAGTGGTCAGAATCAAACCAGTAACCTGTGGAACAGATAATTGGGTCAATGGGACTTTGTCCGCCCATTATTATCTCTTCTCCTCTCCTTCCTTCTCCACCATGTCTAATTGTGGCTGTGTGGTGTTTCTAGTTCCTTCTGAGTGAATACATCCAAGGTGTAGGGAAGTGGCGAAGGCTACAGTAGACCTCTCCGTTTGTAGAGCAGACAGAGGGAGGACTAATCTTAGCTCTTCCTATTCTTTTTGGTTCATAAGTGTTGGCAACCGACCAGAAACACCCCCTCTTATTCATAATCACAGCAAAAGTGGACATTCTGGGAGGAAGTGAATGCAGACAGAATGCAACAG
The DNA here is from genome assembly GCF_029448725.1 of Salvelinus fontinalis. Lineage (NCBI taxonomy): Eukaryota > Metazoa > Chordata > Actinopteri > Salmoniformes > Salmonidae > Salvelinus > Salvelinus fontinalis. The sequence goes on from NC_074692.1 coordinate 11,865,460, forward strand.
TGGTCTATTTTGGTGTTATAGCTGCTGTTGTGTAGATTACTCATCTAGAATTGCATAAAGTAGTGCTCAATCCCCGTTATTGATACCTTGACTCACCCACAATGTATATCATTTTTGGCAGTTTCTGTGTGGGAGAAACAAGCTGTGGTTTGTTTGTCTGTAAGGCCTCAGTGTTGAAAAAGCAGGACACTGACAGAACCTACTGTATTTTCAGAAGAGGATACACAGAGATAACTAGCTCACCTCTACTAGAAAACAGGAAAAAGGAATCCGGAAGCATGGCGGGCAGAACAAACCCAGCCCTGTGAAGTGTCTGGGGCCTGGCCGAGTCAGTCTGACAATGTGACACCCAGATACAATGGCAGCCTGAACAAACACACTGCGCCCTGCAGAGAGAAACCACTGTGTTTACTCTGGAGGAGCAGGCCACTGCAGGGCATGACAGGCCAGGGGAATATGGGGGAAGCCAATGTGAAAGGCCACACTGTGTGTCTGTCAGATTATACAACAGCAGTGACAATGGGTGAAAAACACTTCCTCTCACACAGATACAGATGCCTGGAAATCACTGTCAATGGACACATACTAACCCATCATTCAGACAAAAATAAATTTCAGTAAAATTGGCATATTTATCTGTTTATTTGGATCCCCATTAGCTTTTGCAGAAGCTACTCTTCCTGGGGTCCACAAAAAACACCAAACATGACAAGTAACAAAACACTGATAGACAAGGACAGTCATATAGATTTAAAATACAACCATATACAAACAATACAACAACAAAAATGATGTGCTTGTTAGTGTGTGTCTGTGTGTGCCTCCTCACAGTCCTCGCCGTTCCATGAGATGTTGTTCAATCCATCTTTTTGCTGTTTGCTTGAGTAATAGGAGATGGAAGGGAGTTCAATGTGATCATGGCTCTGTATAATACTGTGCTTTGCTGTGAATTCATTTTGGACTTGGGGACTGTAAAGAGACCCCTGGTGGCATGTCTTGTGGGGTATGTTTGGGTGTCTGAGCTGAATGTTATTTGATTATGCAGACAAAACTGGAATTTTCATCACAGTAATACTTCTCATAAAAACGAGAAGAGAAGCAGTTACTCTCTCATCAACCCCCAAGCAGGAAAGACACATAGCTCTGTATGTGCATTTCAGGGCAAGGCGTACCACTCTGTTTTGAGCCAGCTGCAGCTTTGCTATGTCTGTCTTTGCTGCACTACACCATATTACCAGACAGTAATCAAGATGGGACCACACCAGAGCCTGAACAAATAGTACAGTTGATTTGTCAAAAACGCAAAACATTTTTACGACAGCCACACCCCTCCTCACCTTCACAACAACTTTGTCAATATGACTCAATCATGATAATAGACCATCCAATGTTATCATCCATAAAACATGTCTTAAAAATGTTATTTCTTACTTACGAACTAATATGAAATACAATATTGTTCTTTTTTAATGAAATGACACAGAGACAGTTATTTACATGGCCCTGGAATAACCATACTTAAAAAAAAATGCAGATTCGTTTTCCATGGTAGCGTGAAAAAGCAGGCAAACATCCTAACATTGAGTGAAGAGGATTTCACAATAGGCTAGATCCTCAATCAAGCTTAGTTCTCGGACTACAAGGCCTGTTGCTAAGGAAATGTCCAGGCAGGTCTGTCCGGAATGTTGAGCAATTCATCAACTTCAAAGCGGAAACAGACATTCTGCACAGGGTCAAATTTTCACAAAAACACCCCCCCGGCCTCCCACAGACACATATAACATTAGATTCATATTAAATATAATCTAATCAACTCTGGGATGGCTGTCCCTGAACCAACCCTGTAAGTTGTCTAATGCTTTTACTTTTTCACAGGTTAAATCACTTTAAAACATTTACCAAAGAAGCTCAGCTACAGCTCTGTGGGACAAACAAAGAGCAAATGCACTTTTCCTGTTTCCACTGTGCAGTAACAGAGTCATTGAGAAGATGGCTTTACTCTCAAACACTGTGGGTGGAAGGTGGTAGAGGGAATCTGACAGTCTCCCCTCAACTAACCTCAAAAGGGTTACAGTTGTGCAATTCAGGCTGTATCACAACAAAATGTGAAGGGGTGTGAATACTTTCTGAAGGTACTGTAGCAGCTGAGGAACAGAGGAAAACATTTATCTGGATTTTTTGTAGAGAATGCTGCAGAATTTAGAGATTCTTTCAGCATTATTGAATTTGCCTCTGTGCTGATCTTTGTGTTTAGTAAACCAAAGTTCATCAGGCTTAGAAGATCTTTGCCTGTATCTGGAAATGGTGATTGTTTAGTGCACAAGTTAGTAATTACAGAGGGAGCCACTAAACATAGCTACCTGCTATACATAACAGGTTAAAACGCTCTCAAATCCCTGTCTAGAGAGCATAACCTCGGCACCATGCACTCGGTCCCTGTAGATAAAACAAAATCGGAAAACCTCTGACAACCTCTCTTTTGTGGAGAACGATGACAGGAGGTTTGACACACACACCCCAAAGAAGGGTTGGGGTCAATTCCAATTCAAATTCTTTCTAATTGAAAATAATTTTTGTGTATTTCTGGAAATGACTGGAATTGGCCCTAACCCTGCATCAAGGATATATACACATATACCTACTCCATATGTATACCGAGTGTACAAAACATTAGGAACACCTACTCTTTCCATGACATACAATGCCTTCAGAAAGTATTGACTTTGTCTACATTTTGTTGTGTTACAGCCTGAATTTAAAATCTATTAAATGGAGATTGTTTTGTCACTGGCCTACACACAATACCCCATAATGTCAAAGTGGAATTATGTTTTTAGAAATGTTTATAAATTAATTTAAAAAATGCTCAAATGTCTTGAGTCAACAAGTATTCAACAAAAATTCAACCCCTTTGTTATGGCAAGCCTAAATATCTTCAGGTGTAAAAATTTGCTTAACAAATTTCACATGTCACATAGAATGTTGCATAAGCTCACTCTGTGTGCAATAATAGTGTATAACATGATTTTTGAATGACTACCTAATCTCTGTACCCCACACATACAATTATCTGTAAGGTCCCTCAGCCAAGCAATCAATTTCAAACACAGATTCAACCACAAAGACCAGGGAGGTTTTCCAATGCCCCTCAAAGAAGGGCACCTATTGGTAGACATTGAATATCCCTTTGAGCATGGTGAAGTTACTAACAACACTGGACAGTTTATCAATTACACCCAGTCACTACAAAGATACAGGTGTCCATTCTAACTCAGTTGTCGGAGAGGAAGGAAACCGCTGAGGTAATTCACCATGAGGCCAATTGGGACTTGGAAACAGTTAGAGTTTGATGGCTGTGATTGGAGAAAACTGAGGATGGATCAACATTGTAATTACTCCACAATACTAACCTAATTGACAGAGTGAAAAGAATGAAGCCTGTACAGACTAAAAACATATTCCAAAACATGCATCCTGTTTGCAACAAGGCACTAAAGTAATACTGCAAAAAATGTGGGAAAGCAATTAACTTTTTGTCCTGAATACAAAGTGTTATGTTAGGGGCAAATCCAATACAACACATTACTGAGTACCACTCTCCATATTGTCAAACATAGTGGTGGCTGCATCATGTTTTGGGTATGCTTGTAATCGATAAGGACTGGGGAGTTTTTCAGGATAAAAAAAGAAATAGAATTGAGCTAAGCATAGGCAAAATCCTTGAGGAAAACCTGGTTCAGTACACTTTCCACCAGACAGTGTGAGATAAATCCACCTTTCAGCAGGACAATAGCCTAAAACAAGGCCAAATATACACTGGAATTGCTTATCAAGTAGCAGAGTTGAAGTTGAGACTTAAATCTACTTGAAAATCTAATGGCAAGACCTGAAAATGGTTGTCTAGACAACCAATGACAGAGCTTGAAGAATTTTTAAAATAATAAAATGGGCAAATATTGTACAATCCAGGTGTGCAAAGCTCTTAGAGACTTACCCAGAATGACTCACAGCTGTAATCACTGCTAAAGGTGATTCTAACATGTATTGACTCAGGGGTGTGAATAGTTATGTAAATGAGATTTCTGTATATTTCATTTTCAATCAATTAACAAAAAATTTTAAAAACATGTTTTCACTTTGTCATTATGGGGTATTGTGTGTAGATGGGTGAGAAAAATCTATTTAATCAATTTTGAATTCAGGCTCTAACACAACCAAATGTGGAATAAGTCAAAGGGTATGAATACTTTGTGAAGACACTGTAGACTGACCATGTGAATCCAGGTGAACGCTTTGATCCCTTATTGATGTCACTTGTTAAATCCACTTTAAATCAGTGTATGAAGGGGAGGAGACAGATTAAAGAAGGATTTTTAAGCCTTGAGACAATTGAAACATTGATTGTGTATGTGTGCCATTCAGAGGGTGAATGGGCAAGACAACATTTTTAAGTGCCTTTGAACGGGGTATGGTAGTAGGTGCCAGGTGCATCGGTTTGAGTGTGTCAAGAACTGCAACGCTGCTGGGTTTTTCACACTCAACAGTTTCCCATGTGTATCAAGAATGGTTCACCATCCAAAGTACATCCAGCCAACTTGACAAAACTGTGGGAAGCATTGGAGTCAACATGGGCCAGCATCCCTGTGGAATGCTTGACACTTTGTAGAGTCCATGCACCAATGAATTGAGGCTGTTCTGTGGGCAAAACGGGGGTGCAATTCAATATTAGGAAATGTGATTTGAGACTAATGTAAGTGTAAGTGACAAGAATTTACAGTGAATGTATTTAAAGCTGTTAACTAACATGGATGTGGACGACCAAGAACTTTAAGCATTGTAAATGTTATTTTGGCCAACTCTGTGTGGTTGCAGTATTGCCATTTTCTACACTAATGTTTTGCAAAAAAATAAACTGTGTTTACGTGTAAATGTGTAAATGTCTTAACATGTGTAAATATTTGAATGAACATAACAAGATTCAACAACTGAGACATAAACTGAACAAGTTCCACAGACATGTGACTAACAGAAATTGAATAATGTGTCCCTGGACAAAAGGGGGGGGGGGGGGGGGGGGGGGTCAAAATCAAAAGTAAGAGTCAGGATCTGGTGTGGCCACCAGCTGCATTAAGTACTGCAATGCATCTCCTCCTCATGGACTGCACCAGATTTGTCAGTTCTCGCTGTGAGATGTTACCCCACTCTTCCACCAAGGCACCTAAAAGTCCCCAGACATTTCTGGGGGGGAATGGACCTAGCCCTCACCCTCCGATCCAACAGGTCCCAGACGTGCTCAATGGGATTGAGATCCGGTCTCCTCGCTGGCCATGGCAGAACACTGAAATTCCTGTCTTGCAGGAAATCAGCCATACTGCTCGTTCTGTGTGTGGCTGGTGGCATTGTCATGCTGGAGGGTTATGTCAGGATGAGCCTGCAGGAAGGGTACCACATGAGGGAGGAGGATGTCTTCCCTGTAACGCACAGCGTTGAGATTGCCTGCAATGATAACAAGCTCACTCCGATGATGCTGTGACACACCGCCCCAGACCATGACGGACCCTCCACCTCCAAATCGATCCTGCTCCAGAGTACAGGCCTCGGTGTAACGCTCATTCCTTCGACAATAAACGCGAATCCGACCATCACCCCTGGTGAGACAAAACCGTGACTCATCAGTGAAGAGTACTTTTTGCCAGTCCTGTCTGGTCCATCAACGGTGGGTTTCTGTGATGTGTGGTGAGGACCTGCCTTACAACAGGCCTACAAGCCCTGAGTCCAGCCTCCCTCAGCCTATTGCGGACAGTCTGAGCACTGGTGGAGGGATTGTGCATTCCTGGTGTAACCCAGGCAGTTGTTGTTGCTATCCTGTACCTGTCTCGCAGGTGTGATGTTCGAATGTACCGATTATGTGCAGGTTTTGTTACACGTGGTCTGCCACTGCGCGGACATTCAGCTGTCCGTCCCGTCTCCCTGTAGCGCTGTCTTAGGCGTCTCACAGTACGGACAATGCAATTTATGGCCATGGCCACATCTGCAGTCCTCATGCCTCCTTGCAGCATGCCTAAGGCACGTTCACGCAGATGAGCAGGGACCCTGGGCATCTTTCTTTTGGTGTTTTTCAGTAGGAAGGCCTCTTTAGTGTCCTAAGTTACCATAACTGTGACCTTAATTGCATACCGTCAGTAAGCTGTTAGTGTCTTAACGGCCGTTCCACAGGTGCATGTTCATTCATTGTTTATGGTTCACTGAACAAGCATGGGAAACAGTGTTTAAACCCTTTACAATGAAGATCTGTGAAGTTATTTGGATTTTTACGAATTATCTTTGAGGACAGGGTCCTGAAAAAGGGACATTCCTTTTTTTGCTCAGTTTATACAACTGCATTGTTAGTTAAGGGTTTGTAAGGAAGCATTTCACTGTAAGGTCTACACTTGTGCATTCGGTGCATGTGACAAATACAATCTGATCACAACAGATGTGACCTTGCTTACAGGGCAGGGTTCACACAGTCCGTTTCAGTGGAATACAGGATATCCTTTACATATGAATGCACTCTTAAAAAAAATAAACTTGTCTTGAAGGATAGTTTCCAGGCCATTGTCTTTCTCCTTTGGATTAAGACGGAGAGCTTGATTGTGTTGATGCTGAATGGTGTTGCTTTTAGAGTCTCAGTGTGATGCATGCATCAAAGCACTGTCACACTTCACTGCATTGGCTAGAGGATACAAAATATTTCTATGGAAAGAAAGATGAACTGGTCGGTAGTTCTGGAAATAACTTAAGGAGGGAATGGTCCAGAGAGTGACCAGAGTGACAGCCTGTAGAGACCCTGCTTGACCCATCTGGACGCACACTAACCGTGGTGGGACGCAACGAACAAAACGGGTCCACCAATTCAAAAATGAGCCACGAATGTTCATCAATTCTCCACAGACAGGGCTAATACAGTATTCCCTTTAAGACATTATGGTCCAGGAATAATAACTTTAGTTTTGCATGTATCACAATGACAGTCACTCTGTCGCCTCAGACTGCACGTTCATAGATCAGAGGAGATATGGCACTTCTTTTTAAAAATCTAAAAAACAGTGAAGATGCCAAATGTGTGATGCTGTTAAGAGGTTTGGCCACTTTCTGCCTCCACTAATGGATTTTCATCTTGATTGTGTGGTCACTGGGGAGACAGCTGCCAGCTAACAGAGAGGATACGGGTGTGATAATGGCTTTTTACCATCAAAACGGGTATGACTTCTAGAGCTCTCCTCGCTAAATATAAAAAGACACATAGAAAACTATAAATGGTGCAATTGTTTATCAATAACAATCCAATTTACTAATCCTCAGCCTACAAAACAGTTGCAATTCAAACGCACTACTCCAAAGGAGTATTTACATCCCTCACAGCTAACCCAGGAAGGACTGGGCTGGGTGGATCTTTCAGTACTGCAGTCACGTCACTTCAGCACATCTGGTTTCTCTCTGATTGAGCGTTCCCCATCAGGTTGAAAAGAACCAGGCCTGAAAATGTGGCATTTGTGAAGGGGCAGGGGCACACCGGCCCTGGAAGAAGCTGACTGGGTGTTTTGGCAATCAGCAGAGCGTGAGCCAACCAAATATCAGCACATTCTGGCACATCTGAAGAACTTTGTTGAAATGGGAGGGAGGCCGACCACAGGCACAGTAGGAGTAGTGAGGCCCACCAGCGCTCCGCTCAGATCTGTTATGGGACAGCCTAAAATTAGCGCCAGAATTGAGCAGTGTAGGTCAGAACTCAGCCGCCCAGCCCAGCACACCTACTAATCAGTGTGTTGAAATAGCTCAGGATGGTCACAGTAATGCTCTGTGTAACAAAATATCAAGGCTCAATAAATTGTTCCAATCTGTGACCTACAGGATGCACGCACACACGCACACTGAAGGTGTGATGCTAGCTAAAAAAGAAGGCACAAATGTGTTTTCCCCTAATAAACTCGGCAAAAAACGAAACGTCCTCTCACTGTCAACTGCGTTTATTTTCAGCAAACTTAACATGTAAATATTTGTATGAACATAACAAGATTCAACAACAGAGACAAACTGAACAAGTTCCACAGACATGTGACTAACAGAAATGGAATAATGTGTCCCTGAACAAAGGTCAAAATCAAAAGTAAGTCAGTATCTGGTGTGGCCACCAGCTGCATTAAGTACTGCAGTGCATCTCCTCCTCATGGACTGCACCAGATTTGCCAGTTCTTGCTGTGAGATATTACCCCACTTTTCCACCAAGGCACCTGCAAGTTCCCGGACATTTCTGGGGGGAATGGACCTAGCCCTCACCCTCCGATCCAACAGGTCCCAGACGTGCTCAATAGGATTGAGAATCGGGCTCTTCGCTGGCCATGGCAGAACACTGACATTCCTGTCTTGCAGGAAATCATGCACAGAACGAGCAGTATGGCTGGTGGCAGTGTCATGCTGGAGGGTCATGTCAGGATGAGCCTGCAGGAAGGGTACCACATGAGGGAGGAGGATGTCTTCCCTGTAACACACAGCATTGAGATTGCCTGCAATGACAACAAGCTCAGTCCGATGATGCTGTGACACACCGCCCCAGACCATGACGGACCCTCCACCTCCAAATCGATCCCGCTCCATAGTACAGGCCTTGGTGACTCGTCAGTGAAGAACACTTTTTGCCAGTCCTGTCTGGTCCATCAATGATGGGTTTGTGCCCATAGGCAACGTCGTTGCCGGTGATGTCTGGTGAGGACCTGCCTTACAACAGTCCTACTAGCCCTCAGTCCAGCCTCTCTCAGCCTATTGCGGACAGTCTGAGCACTGATGGAGGGATTGTGCATTCCTGGTGTAACTCGGGCAGTTGTTGTTGCCATCCTGTACCTGTCCCGCAGGTGTGACGTTCAGATGTACCGATCCTGTGCAGATATTACACGTGGTCTGCCACTGTACAGACGATCAGCTGTCCGTCCTGTAGAGCGGTCTTAGGCCTCTCACAGTACGGACATGGCAATTTATTGCCCTGGCCACATCTGCAGTCCTCATGCCTCCTTGCAGCATGCCTAAGGCACATTCACGCAGATGAGCAGGGACCCTGGGCATCTTTCTTTGTGTTTTTCAGAGTCAGTAGAAAGGCCTCTTTAGTGTCCTAAATTTTCATAACTGTGACCTTAATTGCCTACCGTCAGTAAGCTGTTAGTGTCTTAACGACCGTTCCACAGGTGCATGTTCATTAATTGTTTATGGTTCATGGAACATGCATGGGAAACAGTGTTTAAACCCTTTACAATGAAGATCTGTGAAGTTATTTGGATTTTTATGAATTATCTTTGAAACACAGGGTCCTGAAAAAGGGACGTTTCTATTTTTGCTGAGTTTATTCGGGATAAATTATTCAGACATCAACAGTACATCTTGTTAAAGTAAATACATGAAATAGTGTTGTCTGCCACAAACCTGGCACCAGGATAAAGTGACTATCGGGGTAGTTGAAAACGGCGGTTCTTGCATTGGAATTATATAGAATTTTGCTTATATCACGTTATACCACAATAAACGAAGTTCAAATGATGAGACTCGGAGATCATTGAGTGCTTTTGAAGTGACAGTCAGGTTGGTGCGAAATCTGTATCAGCACAAGGGACAGCGCCCTACACACTAAAGCAAGTCCGTTTTGGTAATGAATATAGGCTACAAGATTAGATAGTCTTTTTGTAATAAGTGAATTACCCTATGTGAATACATTTGTACACACAGCTGTCTTACCAAAATAATGCAAACTAAATGCTGAAAGTAGTCGCTTAGTTATTCATGCATGCAAAAAAAAATACTGAACAGCAGCTTGACTTAGAATACTGACAAGTGTGAATGCGAACAGAACAAAAACAGCGCCAAGTAGCAGGCCTAGTAAACAAAATATCAGATCGATAAAGACATGACACAATCTATGTAGGCCAGTAACATTATAATAAACAAACGCACTACACAAAAGGTGAATGTGAATGGAGATCCAAGCATAGGCAAATGAGATGCGGCCATGTACAGCTGTCTTGCCAAATAAATAGGTCAAACATGAAAAATCATACCACTCGGTGCTAATGAGTTCAGCAACACGGTGTGATATGGCACAATACACTTCTGTGAATCAATTGACCCAGATAATCAATGCCGGCCTACCATCAACACGTTTTCCAATACGTATAGTTCCATTAACAACCACGAAAACCAATCGGCTACCAAGAAAACCATAATAGAATGTATCTATTTCTATGATGTAACATACCGATTTATAGCTATACCCGGAGGCATCATTTGGGTTCTTGCATTGGAATTATATTGAATTCTGCTTATATATCACAATGAATATAAAATATAATAAAATATCAAATTCTTTTGATCAAGAAGTAACAGATTGGCGCGAAATCTCCGCTGCGCTCTATCAGCACCATGGACAGGGCCCTACAAACTAAAGCAAGATTAAACATTTTTAAAACACCTAGATTGTTTTTTTACTGCTCAGAAATCTTCTTGAAAGATCTCCCTCAAATTGGAGGGAGTTGGATTAGTTGAGCTTTCCTCAGGTGTAGCATGCTTCTTCTGTGCTGACTGAACACGTTTGTCAAAGTGGAAAAATGTGTTCTCGGATGTAGCTTCCTCAGTGACTATTTCACTCATGAGCCCTATGATTTAATTTGGAATATTGTATGATGTCTATGTGGCATTGTGGGGTATGCTGCTCAACACCTTGGCAAGTACCTTGTCTTTTCGGAGAGAAAAAAAAGTCCACTGCCCCTTCCCCTCTATCACGTGCAATGTCCCCAGCAGTGGTTGCTGGTTTGAAACAAGGAACTCAATAATGTCCACAATCGCCGACACGATTTCTTGCCAGCTGCCCATCATTAACAAGTTGACACCTCAGTACTCATACCCTAACTTGTTTTTCTTTCCACAGTGCATATCAAGTGCTCTTTACTTGATGCCTGCCTAGCGAATCCCTTGGTACTATCAATAGCATGCTTCAAGTTAGAACACCCAGCTTGGTTAAAGGCCTTGTCTGTGTTAGCATTGGACCCAACACAGAACTTTCGACATGGGAAACAAAATTCTGCATCTGCAGTAACCGAGTATTCCAGCCACTCTTCTTATGAACCAGTTGGCATTAAAATAAAATGTTTGGACATAAAACCTGCAGCTAGGGTAGGATTCTAGGCTAACCTGGGCTGGCTCCTCTTTTCCAAGATCGTCAGGAACAGTGGAGGTGGAGGGGGTTGTGGGGCCATTATACTGGCGGCGCTTGTGGAAGAGGGGGAAGGCTCTGTATACGGCGCTAGCTTGAGCCAGAGAGGAAGAGGCGAAGCGAGATGGACAACTAGGCCAAAAATCTGTATTCTCCAGCAGCTGGAGTTGTTTCTTTCACCTACCAAGCGGAGGAGTTTTTGTATGAGTGTCGAATTTGTTCAACAAAAAATGTAATGGCTTCTACGTGAGGTATATTTGATCGAATACAAGTTTCATAATGCTTATGTTGTTACGAATGTACTGATATAAGGACACGTGACATCCCAGCAACTTTGAGAAAAAACACTTTATATCAGAGTTGTCTCGAGATGGCTATGCATATTGATGACGTGGCTAGTAGCATAGCATCTCTCCATTGAAAACAGGCGGTTGACGTCAACACCCCTCATCGACATAGGTATCTTGTCATTATATACAAATCTCTGCTGGAGCTTGGCGGCATCGTCGCTGCTTGGCCTCAGTCATTTGATGGTGCTGCTGCTCGTCGCTCTCCGACTTTGTTTCTGATATCCATTGTGGCAGTTGCAGATTAGCTGGTTCGAGCTAGCTAAATAGGCTCAGACTAATAACACTAACGCTTTTACAGCTAGCTAAGAAGATAACTCTGTAGTGATGTGGGGCGTGAAAGAGTTGAGTGAAGCAGCTTCAATGGTAAACTTGATCAAGCCCTTATAAATCTAAATATTACAGGCGGAGGCATACCACGTTATTCAATTAGCCTACCACAGATGAGAAGCATTTTGTCCCACGCATTTTATGGAAACCCAAAGGGAGTCATACCTAATCGTCCCAGTGGCTTTCCATAGCCTCCTACACACCGCGGCAGGCTCTGTCCATTGTGCTGACACAGCGCAGATACAGATTTTGCACCAACCTGTCACTCAATAATTTAGATGAGTGACAGGTTACAATACATTACACAATACATGTATGTTTTGTTCAATAAAGTTAATAAATCCAAAAATCTTAGTTTACATTGGCGCGTTATGTTCAGTAATGTTTTGCCTCCAAAACATCCAGTGATTTTGCAGAGAGCCACATCAATTTACAGAAATACTCATAATAAACATTGCTAAAATATACAATTGTTATGCATGGAATTATAGATAAACTTCTCCTTAATGCAACCGCTGTGTCAGATTTCAAAAAAACTTCTCGGAAAAAGCACACCATGCAATAATCTGAGTACGGCGCTCAGACACAAAAACAAGCCATACAGATACCCGCCTTGTTATGGAGTCAACAGAAGTCAGAAATAGCATTATAAATATTCACTTACCTTTGATGATCTTCATCAGAATGCACTCCCAAGAATCCCAGTTCCACAATAAATGTTTGTTTTGTTCGATAAAGTCCATCATTTATGTCCAAATACCTCATTTTTGTTCGGGGGTTTAGTACACAAATCCAAACTCAGGAGGCGCGGTCCAGGTGAAAGTTCAGACGAAAAGTCATATTACAGTTCGTAGAAACATGTCAAAGTATAGAATCAATCTTTAGGATGTTTTTATCATAAATATTCAATAATGTTTCAACCGGAGAATTCCTTTGTCTGTAGAAATGCAAAGGGAACGCAGCTAACTCTCACAGGAGCGCGCGAGACTGAGCTAGTGACACTGCCAGACCCCTGACTCAATCAGCTCTCATTCCCCCCTCCTTCACAGTAGAAGCATCAAACAAGGTTCTAAAGACTTTTGAAGCCTTAGGAAGTGCAATATGACCCCATAGACACTGTATATTCGATAGGCCATGACTTGAAAAACTACAAACCTCAGATTTCCCACTTCCTGGTTGGATATTTTCTCAGGTTTTTGCCTGCCATGAGTTCTGTTATACTCACAGACATCATTCAAACAGTTTAAGAAACTTCAGAGTGTTTTCTATCCAAATCCACTAATTATATGCATATTCTAGCTTTTAGGAATGAGTAGCAGGCAGTTTACTCTGGGCACCTTTTTATCCAAGCTACTCAGTCCCAAAGAAGTTAATGGAGAAATGTCAGCACTGTTGCTACTCTCTCTAGGAGTGGCCATCCTGCAAAGATGACTGCAAGAGCACAGCGCAGAATGCTCAATGAGGTTAAGAAGAATCCTAGAGTGTCAGCTATATACTTACAGAAATCTCTGGAAGATGCTATCATATCTGTTGACGAGTCTACAATGCGTAAAACACAAAACAAGAAGGGTGTTCATGGGAGGACACAATGGAAGAAGCCACTGCTGTCCAAACAAAACATTGCTGCATGTCTGAAGTTCACAAAAGAGCACCTGGATGTTCCACAGCGCGACTGGCAAAATATTATGCAGACAGATTAAACTAAAGTTGTGTTGTTTGGAAGGAACACACAACACTAAGTGTGGAGAAAAAAAAGGTACAGCACACCAACATCAAAACCTCATCCCAACTGTAAACTATGGTGGAGGGAGCATCATGGTTTGGAGCTGCTTTGCTGCCTCAGGGCCTGGACAGCTTGTCATCATCGATGTAAAAATGAATTCCCAAGTTTATCAAGACATTTTGCAGGAGAATGTAAGGCTGTCTGCCAATTGAAGCTCAACAGAAGTTAAGTGATGCAACAGGACAACAACCCAAAAGATAAGTAAATCAACAACAGAATGGCTTGAACAGAAGAAAATATGCCTTCTGGAGTGGCCCAGTCAGTGCTGACCTCAACACAATTGAGAAGCTGTGGCATGACCTCAAGTGAGCGGTTCACACCAGACATCCCAAGAATATTGCTGAACTGAAACAGTTTTCCTCCTAATCATTGTGCAGGTCTGATCTGTAACTACAGAAAACATTTGATTGAGGTTATTGCTGCCAAAGGAGGGTCAACCCGTTATTAAATCCAAGGGTTCACATACTTTTTCCAACCTGCACTGTGAATGTTTACACGGTATGCTCAATAAAGACATGAAAAAGTGTAATTGTTTTTGTGTTATTAGATTAAGCAGAATGTGTTTGTCTATCGTTGTGACCTAGATGAAGATCAGATCAAATGTTATGACCAATTTATGCAGAAATCCAGGTCATTCTAAAGGGTTTACATAGTTTTTATTCCCACTGTACATTGTAATATTTCTGATAACCAACTTTCGAACTCTGCCCATAACATTTGGACTTTATAGCATTCCCAGAAGGCATGGATTATTGAGTCGTTGTTAGTTTTGCACTTAAGACACGACTCTGCTGTCGTTAACTGTAATTTTGTTAGTTATGTTCCAACTTTCCCTCCATCTTGTGCCAATATCAGTTACTTTTAAGTCTTGGTTCCAATAGTTAATATTTTTTTCTAAGAGATTGTCAGTTGGTTATGAACTCCGCAAGGTTTTGTATATCTTACCCATCATATGAATATCCTTTTCGGACTCAAATAAGATTCCCGCCAAATTGCTATGATGCCCAAACGATTTCAAATAGACAATTCTTGGTATGAAACTTTCAAGTTATCTACACTAGTCAGTCCAAAATGACTTTTTAATTATGTCATGGAAATGTATTTATTTCCTAATAGAAAGTAATTTCCTGTTTCTATGCCTTTAGTTTTCCATGTGGATCAATCTGTTAATTCTGAAAAGCTGTCCAAGGATTTTTCCATTGGGTTGTGTTTTTAGGGAGAGATATTGGTTCTTGTAGAATCCGTTTCATTTTCTTCAATATTGTTAGTGTTCTTAACTAGGAAGTTGTTCATGTTCTTACATGCTGAACACACCGCCCAAACTTGTTTCTATTTTAGACACTTGATGCGCTGCAAGTCCCGCCTCTCCCATCTCCTCATTGGTTTTTATGAATTATACCCACGGGGGTGATTGAAAGATGAACGAGGTCCACACTCCAGTCCAGTTGGTAGCAGTAATGCACCTTAAAGTTGGTTGCCAACCGCCATATAAAATCCACAGAAGAAGACTGAAGGAGGAGAGATTACTAGATACCAACTCGGTTTCCCCCTTTTATTTGTGGATTAATTGTCAGAGTAGAGAACACACGATTTTCTGTGATTTTCTTGGACCCAAAATGGGTCCAAATTCTACAAAAAAAAGAACCTTGTGCATTTCAGGTAAAATAACCCAATGTTTATATCCCAGGACAAATTAGCTAGCTACAGCAAGCTAGCTTGCTAAATGTTTTATATGTGTTTTGACCTGTCCCCGAATTAATATAGTCTGCTCAGAGCTCGTTTTGATATTTCAACCTGCATGTCCTGATCGCGTCTGGTGTGGATGGACAAAATCAACGAGCCCATTATGCCCCCTTTTGCCCCCTCGTGGAGCCGGGTCTGCCAGAAGCAATATCCACAAACTAATTATTGTCTAACAAGCCCCAGGGGTCAGGCTGTTTGTGGAGAGGTAAGCTCATACAGCACTTTACATTTCATTAGCGGTGTTCCCCCTACACCCCACAAGCAGCTGAGACATTCCATAAACACTTGGCTTGCCAGCCAGCAGCACAGAGGGCCCTTTGAGTAGGACCTGGGAGTGGAGCTAAGACCAAGGGGACCAGAGGGGCGAAACAGAGCACAAGAGAGGATTAGAGCGAAGAGGGAAGCCTGGAGCGAGGGACAAAAGCTCAAACATTTCTCATGCTTTTCTACCATTATCTTTAAGAAAATATCTGGATATGGAAAACAGCCTGGGGTGACACCAGTACTTTCAAACCTGGATGTAGTAGGCCGACTGCAATTAAAATAATGTAGAGGACTGTCCATGTTCTGTTAGATCTGAAAGTATTTCAAGGTTGAGAGTTGAAATCGTGCCAAGTAGGCTACTGCCCAACCATTTACCCCTATGCTGGTGTAACTTGAACTGGACAGGGTCTGCTCATTTGAGAGATTAATGATGTGTTTGTCCCTGTGCTCCCTCTGACTGCAGCTGGTAGGGCCCTGGCCTGCTGCTCTGATCCCCTGCCAGCTCTCCAGGAACACTCCCACTGCACCGTTTTCCCAAGTTAACCACCCGGGAGGACAGGTGACAGGAAACACAGAGCTCACTCACGGTGAACAAGAGCTCTGTCCCTTTTCTGTGCTGGCCCCACTTCATCTACATTTTTAGACACAAGTCTTGAATGTAAACTCAAAAGTGGAGTGAGTGTCCCATTTTTTTTGCTTCCTTAACGACTAAAAGCTGAGAATGTTGACTTTCAGGTACAAAAACCAGCCTGTGTGAGCTTCATCAGGAGCTCTGAAAGATTAATGATTGGACCGTTAACCTGGAGGGTGGGCCACCACCATCTCTCTACCTCCTGCTGTGATTACAAATACAGCCCTGGACTGATGCCAGACACCCAGAGAGATAGGATCACTACAAAACAGACTAAGTGAAAGCTTCACATTTGTGTCAAAGGAGACATACAGACCTGTCTAATTGCTACTAAGCAGAGGCTACTCTTGGCCTGGCAGAGGTTCACTCAAACTGAAGACATTCTAACAAACACAAGCCCCAGTAGCCCATCTTATAATGCACTCATCATTAGCCATAAGACATTTCTGTGAGCCATACAGTAGGAAAAAGCCCTGGCCACTGGCATGTCTGTCAATGTCATAGTGATAATTAACTATGGCAAAGCAGACACATCATAGAAGTGGCCTCATTTAAGCCGCACAGCTAATCAGCAGCTCTATTCACAGCCAGGATTGACAATTGGCCTAGATATCCACAAACGAGGAGAATGTGCTCATTCTCTTATTCCTGTGCTATTCTAGGAAGACGAGACCTTAGAGATGTGACCATTTTAGACGGGCTGTTTTCCCATGATTACAAGCAAGAGGTAAAGCAGGGTTGGTGGAGTCAGTGTGGCAAGGACTGAGGCCCATTTATGACAGTCAGTACTGTACCCAATGCCAGGGCTGACCTTTTTCAGGCAGAGCCAGCCACCATGCCAGGTAGTAAAACACTAGGAGGGCTGCAGGGTACCTGTCAGTGCCACCCTGTGTTTGACAGGTTCGCCGCTCATGCAGTCACAGAGAACCCCCCCCCAAATAAAAACAACATTGGAGAAGTATTTTCTTCTTAAAATGTAGCAATGACTTAGTGCAACTTAAATGAATTCAAATGAAGCCACTGCCATTTGAAAGGGACATATAAAACCTCTGCACAACACTGTATACATTTGTAAGGGCAGCATCCCTTTCTCTGCATATATAGTAGATATCCACCGGACAGTTTATTAGGTACACCCCGTTAGCGAAAATGGATCGCTCCTACAGACAGTGAGTTACGTGGCCGTGGCTTGCTATATAAAGCAGGCAGACAGGCATGCAGCCACTGTTCGATTGAACTTTATAATAGGTAAAATAAGTGATCTAAGCGACTTTGCGCGTGCTATAGTCATTGGTGCCAGGCGCGCCGGATCTATTATCTCATAAACGGCCACCCTCCTGGGCTTATCACGCACGACAGTGTCTAGGGTTTACAGCGAATGGTGCGACAAATAAAAACATCCAATCAGCAGCAGCCCTGTGGGCAAAAAGGTCGAAGGAGAATGGCAAGAATCGGGCAAGCCAACAAGCGGGCTACAAACAGACAAATAAAGGCGCAGTAGAACAGTGGTGTGCAGAACGACATCCTTGTCAAGGATGTGCTATCGCAGCAGACAACCACACCGGATTCCACTCCTATCAGCTAAAAACAAGAAGAAGCAGCTCCAGTGGGCACACGGTCAGCAACACTGGACAACACTGGACTTCTACACCAGCATTGCTTGCAGTTTGGAGTTTTAGGCTGCGTTTCTGTACAGCACTTTGAGATATCAGCTGATGTAAGAAGGGCTATATAAATAAATTGAGTGGAAAAACATTGGCTGCAACATGACAGCGAGTTCAGTTAACTTTAACTTCTGTGCAGTCCCCAGACCTCAACACAATAGAGCATCTCCCAGTACTATTTTTTATTTATTTTTTATTTCACCTTTATTTAACCAGGTAGGCTAGTTGAGAACAAGTTCTCATTTGCAACTGCGACCTGGCCAAGATAAAGCATAGCAATGTGAACAGACAACAACACAGAGTTACACATGGAGTAAACAATAGACAAGTCAATAACATGGTAGAAAAAAGAGAATCTATATACAATGTGTGCAAAAGGCATGAGGTAGGCAATAAATCGAATAATTACAATTTAGCAGATTAACACTGGAGTGATAAATCATCAGATGATCATGTGCAAGAAGAGATACTGGTGTGCAAAAGTGCAGAAAAGTAAAATAAATAAAAGCAGTATGGGGGTGAGGTAGGTAAATTGGGTGGGTAGTTTACAGATGGACTATGTACAGCTGCAGCGATCGGTTAGCTGCTCGGATAGCAGATTTTTAAAGTTGTTGAGGGAGATAAAAGTCTCCAACTTCAGAGATTTTTGCAATTCGTTCCAGTCGCAGGCAGCAGAGAACTGGAAGGAAAGGCGTCCAAATTAGGTTTTGGCTTTAGGGATGATCAGTGAGATACACCTGCTGGAGCGCGTGCTACGGGTGGGTGTAGCCATCGTGACCAGTGAACTGAGATAATGCGGCACTTTGCCTAGCATAGCCTTGTAGATGACCTGGAGCCAGTGGGTCTGACGACGAACATGTAGCGAGGGCCAGCCGACTAGGGCATACAGGTCGCAGTGGTGGGTCGTATAAGGTGCTTTAGTAACAAAACGGATGGCACTGTGATAAACTGCATCCAGTTTGCTGAGTAGAGTATTGGAGGCTATTTTGTAGATGACATCGCCGAAGTCGAGGATCGGTAGGATAGTCAGTTTTACTAGGGTAAGTTTGGCGGCGTGAGTGAAGGAGGCTTTGTTCCGGAATAGAAAGCCGACTCTAGATTTGATTTTGGATTGGAGATGTTTGATATGAGTCTGGAAGGAGAGTTTGCAGTCTAGCCAGACACCTAGGTACTTATAGATGTCCACATATTCTAGGTCGGAACCGTCCAGGGTGGTGATGCTAGTCGGGCGTGCGGGTGCAGGCATCGAACGGTTGAAAAGCATGCATTACTAGATGGGTGTACCTAATAAACTGGCCCGGTAAGTGTACACAAAACATTAAGAACACCTGCTCTTTCCATGACAGACTGACCAGGTGAATCCAGGTGAAAGCTATGATCCCTTATTGATGTCACTTGTTAAATCTACTCCAATCAGTGTAGATGAAGGAAAAGAGACAGGTTAAAGAAGGATTTTTAAGCCTCGAAACAGACATGGATTGGGTATGTGTACCATTCACAGGGTGAATGGGCAAGACAAAATATTGAAGTGCCTTTTAATAGGGTATGGTCGTAGGTTCCAGGCTCACCGGTGTGTGACAATAACTGCAACGCTGCTGGGTTTTTCACACTCAACAGCTTCCTGTGTGTATCAAGAATGGTCCACCACCTAAAACTCATCCAGCCAACTTGACACAAATGTGGGAAGTATTGGAGTCAACATGGGCCAGCATCAGTGGAGGCTCCTCAGCAGAGGACCATCCTCCTCAGTGAATTTCATTTAAAATATATATATATATATATATATATATATATATATATATATTTCACATCACCATACACTATTTTGCAATGAAGGTCTGCAGTAGCCTCAACAGCACTCTGTAGGGTAGCACCATGAGGTAGCCGGAGGACAGCTAGCTTCCGTCCTCCTCTGGGTACATTGACTTCAATACAAAACCTAGAAGGCTCTTGGTTCGCACCCCCTTCCATTGACTTACAAAGTAATTATTACAACTTCCGGAGGATGTCCTCCAACCTATATGAACTGACATGTTGTCCACCCAATCAAAAGTTCAGAGAAGTAATCTAGTACTGAAAGCATAACAGTTTTGAACAAATACATTTCTTCCAAAATTAAGGACAAGTGAGACAGTGAGCTAGCTATATTTGGTTGTATTTTTTTTTACTTTCACGTAGCTAACTGAATGCAGCTAGCTAGTTTAGCCTACTCAAACACCTGGCTCAAGACAGAGAGGGATGCTATGTTAGCTAACTGACTATGGCTATCAAACACTGAATCTCTTCCAAGTCACGGTAAGCTTTTGGTTTTAATAATTTATTACCATCGGGGCCCGCCGGTGTAACTGCTAAACTGCTTGCTGACTGTATTGCATGATTGTAGCGGGTTTACTAAAGTGTTAGTTCTAGTAGCTATGTTGACTATGAGGTGACAACAACATAGGCTGTGCGTAGCGGTTAGTAGTCATGATATGAAGGTTTGTTTTTGAAAGGTTTTTTCACCTGGTCACAGACAGCAGATGCGTTATACACTGAAGTCTACAAGTGAAGGGAAAAAGTGAGAGGAGAGCATGTAGATAGTTGCAAGAAGGAATTATATATGCAAGTAGGCAAAGTGATCATGCTGTTTTTATATTGCTGCGTGTGATCAGGGATGTATTCATTCCACCGATTCTATTGAATTTATATTTTTATAGGGTTATAGTAACCTCATGATGGGCACAGGAAAACGTGAGTATCATGTAGTAGCCTAAACCGATCACGGTTACATTGATCTGGGTGAATGGAATATGAATGACAGTCATCCAATATGCTCTAATAGAAATAAGGCAAAGGTCATTCATTTTTTTTAAAGCACCACCCGCCACCGGCCAGCATCCCTGTGGAACGCTTTCGACACCTTGTAGAGTCCATGCCCCAACGAACTGAGGCTGTTCTGAGGGCAAAATGAAGGGGGGTGCAACTCAATATTAGGATGGTGTTCCGAATGTTTGGTATAGTCAATGTATGTCTGTAAATTGTATATCCTCACTGTAAATCAGCTTTACGTTTACTGTATTTATATTATTTATGCTGACATGGTCTGCATATTGTCTATTGCTGGCATCCCCTATTCACTAAGTCAAATTCCAGGTATGTGCAAATGTACTTGGCAAATAAAGTCATTCCGATTCTTGTAAAGCTAAATAGTCACCAGAACGCTTATGTAACTGGAGCACAGTGGCCCTTTATAACATTGACATTATAAGCTAGCTTTACTCAGCAGATTAAATGGAATTTACTGAATGGTGCAATGAGTTTTGTTATAAAACAAAAAGAAAAACAGATTTTCCCATACTCGCTCAAAATCACTGACCAAAATAGAGAATAGTGGATTGTCATGCTCGCCTCAAAACCACTGCTTACCACAGCACTGATCCAGCAATGTGCGCAATAGCCCTAATGTTCTTACGACATCAGAAAATAAATCCAGATTTCCATTAATCCACGAAGCCCGGTTTACATGAAGTGATCCTGCAGCAGGACTGTTACCTCAGCAACACGGCCATTTAGACCACCACTCCAGGGCCAGGCTCAGCAGCATTGTTTCTGCTGAACATTAAACCAGCAAGCTGCAGCAATCACAGTAAGCTAACTGTCCAGTTTACTAAGGCTTCAGTCAAAACATGTGTCTTTGTATCTGATAGCCTGTTTCCCCATTTCCTACAGGTCAAGCAGCATTGGTAAATGGGTGTTATTGTGAATAAAAAATAATGTGGCGAGACAATGTAGAAAACAACCCATGATAGTGTAATTGTAATATCAAAAAAGCTAAATATTTGACCACAAGTCAAAAGGAATCTGTATTTGTCAGAAGAGCCAAACACTGGCTTACAGTTCTCAGACAATTTGCTTGTTCATTGCATGTTTGGTTTCAAATGTTTTCTAGCCTATCACCTTACATAACAGCCTGTTCTCAACAATTGCTACTGAAAATCTGCTCCAAACAGCATGTATTTTTTGTAATAACGTCAAACAATGTTTTGGCTCTTCTCATATGAATTAGCATAGCTTTTATTTGTTGAGCCTAGCAACGAATGACCCTGACGGATTCACTACAACAGACCGTCTGTTAAGACTTCAGTGAAATCATGTAATATGTGGCATTGAGTCACCCCTTTTCACTTAGACATTTCTTTAATTGAATCACCATCATAGACAAATCATACAGCCTCTCATGTATTAAAGCTTTCATAAATATTTTGCATGGGAACTCACTCTTCTCTGTCCTTGGCAGCACCTAGTAAGAACACCCCATCCCACTTAACATTGCTACATTGTTGCAGTGTCAATACATACTCTGCATGAGTGATTCTCCTATTGTGTTCACACATCACAACAGGAAACACCGAGGCCTGAGATTTTGATGGGAAGCCATGTGACACACTTTGAGCCCTCCGTCCTCTTTTTAGTGAGAGTTATCAGCCCTTTTCCTCCCCACCCCCAACAAAGAGCCTCCCTAAATTCATCACGCTACACAAGCCCCTTTAAGTTAATTACTTCTAGCCAAGGACAACAACTCTGATGTGTGCTGACACAAAAACACTCTGGGTGGACAGGGCCGAGTGACTGGGCAGCCTGAGGGCACGCACTGTCTCAATCAGGGCATGTCCACAAGAGCACTAGTCCACTCAATAGGAGAGCAGAGGGGGGGGGGGGGGGGGGGGGGGGGGACAGGCATGTTTACAAAGTGAAAACAAAACAGTCGTACAATCTACAAAGAACCACACAAGCACTAGGGTGCTTTGCAATGGTTGGGCTGTGCTAATGGTTTAATGTATTCATATGGAAAACTTCTTGGCAGATGCATGGTACACTAGATCTAAATAATTCCTTCCTTTCCTTCGACATGTTGCAGGTGCACATATACTGTAAGCACATCCGTGCTTGAGAAGAGGTCTAGGTTAGGGCAAGTACAGGCATCTCTAATAATCATGAAACGGTAGTGGTTATTGAGCCCTAGGGTGCATTAACAATTCTCGTGCTTTTATACAGTGTCTCATCAAATGGAAATGAAAACAGAGGATAGAAAATATCTTGATTACAAAAGGACAGAGACTATGTCCTTGCAGACCTACCCAGATCTCCATGGAGACTGTTGTCATGCGAGGTCCTACTAGATGTAGTGGAGTTCCCATCGTCGGGCCAGATCTGACCTGTTTTACGGACACCCACGATGGAGGCCTCGGACACCAACACCTGCTGCTTCAGACGTTTCTGAGACAAAGGGGTGGGGGGGCTGCTGCTGTCAAAAGACTGCTGGGAAATCTGGGACGGAGAGCGGCTCTTCGGTCTGTACATATGATAGGTTGTGGGACTTGGTGACACGTGACTTGACTGGCCAGAGGAGAAGTCCTCCTCGCTGGACGTTAGGTTCTCATTGGAGCTGCAGTCTGGGGTGTAGCCGCCCCCAACATCATCAAAACTCCCAGGTGAGTAGGAGCGCCTTGGCCAGGTGAGGTGGGAGTCCTCCTCCACACTGTGGTCCCTGATGTGGATGATCCTCCCCTCCCCCATCATCCCCCCGACATACACACTGGTGTAGGGCTGACAGTCTGCCGGTTGTCTCCCCCCATTGGAACGGATCACACTGTCCTTGAAGAAATGTGGGTTCACCTCTGCTGCATCATCATACAGCCCATTGTAGCCACAGCCGCCCTCTGTGGATCTGCCTCGGAGGACAGATTTGAGGATCTCCCCCGTCGCAGTGGATAGGTTCCCAGGTAGAGAGTGCAGGGACCTCTTCCGCTCCATTTGCATGGCCTGGCAGCCCAGGCTGCTGATCTTGTCTGAGACCTCCCTGTCATTGACCTTCACTAAGCCTCTCTCATGGTGGTACTCCATGTTCACGTAAAAGGGTCTCTCTGTCCCACCAACCCCTTTCCCATCTCCTGCCGTGTGAGAGTTGGCTCTCTTGATGTGCTCAAAGTTGGACCTCAGTGCTGCTACTGAGCCCATGCCTACCCTGTCCAGATTTGTGTCTGGAGGACCCACTGTAGGCCTGTGAGGGGAGAATCCACCACTCTGTTTGGAGGGAGACACCCCATCCACCTCTCCCTCTGGATACTGTTTACACCCTGTGTCAACTACCTCTCCTGGCTGCTCCTCCAATGAAGGCTCATCTAAGTGGGATCTCTGGGTGTCTGAAACACTGGCTTGGTCTCCAATATTCATTAGGGACATCTTCTTGATTCCCCATCTCTGTCCATCATATGCCTTCCTCTCCTTGGCCAGTAACGTCTGCAGGTAGATCATCCGAAAGCGCTCCTTGTTGACCTCCAACTCCAGCTGCCTGATAGATGCCTTGCATTTCTCAAGCTCCTGCTCAACATCCCCCAACGATTTCAGCTCCATGTTTGGGGGATTTGACTCCGGGAACTGGGCTTTCCAAGCCTCTACAAAACCCACTGGTTCGACCATTTAAAAAAATAACTTAGTTCACTGAGAATAGAGTAGAAACTTCTACTAAAATTTCTACTAAACGATATGATTAGTTTCAAATCAAAATAATTTCTAAAGTATGACTTATAATGGCCATTAGAAGCTATTTCAACACTTCACTGACTGAATACAGTTTTCAGAAGACTCGTGCACATTTTTTCTTATGGTTCTAACGTTAGGTATCAACATATCAACTCGCATAGTATAGGATGCCATGAGGACTGAGAATGACGACCCAGTTCAGATTCCTGCAACAACAAAAACATAAAGTGTCCTTATCTTCTGTAAGTAATGTCAGTAGACAAGGATCCTTCATTCATCGTAAAAGCAGCAGCACTGTGCTATATCCATACGTTCCATCCAGTGATTTAGTGAAAGTCCAATAACAATTGTACATTTCCACTGTAATTCCTGTTTTTCGTGTTAATTCGTTAGTCCGCATCTAATTGAAAGTTAGTTCGAATTTTCTCTCGTTAACCTTAGATCCACCACACATGATATACACTTCGTTGGATCGCACGCTACAGTTACTGTGTTTTGCTCATTTTATTTAGGTTGAGTTAGTGCTGAAAAGAGAGGGAGGGACTTTGATGTGATTGAGGGCCAGTCCAGTTTTAAAGACACAGGCACGTCGAAAAAACAAGAAATCCAAGCTGAAGAAAAAAAACTGATAATGATATGGTCTATATTATGAAAGTAATAATATAGACTAATCTATTGCCATTTTGTAAGATTAAAAACAGATATGTTTTATTACGGTATATATACCGTCTGAAATATCAATATTTGTCTCCATCTAATGGTACAAAAGAGACATCCAGACAGACAAGAACATGCGTGTGCGCTGGTGGCAGAGTCTGCGCAGCTTGTCCCACTCTCTCTTCAGAGAGAAGAGGCGAAGCGAGCATTTTTTATTTAATTAGGCAAGTCAGTTAAGAACAAATTCTTATTTACAAAGACGGCCTAGGAACAGTGGGTTAACTGCCTTGTTCAGGTGCAGAACGACAGATTTTTACCTTGTCACCGCGGGGATTCAATCTAGCAACCTTTTGGTTACTGGCCGAACGCGCTAACCACAAGGCTACCCTTTCTCCCCGCCCAATATCTGTTTAACAAAACAAGACCACGAAATATATTTTTTTATGGAGACCAATGAGAGATTGTCAATTTGCTCAAGAAAAACTTGAAATGCTAATTTGCTACGTGTAGCTTATTTGATCAATAGACTCATAGGAATGGTAGGTGGTAGGAAGGCTCATAGGAATGGTAGGAAGGGTAATGGTGGCATTTCGACAACTTTGATATTGGAGTTGTGCCTGTTATAGAGATAGATAGAGGACTCATGATATATACTATTTTATTATGGACATTGCCATTGAGGACTTCCACCATGTTAAAGTAGTCAACTGGGTGGGGATTCCTATGAGTTGGGAGCAATTAGCCAATGAAGAAGAAGAAATTGACTACTTTAAAATGGAGATAGTCTAAATGGCGCTGCCCATGCTGTCACAGACACAGATTGGCCCCTTTATTCAAAAGCGTATTGGCTAGAATGGTCCCACCTGATCTCACCTCCTCCCGCCTGACTTCCATATCAAACAACATTAAGGTTTTATTGATTTATTTTTATTTAACTAGGCAAGTCAGTTAAGAACAAATTCTTATTTACAATGACGGCCAAACCCGGACGACGATGGGCCAATTGTGTGCCGCCCTATTGGACTCCCAATCACAACCAGGTGATACATACAGCCTGGAATCAAACCAGGGTCTATAGTGACACCTCTAGCACTGAGATGGATGCAGTGCCTCAGACCACTGCGCCACTCGGGAGCACATGAGTCACATGATCATACAGATTTTTTTTCGAATTAAAAGTCCCTCTGAAAAATGTTTACTTCGATGATTTTTTAATTTAAATCACCAAAAATATTGTTTAAAGTAAAAAAAAACATTATATTATAGAAATCAATTAACTATTTACTATATTACCCAAACAACTATAGTGATGAGTTTTTTTCTTATAGTCCCTTTAAAAAACAACAATAACAACACAATACCAACACTGTTGCTGGAAGTATTAGTGTTTTTTAACTGCTAACAGAACAGGATTTATTCATGTTTAGAAGAGAACATTTTCAAATTGACCCTATCCAGGAGTAACTTTTGGATGAGGCCACAGAGCTAGGCTCAGTTTGTCTTATCTGGTATACTGTGTGATCTTATGCATTCTCTCTGTAATTTGGCTCTATCTCTCTCTTTCTCTCTGTTATCTCTCGGGTTACCTTGTCCCGGACCAGCTGTTTCTACCCCCTTCTCTCTCTCTCTCTCTCTCTCTCTCTCTCTCTCTCTCTCTCTCTCTCTCTCACTTGCTTGCTATCTATCTCCCTCCCCCATCTCTGTCTCACTCTCACTCTCCTCACTCTCGCTCTCGTTCTCTTCTGTCTGTCTCTCTCTCTCCCAGGCAGGGGAGTCTGTCGTCAGTGTTCAGGCAGGTTGTAAGATGGTTAGGAAGCTGTCGAAGATGGAGAGTGAGACGTACACATAGTTCCACAACAGCCACTATCATATTGTTCCACTACTGTATGATCCTAAGCAATTTTTGGTGCCATTTAGCTCCATTCAGCAATATGGGGTGCTTCAAATTCAAATACTTCCGGCGCCATCGGGAGTTTTCCATAGGAAAGCGCTATCACTATCTACTGGTTTTAATGTCTATGTTATTACATTCTAATGGTGGTCTTGTAGAGCATGAAGCTTGCAGGGCCAGGGTTGTGGGTTTGATTCCCGGGGCCATCCATACGTAAAATGTACGCACGAATGACTGTCGCTTTGGATAAAAGCATCTGTTAAATAGCATATATTATTATTACATTGTTAAAACAACAGACCTACAATGTGAAGGTCTTTTGGTTTTTCAAATTAATATTTGTGTGGAAAGTTTACATCAGTTGGAAAAGCAGCACATGTATCTGTTTAAGAAGTTGTGGACAGAAATGTTGGTAGAAATAAATAAGGTGTAGTCTGTATTTGTTACGGTTCTCCTCCTCCTCTGCAACCGAAGAGGAGGAGTAGTGATTGAACCAAGGCGCAGCGGGTTGTGAATACGTAATTTATTTAAAGAAAAAAAACGAAAACACGAACTTCACTATAAACTAACAAAACAACAAACGGAGTAGACAGACCTGGACGACGAACTTACATTAAACACGAAGAACGCACGAACAGGGAAAACAGACTACACAAAATGACGATGTACAAAACAAACCGAACAGTGCCGTATGGTGCGACAAACACTGACACAGGAGACAACCACCCACCACGAACACTGTGAAACAACCTACCTAAATATGACTCAATTAGAGGAACGCCAAACACCTGCCTCTAATTAAGAGCCATACCAGGCAACCCTAAACCAACATAGAAACAGACAACATAGAATGCCCACCCAAACTCACGTCCTGACCAACTAACACATACAACAAACTAACAGAAATAGGTCAGGAACGTGACAGTATTAAAACTTCTTCTTAATACGGGGCGCTGTTTTCGCTTTGGGAAAAAAATCGTGCCCAAATTAAACGGCCTCGTACTCTGTTCTAGATCATACAATATGCATATTATTATTACTATTGGATAGGAAACACTCTGAAGTTTCTAAAACTGTTTGAATTATATCTGTGAGTAAAACAGAACTCATTTGGCAGCAAACTTCCAGACAGGAAGTGAAAATTCTTAAAATGGGGCTCTGTGTCAGGGCCTGCCTATTCAACTGGCTTATATTTATGGATCTGTATGCACTTCATACGCCTTCCACTAGATATCAACAGGCAGTAGAAGGTTGAATGGGGTGTCTAGCTTGATGTGAGAACGAATGAGAGCTTTTGGAGTGACAGGTCCGCTCTTTTGTCAGTTTTCAACTGCGCACAGGGGAACTCCACATTGTCTTCTGAAATGCGTTACGTATACACGACGAAATGCTCCGGCTCTGATTTTATTGTATACATATGAGAAAAACATCATAAAGTAGGATTTTTCAACCGAGTTTGACCAGTTTATTCAACGTTTATTGGGACTTTTGGAATTTTTCGTTCCAGGCGCAACGATTTCTTGGACATGTGTCCTCCACATGGCTAGCCAAAGTTGCTAATTCGAAGAAGAAATGGACAGAAGAAATGGACATTCTAAAACCAAACAACGATTTATTCTGGAACTAGGACTCCTTGCACAACATTCTGTTGGAAGATCATCAAAGGTAAGAGAATATTTATGATGTTATTTCGTATTTTTGTGTTTTATGTTGGCTCCAACAAGGCGGAGAATTGTAGGGCGATGTCTCACAATATTGCATACTGTATGTTGTACTAAAGTTATTTTTTTAAATCTAACACAGCGGTTGCATTAAGAACCAGTGTATCTTTCATTTGCTGTACAACATGTATTTTTTAGTAAAGTTTATGATGAGTTTTTTGGTTAGATTAGGTGACTGTCCAAAATATCTCCGGACATTTTGGTGCATTGTGGCTACGTATTCACAATGTAAAACCACGATTTGTAGCTCTAAATATGCACATTTTCGAACAAAACATAAATGTATTGTATAACATGATGTTATAAGACTGTCATCTGATGAAGTTGTCCAAAGGTTAGTGATTAATTTTAGCTCTATTTCTGGGTTTCGTGAAAGCTATGTTGGCGGTGAATAAATGGCGTTGTGTGTTTGGCTATTGTGGTGAGCTAATATAAATATATATTGTGTTTTCCCTGTAAAACATTTTAAAAATCGGAAATGATGGCTGGATTCACAAGATGTTTATCTTTCATTTGCTGTATTGGACTTGTGATTTCATGAAATTATATTATATGATATCCCTGTCGTGTTAGGCTAGGCTATGCTAGTCAGCTTTTTTGATGAGGAGGATCCCGGATCCGGGAGGGAGACTCGTTAGAGGTTTTAACCAGTGATCTACTATAATACAGGGTATAATGTAAAGTTAAAATAAAATAATGACAAGTACAACTTACATTTTTTAATTCAGGTTTCATTAAGTATGTCACGCCCTGACTTTAGAGAGCCTTTTTATGTCTCTATTTGGTTTGGTCAGGGTGTGATTTGGCGTGGGCATTCTATGTTTTGTTTTCTATGATTTTGTGTTTCTATGTTTTGGCCGGGTATGGCTCTAAATCAGGGACAGCTGTCTATCTTTGTCTCTGATTGGGAACCATACTTAGGTACCCCTTTTTCCCTCCGTTCGTTGTGGGTAGTTGTCTTTGTTTGTGGCACTATAGCACTTAAGCTTCACAGTCGTTTTTGTAATGTTTATTGTTTTGTTGGCGTCATTCCTAAATAAAAGTAATGTACGCTCACGACGCTGCACCTTGGTCTGCTTCTTCCAGCATCGGCCGTGACAAAGTCAGGTTAACTTGGTTATGTGTAACAGCATTGAGATCCCCTCTCGGACCAAAAATGTATTATTATTGAACCAATATACCCTCAACTATACAGAGACACAGCAATACTATTATGCCAACCATATTGGAACAATATGATAGTGTCTGTTGTGGAACTATTATTTCCAATGTTCAAATCCAGAAATATAAAAGGGCTCTTCTAATGAATATTACAGAAAAAATGATTCCTATGGAAAACTCAAGAAGCCGGTGTCACGATCGTCTTGCTGTGAGAGATTGGACCAAGGCGCAGCGTGTGCAAAATACATCTTCTTTATTTAAAGAAGAGAGAAAAAACAAGAAACGAACAACTATACACACACTAACAAAATAACAAACTGACGACCGTGAAGCTATACAGACAAATAGTGCTGACACAAACACTACACATAGACAATTACCCACCAAAAGCTAAAGCTTATGGCTGCCTTAAATATGGCTCCCAATCAGAGACAACAATAACCAGCTGTCTCTGATTGAGAACCAATTCAGGCAACCATAGACTTTCCTAGACACCTATACTAAACACTAACCCATCTACTCTACTTAACCCCCTACACCATACAACACCCTAGACAATACAAAAACACACAAAGACAACCCACCCCAACTCACGCCCTGACCAACTAAATGAATAAAAGAAAAAGGAACAATAGGTCAGGAACGTGACATAACCCCCCCCCCTTAAGGTGCGAACTCCGGGCGCACCAGCATAAAGTCTAGGGGAGGGTCTGGGTGGGCGTCTGTCCACGGTGGCGGCTCTGGCACTGGTCGTGGTCCCCACCCCACCATAGTCACTACCCGCTTTCGTAGCCTCCTCCAAATGACCACCCTCCACATTAACCCCACTGGATTAAGGGGCAGCACCGGACTAAGGGGCAGCACCGGACTGAGGGGCAGCACCGGACTGAGGGGCAGCACCGGACTGAGGGGCAGCACCGGACTGAGGGGCAGCACCGGACTGAATGGCGGATCCTGGCTGGCTGGCTCTGGCGGATCCTGGCTGGACGGCTCTGGCGGATCCTGGCTGGACGGCTCTGGCGGATCCTGGCTGGACGGCTCTGGCGGAACCTGGCTGGACGGCTCTGGCGGAACCTGGCTGGACGGCTTATGGCTGGCTGACGGATCTGGCTGCTCATGGCTGGCTGACGGATCTGGCTGCTCATGGCTGGCTGACGGATCTGGCTGCTCATGGCTGGCTGACGGATCTGGCTGCTCATGGCTGGCTGACGGATCTGGCTGCTCATGGCTGGCTGACGGATTTGGCTGCTCATGGCTGGCTGACGGATCTGGCTGCTCATGGCTGGCTGACGGATCTGGCTGCTCATGGCTGGCTGACGGATCTGGCTGCTCATGGCTGGCGGAAGGCTCTGGCTGATCCTGGCTGGCGGAAGGCTCTGGCTGATCCTGTCTGGCAGAAGGCTCTGGCTGATCCTGTCTGGCGGAAGGCTCTGGCTGATCCTGTCTGGCGGAAGGCTTTGGCTGCTCCTGTCTGGCGGAAGGCTCTAGCGGCTCCTGTCTGGTGGACGGCTCTGAAGGCTCATGGCAGACGGGCGGCTTTGCAGGCTCAGTACAGACGGGCGGCTTTGAATACTCAGTACAGACGGGCAGTTCATGCGGCGCTTGGCAGACGGACAGTTCAGACGGCGTTGGGCAGACGGGCAGTTCAGGCGCCGTTGGGCAGACGGACAGTTCAGGCGCCGTTGGGCAGACGGACAGTTCAGGCGCCGTTGGGCAGACGGGCAGTTCAGGCGCCGTTGGGCAGACGGCAGACTCTGGCCGGCTGAGACGCACTGTAGGCCTGGTGCGTGGTGCCGGAACTGGAGGTACCGGGCTGAGGACACGCATCTCAGGGCTAGTGCGGGGAGAAGGAACAGGGAATGCTGGACCCTGGGGACGCACATTAGGCCTAGTGCGTGGTGCCGGAACTGGTGGTACCGGGCTGAGGACACGCATCTCAGGGCTAATGCGGGGAGCAGCAACAGGACGCACAGGACTCTGGGGACACACAGGAGGCTTGGTGCGTGGTGTAGGCACTGGTGGTAAAGGGCTGGAGACACGCACCATAGAGCTAGTGCGTGGAGGAGGCACAGGGCTCTGAAGACGCACAGGAAGCCTGGTGCGTGGTGTAGGCACTAGTGGTACTGAGCTGGAGCGGGGAGGTGGCGCCGGAAATACCGGACCGTGCAGGCGTACTGGTTCCCTTGAGCACTGAGCCTGCCCAACCTTACCTGGTTGTATGCTCCCCGTCGCCCGACCAGTGCGGGGAGGTGGAATAACCCGCACCGGGCTATGTAGGCGAACCGGGGACACCATGCGCAAGGCTGGTGCCATGTAAGCCGGCCGAGGAGACGCACTGGTGGCCAGATGCGTTGGGCCGGCTTCATGACATCCGGCTCAACGCTCAATCTAGCCCGGCCGATACGTGGAGCTGGAATGTACCGAACCGGGCTATGCACGCGTACAGGAGACACCATGCGCTCTACTGCGTAACACGGTGTCTGCCCGTACTCTCGCTCTCCACCGTAAGTACAGGGAGTAGGCGCAGGTCTCCTACCTGACTTCGCCACACTCCCTTTAAGCCCCCCCCCCCAAGAAATGTTTGGGTTGTACTCACGGGCTTCCAGCCTTGCTTCCGTGCTGCCTCCTCATATCGCCTCCTCTCGGCTTTAGCTGCCTCCAGCTCTTCACGAGGGAGGCGATATTCTCCCGGTTGTGCCCAAGGTCCCCTATCATCCAGTATCTCCTCCCATGTCCATGAATCCTGTGTAGGTGTGTCCTGTTGCCGCTTGACACGCCGCTTGGTCCTAGGTTGGTGGGTAATTCTGTCACGATCATCTTGCTGTGAGAGATTGGACCAAGGCGCAGCGTGTGCAAAATACATCTTTTTTATTTAAAGAAGAGAGAAAAAACAAGAAACGAACAACTATACACAAACTAACAAAATAACAAACTGACGACCGTGAAGCTATACAGACAAATAGTGCTGACACATACACTACACATAGACAATTACCCACCAAAAGCTAAAGCCTATGGCTGCCTTAAATATGGCTCCCAATCAGAGACAACAATAACCAGCTGTCTCTGATTGAGAACCAATTCAGGCAACCATAGACTTTCCTAGACACCTATACTAAACACTAACCCATCTACTCTACTTAACCCCCTACACCATACAACACCCTAGACAATACAAAAACACACAAAGACAACCCACCCCAACTCACGCCCTGACCAACTAAATAAATAAAAGAAAAAGGAACAATAGGTCAGGAACGTGACAGCCGGAAGTATTTGAATTTGAAGCACCCCATATTGCTGAATGGGGCTAAATGGCACCAAAAATCACTAAGGATCATGGTGAAAATGGCCGGAACTAGCAAAGCATCATGGTCAATGTTGTAATTTTCATCCTGCCAAAGAGAGCCAACCTTAATGTCTATGGCACAGGCCCCCAGTGTCTTAGAAAGCCTAAATCAAATCCAAATAAAATGTTTTTGGTCACGTACAACTCAATATTAGGGAGGTGTTCCTAATGTTTGGTATACTCAGTGTACTGTATATGTACAGTATATGACGGTGTGTATAGACAGTATGGAGCGTCTATGAATAGAAAAGGTGTGTACAGCAGTAGTTGTATACTAGAATACAGTATATACATATGAAGTGGGTAAAACAGTATGTAAACATTATTAAAGTGACCAGTGTTCAATGACAATGTACATAGGGCAGCAGTCTCTAAGGTGCAGGATTGAGTACAGGGTGGAAGCTGGCTAGTAACAGTGACTAAAGTTCAGGGCAGGGTACTGGGCGGAGGCCGGCTAGTGGTGACTCTTTAACAGTCTGATGGCCTGGAGATGGAAGCTGTTTTTTAGTTTCTCGGTCCCCAGCTTTGATGCACCTGCACAGTCTCTGACGTCTAGATGATGACACAAACCTACCAGACAAGTTAAATTACTTCTATGCTCGCTTCGAGGCAGGTAACACTGAAACATTCATGAGAGCACCAGCTGTTCCGGATGACTGTGTGATCATGCACTCACGTCTGTAGCCATGAAGTGCTTTGAAAGGCTGATCATGGCTCACATCAGCACCATTATCCCAGAGACCCACTCCAATTTGCATACCGCCCCAACAGATCCACAGATGATGCAATCTCTACTGCACTCAACACTGCCCTTTCCCACCTAGACAAAAGGAACACCTATGTGAGAATGCTATTCATTGACTACAGCTCAGCGTTCAACACCATAGTGCCCTCAAAGCTCATCACTAAGCTAAGGACCCTGGGACTAAACACCTCCCTCTGCAACTGGATTCTGGACTTTCTGCCGGGCCGCCCCCAGGAGGTAAGGGTAGGTAACAACACATCCACCACACTGATCCTCAACACAGGGGCCCCTCAGGGGTGCGTGCTCAGTCCCCTCCTGTACTCCCTGTTCACTCATGACTGCATGGCCAGACACGACTTCAACACCATCATCAAGTTTGCCAAGGACACAACAGTGGTAGGCCTGATCACAGACAACGATGAGACAGCCTACAGGGAGGCGGTCAGAGACCCGGTCGTGTGATGCCAGGACAACAACCTCTCCCTCAACGTGATCAAGCCAAAGGAGATGATTTTGGACTACAGTAAAAGGAGGACCGAGCACGCACCCATTCTCATCGACGGGGCTGTAGGGCTGTAGTGGAACAGGTTGAGAGCTTCAAGTTCCTTGGTGTCCACATCACCAACAAACTATCATGGTCCAAACACACTAAGACAGTTGTGAAGAGGGCACGACAAAGCCCATTCCCCCTCAGGAGACTGAAAAGATTTGGCATGGGTCTTCAGATCCTCAAAAGGTTCTGTAGCTGCACCACCAAGAGCATCCTGACTGGTTGCATCACTGCCTGGTATGGCAACTGCTCGGCCTCAAACCGCAAGGCACTACAGAGGGTAGTGGTTCCTGCCATCCAGGACCTCTATACCAGGCGGAGTCAGAGGAAGGCCCTAAAAACTGTCAAAGACTCCAGCCACCCTAACCATAGACTGTTCTCTCTGCTACTGCACGGCAAGCGGTACCGGAGTGCCAAGTCTAGGTCCAAAAGGCTTCTTAACAGCTTCTACCCCCAAGCCATAAGACTCCTGAACACCTAATGAAATGGCTACCCAGACTTTTTGCATTTGGTACCATGCAGGCCCATTCAACAATATGGCATGCTTCAAATTCAAATACTTCCAGCTTCATGCGCCATCGGGAGTTGTCCTTAAGAATACCTGGATGATGTCGGCGTTACAGTATCTCATGGTGGACTAACTGGGAACTCTGAAAAATACGAGGTCAATTCATGATGTCAGTGATCTTCAGGTTGGAAAGTCAGAGCTCTAGAAAGAGGCCTGAGTTCCAGAGTTGGAATTCCGAGTTGGATGACCTGCACTGAAGTCGGAAGTCCGAGATTTTTTTTTTAATGTCTAGAAAGATTTGTATAACTAAACCAAGATAGACCATAGCCTGTCCTTTCAAATTGGAACAAATGAGTCATAGTGGGCAGAACAAGCAAGATGGGCAGAGCCACGCACGAACTAGCAAGATCCTATTGGCACGTTCTAACATACATTTGCATATTTCCGACAGGGAACGCCAACTCTGAAGTGCGTGTAACTTAATTTACCTTTGTAAGCCTTAAACAATGTAGTTTTGTAAAGATTTGGCATAGGGCAAAGTCTACTAAACTTAGTCCACTCTGTTCGTAACAGATTCTAGTTTTGGGAACAGAAAACTGTATTGAAAAATGAATGTTTCATCGATGGAAAATTAACAGAATGTCGGTCAAAATCAATCTTCTCCGGCCACTGGGCTTCCTATCACTACCAAATTTGATAGTGAGTGGAAAGGTTAAGCGGATGCTTCACATTTATAATTTGTGTGAAATATCTGTCTCATTGTTCTATCTGTGATGTATATCCTATTGCCGCATTTAAAACATCTGGGAACTTGGAAATCTCCGACTTCCGACTTCATTTCGTTCAAGACAGTTGGCCACTCTGAAAAAAACGAGTGCCGAATGGGATTATACATTTTTAGAACGGTCATCTAACTCAGAATTCCAAGTCAGGACTCTTTCTAGAGCTCCGATTTTCCTACATGGAGCTCACTGATGTCATGATTTGAGCTCGCCCCCCCTGAGTATGTCAGCATAAACACATTTTAGATCCCAAAACGGCTGTCCAAAATAAATGGATTTGGCCGTTCTGGCGATCGTAATTTACATAGGCTTTCTAGGGCAGACCAGGGCCTTTGGCACCGCAAGATTGCTACGCAGTAACCGACCAGCAAAGTTCCTGACTTCACGCCCCAGACCGGACACTGGGGGACTTTGTAATACGTGTTTGTAACAGTCGATAACAGTGAGAATAACAGTTTATAGCAGTGTACTAACTGTTTATAACAATGTACAGCACATCTACCAATTCACGGATGCGTTTCAAGAGCCTAAGTTTTGTTTCAGAGTCCTCAGACCCCTGACGGGGAGCAGCATGGGGACAGTACTATCTAGTTGAATGGAAATTAAACTATTATTCCAGATATTATTTAATGAAGAATATTTACATTTCAATCATGAATTCCTTTTTAACTCATTTATATTTAACATTATTGTTTAAAACACATTTCGATGTCCCGTTATTAAAACATTTACTGATTGTATCTTTTATTTAATTTACCCACCTTGGCAGACCACTAGAACTCAAAAATAAGCTTCAATCCCTACTATGAAAAGGGGAGGGTAAGATCAGAGAAACTGAACGCATCTTGCAACAGGCAAAATACACTAACATTTCTGATATTGTGGTCAAGTAAAAGGATCACTTTTATTTTTAAGCTATTTCCAATGTTAGAGCAGTCACTCGACTATCTTGCCAAACAATCTTTGCCCTCTTGAGCAAGCTGAAAGACTTCCTGTTAGCAACCAGCTCGAGTACGTTTGTGTCTGGTTACCAAAACGGATACGAATGGTCTTGTTTAAAAAAAACAAATGGTCTTGTTTTGCTGACTGTGAACGTTGTTATGGTGTTTAAAACGAGTATTCCTCGAAATAAACAAGGGGACAAGCTAGCTGGCCACTTTGTGCATACGAACTGTCTTGTTAGCGTGTAACTTTAGCTAGCTATGCTTCAAGCTATCCATCTAACGTTTTATAACAGTATCTAACGTTAGCTAAATAGCTAACTTTACAGTATGTAGCAAGCTAACGTAATGCTAGTTTTGATTCTGTATTTTTGCTAATCCTCTTGACTAGCTAACATTATCTAAAATTATTTACCTCGCTTTAACGTTAGCTGACCAGTTGATTTTAAGATGAGCAAGCAACTTACATTTATTGTTGAGCACCTGAATAAAGACCCCCTTCAAGAAAAACGTTAACTTTAAAAAGGTAACCTGATCACCTTCGACTCACTGGAGCCAATGCAACTGCTGGAGATTCTCAACGATGTTCTGGCTGAAATTGACACTAAGGTAAGATAATGTAAACAATGGCAATGTAAACAACAACCTCATACTTTTGATCATGAGTTGTCCCAGTTGATATGTCTCAAATGTAATGTTGATGATGACACCTACCCTATTTTGAGCCCCACTACTATTATGTTTCCAATTATCAGTCAGTCACCTAAAGTGTGTGTAAAATGTGTGAATAAATTGTAAATCATATTTTATCCATTTCAGTAAGCTATTGATATCCGTGAAGAAATGCCTGACCAAACAGCAAAGAGAATGTTCACTTTGCTAGGGATGTTGAAATACAAACCACTTGGGAATATGTCTGATCTGTAAGTATTCTTGACTGACAACTTACAAAATCAAAGCAGATTTCAGCAGTAGAACACTGAGAGTGTTTGCTTCTCACTGTCCTCTTTCTTCATACAGGAGCAGTTTCAGACAGGGTCTGGTGACTGGTAGTAAAGCCTGTGATTCACCCTATCCTACACTGGTTGCTGCAGAGGATCACAGAGCTGAAGAAGACGGCTTACCTGGCTCGCTTCCTGGTTAAGCTGGAGGTACCTGCAGAGTTCCTGCAGGGTGGTGTCATCACTGACACCTGTCACCAGGTTTGTTTAACACTGACTTCAAGGTGCAAGCATAACATGGAATAATGGGAACGTGGGATAATGACTCCTCTCGCTAGACTAGAGAGATCACGCTATGATGCCATGATTAAAAGCTTTATTTTATTATTTTTAAGTTCACTGTGGGCCAGAAAGATGTGATGGAATGCATAACTAAGATATGATTAATCATTGCATAGTGTTTGATCCGTTGTTTTTGTAGTATGAAGAACTAATGGAAGGATTCAAGACCTACCATAAGGAGTGTGAGCAACTGAAGAGCTCTGGCTTTTCCACTGCAGAGATCAGTGGAATAGTGTGACACCTTTTCAATAGGTGTCACATGGAATAGGCTTAAGGCAGTGCTAAAACACAATATTTTCGCCAACCTCAGGACATTGGTGCTATGGAAGAGGAGAAGGACCAGCTGATCAAGCGAGTGGAGCTGCTGAAGAAGAGGGTAAGGCAGACAATCTGTTTGAGGAAGCCCACCCTGTACTAATGCCTGAAACTCACAGGGACTCAGAGAGGAATGAAAATGAAAACATGAAAACATGGAAACTCTTATACACGCCAACGGATTCCTTTTGGTAATGAGACTAGACAGGCATCTGAGAGGCTCACGGCTTCACCCTTTTCCAGAGCAGAATAGTAATAGAGTGCTATTTTAGTGGATGATAATTTAAGGCCATGCCAGAAGGGAAACTGAGGTCAGTGGTAGTGGCTCCCGGCTGTCGTGTGAGGTGAAACTCAATCTCAGGTGCCGAAACAGTATCACAGTTGTTTTCTGTGTCCACCAGGTGGAGTCAGTGTTCAACCACCAGCGGATGCTGGAACTGGCCAGACAACTACATGTGGAACAGGAGAGAGAAGAGTCTCTGGCTCAGCAGAAGAACCAACTAATGATATGGCATGTCCAACTTTCCAATTTACAGGCTTTGTAATCCATATTATCACCTTTGCTGCATACAGAGTACACATAAACTCAGCAAAAAAAGAAATGTCCTCTCACGGTCAACTGTGTTTATTTTCAGCAAACTTAATGTGTAAATATTTGTATGAACATAACAAGATTCAACAACTGAGACGTAAACTGAACAAGTTCCACAGACATGTGACTAATAGAATGGAATAATGTGTCCCTGAACAAAGGGAGGGGGGTCAAAATCAAAAGTAACAGTCAGTATCTGGTGTGGCCACCAGCTGCATTAAGTACTGCAGTGCATCTCCTCCTCATGGACTGCACCAAATTTGCCAGTTCTTGCTGTGAGATGTTGCCCCACTCTTCCACCAAGGCACTTGCAAGTTCCCAGACATTTATGGGGGGGAATGGCACTAGCCCTCACCCTCCGATCCAACAGGTCCCAGACGTGCTCAATGGGATTGAGATCCGGGCTCTTCGCTGGCCATGGCAGAATACTGACATTCCTGTCTTGCAGGAAATCACACACAGAACGAGCAGTATGGCTGGTGGCATTGTCATGCTGGAGGGTCATGTCAGGATGTACCTGCAGGAAGGGTACCACATGAGGGAGGGGGATGTCTTCCCTTCACTGATGTCTTCCCATGGGAAACAGTGTTTAAACCCTTTACAATGAAGATCTGTGAAGTTATTTGGATTTTTACAAATTATCTTTGAAAGACAGGGTTGAGAAAAAGGGACGTTTCTTTTTTTGCTGAGTTTGTTATAAAGACACAGGTAAAAGTTGACATATTATCAAAGATTGTTGTCAAATGACAACACACCTTATCAGCATTTTAAAAGAAACCAACATCATGCTTATAAATCTACTTGTAGGTGACCAAGGCCCTTCTCCCCCGATTGCTCAGGAAAAAGGCACATGACAGCCCGCTTGGATTTTGCCAAAAGGCACCTAAAGACTCTCAGACCATGAGAAACAAGATTCTCTGGTCTGATGAAACCAAGATTTAACTCTTTGGCCTGAATGCCAAGCGTCACATCTGGAGGAAACCTGGCACCATCGCTACGGTGAAGCATGGCGGTGGCGGCATCATGCTGTGGGGATGTTTCTCAGCGGCAGGGACTGGAAGACTAGTCAGGATCGAGGGAAAGATGAACGTAGCAAAGTACAGAGAGATCCTTGATGAAAACCTGCTCCAGAGCGCTCAGAACCTCAGACTGGGGCGAAGGTTTACCTTCCAACAGGACAATGACCCTAAGCACACAGCCAAGACAACGTAGGAGTGGCTTCGGGACAAGTCTCTGAATGTCTTTGAGTGGCCCTGCCAGAGCCTGGACTTAAACCCGATCGAACATCTCTGGAGAGACCTGAAAATAGCTGTGCAGTGACGCTCCCCATCCAACCTGACAGAGCTTGACGATCTGCAGAGAAGAATAGGAGAAACTCCCCAAATACAGGTGTGCCAAGCTTGTAGCGTCATGCCCAAGACTTAAGTCTGTAATCGCTGCCAAAGGTGCTTCAACAAAGTACTGAGTGAAGTGTCTGAATACTTATGTAAATGTACTATTTCCGTTTTTTATAATTTAGCAAAAATGTCAGTAAAACTGTTTTTGATTTGTCATTATGGGGTATTGTGTGTAGATTGATGAGGAAAAAATCTATTGAATCAATTTTAGAATAAGGCTGTAACATAACAATGTGGAAAAAGTCAAGGGGTCTGAATGCTTTCCGAACGCACTGTATGTTGAGGTTATGCTCTTGAGTTGATTAATTAAAACAATGTTTTGCATACCCTCTCTTGATCTTGTTTAATGTTAATTCTTGTGATGAGCAGGTGTGCTCAACTCAAGTTCAGCATATTACCTTCCTTTTCTTCTATGAGCAGGTGTGCCTCATTGTGTTTCAAAGACTTTCAGAATGATGTAGCCTGATCAAATGTCTCTGTTACTGTTTCTGTTACTGTCTCTGTTACTGTCTCTGTTAATGTCTCTGTTACTGTCTCTGTCTATGTTACTGTCTCCAACTTCATGAAGAGGAGATCAAGTTCAACTCCTACATGGTGTCTGACAAACTGCCCAAGGAGCTGGAGAGTAAGAGGTGGATGGTGCAGTACCTGCAGAAGGTGGTGTCCAAGCCGGACATGGGCCAAGCTGAGCTTAGGGACAAGGTGGGCTATCTACCTACCTGGGTAATTAAGCTATAGAGCCTTGTCAATTTGGTTCAAGAATGACTGACAGTAACCAAACATGTTGTTTCTGACAAATTGAAAGTTTGAGTCTGACTGTTCCCCACTTTGTCCAGATTCGAGAAAACAACAATGAAATAAATCCGCTAATTGAGAAAAGAATGATGAGAAATGACCCCATGGATGATAAACTGTCTCTTCAGGCAGCAGGTGATTTTTTTTCTCTTGTCTCACATTCTTTAAACATACAGTACATTTATATGACATAACACCAGCATTTACATAGGATGAAGGTTATGTCCATTTCAGAATGCCATTCCCTGTCATTGATACTAAATCACACAGGTCTTTGTCAGTTATATGAATCTGTAAGCGCTGGCTGTCTGTGTGTTGTTAAGCGTTTGCTGGCTCTTTGAACTTGTTAGGATGATTGATGTTGTCTGATGAAGGGAGGCGGCTTTATTTATCATCAAAAGGTTTATTCAGGTTATCGTATTGATATTTTAATATTTTGTTGTCTCTTTTAGGTGAGAACAGCCAAGCACGAGACCTGGAGGGAGATGAGGTAACTAACCACCTCTCACAGCTCAGTATTCTGGTCTGAAAATCATCATCATCCACACCAATAGTAATCCCCTTACTCACCATTGAAACAGGGTTGGAGCCTTTTTCGATGAGGAGTGATGTATTGTCCAGCAAAAAGACTGCTACCCTTATACAATCTACAGGAGGTTGGTGGCACCTTAATTGGGGAGGACGGGCTCGTGGTAATGGCTGGAGCGGAATGAGTGGAATTGTATCAAACATGATTTCTATGTGTTTGATTCCATTCGCTCCGTTTCAGCCATTATGAGCCGTCCTCTCACCAGCCTCCACTGATACCATCTGCTCTGTATTCGCACGTTACGTTGTACATCTGCTCACCACTCAAAACTGAACATCACTATCCAAACTCTCTGAGGATAAAGCAAAATGCATCAGAGATGATGTTTTCCATTTTTAGGGGTAGATTGATTAAACATTCTACTGTTTGCTTACGTCAAACTTTGTTGATAAGAGGGAAGCGCGGTAGAGTTGTGCGCCGCACTGAATGTGAGATGCTATTTCTGCTCTTATGTAAACAGAGAGGGGCTTACTGGCTAAAGCTACTTATCCCTTTCCCCTCACTCTCCCACATTCCCATGCAAGGTTAAAAATAGACCACAACATGGACTACCTAGAACCAGGACAGTATTGAACAAACTGTCTGAAATGTTAACTGTTTTCAAATCTCTTCTAAATTAATTCCGCAAAACACAAACCATTGCAGTGTGAATCCTTCAACTAAATGTAACTCGAGGGCTGATATTTTACCCCAATCGAAACAAACTGACACAAGCTTTGACGCTATGTTTGGTTAGATCCCTCTGAACCACTGGCAGAGAGTGGACTCTCAAATTTGAGTGGCTTTTTAGCCTCTGCAACACAGTGCCAGGAGCCATCACTCCTGTGTCAACACACCATGTGCCTGGCTGTATAAGATCAAGGATAATAAGGAAAAACGACCACTCTTCACATCTCAAACTATGCCTGTTCCTGTTTTCAGAGCAACCTTTGGCCATAAGCAGGTCTATATAGTTGGTGGTCGCTGTTGGATAAAAGGCACGTACTGCACCCATA
This sequence comes from Salvelinus fontinalis, assembly GCF_029448725.1. Lineage (NCBI taxonomy): Eukaryota > Metazoa > Chordata > Actinopteri > Salmoniformes > Salmonidae > Salvelinus > Salvelinus fontinalis. The sequence goes on from NC_074692.1 coordinate 11,908,248, forward strand.
TGTTCATGTCTGAGTGTTTTATGAGCAGGAGTTCCACACGCAGTGAGATCATGGTGCTGAGAGCTGGACAGGCTGGCAAGGCACATAAGTTGCCTGTCTGAAATAGCAGCCACTTCCTCCCTGCTCTCCCCAATGCCCTGTTCAATGTGGGTGGTTTCATCTGCTCCCCTGGATAATAAGTGAGTGTGTTTTGATGGGAAAGGGAACTCTAAACCTACTTCTCAGTGTGGCAAAACAGTAGGTTAGAACAAGGGTTTCTGTGGTAAATGGAAAGGACTTATCAGTCTCTCCTGGAGTCATGGGTCATGGTGGAAATGATCACCTTATCAGAGGTATTTTCCATTCTGAGCGTGCGTGTAATCACATGTCACCCAGCAGCTGCCTGTATTATGCCCCTGTGTGCCCATCCTTAGTTAGCTTGGTTTTAAACCCCCTACTAACTGGTCCACCATGTGTCTAGTGTTCCATCGTCCATTGCTTGGCTCTCTGTTCACTTACACCCCAAATTCCCCCAACATAAATAACAGATGTGTTTGCTCAATCTGGAAAGGTTATTCACCCTGCCGAAATAGATTTCACATATACTGTAGGCTACTGCTATTTATAAATATGCACAGTGCGTACCATGTTTAATTATCTACTATCCCATTGTGCTGCATTTTCAAAAACGATCCTCTGTCATGATAAATAGTTCAAGCCCTTCAAAGTACTGGCTAATTTAGTAGCAGTTGTTCTGGGGACCCATTGTATGTGACGAGAGAATGCTATGCAGCATTATTCTGCCTACTAATTCCCTCTCAACCTTGTCTGCCCTTGATGTCCTGAAATAAAACAAACCATACATTCTTGCGCGCAAGCCGTGCATGCCTGAAGTGACGTAACATTTTGTGATTTCTGGGGTTCTCCAGAATGAACAACCGCTATAAATGTTGACATGCACATGATTCTCATTGCACCCCTACGGAGGGGGGAGGTTGAGTGCCGCATCCTGTTGGCCAATGTTTGATGTGTTTGCCAGGGGTCATGTCTGTCTTGGTAGGAATTGGAGAGGATGACCTTGCTTCAAGATGTGGTTGTTTTTGTGTATCTGGGAAGAAAGAGAACATGTCAGTCTCATTTTCAGACACAAAAAAATGCAATGTTATTGTCCTTACTTTTAGTAATTCCCTTTCTCTTAGCATATTTTTTTCATGACCATCTCCCTCGGTTCTTCTCAGTTCAAACGTTTTGTCGGGAAACTGCGCAGCAAGGGGACGGTGTTCAAGAAGAAGAGGCAGGAGATTACCGAGCTGAGCACGGGGTCCTGCAGTGGACAGAGGAGATCCTAAAACAGAGGCGTGAGGTCAGCCAACAGCAACTGGTAATGCACCTCACCAATCCCCTTTCACAGCAGGGCAGCTATCCACCCTACCTGCTTTCCTCCATACCGCATAAGCCCTCTTATAGTGCTACACGTGCCTTTCCATCCTGCCCATGTTCATGTAAATTGCATTAAAAGTGAAGTGACATAACCTTCCTGGAAATTACTTCGCACCTCAAAACCCTCCCACCTCCTGACTTGCTAAAAGCCTGGCTGACGCAGGGAGGGCTGGGCTGCTGCTACTTGTGAAGGCTGCATCTGTTTCTCTCTATGACGCTGGTATTTTTTTTATCAGTGGCTGCACCCCCTCGCCCCCCACCCCACCACGGCTGGTTGTCTGTTGGTGCCTGAGCCCCCTCTCCTCTCGCTACCTGAATTCCTGTTCCCAACTGTTACCCCTCCCACATAAAATGAACCATTCGCTGCAACAATGTCGGTTATAGCCTACAGTATAACCCAGAACATGCTAGAAGCCCAGCCTGCCACTGTGAACTTTTCATATCAGAACCAAATATTATAATTAATGTAGTTTAATTAGGTCATTCACATTCAGTCTTTATCAGTGTTTGAACAGATTTGCAATAGAGGACTGGGGGATACGTGGGAAGGAAATTGTGTTTATTTTCATAGGTCACAGATTTCTCACTCATCATATACAATAGACTGCACACACACACACACACACTGCTACCTCGACCGCATGTAACCTTCTCTTCTTGGAGAACAATGTGGCCTGTACTCCCAGGTGTGGAACTGAGCCCTGACTGTTTGTGTGGACACAACCCTTCACAGTGCTTAGAGATGCGACACCGGTGCCAGAGGTCAGTTCAGGATTAGGCTCCGTGCTATATCCTCCCAGACAGGGAGGGAGTAACTTAGTCACTGAGTCACAGCTATAGACTTATACTTGTCGATATGGTGCAAACTAATTATAAACAATGAATTAGCTGAGCCATTGTATGTTATTACATGGAGGTTTACGCACCTCAAATTATTAACTTGTATTTACTGATTACACTCATTAAATTATCCCACTGCCTTGCAGCTCCTGTGGGTGTAGATAGACTATATTGCTCAAGTGCCAGGTTCTAATGAACTCTTGCCAGGTCCCTACACTGACATTTGGGTTAGGATTATAAAACTGGACACAATCTCATGTTATGCTGCCATATTACAAGGCACAAAGATCTCATATTTTGTGTACTAACTGATGACTGGAACCCCATATGCCCTTTCATGCTCTTATTGTTGTCTGTGTAGCAATCCATGGAGGCACAGAAGCGGTGAGTGACACTCAGGAGGAACTGGAGAGGGTGTCGGCCGTCAAGGGTGAACTGGACGAGATGAAGGCACGCTCGCTGGACGACGTGTCTGAAATGGTGACTATACCAGGGGATCGGAGCCACTGTCTGAGTAGCATGTCACTTTACCACAGGGACAGATCTTTACCCACTCCAGACAACCCCCATACTGAGTCACAGGAGGATGCTCATTGCCTTCAGATGCTCGTCCAGATGCACAATTTGTTTTACAAGAACCTTCCTTGTCTGACTGTGCTGTTTAGTTTGTGTCATTGATTACTTCGCATTGATTTAGTGTCTTTGAAACCTTTGAAATACCCCTCGTGCATACTTCAACTGTCCTTTGTGCTTGTATTCAGGGGAAAAGAAGAGTAGTTGGTGAGTTTCAAGCCAGGTTTTATCACCAAATAATATCAATATGTCATTCCATTGCAACAAAGTCCAAATAGAACCAGTTGCAAATGATTAGACCCCAGTCCAATATGTTTTTGAAATTCTTTAAAGGTTAGTCAGGGTTTGTGGTTAAAGCTGGTGTCACGTCCTGACCATAGAAAGCCTGTATTTTCTATGGTAGAGTAGGTCAGGGTGTGTTTAGTCTAGTTTATTATTTCTATGTGGGGTTCTAGGTTTATTTTTCCATGTTGGTGTTTGTGTATGATTCCCAATTAGAGGCAGCTGGTAATCGTTGTCTCTAATTGGGGATCATAAATAAGTAGCATTTTTCCACCTGTGGGTTATGAGATATTGTTTCTGTGTAGTTGCCTGTTTAGCACTGCATTGTCATCACGGTTCGTTTGTTCTTTATTTAGTTTTTTTTGTATTTGCTTAAGTTTCACTTTCATTAAAATGATGTGGAACTCAACGTACGCTGCACCTTGGTCCGATTACTACAAACATTGTGACAGCTGGCAGCTTTCACACTTAGAAGATAGTCGACTGCCGTTCCCAATGATGGATTCAAGCATTCCTGGCTGTAGCTTTAAAGTAGACTTTCACTCAACTCACCATCTTCCAGATTACTCATTCCTCATATACAGTAGACCACATAACCACACACACTGCTATACACACACACACACACACACACTGGAGAACGGTGGCCTGTACTCCCAGGTGTCGAGCTGAGCCCTGCCTGTTTGCTCAACCATTTAAAGTGCTTAGACCTGCAACACCTGTTGCTATAAAGTAGACTTTCACTCACCTCACAATCTTCCAATCCTCTGGTTGGCCTTAGACAGCTTTGCCTCTCCATGCACACCCTATACAGCCCCTGCTTGTGTACAACACAGTTAACATATGATTATTAGATGTTATTATGGGCATAGTTAGTCATCTTAAACTTACATTTCTGTGGATCATTTTCCCCACCAAACCAGGATGTTGGCATATGGGTTGAAATATGTGTTACTCTTTTTCAGGTGAAGGAACTGAACTCGACGATAGTGGAGAAGAAGTCTTCCCTTGCACCGACCATGAAGGAACCGAGGCCTTTGAGACAGCACCGGCAGGTGAACGTCACACGCTGTGAAACTTTGTCTGTAGTTTCATCTTCAAATTGCGTCATTACACAGAGCTGTGTCTATAGAATTAGCCAAATGTACAACCCCAGATTATTATGCGAAACTAGAAGCTTAGCAAAGCTTGACAGGAGGTCAATAGGTTTATCAAAGGAAGGGGAAAACCCTGATGCCTCCACCAGCTGCTATTCACTTTCAAGTTTTAATGTCACATGCACAAGTATGGTGAAATGCCTTTCTTGCAAGCTCCAAACCCACCAATGCAGTCATCAATATCAATGTAGCCCTAAAAATAACTTACGGTATAACCAAAACATACGCGAAATAAGAATAAGGTTTGCAGGATCTTTGTGGAGTCCATTAACAATAGTTTACATGTAGTCTATATGTAAAGTGTATGATAGGGAAAGCCCCTCACATCCCTTGGCTAAAGCAGGGGATCATATTTTCCAATATGTGTTTGCTAAGGTGGTATAAAATCATATGGGCTAACAATAACTAATGATGAAATGATGCATCAGAAATATTTTAATAGACTAAGCTTGAGCTAAGATTCAGTAAAACGGTGCAAATACATGGGCTTTGATCGATAGTGATATGAAAAGGGTTGGGGAAACTGACATTTGTACTAGTAGGGGGGTATTCAGACCCCTTGACTTTTCCCACATTTGTTTTATGTTACAGCCTTATTCTAAAATGGATAAAATAATTAGTTTCCCTCATCAATCTACAGACAATACCCCATAATGACAAAGTGAAAACAGGTTTTTACACATTTTTGCATATGTATAATAAAAATAAAAAAACATACCTATTCAGACCCTTAGCTATGAAACTCGAAATGTAGCTCAGGTGCATCCTGTTTCCATTGATCATCCTTGAGATGTTTCTACAACTTGATTTGGAGTCCACCTGTGATAAATTAAATTGATTGGACATGATTTGGAAAGGCACAAACATGTCTATATAAGGTTCCACAGTTGACAGTGCATGTTAGAGCAAAAACCAAGCCATGAGGTCGAAGAAATTGTCCGTAGAGCTCCGAGACAGGATTGTGTCAAGAGACAGATCTGGGGAAGTTTACCAAAACATTTCTGCAGCTTTGACGATCCCCAAGAACACAGTGGCCTCCATTCTTTAGAAGAAGTTTGGAACCACCAAGACTCTTCCTAGAGCTGGCTGCCTGGCCAAACTGAGAAATCAGGGGCGAAAGGCCTTGGTCAGGGAGGACCCGATGGTCACTCTGACAGAGCTCCAGAGTTCCTCTGTGGAGATGGGTGTTGTCCTTCTGGAAGGTTCTATCTCTGCAGCACTCTACCTTTATGGTAGAGTGGCCAGATGGAAGCCACTCTTTAGTAAAAGGCATTCTGGAAGGTTCTATCTTTTTCTATCTTTTTCTATCTGTACATGTACATGTACATGTACAGAGTCGATGTGTGGGGGCACCGGTTAGATGAGGTATTTCATTTTTTTTTATACATTTGCAAAGATTTCTTAAAACCCGTTTTTGCATTGCCAGTATGGTGTATTGTGTGTAGATTTGATGAGGGGAAATCAATTTTAGAATAAGGCTTTAACGTAACAAAATGTGGAAAAAGTCAAGGGGCCTGAATACTTTCCGAATGCACTGTACATAACATACTATAACAGTGAAATGTATTGTCATTGTACTTAAATGCTGTAGAATATGCGCATGTATGTGTATTTCTCTGTTCATGTATCTGTGAATGGGGATTTCATTCTTCACAGGAGCTAACTCAAGAGTATGAGGAAAAGAAGGCCAAGTATGACAGTGTAACAGTCCTGACCTGTTTTATGTTGTTTTTATGTGTTTATGGTCAGGGCATGTGTTTTGGGTGGGCAGTCTATGTTATTCGTTTCTATGTTGGTTTTGGTTTGCCTGGTATGGCTCTTGATTAGAGGCAGGTGGTTTGCATTTTCCTCTAATCAAGAGTCATATTTAGGTAGGGCATTCACACTGTTTGTTTGTGGGTGGTTGTCTCCTGTGTCTGTGTGATGTTACGCCACATGGGACTGTAGCGTTTGTTTGTAGTCGTGTGCCTGTTCGTGCGTTCTTCAAGTTATATGTAAGTTCGTGTCCAGGTCTGTTTTCATCGTTTATTTGTTTTGTAGTTTATTCAAGTATAGTTCGTTTTCTGTCTACGTCGTCTTTGTCTATTTTGTTTATTTAATAAATCATTATGTGTTCAACCTTCGCTGCGCCTTGGTTCCCTCAATACTCCTCCTTCTCCGTAAATGGAGAGGAGGAGGAACGCCTTAACAGAACCAACCACCAACCCAGAGCCAAGCAGCGGAGTCAAAGGAGAAAGGGACAGGAAAAGAAGGAGCAATGGACATGGGACGATGTGTTGGATGGAAAGGGTGTCTACACATGGGAGGAGATCCTAGCTGGTAGAGATCGCCTCCCATGGGAACAGCTGGAGGCACTGCGGAGAGCAGAGGCTACCGGAGAGAGGAACCGGAGCTATGAGGGAACGCGTCTGGCACGGAAGCCGAAAAAGCCCGTGAGTAACTCCCAAAAATTTCTTGGGGGGGGGCTAAAGGGTAGTGGGCCAAGGGCAGGTAGGAGACCTGCGCCCACTTCCCGGGCTTACCGTGGAGAGCGGGAGTACGGGCAGGCGCCGTGTTACGCAGTAGAGCGCACGGTGTCTCCTGTACGAGTGCATAGCCCGGTGCGGGTTATTCCACCTCCCCGCACTGGGAGGGCTAGATTGGGCATTGAGCCAGGTGTCATGAGGCCGGCTCAACGCGTCTGGTCTCCAGTGCGTCTCCTCGGGCCGGCATACATGGCACCTGCCTTACGCATGGTTTCCCCGGTTCGCCTACATAGGCCGGTGCGGGTTATTCCACCTCCCCGCACTGGTCGGGCAACCGGGAGCATTCAACCAGGTAAGGTTGGGCAGGTTCAATGCTCAAGAGTGCCAGTACGCCTCCACGGTCCGGTATTTCCGGCACCACCTCCCCGCCCCAGCCTAGTACCTACAGTGTCTACACTATGCACTAGGCTACCAGTGCGTATCCTGAGCCCTGTTCCTCCTCCACGCACTCTCCCTGTGGTGCGTGTATTTAGCCCGGTGCCTCCAGTTCCGGCCCCACGCACTAAGCTACCAGTGCGTCTCCAGAGCCCTGAACCCACTGTATCTTCTCCCCCTACTAATCCTGATGTGCTTGTCCTCAGCCCGGCGTCACCAGTGCCGGTACCACGCATCAGGGATAGAGTAGGCTTTGAGAATACAGTGTGCCCTGTCCCTGCTCCCCGCACTAGTAGGAAGGTGCTTGTCATTAGCACGGTGCCTCCAGTTCCGGCACCACGCACCAGGTCTACAGTGCGCCATATCCGGCCAGAGCCATCCGTCTCCCCAGCGCCATCTGAGCCATCCGTCTCTCCAGCGCCATCTGAGCCATCCGTCTCTCCAGCGCCATCTGAGCCATCCGTCTCCCCAGCGCCATCTGAGCCATCCGTCTCCCCAGCGCCATCTGAGCCATCCGTCTCCCCAGCGCCATCTGAGCCATCCGTCTGCCAGGAGCCTGCAAAGCCGCCCGTCTGCCATGAGCCTGCAAAGCCGCCCGTCTGCCATGAGCCTACAGAGCCGTCAGCCAGACAGGAGCCGCTAGAGCCATCAGCCAGACAGGAGCCGCTAGAGCCGTCAGCCAGACAGGATCTGCCAGAGCCGCCAACTAGACAGGATCTGCCAGAGCCGCCAACCAGACAGGATCTGCCAGAGCCGCCAACCAGACAGGATCTGCCAGAGCCGCCAACCAGACAGGATCTGCCAGAGCCGCCAACCAGACAGGATCTGCCAGAGCCGCCAACCAGACAGGATCTGCCAGAGCCGCCAACCAGACAGGATCTGCCAGAGCCGCCAGCGAGCCATGAGCAGCCAGAGCCGTCAGAGAGCCATGAGCAGCCAGAGCCGTCAAAGAGCCATGAGCAGCCAGAGCCGTCAGAGAGCCATGAGCAGCCAGAGCCGTCAGAGAGCCATGAGCAGCCAGAGCCGTCAGAGCGCCATGAGCGTCGAGAGCCGTCAGCCTGCCATGAGCGTCGAGAGCCGTCAGCCTGCCATGAGCGTCGAGAGCCGTCAGCATGCCATGAGCGTCGAGAGCCGTCAGCCTGCCATGAGCGTCGAGAGCCGTCAGCCTGCCATGAGCGTCGAGAGCCGTCAGTCTGCCATGAGCGTAGAGAGCCGTCAGTCTGCCATGAGCGTCGAGAGCCGTCAGCCAGCATGGACCTGCCAGAGCCGTCCAAACAGGACCTGCCAGAGTCCTTCAGCCGGGATCTGCCCCTTGTCCCGGTGTTGCCCCTTGTCCCGGTGCTGCCCCTTGTCCCGGTGCTGCCCCTTGTCCCGGTGCTGCCCCTTGTCCCGGTGCTGCCCCTTGTCCCGGTGCTGCCCCTTGTCCCGGTGCTGCCCCTTATCCTGGTGCTGCCCCTTATCCTGGTGCTGCCCCTTGTTCCGGTGCTGCCCCTTGTCCCGGTGCTGCCCCTTGTCCCGGTGCTGCCCCTTGTTCCGGTGTTGGCCGTTTATTTAGGGGAAAGTGGTTTTAGGGTGGTCATTAGAAGGGGTAGACAGAAGAGGGGAGTGACTAAGGTGGTAAGGGGACAGCGTCCTGAGCCGGAACCACCACCGTGGTCAACTGCCCACCCGGACCCTCCCCTGGACTTTGTGCTTGTGCGCCCGGCGTGCGCATCTTGAGGGGGGGGTACTGTAACAGTCCTGACCTGTTTTATGTTGTTTTTATGTGTTTATGGTCAGGGCATGTGTTTTGGGTGGGCAGTCTATGTTATTCGTTTCTATGTTGGTTTTGGTTTGCCTGGTATGGCTCTTGATTAGAGGCAGGTGGTTTGCATTTTCCTCTAATCAAGAGTCATATTTAGGTAGGGCATTCACACTGTTTGTTTGTGGGTGGTTGTCTCCTGTGTCTGTGTGATGTTACGCCACATGGGACTGTAGCGTTTGTTTGTAGTCGTGTGCCTGTTCGTGCGTTCTTCAAGTTATATGTAAGTTCGTGTCCAGGTCTGTTTTCATCGTTTATTTGTTTTGTAGTTTATTCAAGTATAGTTCGTTTTCTGTCTACGTCGTCTTTGTCTATTTTGTTTATTTAATAAATCATTATGTGTTCAACCTTCGCTGCGCCTTGGTTCCCTCAATACTCCTCCTTCTCCGAAAATGGAGAGGAGGAGGAAAATCGTTACAGACAGCTGTACTGCAGGTCTGGAGAGTAACCGATCCAAACTGGACCAGGTACAATATGAAATGCTATGTGCTACCTGACCTAACACCACATATGACATTTTCTATATGTAATTTGTTCACATACACCACACAATTGTAATGTTCACTCCAAGAGGAACAGTTCAGTTTCTTCTTGCAGGAGGTGAGAGCTCTGAAGGAGGCGACAACTCGGGAGGAAAAATGATACCACTACATCAACTGCATGAAAGAGGTAAGGGGCTCAAGTAGCAAACAACACCTGTTCTGTGCTGCGACAGTCAACCAGAGCTCCTGTTCTTCCCCCCATCTCTCTCTGTTCTTCACAGATCATTGACTTGCATATGCAGCAAGCAGCAGATGAGATGAAGGCCCCTGATCCGCAAGAGAGGAGGAAAACCATCAGGTGAGTCTGCCAGCTGCTTAGGACTTCTATTACCGCAGTCCCCTCCATAGGCTCCTATTACAACACGTGTGCATCTGCTACTGTTGCCACACACCTCCCCATACACCTCCCTCAAAGGACGCACTTACAGCAGTCCGTTAGTAGGTTCATCCTCATTGGTATTTTATATACTACTGCTATGCATTTCCAAGTGTGTCCAGAACTATTGCTTTTCTTTAGAAAAATATGTAAAAAAATACTGGTTTAATAAAATCTGTTATGGATGTTTGCTACTGTTTGTTGTGTTATTCATCTAACAGGTAGTCTTTCCCTTGTGAAACTCACAATAATGGCAGCAGTGATCTTGCGAAAGTTAATAGGCTCACGTGACCACTGACCCTCCGGCTGTTTCACAGGGAGCAGTACATGAAGAACGTTGCAGAGCAGGAGTCCCTGGGCAAGGTGAGCGGAGGTGCTGTGTGTGCTTTGTCAGGGTGCAGGCACAGTGCCAATGGCATCTGACATGGATCCCCTGCAAACACAGGGGCCATACTTTAGGTTGTTCCTCACCCTGATCAGAATGGGGCCAGAGAGGAGAAAGTGCATGGCAGATGGGGCTCCGCTGCATCCCTGCTAAACCATTTGGCCCAGTAGACGAGCTGTAATGTAGACATACAAGCTGCACCTGTACTGGTGTGCTGCAGCAGCACAACACACAGCAGTGATACATTACTGTAATGCACTTGGTAATATTTGGCTGGTCAAGCTTCCAGTCAATGAATACAAAGATCTCATGACCACCCTTTCATTCAGTGTTTGATACAAAACCATATGCTGACACTTGAAAAGAAACTGAAAATGTCTGTTTAACTATGCTGGTATCATACACTGTCTTCGATGTCAAAATGAGCCTGTTGTGCTGATGTAATAATGATTCCTCTTTCCCTTTGGACAACAACAGAAGTTGCGTGAGCAGCAGAAGGCGTGAGGGAGAGGCACAGGCCCAACATGAAGCAGGTGAAGATGTGGCTCGACCTGGAGCAGCTGATGGTGTGCAAGCTTGGGTGCTTCCTGAGGGCCCAGAGCCAGGCCTCCATTGGTCAGGTCATACAGGAGGGCGGTGAGGATAGGCTGGTGCTGTGAGAACGAGGAGACTGTCAACGCAGGGCTAACTCTGGTACACTAAGCTCTACCACAATGATCAGGACTTCTCACTCATCTCACTACTCTGGATAAGAGCGTCTGCTAAATGACTTAAATGTAATGTAAATGTACTGTACTTTGTTCTCCAGTTATAGTTCATCAGTCTGTCTCGCTTTTTATCTAGAGATGAGATGATTACTTTTCACCTCTTAATGTAATCAAAACATCTCTGCTTTCATTGCCTAAAGTTAAAATGATTCAATTCAACCAATCTGTGTTGATTCTGGTTTAGTTAGCTAGTTATGTTCTCTGTGAATAATCCCAAAGTAGGATTTAGTTCCATTTAACAGATTTTTCTCCTGTGAGGAGCACCTTTCCGGTGATGATATTGTGAGAGGTGCCTGATGAATCCAGAACCGAAAGAACACATGATCGAGACGGTGTCTGGCGGATAAGAGGTTTAACTCTCTGACTTCAAACAAATCCTCAGCCTCCATATTTTTTGACACATCTTTAAGAATACATCTCCAATCTATATGTCTAAAGATAACCGCGTACAAAGTGTTGCACTTGGGACACGGCTGCGCTCTGCTATTTTGGGAAACAACTTCCATGACCTTGGGCCGAGGAGCTTGCCTATTTTGGAAATCAATTGGACCCCTGTTGTTAAAACAGGACAGTGCAGGGTGAACTGGTCCAGCATTATCATCTTGCATATTGTACCTTGGCCAAGTCTATGTCCATTTTAACACTTAAAATGTAACAACTCAATTTTTTACATATATCATATTAGCTACATAATATCCTGTTGTACTTCTCATTTGACTTTGTTAATACAAATATATGCTTAAAACAATACTTGAAGATAATCAATATTTGGTCGTAATTCTGTCTGACTAGTCACAGCCATCTAAAGGTGATGGACTGACAGGTTAACTGTCGTCCTTAGAATATACCTCTCCTATTCACAAATCACTCATTCTGAATACCTCTGTCTATAAATGCCGACGTGAATAAGGGGACATGTCACTCGCCGTGCCCATGCCTTAGCTTTGGCTGTAGTGAAGCATAGCTGAATATTCTGCTCACAGCCACAGTTAGTGCCAGATGGATCAAGAGTGAATTCTAGAAGGCTACTTGACTGGGAACTGATTGGCAGAGAATTATAACTGAACAACAGGATTGGCGATGTGCCACTAGAGGCCTCATTAGGAAGTGTCAACAGATGATAAATGCCAGTCCTGTTTTAAAGAGCTGACAATAATCCCCCCCTAATAAACACAGTGGGGTGTCATCTAGTGGCCTTCGCTGACATCCTTCACACCATGATCGCAGTTTGCCTGTGATTGCTTTGCATCTCTTGGTTTGACAAAGAGAATCTGCCTTTGTTTACGTCACATTCTGATTTCAGGTGAGGTGCATGCAAATATATGAGCATGCTGCCTGGGGTCCAGTCACTTTCATTGTTGTTGGTTATCAGGTTTGGTGAGTAACGGATTACATGTAAGGGATTACAAAATACGATAACTAATCCATTGCGTCAGCAGAAACAATATTGTAGTCAGATTACAGATACTTTTGAAAATCTAGACTACTTCATGGATTGCTTTTATTCAGAAATGAGGTTTGTGAAAAATCTTTGACACTTCTGTTTTCTCAGACATTCAAATCAGCATTGAAAAAAGGTGCAAATTTAAGTTTGTTCAACCTGAACGAGTCTGACCGGAAGTCAGAGACCACTATGATGACACACCAAATGGGTGTGATGGATGGTGGGAAAATAGCAGGAATAGGCTTTTGTAGGATACAGTCCAAGTTGTCTTCCAATGGTGCGACTGCTGTCAGCATCCAAAGATTATCCAACTTGAATAAACGCTTGGAGGTAAGGATGACAGCAGTGGTGTAATCTACGGGGATACGGATATCACTTATTGTTATCTACATAGCGCATTGATGTGAATCATACTGCTGCTCTCTCATTCAGCTATTTGCATTTTACGGATTGTGATTGTTGTGGATGGCTGTTCACAAATCTAAATGTGTATTTGAACCCAATGGTTGAATTCAAGAAGATTAAGCTGCCTATCAATCATTGTTTTTGAAACCAGTGAACAAGCCAGTGAAAAATGTGGATCCCAGCCTATGGAATAAAAGTGGGGCTTTTATTGCTCAATGTAATTCATGCTGATCATTTTTTTAAATCCATAGGCCTAATGGACACATGTTCAAACTAGCACACTTTTGATAGACTTAAAGGGACAATCTGTAGTTGCTACATCCATTTTTGGACTTAAATACATTCTTGAAGAATATAACTTATAAATGCCTCATGAGCTTAGTTCAACTGTCACACTCCATTAGAACCCAAAATATAAGCTTGTTTTTCTCCAATGTTTGTAAACATTATAAATTTAAACAAACACTGTATAGCCTCATAACATGAATAAAACAATTATTGTTATATCATGGATGGTCAGTCCTTGCATCCATAGCTCTGTCTATTAATCTGAGAGTGGTTACATTCCTCCAGGCCCATCCCTCAGCTTTTTACCAAAACAGAGGTGGGGCGTCCATTTTGTTATTGTTTCATCTGTTGCTTTGCCCTTTAAACAGTTGCATATTATCAAGATATCAAAGTGTCACCAACAAAAAGTTAAACAATAGGCCTATAGCAAATGCAGCATATGGCATTCATTATTCCCATGTAAATATCACTTTTCAGTAGCGCTCAAAGCATACCATTCCATGAGCGCAGCATTTATTTTTTCATCTTGAATCAATGAGCCTAATCAGTCCTGCATGACACCAAAATCATAAACAGCAGGGTAAATCCTTAGTTTTGGGGTTATGCTGAGGTTAAACAATTTGACTAATCTATACTTCCATATTTCCATAAATCCTATTCTTGAAGATCAAGGGGTATAACATGTATTGGAATGACTGGAATTCTGATAGACTTTGGTTTTTAATGTAAAGATAGAATTTAATCATATTATTATATGTAGTAGAAGGCGATGGGTTAGAAGAAGCCTACATAACCAATCCATAAAGTAAAATTTAACATCCATATGGCCAGCTATGTAAACTTTAACATTGATTTATCCTGCAATAGATGTGGTTCAGTAGGTAACATACATTTTCATCTTCTTCTAATGCCTCTTAAGGGGAAAGTAATCTAAAAGTAACTGCATGTAATCAGATTACATTACTGAGTTTGGGTAATCCAAAAGTTATGTTACTGATTACAATTTTGGACAGGTAACTAACTGTAATGGATTACATGTATTAAGTAACCTACCCAACCCTGTTGGTAATACTAATGTATGTAAATACTGGGTGTGGCTAGGTATGCAAACCTAGAGTGTGGATCACAATCTATGCTGGTACATAGACTTTCAAGATAAGGAAACTAATATTTTTCCATTTTGGTGAACTAAGAAGAACAAAACAAGTGAATTGAATGTGCCACATCTAGGCCTATGTCTTCATTATCCCATGTCAAAGTACATTGATCTTGTGTTACTGTAAATTAGTTAATGGCTTTTTAGTTTGCTCATTTAATAATTCAGAGCAAATACTGGTACTGGAGACTGGAGAGCGAGCAGGCTTTCGTTACACCCCTCTGATTCAGTTAATCATGGACTAAATACCACAATATGTTTTATTTTAACAGGGTGTGTTAATGATGTGCTGGAATAAATGCATGTAGGCCCACACCCAGTAGCCCTAGAACCTGAGTTGGAGAACCCTGAACTAGGGCCCTACTGATCCTGGGAAAGGAAAATGTATCAACCTGATTTTCTATATCTGACTACTACAGAGTCGGAGGATTGCTTGACAATGTCTGTCACTGGCTGCAAACTAATGGCAAACTCTTGGTAAATACAATTTTGCGTAACTGTCCTTACTTTCGAGTAAACATTTCCGGACTCCTTCTGTCCAACGAGAGTAGCCCACAGGCGGAATATGCAAGAAAGGGGCCGTGTTGAGGTCGTCACTAGTTACCACAGCCACAAAGTCAGAAGGTCCGCTTACTCAACCAATCAGATGAGGGAGTGTGATGCCGCGTATTAGGGTTCGCAGGAAACACCTAATTTTCGAAATTGCCTACCTTGAGTTCAAGTTTTGAAGACCAAATTAGTAAATACACTCAGGAGCAAAAATTGACAACATCACTAAAATTCATAACATTGAGAAAGTTTTGGGCAAAGGCCAAGTTGTCTTTTCTTTTTTATATAACTTATAACTATAACTAGCTATTTGAGGGTGTGTTCTCAGAACATGTGCAAAACAGTTTGCAGGTATATTCACTCTAATGTTCAACATCTCCTTGTCCCCAGTCTGTAATCCCCACGTTTTGAGAGAACCACCATCATTCCTGTTCATGCCACAATGACTACCGCCCTGTAGAACTCACATCTGTAATCCTGAAGTGCTTTGAGAGGCTGGTTATGGCACACATCAACTCCATCATCCCAGACACCCTAGACCCACTCCAATTTGCATACCGCCCCAACAGATCCATACACAATGCAATCTCAACTCCACTCCACACTGCCCTCACCCACCTAGATAAGAGGAATATCTATGTTAGAATGCTGTTCATTGATTACAGCTCAGCGTTCAACACCATTGTCCCCTCCAAGCTCGTCACCAAGCTTAGGACCCTGGGACTGAACACCTCCCTCTGCAACTGAATCCTGGACTTCCTGACTGGCTGACCCCAGGTGGTGAGGGTAGGCAGCATCACCTCCGCCACGCTGACGCTCAACACGGGGGCCCAACAAGGGTGTGTGCTTAGTCCCCTCCTGTACTCCCTGTTCACCCACGACTGCATGGCCACGCACAACTCCAACATCCTCATCAAGTTTGCTGATGACATGACGGTGGTAGGCCTGAATTCCGACGGTGATGAGACTGCCTACGGGGAGGAGGTCAGTGACCTGGCAGTGTGGGTCCGTAACACAACCTTTCCCTCAATGTTAGTAAGACCAAGGAGCTGATCGAGGACTACAGGAAATGGGGGGACAAGCATGCCCCATCCACATACACGGGGCTAAAGTGGACCAGGTTTCCAAATCACTAAGAACTTAATGGTCCACACACGCGCACAGCTGTAAAAAAGGCGCGACAGCGCCTCTTCCCCCTCAGCAGGTTGAATAGGTTTGGCATGGTCCCTCAAATCCTCAAAGTTCTACACCTGTACCATTGAGAGCATCTTGACTGGCTGCATCACTGCTTGGTGTGGCATTCCATTAGTATAATAAGGGATTCCATTCCAAGCACACATGAGTTTAGTGCCTCGTTCAAGTGCTAGACGGAACTCTGAAATGTATGACTTGCTAACTGGTTGTAGTCCTACACGAACCACGTTCAACCAGTTAGCAAGTTGGTAATTTCAGAGTTCCGACTAGCACTTGAACGCGGCACTAAACTTGTGTGCTTGGAATGGAGTCTTCTGTAGTGGGAAGTTTTGTTAAGATCCCCAACGCTTGGTCCCAACATTAACATGCAAGGTACTGTTTTGGAAGCATAAGGACCTTGTTTTTTCAAGAACCAATTTTTTATTTTTTTCAAAAAACAAAAGGTTAAATTGATACACACCTTGATAGGGTTATGGTTAGTGTTCCCACACAGCCGTATCTTTATGTTATAACGCTTATTTACGGAAAACTATGGAAGACGAAGCGACCAACTTTACACTGAACAAAAATATAAATGCAACATGTAAATTGTTGGTCCCATGTTTCATGAGCTGAAATATTTGTCGTATTTCTCTCCAATTTTGTGCATAAATGAGTGTACATCCCTGTAAGTGAGAATTTCTCCTTTGCCAAGATAATCCATCCACCTGACAGGTGTGGCATATTAAGAAGCTGATTAAACAGAATGATCATTACACAGGTGCACCTTGTGCTGGGGACAATAAAAGGCCACTCTAAAATGTGCAGTTTTGTCACACAACACAATGCCACAGATGTCTCAAGTTTTAAGGGAGCATGCAATTGTTTTGCTGACAAGAGGAATGTCCACCAGAGCTGTTGCGAAATAATTGCATTTTAATTTCTCTACCATAAGCCGCCTCCAACATCGTTTTAGAAAATTTGGCAGTATGTCCGACTGGGCTCTCAACCAAATCAAATAAAATGTATTTATATAGCCCTTCTTACATCAGCTGATATCTCAAAGTGCTGTACAGAAACCCAGCATAAAACCCCAAACAGCAAGCAATGCAGGTGTAGAAGCATGGTGGCTAGGAAAAACTCCCTAGAAATGCCAAAACCTAGGAAGAAACCTAGAGAGGAACCAGGCTATGAGGGTTGGCCAGTCCTCTTCTGGCTGTGCCGGGTGGAGATTATAACAGTACATGGACAAGATGTTCAAATGTTCATAAATGGACAAGCATGGTCAAATAATAATAATCACAGTAGTTGTTGAGGGTGCAACAAGTCAGCACCTCAGGAGTAAATATCAGTTGGCTTTTCATAGCCGATCATTAAGAGTATCTCTACTGCTCCTGCTGTCTCTAGAGAGTTGAAAACAGCAGGTCTGGGACAGGTAGCACGTCCGGTGAACAGGTCAGGGTTCCATAGCTACAGGCAGAACAGTTGAAACTGGAGCAGCAGCATGGCCAGGTGGACTGGGGACAGCAAGGAGTCATCATGCCAGGTAGTCCTAAGCCATGGTCCTAGGGCTCAGGTCCTCCGAGAGAGAGAAAGAAAGAGAGAATTAGAGAGAGCATACTTAAATTCACACAGGACACCGGATAAGACAGGAGAAGTACTCCAGATTTAACAGACTGACCCTAGCCCCCCGACACATAAACTACTGCAGCATAAATAAGTACTGGAGGCTGAGACAGGAGGGGTCAGGAGACATTGTGGCCCCATCCGATGATACCCCCGGACAGGGCCAAACAGGCAGGATATAACCCCACCCACTTTGCCAAAGCACAGCCCCCACACCACTAGAGGGATATCTTCAACCACCAACTTACCATCCTGAGACAAGGCCGAGTATAGCCCACAAAGATCTCCGCCACGGCACAACCCAAGAGGGGCGCCAACCCAGACAGGAAGATCACGTCAGTGACTCAACCCACTCAAGTTACGCACCCCTCCTAGGGATGGCATGGAAGAGTACCAGTAAGCCAGTGACTCAGCCCCTGTAATAGGGTTAGAGGCAGAGAATCCCAGTGGAGAGAAGGGAACCGGCCAGGCAGAGACAGCAAGGGCGGTTCGTTGCTCCAGAGCCTTTCCGTTCACCTTCACACTCCTGGGCCAGACTACACTCAATCATATGCCCTACTGAAGAGATGAGTCTTCAGTAAAGACTTAAAGGTTGAGACCGAGTCTGCGTCTCTCACATGGATAGGCAGACCATTCCATAAAAATTGAGCTCTATAGGAGAAAACCCTGCCTCCAGCTGTTTGCTTAGAAATTCTAGGGACAATTAGGAGGCCTGCGTCTTGTGATCGTAGCGTACGTGTATTGTACTCCTATAATGTAATGCTGTGTATAAAAGTACCATGTATGTAAAGTGTATGAATTATGTATATTAAACTAAATCTATGTTTAAAATATATATATACTTTTGTCCTCGGAAGAGGGGGGTGGATGGGCTAGATAAATAAATGCAAATAAAGAGTAAGTTCGTGTGGTGAGATTCCCCTTATACTATAAAGAGCTTTGGGTGTCTAGAAAAGTGCCATGTAAGTACAATCAATTATTATCATTACATGTTTTGCCATCTTCCATAGCTTGAAGACAATGACTTTGTACAGAGATGGAAACTGGCACAAAATACCAAAAAGGTGGACTACAAGGCAATGTTAAGTTTAATAAATAATTGACTGTAGTATTTTTTATTGAACCTTTATTTAACTATTAAAGTCAGTTAAGAACAAATTCTTATTTACAATGACGGCCTAACTTGGCCAAACCCGAAAGACGCCAGGCCAATTGTGCGCCACCCTTTGGGGCTCCCAATCACGGCCGGATGTGATACAGCCTGGATTCGAACCAGGGACTGTAGTGACGCCTCTTACACTGAGATCCACTCGGGTAAGTGCCTAGGTGCCAAATAAAGTAACAGGATTGAAGTTTTCATCTTAAATCAGCCAATTTCAAACATTGACATTTCTGTGAACATTTCTGTGAAACTATGTACGTTTTACTTGTGGATTACTTATGGATTCTGAAAATAAAAATCTAAAATCAAGATTTAGCAATTTGTTTGTCTACATGCCATTTTAAAAACAATGCAGATGTTGGAGTAAACCTATTTGGGGTTAAGACAAGTAACTATGAGTAAGGACAAACATCCTGATAAGCTTGCAAGATGAGTTTTTGAGTAAGACATCCAATTACCACTTTGCATTTAGAACGGTTGGTTTTAATATAGATAATAAATAACCAAATCTTTGATGATCTCTAGATAAAATAAATGCGTCTCGTCTGCTGTTGCAAGACGGTCGGCATAATCGTCATCATACTCCCTCATCTGATTGGTCGTTTCCAACGAACTGTAACCGGCATACGCGTCATCACGCTCCCTCATATGATTGGTCGAGCATTCGGACCTTCTGACTTTGGCTGTCATCACATTCCCTCGTTTGATTGGTCGAGTAGGCGGGCCTTCTGACTTTGTGGCTGTGGTAACTAATGACAACCCAGTGTTGAGGCACTTTCAATAAAATCAGATCAGCGCTACAGTTTGTTACCACTGAAGCTGTGAGCTGTGCCGGGAAAGGTGGATTTAGGTCAGCACAAGGATTGGACCGGCTGATTGCACCCCTTAACATTTGCGATTGCTGCACTCTTTTCAACCATTTTTGGGGAGATAAGAGGACACCCAAAGTAACATTTATTGAGGGAGGAAGAGTCATTTTTCGTTCCAATTAGCTCGTTTATCAGCCTACCAATTTACGGACAATTTCATATTCGTATCATCGACATCTGGCCTTTCTGTGAATGCATATTTCACAGTTGGCAAGCTATATTTCTGCTGAAAGGTTTTAATTTTAAAGAGACGGAGGCGGCTGAGTAAACAAAGTACAACTGACCAGAAGCTCCACCAACCATCATGGATAACGCTCACACAAAGAGTGTTGAAGAAGTTTATAGCCATTTCTCCGTCAACGAAAGCACTGGACTTGGTTTGGACCAGGTGAAACGTCAAAAGGAGAAATGGGGCTCGAATGGTATGTGAACCTCTACACCTTTACTAGTAGTACCGGTAGCTATTTAGCTAATGTTCACTATATGTCACTCATGAGGGAACATGATACCATCATTTAGTCCCACTGTTAGCTAAAGTTACCTAGGAGTTACACATTGGGGTAAATGTCAGCCCCATCACTCGGCTCGGTCATGGACTGAATTAATTTGGCTGATGTCATCGTAGAAAACCTCGTGGGTTTCAATCTTGTACAAACTAGCTAGAAAGTAGTCAGTTACATGGGGGAATTGTTATATTAGTGTAAGGGTATTTTAAACCAGGTATACAAGTATAGACCGCTGACGTGTGCCTTGGCATTCTGATGTGATGGCTAGCCTAGGACATTTGGGACAGCATAGCCGCTCGCCATGGGCATGGCACAGGCCTAGCTAGCTGACAGTTAATGATGCTAGTTAGCTAACGCAAGCCGGTTCATAGAATCCTGGGTTCTGTAGTTTTTCCTAGCTGTTAACACAAGAAACGAGGCTCGATTCCCGATTTAAGCTCATGAAAGCGTCTACTGGATGACATAAAATAGATTGGGTGCGTCTGACACCATTCAAGGTGACCTCTGAGAACATGGGTTCAAAAAGTTACCTAATGTGTCACCACCATTAATTCAAACATTGATTGGGCAATATGCTTACCATCTACGACTTGCTACTGTTAATGACTCAGCCGAACACAAGACTGGGGTTTCACTAGGTGAATGCAATTAAATCAAAACCCTGTTTTTCCATGTTGCCTATAGCAAAGTTTTAGCTCAGCAAAATCTGAACCAGGACATATGGGGTTTAGTGGGGGTCATTGGGAGTCAAATGGGGTGGAGATAAACAAATTGCAGTGCCATATGTTTGATTGTCAAAATTAACAGCATTAGCTACTAAAACATTACTAATGTAATGGTGTGTTCTCTTTTCCCTGTATGCACTTTGGATTGGCCCATCTCCAGAGTTACCTGCTGAAGAAGGTAATAACAACATGTCATTAAAACAGTTTGTTGTAAAAGTGAAATCTATGTGCTACAAATTCTTCTTGATTTTATGTGTTTTTACATCTCTTTCCTTCCACAGGGAAGTCTCTATGGGAGCTTGTTGTTGAACAATTTGAAGATTTACTTGTACGAATTCTTCTGCTGGCAGCTTGTATATCTTTTGTAAGTATATCGCTTAGACTCGTTTTTTTAGATCGGGTTTAGAACACACACTAACTTTGGTACTGCTGCTGCTTGCCATGGGCCTGGAATTTGGTCACAATCCTTTACAGTGACTGCTGTATTGAAGAGTATTGTGAATGTATTAGATTGTTTTGGTTTATTACATAGAGGTGACAATCCCCCCCCCCCCCCCACATGCTGTGTTAAGTTGTCATAGAAACAAACTCTTAAATCATCTGCTTGCTGTTCAGAGCTGCTGATGAAAGCACATCAGTAGGAGTGGGCTGTCTGGCATGGAAAGGGAAAGTGTATGTTTGACTTAGTGGCATGAGACGTGTGGACAGCTAATGTCTTCTGTTTGAATGCCTAGGCTGAGGTTACATTCACAGATCAGGCAGCCAAACAGCTGAGAAGGCTAGCTACACATCTGAGGAATGGTGATGACAGCAGTTGCTTGACTCGAGTTGCTATCACCATGTGTCTAACAAGACATTTGAGTCGTCTTTTACTCTCGCAGTGTAATCACTTCCTCCCCTCTGCCTCGTTTATTTGGAGTAAGAAGCCTATCCACAAGCTAAATGGTTTGATAGAAATGTAACTGACAGCATACAGTGATCTAGCCTAATTTTCATTGTTCTGCAGTATTAGCAGTGTACTGCTACATCAGTGTTTACTATTCATGTTTTTTGGTAGTGGACAGAAGGATGTTTTTGCACTGGAAAGGTTTACAATGTAGTGTCAGATAGTATGTACATTGACTTGAGGAGATGAGGTCCTTTTGATGCCAGTATGGAGGTGTCAAGAGCTGTAATCTATAATCCCAGTGTGTGTCAGTCTGCTAGAGGAGCTGGTATGCAGTGCCCAGCCTTGCGATATGGTGGTGTTGGTGGTTGCTGTCTGACGGGGATAGGCCACCACTCAAGACCAAATTTGGGCTCTGACCTTCAGTGGGAGGGCATTCCCCAGACGAATGCACCACGCCTTCTCCCATGCACCGCACTCCCATACTTTTGGTCGGTTGTCAGTTAAGTCAGATCCAATGATGGGCGAGTAGTAGGCTAATGAAATAACAAGCGGGTGCAGCAGAACTTGCAGAAGAACTTGCAGCGCGGTGTTCATGATGCGGCTTTGTCACTTTAAAGTGAATTTGTGCAACACGTGTCGTGTGCTCTTATTCTCAGTAGATAACATGCAAATTAGTCTTTCTCCCAGAAGAGTGTTTTTAGCTCTGGTTTGTGAGAGAGGAAGAGTGCAGAGTTGGAGAATGGCTATGTTAAGTGAAATCTGTTGGTTGTGACCGATTACTGTAGCAGTAGTCCTGGTAACTGGTTTGTTTGAGGTGGTAAGGTGGCTGGCTGTTTGTTTCAACTGCTCATATTTGACATGCATACTATGCATGATACTTATGGCTACTGAGGGCCATTGATTAATTTGTCCAAATGTACTGTTATGTGCTGACACTGAAATTACATACATCAACACGATCTGTTATAAACTGTAGTCTTACTGTATTTTCGGTGTTCGATTTAAGTTTTCAAATTTCAAATGTCTTATGTGCAGAATTGACCATAAATGAGATAAAAACAGATTTCATTTGGAACTTTAATTCAACAATGTGCGTTTATAAAGAGTTGGCTATGTATTGCTCAGTACAGCAAACTCTAGTTAAATAATCACTCAAAATAAAATCACGGCGCTAGATTACGATGAGGTTTATGGTATTTGAAAGGTGCTACGCATAGGATTTGTTTGAATTTTTGCGTTGTAATTTCAGAAAATGCCCATTAATATATCTGGCACTAATAATGGAATGATAGTGTTTTCACAGTATTACATACCCACCAGTGTTGTGATTTTCGCCTATTTAGGGTTCCTGCCTGAGCAACATCTGTCAAATGTTCTGACTTTGTGGCTGTGTTATCTCATGAAAATCGCTATCATTTCCTGGTTGCAAAAAGTCTACACTGTTCGCTCAATTTTTGTTTGTGAGACAACAGGCACTGAATAGTGTAGGGAATCATTGTACCATCCAAATCGTTGTGAAATATATTTTCAATAAGAAATATATTTTGAATAAGAACAAGTATTTTTTTACAGCTGTTTGAAGCTGGTGGACCAAAACCGGGGGAAAAACAGCAAGTTACTTTCTGTTCCGGTCCACTAGCTTCAAACAGCTGTAAAAACGATATCTGGCGGGAGAAATCAATGGGCTAATATCACAGCCAATCGAAAAACTCGCGGGTAAGTAATACTGTGAAACACTATCATTCCACTATTACTGCAGCTATATTATGGACATTTTCTGAAATTACAATTCAAAAACTCAACAAAATCCTATGTGTTGCACCTTTAGCACATTGCTTTTGAACTTGGAAAATGTTGTCCAGTTTTGGTGTTAAATGAGCTCAAAGCTTTAGAAAATGTTTTAACATCTAAACAAATGTGTTGTATTCATTTTGTTTAAATGTGTTACTCTTGCACTGATATCCTACTGTAAATCTTCTGATGTAACTTTTTGTATGTTCATCTTGTTGTCATTTATGTAAAAAATACAGCTCACTCAACAAAATGTACATTTCTATGCATTTCTACCACTGCTAAGTTAATCAGTCGTATCAGAATGCATACACATTCTCCGTGGACATTTAGTTTAACATTATTTCACAACCGTTTTCTTAACATGATTCTGATCGCTTAAATACATCGTAGTAAGCGTAACCAAGGGGAGAGATGTTGTTAATTACTCCTGTGCTATCTCCTATGTGGAATCATGTCAATAATGGATCATCGTTGTCTTGTTTACCTTTAGGTCTTGGCCTTGTTCGAGGATGGAGAAGAAACAATCACAGCCTTTGTGGAGCCTTTTGTAATCTTACTCATTCTTATAGCCAATGCCATCGTGGGTGTGTGGCAGGTGAGCAACTTGCATGACGTAATTTAGACATATTTTACAGTATTTTGAAAGTTGATGTTCAGTGTGGCGTTGCAATGTCAATGACAGTATTCCAAAACTCTTGTTTTGGTGCAGGCTGAGGAAAGGAATACTTATTGTATGCAACTAGCTAGCGACTATAGGCAAAACAGCTACCATAAAGAGTTGTAGGTAGGAGAATCCACAAGTCTCATACATTCTGTTCATTGGTCACATGGCAGTTTTATGCTTTCCTTTCTTTAAGGACTTGCTGTTCAATGGTAGATGAAAGTAGATGAAAAATGGGGCAAGGAAGAAAGTGGGTCACTGAGTATATTTGAGAAGGTTTAGGCGTGACCAAAGTGACAATCCCTCCTCTTGCTCAGACTTCACGTCTGTTGCTTTAATTATGTTTACACCCATGGTCTCTTAGCCATTCTCTAATGTTTGCAGTCTTTGTAAGGAGAAATTTGTCTGTAGCAACTACCAACACAAATTGGCTGGATGCTCCCTTAGGATTTATTCATTCAGTCTAAATTCCTGCATGAGTTTGTCCAGAACTAGGTTACATTTCCTCAGTCTGTCGGAGTTTAACATTCCATAGATGGCATGTTTGTGAGCAAATGGTCTTGAACATTTGAATCCAGTCCATAAAGCATTTCTGTGTAGTCAAAGGATGGAATAAATGATAGGCAATTCAATCCACAAGTTGATAGTTGTCTTTTTTACTCTGTTTCGATGCCCATTTTCTTGTCAGACCTTTTGTCATGCTGGTTGACTTTGCTTGCACTGCCAGGCAGCCCCTAGGAGGATTGTTCAGTAAGCTAAGCCAGTGCATGCCATGGAGTAGACTTACTCAACAGGAAGTGATGCAACTGGCCATTCCTGCCCTGATAGGCTCTCACTAACTGATACGTTGAAGTTGGCCTAGAAATGTGGACTTTAGAACTAAGCTTTCTATTCTAAGTGATTGAGTGAATGTGACTTTGGCATGGTGTGAAGGTTCTTATTTAGCTACTGTTTTCATAAATTACTAGTATATGTGACTGACACAATGTTTACTACTTGCACTTCTGTTTTCTTAAGCATAATCAGTTACCATATGTAACTTTTGTTTTTGGCAACCTGACCAAATTCACATAGAAATTAGAGTTACATCTGTTATTCTAATTGAAAGCGGGTATATGAAGCTTTTAGATCTGTTCATGTGTGCTATTTCTATGATTTTGTGCCTTTAAATTAACCCACCTATGTCTGCCAAAAGATATTTCACAGCGTTTTAGATTGTACAATGATTCTGAAATTAGGAAAACAATTAGAATTTTAGCAACCATGAAATGGCAGAGCGATTTCTGCATATTGCACCTTTTTTTATTTTTTATTTCCCTTCCAGATTTTAAAATATGCGAAGGCAAATCTCCAGGTCCTTGTCATGCATTAAAGGCACAATCTCTAAGATCTCCTGCTGTCTTTGAATTCAAAACTGGTTATATTTCACCAGCCCCATCCATCAGTTAACAAAACAAAGTGGCATGTTGAAGTTACAGATTGTGCCTTTAAATGAACCCACATATATCTGTAGTTTGTGAGATAGTGAAAAAGTAAAATGAGCTTATTTGAATTGGCATCTATAATGTCGTCAGATCATCAAGTTCAATTTCAAATATGTAAGCAAACGGTCAACATTTCTAATCTACACAGGAACGCAATGCTGAGGATGCCATTGAAGCCCTAAAAGAGTACGAGCCTGAGATGGGCAAGGTCTACCGCCAGGACAGGAAGACCGTTCAGAGGATCAAGGCCAAAGAAATCGTGCCAGGAGACATCGTAGAGGTTTCTGGTAAGGTAACCCTGTCTTTCTCGGTGCTTTAGGATGCATTAGACCTAGACTATTTCTGATAATTCAGTCATTTTGCTTATGAATAAGTATTGTTTAAGGTTTAATTATTAACAGTTATTATTCTTTGTTAGAAAAATATTTCCCTTTTAATAGTTTACCACTGTAGAAAAAAAGGACAGTCCTGATCTCTTTTTATGCAAAACAGCATTGTTTTTAGCCTTTGCTTTTTATGACACCTCATTCAGGTAAATGCTATTTTTAAAAGGGCTCATGAGCCTAGGCAAGGTCAGGCTGACGTTTTAGCAGTAAAAGCTCATTTCAATTCCCCTCTTCCCCTAGTCCCACTGCAGAGGTGACTCACCCTACAGGAGTGGTGTATTTTGGGATGTTTCTATTAACCCATTGTCCCAGATGACTAGGCACTAGTGCTGCTAAAGGCCTCTCGGATCATGTGCGCATGTTTCCTGGGGGTGCTTAACTCACCAGGGTGCACTGAACACACCACCTTGATGAGTCTCGCATGCGGCTCAACCGTAGCTAGAACATCCCCCTTGGAGCCGGTAAACTCAACCTTTGAGTGGCTTGTCTCCCGTTTTCTCAGTGCGGCTGGGATGACTCACCCAAAGACAGTGACTCTAGCACTTTAGCGAAGAGCGAGACGTCTCTGGTTTTGAGAGGAATGTGTCCTGGGCAATACCTGGCTGCAGTGCAGCGGGGGATGGACGTATTCAACTGATGTGGAGTTGAATGCTGGAGCCCTTGAAGGGCTAACGTTATCATGATACTTCGTTTAACCCTAAGCCATTGAGGTGATGCAGTGTTCTTTTGCGCAAAGTGGTGGGTTTATTTTAAGCCTGGATAGCCTGTCTAGATTATAAAATCATGGTGTATTTATAGCAGGCAGTGACAGTAGGGAAGATGGCCGGTGTCTTGTGCCCCCCCCCCCCCCCCCCCTTCTCTGGGGAACATTGTTGCAGTGTGGGACAGTTTTTGGCAGGGCTCCAAAGTCACCTTGAGAAGGGCACCGTCAGCACTGCGTGCATTAGCTGCTCGCTAATTTCTATTAAACCAATTGTGATAGAGTGATGGAAAATTAGGTTTGGGGGGTAGATGTTTGACAATGGCTTCATAATAGTATGGTTATCTAAGTGTGTCCTGGAAGTCTTAGTGGGTATTCTTTATAGTTGCCTTCATTTGATGCACAGGAATTTGTCAAAGATTGGTCCTGCATGTGTGAATTCCAGCCTCTGTGCTTCCTATGATTGTTTAGTGTGGGCATGATTGGTTGTGTGCTCTATGTTCACCCAGGAAAATGGCTAACATCCTTGCTCGGAAAGCAGACTTCCAGAGAGCGGCTGGTAAAGCAGATATTGTCAGAGTGATGCGTTGTGCATGCTGTCAGGTGGAGATTGAGAAGCTCACCTAAAAGAGGGCATATGGGTCAATTCTGCAGAGCCTTTTTATATTGGTTTCTGTGATGTTCTTTTCTGAATAATGTTTTTTGCCCAAAGTCCCAGTGTGACCCCCCCCTGCCAGCAAGAGGGCTGGTTGTGACGCAGATGCCAGCTCACTGCTGAGGCAGAGGACGCAGGCTGCAGTGACTGGCTGAGCTGTGAGCAGAATACTAAACGGGCCATCTCTGGCCCTGCCCTGCCTGTCAGCCAGCCTCTCGCTCCGCTCCACTCCGAGCCCATTTCTCCTTACCAGCTCCTGTAAGCCCTCTGGAGGTAGACACATTTAGCTCTCTCCTTCTCAACTCTCATAAGCCCACATGGGACATCCACAGTCTAGAGATGGTGCTTTTCTCTCTGCAGATGTGTTTACTGTCCGGAAGATTATAGCCCAGTGTTGGTTTTCATTACTGTTTTGATTGTAGCTAATGCATTTCTCAGTACATCCTCTGGCTGGGCTGGCTGTCCTCTTGCTGTATGTGTACTGTAGTTCATCCTTGTCCAGCCCAAGCTGTCTGACCCAGCACTGTCAATACAGGGATGCTTTGCTGAGGTTTGCTGTCACTGCTGTTCTTACTAAACTAATCTGCAGCTATGTGATGTCAGCTTTCCTTGACTGCTGTTCCAGGCAGGGTTCCAGACTGCAACCATTTAGTTGCATTTTGTGACCCTTTGGCTTGGCTGTGCGAATAAATGTTTTAATTGAACTCATCGGTGGGAGCTGCACATTCTACATGGTCACCTCACTCAAAATGTTTTTTTTTTAGGTGGCTTAAACCATTATTTGGTCAAACAGTAAAATACATTATTCTCATGATTCCTGCCTGTACATGTTTCGCTGGGGCCTGCTGCGATGTCGAACGAGTCACTCGCTTTCCTTTCCCGGAGAAAAAGTGTTCTGATTGATTAATTAGTTTAAACAAACCGATATCTTGTCAGAGGTATAATTTTTATTTCTCAAATCTCCATTTTGTTCTTAATAGCAACTATTTTACAACCAGATACAGTCCATTCAGAAAGTATTCAGACCCCTTGAGTTTTTCCACATTTTATTACGTTACAGCCTTACTCTAAAATAGATGTAATAGTTTTTTCCCCTCATTAATCTACACACAATACCCCATAATGACAAAAAAAAAATTATGTATAATTTCTTTTTGGGGAAATATCACATTTACATAAGTATTCAGACCCTTTACTCAGTACTTTGTTGAAGCACTTTTGGCAGCGATTACAGCCTCGAGTCTGAGCATGGCCGGATGTCTCTCACACCCTCCCGTAGCGCCCAAGTCAATCGCAAAAAATCTCTCCTCACATCAACCCTCAGCACTTTGATGTGTGAGTCTGTGTTTTATATGCTGACCTCACACCTCAACAAGCTTCTGATTTGGTCAGTGTCAATACTCCTGGCCACCATTGATTGGCAGATGTGTGAAGCAAATGCGTGTGCCCACAGAACAGTTTTTCGAGGTTGAGGAAGTGAGCGAAACATCCACATTAGCTCAGCCATCCACATAGCGTAAAGAGCTGCGCGTGTGATTATTCAACTGGGAACATTTTCACGCTGGGAGAAATGTTAAAGCATGACGTCACAATCGGAGCACAATCAGAACGATTGGGAAGAATCTTCTTCACGCTGGGGGGATTTTTACATGACGCCACCAGGGAAAATGTTGGTCTGATGAGCTGCGCCCTCTAGCATGTCCCTCACAGCACCGTGGTTCAGACAGCTGCTGCTCCTGCTAGGCGATTCACTTATCTCTCAACCCATAGTCACTCTTAATTTATCTCAGAACTTCAGGGAAATTAAGGAGATGGTTCTCTTCTCCCTGAATAGCTCAACATCGGCCATAAATGCAACGGCCATTCTTTTTAGTTTAACTTAAGGTGTTTA
The DNA here is from genome assembly GCF_029448725.1 of Salvelinus fontinalis. Lineage (NCBI taxonomy): Eukaryota > Metazoa > Chordata > Actinopteri > Salmoniformes > Salmonidae > Salvelinus > Salvelinus fontinalis. The sequence goes on from NC_074692.1 coordinate 11,937,653, forward strand.
TTGCACATAGCTAGTCATCAGCATAATGTGGTCTGTAGCCCAAGGTGTTGCATTTCTGCAGGAATCTGGGGGTTCTGGTACCTGGCCGGTGCATGTTCAGTAAAATAGGGGCCCACATACTGATAGGGGCCAGTCAGTGTTGAGTTGGGTGAAGGATGAGGGGGAGGATTGCTCAGCTGTTCCTATTGTTTGGACAGCAAGATGACCTTGTAGGGAAGTCAGTGGTAGATGGCGATCCCACCCCTCCAAGCCTAACGCGCAGACACTACCCATCAGCACCCTCCATGGCCTGGGATTCCAGACACCCAGCATGGCATGTGGCATTTTATGTGGGTCTGGCCAGCGTTTGCTGTCACTGTGGGGTCTTTTGGTGAGTGTCGGGTCAGCAGGAGGCACAATGTCTGGCTGGGTCTTGGATGAATGAGGCAGAGGGAATTGTATGTACTTGAAAAGAGGGCAGTATGCACTAAATAACCTGCTGTTCATTTAGCCTATATTGTTGTTCAACATTATCAATTCATGTAGACATTTCAGTGTTAAAGACTAACGGTACCAACCAACCGTTAAGGTACAATTTTCGGCATGTTTGCATTGCCCTTGCTTTTGAGTTTTGAACTGCACTGTGGCAGCTTAACCTTGAGGCATGTCCTGAATTGCCTGCTGGGAATCTGCGCTATGCTGTCTGGTTAATAGAAGTCGCGGTAAATGGTCAGACCCTGGAGAGGCTGTTGAGGAGCCAGAGATTGACCTTAACATGAATACCCTTCAGAGCTTCCTCTTTTACCGTGGTCAGACTGTAGCCTTGTCCACAGCTTCTCATGACCACATGTGGAACGGTGCATTAGAATATTAAGAAGACTACTGTGTGGAGAGGGAAGGTAGGATGAGTCATCAACACTCCCCTTTCATTAGGCTAGGTATAGGGATTAGCAGACAGAAGTTTTAAATGTAGACTCAGCTAAATGACGTTGCCATGAGCAGCACCGCAGATATTGAGCTGAGCGAGATGCGAGACTTCACTCTGTCACACACAGTATCTGTGCATGTGCAGGGGTTCGCTTCACGCTGTTCACAACGTGGTAGCCACGGGACTAAAACAGCAGAGGTTGAGCCTCTCGCTTCAATGCTCTTAGTTGTTGCGGAAATGTACCCACTATGCTGTTTACTTTCTGCGTCTACGTCATATCGCTAAGTCTACCTTTTAATTACAACCTTTTCGTGGTGTTGATGGCAACAAAACGCACTTAGTAACGGGATAGGGAAAGGACCATCCAGAGGTCTTCTTTAACTAATCATTTAAATGTCTGAGATGCTACAGTTCATTCGGGAAAGTATTCAGACCCCTAGACTTTTTCCACATTTTGTTATGTTACATCCTTATTCTAAAATGGATTAAAAACAAAAAGCCCTCATCAATCTACACACAATAACCCATAATGACAAATGAAAACAGATTTTTAGAAAAGTTTGCAAATGTATAAAAAATAAAAACAAATACCTTATTTACATAAGTATTCAGACCCTTTGCAATGAGACTCGAAATTGAGCTCAGGGGCATCCTGTTTCCATTGATCATCCTTGAGATGTTTCTACAACTTGATTGGAGTCCACTTGTGGTAAATTAAATTGATTGGACATGATTTGGAAAGATACAAACCTGTCTATTTAAGGTCCCACAGCAAAAACCAAGCCATGAGGTCAAAGTAATTGTCTGTAGAGCTCCGAGACAGGATTGTGTCGAGGCACAGATCTGGGGAAGGGTACCAAAAAAATGTCTGTAGCATTGAAGATCCCCAAGAACCGAGACCTCCGTCATTCTTAAATGGAAGAATTTTGGAACCACCGAGACAATTCCTAGAGCTGGCCGCCCTGCCAAATTGAGCAATCAGGGGAGAAGGGCCTTGGTCAGGGAGGTGACCAAGAACCCGATGGTCACACTGACAGAGCTCCAGAGTTCCTCTGTGGATATGGGAGAACCTTCCAGAAGGACAACCATCTCTGCAGCACTCCACCAATCAGGCCTTTATGGTAGAGTGGCCAGACTGAAGTCACTCCTCAGTAAAAGGCACATGACAGCCCCCTTGGAGTTGCCAAAAGGCACCTAAAGGACTCTCAGACCATGAGAAACAAGATTCTCTGGTCTGATGAAACCCATTTTGAACTCTGGTCTCAATGCCAAGCGTCAGGTCTGGAGGAAACCTGGCACCATCCTACGGTGAAGCATGGTGGTGGCAGCATCATGCTGTGGGGATATTTTTCAGAGGCAGGGACTCGTAGACTTGTCAGGATTGAGGGAAAGATAAACGTAGCAAAGTACAGAGAGCTCCTTGATGAAAAACTTCACTTCTCAAGAGCGCTCTGGACCTCAGACTGGGGTGAAGGTTCACCTTCCAATAGGACAATGACCTAAGCACACAGCCAAGACAACGCAGGAGTGGCTTCGGGGACAAGTCTCTGAATGTCCTTGACTGGCCCGGACTTGAACCCGATCGAACATCTCTGGAGAGACCTGTAAATAGCTATGCTCCCCATCCAACCAAACAGAGCTTGAGAGGATCTGCAGAGAAGATTGGGAGAAACTCCCCAAATACAGGTGTGCCAAGCTTGTAGTGTCATACCCAAGAATTGCTACCAAAGGTGCTTCAACAAAGTACTGCATAAAGGGTCTGAATACTTATGTAAATGTAATATTTCATTTATTTTATTTTATACATTTGCAAAAATGTATAAAATAAAAAAATGGTTTTGTCATCATGAGATCATACTTTTTGGAGAAATGTACTCTGGTCTGATGAAATAAAATGTAACTGTTTGGCCATAATGAACATCGTTATGTTTGGAGGAAAAAGGGGGAGGCTTGCAAGCCGAAGAACACCATCCCAACTGTGAAGAACGGGGGTGGCATCATCATGTTGTGGGGGTGCTTTGCTGCAGGAGGGACTGGTGCACTTCACAAAATAGATGGCATCATGAGGAAGGAAATTTATGTGGATATATTGAAGCAGCATCCCAAGACATCAGTCAGGAAGTTAAAGCTTGGTTGCAAATGGGTCTTCCAAATGGACAATGACCCCAAGCATGCTTCCAAAGTTGTGGCAAAATGGCTTAAGGACAACAAAGTCAAGGTATTGGAGTGGCCATCACAAAGCCCTGACCTCAATCCCATAGAAAATTTGTGGGCAGAATTGAAAAAGCGTGTGCGAGCAAGGAGGCCTACAAACCTGACTCGGTTACACCAGCTCTGTCAGGGTTGAATTTTGGCCCATTCCTCATCTTATTGTGGGAAGCTTGTGGAAGGCTACCCAAAACATTTGACCCAAGTTAAACAATTTAAAGGCAATGCTACCAAATACTAATTGAATGTATGTAAACTTCTGACCCACTGGGAATGTGATGAAAGAAATAAAAGCTGAAATAAATCATTCTCTCTACTATTATTCTGACATTTCACATTCTTAAAATAAAGTGGTGATCCTAACTGACCTAATACAGGGAATTTCTACTCGGATTTAATGTCAGCAATTGTGAAAAACTGAGTTTAAATGTGTTTGGCTAAGGTGTATGTTAACTTCCGACCTCAACTGTACATGCATACATTTCTAATTGTATAGTATACATAGATTGTGAGCTAAAGAACCTTTCCTACAAGGATTATTTATTGACTATGGCTTTCCAAATCGCCAACCACTGCTATTTGTAAGGTTCATTTTAAGTGAATGTTGTGATTTTAAAATATTTTAACCATTCCTGAACCTGTGACCAGAAGCAAGCTACATAGGGGCAATACCAGAATAAATGATCTAGTGATTGTCTCTTTGCAGCAAAATCTACAGAGCTGAGAGAGGTTCTATGCCCCATATATATAGCATTCTGTTGGTGGCAAGAATTTTGTATAATCATTTTAAATTGAAAAACTTGACGTGTTGAATCAAGGTTTATGAACTGGTATTAAAAACACACGTGCCATGGAATCGGTACATCATCTCTTCCCATTTATTTTGAAACCTGTATGGAGCAACTGTCAACATTTTTTGTCCTTATGAAACTGATATTTTTCTATTTATGCCAATTTGTCTTTTAATATATGGCAGGCGAACAAGTTCCCTACCTTTTCCCTTTTCCACTTGCCTCCTACATTTTTGTGGTAATGCTGCAATCAGTTAGTTATGCGTATGTATTGAGCAGACATTCCCATATATTTTCAATAGCTACATATGTGACAACTCCACCGTTTTATTCATAATATCATTAATAAATATTATATATTTTTTCCATAAAGAATGTTTTTTTTTATTAATCAGTATATTTGAGTTTAACCATAACAATTGTTCTATCTTTTCAGGAGGATAATACTGAAATTGTAACGGGCTTTTTATGGCTTGTTTAAGGAAGGGCGATACTTAAAAAATATATATATATATATCTATATCATTTTGTCGGAAATGAGAAGCTGTAATCTGTAGAAAGGCAATTTATGAACAAAGGATGAGCCTTTCTTGATACTGGAGAACCATTTTTGGTTTAAGTTTAACTTATGTATGAGTGAAGCTTTTAGTAAGAGGTTTAAAGCTTTAATATCTAATTTTAGCCCCCCCCAAACTCATTCATTATATAAATAGGCACGTTTAATTTTGTCTGGCTTAGCATTCCAAATGAAATATTGTTTGCTCATATGATTAAAAAAATGAGTCATCTGGAGTAGGCAGCACCATTAGTAAGTAAGTAAACTGTGATAGGACCAAAAAGTTAATCAATGTAATTTTTCCATAAATAGACAAGTATTTACCTCTCCATGGTTGTAGAATCTTATCTATTTTTGCAAACTTTCTATTGAAATTAATTGTAAGTTCTAGTATATATATTTAGATGTGAATACCAAGTATGTCTACATCATCCACTCATTTTTAGTATTTACACTACCTTGTAGTTTACCAATGTCTTTTAACGATGCAATACGTAATATGGTACACTTGTCATAATTGGATTTTAGTCCAGAGAGGCTAGAAAAGTGATCAAGATCTTCAATGAGACTGTGCAGGACTTAATAAAAAACTGGAGTCATCGGCATACATGGACACTTTTGTTTTCATCCCCTGGATTTCTAACCCCTTGATGTTCTTGTTGGATCCAATTTTAATAGCTAACATTTCAATGGCCATAATAAATAGATATGGACACAATAGACAATCTTGTTTTACTCCTCTTAAAATCTCAATACTTTGAGAAGTAACCATTATTTACTATTTTACATCTGGGGTTGCAGTACATAACTTTAACCCATTGTATGAGATTCACCAAAATTAAAGTAATCCAGGCATTTATATATAAATTCTAGTTGTACTTTATCAAACGCCTTTTCAAAATCCGCTATGAAGACCAGGCCTGGTGTCTTTTTGTATGTTTCATAATGTTCATTGGTTTCAAGTAATTGTCGTGTAGTATCTCCAATATATCGTCCATGTAAAACACCTGTCTGATCAGGATGAACAATACCTGGGCTATGCATTTCGCCAGAATTTTTGCATCACAACATAAAGTGGAAGAGGCCTCCAGTTTTTATTTATTTAAATGGACTGGATCTTTATACTTACCACCTGGGTCCTGTTTTAGTAGTAATGAAATCAGACCTTGTTGAGTGTCTGAAAGTCTACCATTTTTATAGGAGTAATTCAAATGGCCTCAAAGTTCCTCTTCTGTAAGTTGGCCTTCACACAGGTCTTTCTGTAAATTTGTTAATTTTAGATTATTACTATTATTAGGAAATAAATCCTTACAGTTAACATCATTCAGGGGAAATGGAGGAGACTGAAAAAATATTTTGCTTCTTTCAACAAATAATTTGGTGAATCATGGATGACTTCATTTGTAATGAGTTTCTGTAAATTATTTTTGGTAGTATTTGTATGTTGAAGATTCAAGAAAAAAATATAAATTTCCATCCAATTCGCTTTATTTTTGTAGTACATAGCACTTAATAGTTCTTGAATAAGTACCTCCATTTCTTTTTGTTATTCCTTTTACCTATTTTGTGCCTCAATAGTACAGTTTCCATTACCATCTACCTGAATCGTTAGTGTACTATACACTTGGTCAGTAGTGGACGCTGCCTAGACAAGAACAGCTGGTTAAGAGCACTTTAAGAGTTCCAGGACGTTATTACCTGTTGAGTGCTTCTGAAATAGCCTCCTCAGAATAGCAGCTTTTCAGCCTTTTGTTGTATCTGCCATCAGCACCTGCACCCTCAGGATTGGACACACAGAAACCTGCTGTGTCATGCAGTCATAAACGCAAGGGCTTGTGTCCGTCTGTCTGTCTTCCTGGTTTGGCGGCCTTGCTTGGACCTACTCCTCTGTTGTAAAGAAGGACACCCCTGAGAGTCATGTCTGGCACTGACTCTTGAGTCTGTGCGTCTTGTTGCTATGCTGCCTGTCTCACTCTCCTAGGTGTGGAGACTGTCACAGAGGTTTGGCCTGGTACCAATTAGGATGTTGACATAAAGGGACAGATTATATATATACACACACACACTTCATCCAGAGCAGTCCTGCGGGCCAGTTGAACTGCACCAGGACAATGTAATGTGTGCCTTGTGTGCTTTTCACTGTTGCGTTTCCTTTTTTCTTATGACATCAACAAGTGCCATTTTAAACAGCCTCAAGCCATCCCAATTTGTTTCTCTAGTTCCCTCCTGTCCTGCAGTCATAAGTATGTCTTAAAAAATGTATTGTCTCTTAGCACAGGAAGTATTACACAACCCTTAGGATGTGGCCGTTATACTTCATGGCTGAAGGGGAAACATTTGACTGGTCATGTTTTCTTTCTGTTCAGTTTGGCCTCAGATTGTATATTGAAACTCTTCCCAAACGTATCTTTCTTTGGCCTTTAGATATTATTCTGTAACAGTTTGCCTTTGTCTGAATAGACCAAGTGAGGCTGATGATAATTTTTATTTTTTTTCAGATGAAGGCCCTATAAATTGTCAGACTAGCCACCCAAGTCAGACTGTTTCCTCTGCTACCGCCAAGACACAAGACTGCTTAACAGTTAATAAAAATGTGCTACTCGGAATATTCACACCTCAGTTTCAAGGGTGTTTATTTAAAACAATAAAGAAAAATAACCCGGTTTCCTCTGGGGTAGAACACCAAGCCCCTCGGTTCTAGCAGAACATAAGGATGTCTGTCCGGTAGCAACCTCTCACTACCTCCAACCCTCCCGTGTGCTTCCCTCCTGACAGCTTTATGGGCCCCGTACAGCTGGTGAGCAATCAGCCCCTTGATTACTCAAAAGCCTCAATTAGTCCTGGCCGGAGGAACCGTTGAGACCTGGCACGTCGCAGAGGGAGCCACCACCGCGTGATGTAGATCTGTCACCACCAGGCCTCGAGTCTCCCCTGGGTGCTTGTCTGCAGTACGCCTCCTCCGGTCGTCAGTGCGATGTACGCCTCCCTTCTCGATAGGGCATCCGCGTTCCCATGCTTCGCACCTGACCTGTGCACAACAGAAAAAGAGATGTTGAAGGGACAAGAACCACCAGGTGACTTGATCGTTCGTGTCCTTTCCCCTGGCCATCCAGACCAGGGGAGCATGGTCTGGGACCATGGTGAGGTGGGTGCCCAACAGGTAATACTTAAGTGTCTAATGCCCACTTCACCGCTAGCCACTCTCGACAATCGAGTACTTATTTTCTCAGGGTATCAACTTCTGGCTTATGTACATGGGGTGTTCCTCCCCATTGTGTACCTGGGACAGGACAGACCCTAGTTCCGTGTCTCCAGGCATCCGTCTGCACGAGCATTGGTACCTGGAAATCGAGCATCACGAGAATCGGATGGGAGCACAGGGCTTCTTTCAGACGCCTGAATGCCACTTTGGCCTCATCCGACCACTTCACTGTTTTTGGAAGGCGGGCCCTGGTCAGATCGGTAAGGGGGAGGCTATAGCTGCAAAGTTGGATAAACCGGCGATAGTATCCCGCCAGCCCCAGGAAGGACTTGACCTTTGTCTTGGTGCGGGGAACGGGCCAGTCACGAACCGCCTGGACCTTCCTCTCCTGGGACTCCCCTGTCCGATCAAATACCCCAGGAACTCTACCTCCTCGAACCCCAGCTTGCATTTCTTGGGATTCGCTGTCAACCCGGCTTTCCTGAGCGCGTCCAGTACCACCTGGAGGCACGTCAGGTGCGCTTCCCAACCTTGGCTGTGGATGATGTCATCCAAATAGGCTGCTGCGTACTGTTGGTGGGGTCGGAGGACTAAGTCCATCAGGTGCTGAAACATGGGCGGGGCTCCATGGAGAACGAATGGGAAGACCCGGTATTGGTATAACCCGTCCCGTGTTGAATGCTGTCTTCTCCCGTGAGGAGGCTTCCAAGGGTACCTGCCAATATCCCCTGGTCAGATCCAGGGTGCTGATGTACCGGGCCTTTCCAACCGGTCGATGAACTTGTCCACCATCGTCAATGGGTAGGCGTCAAACAAACTGATTATTGTTCACCCCCTAGATGTCATTGCAGAAACGCAGACTACCGTCCGGTTAGGGCACCATCACGATGGCGCTGCACCATGCACTTTGGTACTCCTTCGATGACTCCCATCCTCAGCATACCCTCCACCTCCTGCTTCACGGCCTTCCTTCGGGCCTTGAGGATCTGGTATGGCCTCTTTCGTATCGTGTGTTTTTGGGGCGGTGATTTGACACTCTGGGTAGCTACGGCAATATTCTTCCAGGCGGCAATTCGTTACCGGGTCTTCTCCATTCCCAGGTGCGCCCCCAACAAATGGGTGTGGGCTAGCTAAAGAATGGTTCTGACGTACCGGTGGGGCAGCAACAGCACCTCTCGAAGTTCTCCCTGTTCGTGCGACACCTGATACAACAGGTTATTTTCGATTTGGAAATGGGGGTATTGCCGGTCATTCAACCCCGGAAGAAGCTGGCCATCCACCACTATCACTTGGGCTGCAGCGGCTTTCAAGTTTGGATCCTCCCACTGGAAGGTCCTGAACTGTCCCCCTCGGGGCTCATGGCAGGTCTCGGGGGTCCCTCGAAATCAAGGAGGAGGGAACATGGGTTCATACTCTTATCCAGCTCGTGTTTCCACAGTGCTGTGGACAATCTTGTCCCACGAGGAGGGGTACCAGAAACTCTGGTACGGCACCCACCACCATCTGGCAGCTCCCTTGTGGCGTCATGATGGTGGCCTGCCCAGTCGAATACTGCTTGGTGCCGCTGTGGACAAAGGAGACAGACATCTCACCATGCTCGGTCAGATGGGCCTGCAGGCGTGCTTGTACAAGTGTTACCACACTCCCGGAATCCATCAGGATGTCGTGACCGTCAACAATCACCAAGACCATGGGTGCTGGTGGTTCGCTGCGGGCCCAACAGGAGGTGACAGTTTACTCTGTGCCCCGACTCGTCTCCGGGGCCCCCTGATGGCATCGACTCCTCTCGACCCGGGCAATTCCATGCAAGGTGTCACTGGGTGCCACACTCAAAACACCACCTTTGGTCTTCATCCACCTGGGGTCGTCGGTGGTGGGTTGACTCCCCTGGCGGTCTCCCTGTGGGACTGCAGTCCTTTAGCCCAGCTGACTGTCAGATTGGGGAGAATGGTGGTGGGATCGTCCTTCCGTTCCCTTCGACGGCTCCCAGACTCGGCCTACGTCCCCTTCAGCAGGGCCTCTGTGTTCTGATGCGTCTCCACGGCTCCCAAGGGGTCCTCCCAAGGTTTGGGGCGTGCGTAGGCTTGCCGCCCTCTTCATGTCGTGAGGTAGCACCCGTAAGAAGCGATCCATGACCACTTTGTTGATAATGGGGAAGGTGGCTACGTCGGTTAGGAGCCATGCTCTAGTTTGCTCACTTGGGCTCGGGGGGGAAGCTTCTGATACAAACCTCCAGTTGGGACCAAAGGGCCAGGTTGTACCTGTAGCGGCTGAGTACCTCCCACTTGAAACAGTTGTAGTTAGCCACCTGTTTGGTGTTGAGGTCATAATACGCCTTTTGGGCGTCTCTGGACAGGAACGGGGCCAGCAGACTCGCCCACTTCGCCTTGGGCCAACCTTCACGGAGTGCTGTCCATTCGAATGTGCAGAAGTAGGTCTCGATATCATCATCCTCCGTTAGCCTGATTTAAAAACTGAGTGGGATGTAATTTGGTCTGTTTCTCCTCGAAGCTTCCTGACTTCCTCCAGCTGTCGGACATTCTGTAGACGCTGTTCTTCCAGCGTTCGTTCCTGAATGTCCTGTTGCGCTTGTTGGGCCCGAACGAACTGCGCTATCAGCTCGTCCGCGCTGATACTGCGTAAACGTCAACCCTGGTCTGACCATGTTGTCAGACTTGCCCGCATTCTCCACCACTTGTGGCAGACCAGGGGGTTTGATCAAAACGTTTACTCAGACAAGTGTGTTACCTCAGTTTCAAGGGTGTTTATTTAAAACAATAAAGAAAAAGAACCAAGTTTCCTCTGGGGTAGAACACCAAGCACTTCGGTTCTAGCAGAACGTGAGGATGTCTGTCCGGTAGCAACCTCTCACTACCTCCAACCCTCCCGTGTGCTGCACTCCTGGCAGCTTTATGGGCCCCATACAGCTGGTGAGCAATCAGCCCCTTGATTACTCTCCAGCCTCAATCAGCCCCAATTAGTCCTGGTGGAGGACCCCTCGAGACCTGGCACATCCAGCAGAGGGAGCCACCACCGCGTGATGTAGAATGCCTGTCACCACCAGGCCTCGACGAGTCTCCCCCTTGTGGCTTGTCCGCGGTATGCCACAATACGCTCTCACACATACACACAATGCACATGCATGTTGACGCCCCCCACACACAGACACACTCACAGACACACTTTCACTCTTCACATATGCTGCTGCTACTCTGCTTTGGATCACTACTAGCTGTCAGTGAACGAGTGATGCGCGTATGGAGAAATACGGGCTGTATCCAAGGCTCAGCCAATCGTTCACATAACAGAATGCAGCACGCGACTGAAGAGAGACACAACCAATGTGCTAGTTACAGCATCAGCGAGCACCCTGGAAATACAGCGGGCGAGTGAAAAGGCAGTTGGCGCGTCCTCTGAACGATAACGAAGAGGTAGGTGAGAAGCCTGACCACGGAGACGGGGGCGAGAAGGTGATGAAGCGTACTTCATGAACTGTAACCGAAAAACAACTGGCATTTGGATAGTTTGAGGTGAGGGAGAAAGTGTGGTAGAACAAGTATTGTTCACATTAAGTATCTTGCTAGCTTTATCGAATTCTCCGTTAGCTAGCCAGAGAAATGTTGAGCAACATTAGCCAATTTAACTGTTCAAATAATTTAGTTTATGGTGTGAAAAATTAGCTGGCTAATAAAGTCAGACAGCTAACGTTAGCTAACACCTACCTACATGTACATTTTACTGTATCTCAACTACGTCGTACCCCTCTCCCTGCACATTGACTCAGTACCGATACTACTTGTACACTGCTCAAAAAAATAAAGGGAACACTTAAACAACACAATGTAACTCCAAGTCAATCACACTTCTGTGAAATCAAACTGTCCACTTAGGAAGCAACACTGATTGACAATAAATTTCACATGCTGTTGTGCAAATGGAATAGACAAAAGGTGGAAATTATAGGCAATTAGTAAGAGACCCCCAACTGCACACCGGGGTGAGTCTGTCTCTCTCTCTCTCTGTCTCTCTCTGTCTCTGTGTCTGTTCCAGTGTGTACTGTTTGTTCTAAGAGCCACTCCTGTTGCGTCTGAGTTTTGGAAGGCGGGCTCCATGTCCAAGTGACAGCGTCTGGGATTATCTCCTCCACCTCTTCCTGTTCAGTGGGGATGATGGAAACAGCTGCTATCAGTTACAGTTCAATAAAGGAAATTAATGACTGTGCAGGGGCATAGAGTGGTTACATGTGGTCTGTGGTTCTGAGGCCGGTTGGACGTACTGCCAAATTTTCTAAAACGACGTTGGAGGCGGCTTATGGTAGAGGAATGAACTTTCAATTCTCTGGCAACAGCTCTAGTAGACATTCCTCCAGTCAGCATGCCAATTGTACACTCACTCAAATTGAGACTTCTGTAGCATTGTGTTGTGTGACAAAACTTCACATTTTAGAGAGGCCTTTTATTGTCCCCAGTGCAAGGTGCACCTGTGTAATGATACGCTGTTATAATCAGCATCTTGATATGCCACACCTGTCAGTTGGATGATATATTTTGGCAAAGGAGAAATGTTCACAAACAGATATAAACAAATTTGTGCACAAAATTTGAGAGAATATTCTGGGATCTTGTATTTCAGCTCATGAAACATGGGACCAAACTTTACATGTTGCGTTTTCTATTTTTGTTCGGTAAAGTTTTCTATTTTCCTCTCCCCTCAAGCGCACAGGGGGATCATGTTTGCATAATTAAAAAACAAGCCATTTATTAGCCTTTTCTTTTTCTTCTCTGTCTGCACGACATCACCTTGTTCGTCCTGGGATGGTTTAAAGTTGACTAAAGATGCACGTCTTCCTGTTTGTCTCCTTTGCGAGATGGTCTGTGTGTGGAGGTGTTTTTATTAGGGACATTCATTTTGACAGGTCAGCATGGTTAGTGGAATAAATGTAATACTATGTGGAGTCTCCAGGGCCCAGTTTCCCGATAGCAATGGAACGTTGGCATCTACGAGGGCCGAAGATTTAACATGCGTTTCCCGGAACACCACGCAGAGAGAATGATCAATTAGTACGTCGTTGGAGCATGTCTACTGATGGGATCGAAAGAAAGCCAATGCTGCTCTCGGATCAGCTTCCTCCATTCAAATCTTACTTTAGCATTATATATGTTCCACAATACTGATGGCAGATTAGCTCCTAGAGATATTATCACCTATGGGTGCAAATATTGAGGCAGCTTATTCTAACGCTTACTCTATAATAATGCATTAAATCAAGATTTGGTACATCATGAAATATATTGAGGAAAAAATTGGACAGTAGTGTACAAATTGCAAATTAGAAGTCAATTAATTGAACATAAATATATAGGCCTATAGCCCACATGGTATATTATTTAATGCAGTCATTCTGTTTTTAATTTGATGCGTCCTTTTTACCGTTTGCTTGTTTGTAACAATTGCAAAGACATTGGGAACTTTGTATTTGTAGTCAACTTCACAACGAAGTTATCGACAGTCGCAGAGAGACAGATAAACATCTTGATTCTATGTTTAGCAGAGATCTTCTGTGTATAAAGTGACACTGTAGGGAAAAACGCATCTAACGACTCACTTAGTTGTTCCACGAGTGGTCTGGGGCAGTCGGTAAATAACAAGCTTTTTCAAGTCCTGCTTTGGTGACGATGGTTTTGGGAAACAGCTCGGAGGTTTAACGATGCTCCTATAAAAGTTCTAACTACCAACTTGGCCTTAAGATGCTTTTGGGAAACCGGGCCCATATCTGTAAGAGAAAATTGACATGTTTTATGTGGAACTGCTCTGCACGTTGAAACTGAAAGAAGAACCGTGCCTTAAACCGAGTGGTTTCCCCATCTCCCAGCATTTATGCGCTAATAGGTTGCTGAATCGGGTCACCACAATTCAGATGTGGCCCAAATTGGGTTCTTTCTTATGGACCGGCGTTTTAAGGCTCACCAGTCCCCCATTTCCTATTCCTGCTCTGGTGTTTCTTTCTCCCCTACAGCAATAGAAGCCCAGTACCCTTCCTCTGCCTTCGTGTGGCCCAGCAACCAACCTTGAAATGAGCTATAGTCTGTCGGTTAACAGTGAAGCTGAATAAATTGCATCTATATTTCAGTGAACAGCTTGGTAGTCTTCAAGGTCCATTAGTCTAAGCACTCTGTATAGGGTGTTTTTTTCCATAATGTTCTGCTTACAGCATAGGCTTAAACTTGTTTTTGGCTTTGCACATGCATAACCAGTTTGTCTTGAGAGACCTGTAACTATATTGTGTCTGTTTTGTGCTACAATGAGTTGACATCATGGGCAGATGTTATGGAGGTCATGTGAGGTATCATGTGTCTACTTTTTGCTGATTGCAATGCATCATTGTCCATTTATGACATTGTAATCTGTTTCTCTAATTCTCTCTGTGTGTCTGTCTTCTTTCCCCCCTAGTTGGAGACAAGGTTCCTGCAGACATCCGTCTCTCTTCCATCAAATCTACAACCCTGAGAGTAGACCAGTCTATCCTGACCGGTAAGACACACAGCTGTTTGCTGCACTGTTTTTCCTATACTCAGGGTTGCCATGTCCATGGTTTTCCTGCAGAATTGGGCTACTTTGAAAATTATGTTGCGGGCGAAAATGTATAGGTTGTGGGCTTTTGGGTTATTTCTATGTCACACCGCGGCCGCCGTGGCATTTCTCTTAAAAATATTTATATGTATATTTCACTGTGACTTGCTGCTGGCAGCGAGGCAGGCTGTTGCTGAGTGAGTGAGTGAGTGAGTGAGTGAGTGAGTGAGTGAGTGAGTGAGGTGTTGAGAGAGAGAGAGCACTGCAGCTTAGTCCACTATTGGCTGAGTCACATGAATGAGAGGAGCCATAGCAGAACGCACGTCACGTTGTGACAACTGTTTTTAGACTATCATTATAGAAACACCTACTTTTCTCCAACCCTTTTTCCATTAAACATATTAACAGGCTAGAGCTGATGCACGTCAATACATAATGGAGACAAAGCTCTGGAAAATGACTTTGGGCGCACTAGAGCGTATTACGGTACATAAATTATCTCGGATGTGGTTTAAACTCCATTATAATGTGGACTTTGCTTAAAGAAAACGGTATCAAGCAAAGTGTTTTAAGCATTCACAGTTCTCAGTTATGGAACTCCCTTACGTGGTTCTTTTTAATGAAACTGACATTAAATGTGGAAATGATACATTTACCTTTGGCCAGCAATTAGCCTATTCATTTATATGCTACTGTAGGCTACCAATTGATACAGAAAATATGTAGAAATTACAATCACTGGAGTCATTGCAAATCAATTTGTGCCACTTGTGTAGTCTACCTGGAGCTGGCAAACTGATTTATTAAATAGCCAATAACTTCAGTTTGTTGTAGCCTTTTTGTTATTGTGCTATTATTAAGGGCCAAGTTTAGTTAATTCAATTGGACGTTGTCAAAGCTCTATTGCAATTGCAGATCAGTTGTTGGAATGCATTAGATTGATGGTAACCGTGGTCAGATTAGGCCAAAGAAATATTCACTGGCTGTTGTTGACAAGCATATTCAGATCATATACATGTTATTTAATTCAGTGATTGAAATGATGACCCCCATCCTCAGTAGGCTATTGGGAAATACAAACACTTATCTTGCAATCGGCTCGCTTATTCATGTTTAATAAATTAGTCTAAGCAAGCTGCTAAGCAAGCTGCTAAATCGTTCAGTTTACATCTTGTCTAGGCTACTGTAGACTACCTGAAATGAGATGTAGGCCTATCAGGGGCTATAGGCTAGCTGCATGTATCCACGCAAACCATGGAAAAGTTGAATTACAATCATAGGCTACAGAATTAAATCTGGGTTCATGCCTTTTATTTCTTTATTTTTATTTCACCTTTATTTAACCAAGTAGGCCAGTTGAGAACAAGTTCTCATTGACAACTGCGACCTGGCCAAGATAAAGCAACGCAAAGCGACAAAAAACAACAACAGAGTTACACATGGGATCAACAAAAGTACAGTCAATAACAATAGAAAAATATATATACAGTGTGTGCAAATGGTGTAAGGAGGTAAGGCAATAAATAGGCCATAGTAGCAAAGTAATTACAATTTAGCAAATTAACACTGGAGTGATAGATGTGCAGATGATGATGTGCAAGTAGAAATACTGGTGTGCAAAAAAAGTAAATAAAAACAATATGGGGATGAGGTAGTTAGTTGGATGGGCTATTTACAGATGGGCTGTGTAGCAGCGATTGGTGAGCTGCTCAGATAGCTGATGCTTAAAGTTAGTGAGGGAGATATGTCTCCAACTTCAGCGATTTTTATTTTTTGCAATTCGTTCCAGTCATTGGCAGTAGAGAACTGGAAGGAAAGGTGGCCAAAGTAGGTGTTGGCTTTGGGGATGACCAGTGAGATATACCTGCTGGAACGCGTTTCAATCAGATCCTGATTGAAAACAGTAGAGGTGTATTTGGAGGGCAAGTTGGTCAGGATAATATCTATGAGGGTGCCCATGTTTACGGATTTAGGGTTGTACCTGGTGGGTTCCTTGATAATTTCTGAGATTGAGGGTCTCTAGCTTAGATTGTAGGACGGCCGGCGTGTTAAGCATATCCCAGTTTAAGTCACCTAGCAGAACGAATTCTGAAGATAGATGGGGGGCAATCAATTCACATATGGTATCCAGGGCACAGCTGGGAGCAAGTCAATCTCACAAATTGGCCATTTTATAACGGTTTGTAGTCTTAACATCTGGCACATAATGATGGCACAATTGCCAGAAAAAACATTATTTTTTTTATTTTTTCGTCCAAGTCTTTCTTACTCAGAGATTTTGAGACCCTCTGTCCAACTTTCATCACTCAAACTCTCCTGTCGGATTTATCTATAGTTATGCACATCCACACAAGGGATTTATTTACCATTTTAAACTGGGTTTGAGCCCTGAATGCTGATTGGCCGAAAGCCGTGGTATATCAGACCATATACCACGGATATGACAACATTTTTATTTTTACTGCTCTAATTACGTTGGTAACCAGTTTATAATAGCAATAAGGCACCCCATGGATTTGTGGTATATGGCCAATATACCACGGCTAACTGCTGTATCTGGATACTGCTTAAGAACAGCCATTAGCCATGGTATATTGGCCATATACAATACTGCCCTTGTGCCTTATTGCTTAATCATAGCAGTCAAACTAGTTAAACCGACATCCATTGATGGAAATGATCAGGTGAGTTTAAAGGCAAATTATTTTCTCTTGCGACATATTCGAATTCCTTTATTATGTCATAGCTCGCTAGAGTTATTATTTTGATTAAAACCGAATTCAGCTTCTAATGTTATTACAAGTTCCGTCTATTCCTTAATTGGCTCGATAATGTTATGGGAAAAGGGTTTATTGTATAAATGTGGCAACTACTCTCTTTCTGTGAACATTTTGAGCTTTTTGGGCAGGTTTTGAGTGGTCATTGATCTGGAAACGTTATCTAGACCTGGCAACCCTGCCTATACTGAACCAACTTAGGATACTGTACTTCTCTAGTAAAAATAGATTTTGACAGATGCTCATTCCAGGTGTTCTACAGCTTGCTTTACTGATAGCAGTAGCTACTCTGAGCGTACAAGCATACTGTATGACTCGCTCTTGATTGTCCTCTGCCACAGGTTTATTTGCATTCATTCCACATAGGCAAACTCTAAAGGTTTATTCCTTTAGAGTTTGTTATTCAAAACTTTATTTGATAGATGACTCGCGTCTCTAAAGTAAATGTCTCTTTGCTGGTCTGACTGTTTGCAAAGCTGTTCTACACTCGGTACACTGGCATATTATTATGATACGTCGGAGCCAGTTCAAGCCCAAGTGCTCAGCACAGCACAACAAATGTTTTACTTTAGCTTATCAAAATGAAAGACATTGCATTGTTAATTTAATATCATGACAAGGGGCTTGACATTAACTTTTTTTTAGCCACTTGTCCATTGAACAAGTAGGACAGATAAGTCACTTGGTCTGTAACACAATTATTATTATTTTTTTTGGGGGGGGGTGGATCAGCTTAATATTGCGGAAAGAATGTTGCTTCCAATGTAATTGTCTGCATCATTTCCAATCCCCCATATTTTTTGGGGTAAATATATACACTGCTCAAAAAAATAAAGGGAACACTTAAACAGCACAATGTAACTCCAAGTCAATCACACTTCTGTGAAATCAAACTGTCCACTTAGGAAGCAACACTGATTGACAATAAATTTCACATGCTGTTGTGCAAATGGAATAGACAAAAGGTGGAAATTAAAGGCAATTAGCAAGACACCCTCAATAAAGGAGTGATTCTGCAGGTGGTGACCACAGACCACTTCTCAGTTCCTATGCTTCCTGGCTGATGTTTTGGTCACTTTTGAATGCTGGCGGTGCCCTCACTCTAGTGGTAGCATGAGACGGAGTCGATAACCCACACAAGTGGCTCAGGTAGTGCAGCTCATCCAGGATGGCACATCAATGCGAGCTGTGGCAAGAAGGTTTGCTGTGTCTGTCAGCGTAGTGTCCAGAGCATGGAGGCTCTACCAGGAGACAGACCAGTACATCAGGAGACGTGGAGGAGGCCGTAGGAGGGCAACAAACCAGCAGCAAGACCGCTACCTCCGCATTTGAGCAGGAGGAGCACTGCCAGAGCACTGCAAAATGACCTCCAGCAGGCCACAAATGTGCATAATTTAAAAGTTTTGAATCCGGCGTTGTTTTGCGTATCAATTCATAAACCATGTGCCATGGAATGGGTACATCCAAAATCTCTTCCCAACTATTTTGCAATTTATATGGCACAGCTGTAAGTTTTTTGGCCCTTAAATGAAATTGGTATATGTTTTCATTTATCACACTTTTCTTTAACCATTTATGTTCTTTAATATAAGGCCGACATACAAGTTCCTTACTTTTATCCCCTTCCACCTGCCTCTTCCATTTTTGTGGTAATGCTGCAATTAATTGGTTGTAATTTTGGGTAGAGCAGACATTTCCATATGTCTGTGTTAGCTGCATGTGTGACATTACTCCACCAGTCCTATTTATGATATCATTCACAAAAACTATACATTTTTTAAACATTTCTTCGATAAATACATTTTTTTTATCAATTACTATATTTGAATTTAACCACAAGATTTGTTGTACTATTTGTTCCGTCCTTTCAGGTGGATTAAACTGAAATTGCAACCAACTTTCTAAGGCTTGTTTAAAAAATAAAGATATTTTGGAGATTATTTCCTTTTCAAGCATCCGAAAGTGAGCAGGTGTAATCTGAATAAAGGGAAAAAGGCCCTTCTTGAACATAGGATGAGACATTCGTACCAATCTACTAGAGAACCAGTTTGGATTTAAGTATAACTTTTGTATGACTGATGCCTTTAGTGAGAGGTCTAATGCTTTAATATTTAATAATTTCTGCCCTCCGAATTCATATTCGTTATATAAATAGGCCCTTTTAATTTTATTTGGCTTGCCGTTCCAAATAAAATTGAATATTTTTTGTTCATATAATTTAAAAAGCAGGTCACTAGGTGTAGGCAAAACCATAAGCAAATAGGTAAACTGTGATATGATTAAAGAGTTAATCAGGGTGATTTTCCCACAAATAGACAGGTATTTTCCTTTCCATGGTAGCA
Organism: Salvelinus fontinalis; assembly: GCF_029448725.1. NCBI lineage: Eukaryota > Metazoa > Chordata > Actinopteri > Salmoniformes > Salmonidae > Salvelinus > Salvelinus fontinalis. The sequence continues at coordinate 11,957,006 of NC_074692.1, forward strand.
AGATCTTATCTATTTTTGCTAACTTTCTATAAAAATTTATTGGAGTGAGATCATTTCTTTCTTTTGGGATTTGTATACCGAGTATGTCCACATCACCGTCAGACCATTTAATTGGTCAACTACATGGCAATGTAAAATGTGTATTTTTTAGTGATCCAATACGTAATATGGTACATTTATCATAATTTGGTTTTAATCCAGAGAGGATAGCAAATGTATCTAGATCCTCTAAGAGGCCGTGGAGAGATTCTAGTTGTGGTTTTAAAAGAAAACATGAATCATCAGCGTACAATGACACCTTAGTTTTTAGGCCCTGGATTTCTAATCCCTTAATATTAATGTTTGATCTAATTTTAACAGCTAACATTTCGATGGCAATAATAAATAGATATGCCGATAGTGGACAACCTTGTTTTACTCCTCTAGATAGTTTAAAACTTTCTGCGATGTAGCCATTATTTACTATTTTACACCTAGGGTTACTATACATAATTTTTACCCATTTTATAAGAGATTCCCCAAAATTGAAATATTCTAGGCATTTATATATAAACTCCAGTCGTACTTTATCAAAAGCCTTTTCAAAATCAGCTATGAAAACCAGGCCTGGTGTCCCTGATATTTCATAGTGTTCTATTGTTTCCAGTACTTGCCTTATATTATCTCCAATGTATCGTCCATGTAAAAAACCTGTCTGATTAGGATGAATAATATCTGACAAAACTTTTTTTATTCTATGCGCCAAGCATTTTGCTAGGATTTTTGCATCACAACACTGAAGTGTGAGAGGTCTCCAATTTTTTAAATGGACTGGATCTTTATATATACCACTTGGGTCCTGTTTCAGTAATAATGATATCACACCTTCTTGTTGCGTGTCTGATAATCTATCATTTATATAGGAGTGGTTAAAACAAGCTAATAATGGTCCTTTGAGTATATCAAAAAAATGTTTGTATACTTCCACTGGTATGCCATCCAGTCCTGGAGTTTTCCCATCCTTAAAGGCCCCAATTGCATCAAGTAGTTCCTCCTCTGTAATTAGGCCTTCACATGAGTCTTTCTGTACAGATGTTAATTTTACATTATTATTAGGGAAAAAATCCATACAATTAGTTTCAGTTAGTGGAGATGGAGGAGCCTGAAACACAAATATATTCTTAAAGTACTTTACTTCCTCTTTCAAAATATCATTTGGTGAATCATGCGTGACTCCATCATTTGTAACAAGTTTTAATACGTTTTTTTTGGTAGCATTTCTATATTGAAGATTGAAAAAGAATTTGGTGCATTTTTCCCCATATTCCATCCAGTTCGCTTTATTTTTGTAATATATTACACTGGATCTTTCTTGAATAAGTTCCTCCATTTCTTTTCCTCTAACTTATTCTGTGCCTCTATGGTACCGTTTTTATTTGTTATTTGTTATCTAACTGTACTGTTAGTCCTTCAATTTCCTTTGTTAATATGGACTCTTTTGATCGAAATTGCTTTTGTTTTATAGATGAGTACTGAATTGCATGGCCTCTAAAGGCACACTTAAAAGTGTCCCATACAATATGGGGATCTGCTGTACCTATGTTATGTCTAAAAAAGTCAGTTATAAATTATTCTGTCCTAGTTCTAAACAATTTATCATCTAGTAGGCTTTGATTAAATTTCCAATATCCTCGCCCACGTGGAAATTCTGTAAGAGTAATATATATGCCAATTATGTGATGGTCCGACCGCATTCTGTCCCCTATCAAACACTTTTTAACTTTGGTGCCAGAGAGAATGATATAAGAAAGTAGTCAAGGCGACTAGCTTGATTAAGCCTCCGCCATGTATATCTCACTAGGTCAGGGTATTTAAGTCTCCATATATCCACTAATTCCAATATATCCAATATATCCATGACATTCCTGATTTCCTTAAGTGCCTGAGGGTGATAGTTTGTAGTGTGATTTCCTTTCCGGTCCATAGAGGTATTTAAGACCGTATTAAAATCTCCCACTATAATAATAGAGTCTAGTGTTGCTTGTAGAGTTGATACATTCTTATATATATTGTCAAAGAAGCTTGGATCATCATTATTCGGACCGTATAGGTTAATAAGCCATATATGTTTATTGTCCAATAACATATTTAAAATAATCCATCTACCTTGAGGATCTGTTTGGACAAGTTGCACATTTGGATCAAAGTTATTATTAATTAAAACCATCACCCCTTCTGAATTTCTTTGCCCATGGGAGAAATATATTTCGCCCCCCCAGTTCTTTTTCCACAAAACTTCATCTAAAACTGTTGAATGGGTTTCCTGTAAACAGTAGATATTATAATCCTTCTCTTTTAGCCAGGTAAATACTGATCGTCTTTTCTTATCTGCTAAGCCATTACAATTGTAACTGGCTATACTTATTTCACCACTTACCATAATGAGACACACCTTTCAATTATTTTTATCAAAATATATGTTTGTAAACGTCCTATTAAAAAGTAACATAATGATTGAGTGTCTATATAGTTGTACCATGACATTTGCATCTCCACTAAGCAAACCTCCAATTGGTCCCCACTATTCCACCCGCCAAAAGCCCCCATCTCGAGTTGGGTTGTCATCCCAATGCCCGGCAGACCACCCCCGACCCCCCGCATCGCACAGCCCCGGACCGACTGGGATCCATCCTTCGAAAAGTGCACACAGCACCATCCACCGAACCGAAGCAGATCCATTGCCAAATGCATTTCCATCGCCCTCACCTCGATTTTTATTACATATTGCTGTGAATCATCCTCTATAGTCCCTAACATCTTTTACTTCTTCCTTCGCAACAGTTGTGGGATACACACATACACCCACACACATTCAGCCCTTACCCCCACACAACCATAAGCTCACCCTCTCAACAATTGCACCATCCCAGAGCCCAACTCAAGATGGGTCATGATTTACAAATGTACTTGCAGTTGCAGCTGCATGAGAAGGCCTGCAAGACTGCGCAAAAAATGAGCATAAATGTAGAGATTTATTTACCATTGTCACATCCTAGATGATGGAGGTCAAATGTACACCTTCTTCCTGAAACACCCACAATACGGTCATCCATTTTGACCATGTTCCCAAGCATCTCCATGCAGTCCGATTGGTTTCGTGCCACCAGGGCCACAATAATATACCCCCTCTCTGAATGTCCGAGTGTGACCCCCTCCCCATGGGTTACTGCAGCTAGTGTTGCCAGCACTGCCACTGCCTGGTTGGGGGCACCCCACCGGAATCCCCACCGGCTAGGTACAAGGTCATCAAGGTTCTCATTAGCAGCTTTGAGAATTTCCTTGTTTATTATGCTCTCCCTTTAGGGGGCTTTGGCTTTGCAGGACCAACCCTGCCAAGCAGGCTCAGAATCTTGAGGGGGCAGTGCTGCTCTTGGTCCCTGACCTCATTTTGGCTGCATACAGACCGCATACAGCATGCACATAAAACAGTTAGGGACTTCTCCTTAGTATCTGGGCCATTCATGTGGGTGTCTAGGGTATAGGGCCATGGACCGTACCATTAAAATAGGATAATAAATAATTAGATATAATTTATTTTAAAAATATAGTTCCCCATGATAGGACAATAAATAAATAAGATGTGTAATTCATTATAAAAGTATATCCATCATCTGAACAACATTGAAAGCCCTCTCATACCCGGCCCACAGCAATACACTGGCTCTGGGATATGCAACTATTTCATTACTCACTCACTCAACTTTCCAAACATAACAAATAAAAATAAACACACACCACACCATCCACACATACTGTGCCTTCTGTTTACTTAGTTTTTATCTTCACTATATAGAAATAGTGTTTGTGTTCAATTAGTTATATGTGAAGATTTATAGAAAAGCTATATTTTGTATTGTATTGTTACAATCAGTAACCGGGCTTGAATTGTGTTTATTTTCCTCATCTATGAGAACTTTGTAATTTTTAAAATAACCATGGAGTAATCTTTGTGTCTCTGAACAACTGGTTATCAATATATAGTTTATCAACGACGAGAGCTACTCGTTTCGCTTTTAATCTGTTTTCTTTGAAAATTGGATACAGAACTTTGCGCCGTTCTGCAATTTCTTTCGGAAACTGATCATTCATGCCAATTTTGGTCCCAGCAAGTCTTTTGCCTAGGCTTTTAACCATTATTTTATCTTTAAATGAAGCAAATTTGGCAACGATTGGGCGTTCGTACCTCTGCCCTCTCTGTCCGAGGCGGTGTACACGTTCAAGTTGGATCTTATCGATAACTTCGCGCGGTATCTGAAGCGCTGCAAAAAGGAACTCTCTAACTACAGATTCAGGAACCTCTCCTTCTTTCTCTTGGATACCTGTAAGTACCAAATTCTCTCTCATGGATCTAGTTTGTATGTCCAGTAAGCATTCCTTCAGAACGTTGTTCTCCTTTTTAAATTCATTCATTTCGGTTTCAATCTTATTGACCGTCCCTTTTAGCACGTGTGTTTCCTTCTCCAAAGCCGCAGCTTTTTCATCACTCATCTCTAGGCTTGCCTTCAACTCTTTTATATCTTTACTAACTAATTCAAGTATACCCAGTTTGTCATTTATTGATTTTAACAGATCGGTTTCGACCTTTACCATTGCCGGTGGTGAGAATATTAGATCATCCGTGTCGGTTGAGGAGTCACGTTTTCGTTTTTGATTCGGTTCCCCTGTCTTATTCTCCGTCATGTTTGGGTGTTGCTTGTTTTCGTAATATTTGTCGATAAATGTCTCTACTCTTAGTAACACAATTTTTACATTGTTGTATGATGCAAGGATGCCACTTTACAAAATAAAATACATGATCTTTTTTTACCATAGAGAATCAGACCAAAAATTTGTCTACACACCCCTTTTTAAGGCTCTCCTGGAGGATGGTTGGCCACCCTTGGTAGCCTATAAAATATAGCAAAATTACAATTACAACCAAATATGTTTTATGCGGTTATAAAATAATTCCCTCCGGGCCTCGAAATTAAAGGCATCCCGTCATCCCTGGGATGATAAAAAAAAATATATACGGTTCTAAACGGACAGTTATGGGATGACAGATCCAAAATTCATACAACTGCTGCACATTAAAACATTTTAAGAAGGCAATGTGGCTGACTCAACGGATCAGACCGATTTAGCGTAAAAATGTGATGGTTGTATTAAACCATATTTTAAGCTCAACAATGCGCACATGGCTGAAAGCTATGCGCGAATGTTCCAAAATGCAATTAGCGGAAAACCATGTTCTCTAAAGCGCACCACACGTACCTCGATGAAAATATCTTTAAGAAATTAAAACGGGAGTTCTAAAGATGCATGGATGCTAATATGAATAGGATTATTCCTTTGGCTGCTGGACAATGGAAGAAAGTTGATTTGAAAACCAATAGAACATGAGAAAAATGCTGGTTTCAATGTCATTAAGGGTTTTAAAATAATTCTCTCAACATTTCAATGGTCGTATTTTGTCTAGGCTACTTTGAAAAAAAGACATGCTTCATAAAATGACATTAAACATCGAGGTTTGTTAGTTAGTTTTCTCACCTTCAATGAGATTCAAGGTGGGTGATGTGCGGTGTGCAACAGGCGCTGTGCTTCGGTCTAAATGAACCGTGCCTTGAGTATGTCGACAGAATCAAGTCTTTAGATGTTCATGTTAATTTGCCCTTCATTATTGGTCCCATGTGGCTCAGTTAGTAGAGCATGGTGCTTGCAACTCCAGGATTGTGGGTTCGTTTCCCACTGGGGACCAGTACGAGAATGTATGCACTTAAGTCGCTCTGGATAAGAGTGTCTGCTAAATTACAAATGTAAAATTATATTTGTCAAACATGACTGGTATTTAAAGTATATTTATGTAATTAAAAGTCATTAAAGTTTGGCTACATTTTATGCCGCCTCCCTCATGTCCGCACCTGCTTGGACATGAGGCTGTAGCCAATATGCAAGTAGGCTTTTTTAAATTTATGTACATGGAAAAATAGATTTGATTTTTCCAATGTTTGCCTCTAATCCAATTCTGATCAGAGTAATCGTTTGATATTGTGATCATTTTTTACTTGTCCTGGACAAGACAACAGGGCTCTACAGTGCGACCATTTTAGTTGCCTAAATAATTTGTGCTTTCTGGAATTTATATTTCAGAGCACCAGTGTGCCTAGAAAAATGCAAGGATTCTAGCTTTATAACATCAAATAGCTTTTGTGCTCCTTAATTTCTTTGTGTGCGCCTACATTTTTCAACTTAGGCACAGACCTGCTCCTTGTAAAAAAAAAAAAATATATATATGTTTTTAAGTCAGGGTAGAGCCCTAATCAGTGTTAATGCTGAGCCTGAATGAATGAAGGAACTGAGTTCACCTCTGAACTGGGTTAATAGCAAGGGTTGATTTCCTCTTGATCCATATGATTAGAGGCTTTGCCCTGCATCATGTGCACAAGCATTCAGAGCGAGGAATGTTACACATTGATTGTGGCGTGGGAGTCTATGATTGAAGTTGATGTAGTTTTTCCCTGAGGCGATGGACACCGACAAAGGGATATCAGTGTGATATGTGATCTGCACTGCCCTCCGCTTTGATTCCAGGCGAGTCCGTCTCTGTCATCAAGCACACCGACCCAGTGCCTGACCCCCGAGCTGTCAACCAGGACAAGAAGAACATGCTCTTCTCTGTAAGCAACACTTTTCACTCCTTACTGCTCCTTGTAGTGGCTGTATGATGATTGAACTCTCCACTATCAGCTAATAGTTTGAGCTTCTCCTTCAGTTATTTGTTTCAAGTTGAAGACCTGATGCATGGATCTTTAACATTTGGGCACAAATTATGCCAGTATCACTCGATATCAAACGTACTTACAAATGCAGATCCTGCTATGTTATTTTGGTTTGTGAATACAGAGTTTGAGTTTCCATTTGGTCTGCTCTCCTCAAGCATGTGCAGGACTGTGTGGCCATAGTGTTCCACCTGTGTGTTTTCAGGGCACCAACATCTCGTCTGGCAAGGCTATTGGTGTGGTGGTGGCTACGGGCGTGAACACTGAGATTGGTAAGATCCGTGACGAGATGGCAGCCACTGAGCAGGAGAAGACCCCCCTGCAGCAGAAGCTGGATGAGTTCGGGGAGCAGCTGTCCAAGGTAATCTCCCTGATCTGCATCGCTGTGTGGATGATCAACATCGGCCACTTCAACGACCCCGTCCACGGAGGCTCCTGGATCCGCGGCGCCGTCTACTACTTTAAGATTGCCGTGGCCCTGGCTGTGGCCGCCATCCCCGAGGGTCTGCCCGCTGTCATCACCACCTGCCTGGCCCTGGGCACCCGCCGCATGGCCAAGAAGAACGCCATCGTCCGCAGCCTGCCCTCTGTGGAGACCCTGGGCTGCACCTCTGTCATCTGCTCCGACAAGACTGGCACCCTCACGACCAATCAGATGTCTGTCTGCAGGGTGAGTCTGGTTGTTTTCTTGCTAACTTGCTTTACACACTGACTGAACAGAGAGGTCTGCCTCTGAAATGGCTCTGTTGCATTACCTTGCTGTGATTGGGTTTGAGATGGTGTAAGCAGAAGGCTCTTTGTAGTGGGGAATCAAGAGTGAGCTATGTTACAGAGGTGGTGAGGCAGCGACGCGCTGCGGCTGTGATCTACATTCAGCCGTTGGGTGACTGTTCAGCCGTGGTGCTGTTGCATAACTGACCTTGCGTCACAGCTCTGCAAAGCATCCAGCCCCTCCCTCCCTCCCTCTTTCTGAGTGGCTCTCTAACACACTTACATGCTCTCTCCAAGAGCAGTGAGACATTTAATTATTAATTGAGCATGTTTATTCTCTTTTTGTTGAATATGCACAGAACTTTGCACGGAACCGCTGACTGCACTCGTTTAAAACATGATTTATTTTTCTGGATGAGAGACTCTTTATCGGCCAGCGGCTATTTATTTCCCAGAATACATCTATTTTGATCTAGCATTCCAATGGGTCTCTATGGTCTTATTTTAATGTCTTTCCCTCTCTAGTCATTTCCCTTCTCCTCTGGCACAGACTGAGATTATTAGAATGGATGATGCAATTTTTGCCTTAATGCACTAGTAACTACTAGTCATGTCCTACTGTGCTTATCTCATTGTTTACATTACATAAGTAAGGAGGACATCTGTTTAAGCAGCGCATCATCTTAATATGCCAGTAGGCTAAACTTCCTCCACATTGCTTTCCCCTATCAAGTAGGTTAAAGGGATACTGCGAGATTCTGGCATTTTAATGTACTTACCTATAGTCAGATGAACTTGTGGACATCATTTTTATGTCTCTGTGTGCAGGATGAAGGAAGTTAGCATTGACTCGAGAAACTACTGCTAACTAGCTTTAGCGCAATGACTGGAAGTCTACAGGTACAACATTGCTACTAGGATATCAAGACCTTAAATACCAGAATCTCGCAGTATCCCTTTAAGATCTTTGAGGTAGAGGCTAGGAGCCGAAAGTAAACCAAGTCTTCTTCAGGTAACTGCCCAGCAACCATCTCCCATTTCATCTCGGTCAGTGATGCGTGGAAGGACAGTCTTCCACAAAATAGTTTAGTGTTGAATTCACAGTAACAGAAGCATAATGTATCCAGCGAAAGAGAATGTCATTTTTTTCCCTAATCATCTGACGCCAGCAAGGCTCTTTGAAGTGTGGCCTCTGTCTGGAAAGGACATGACTGATTACCATCACTCTTCCTTCCTTGTATCTCTGACTGAGACTGCTGTGGTTGTGTCCCAGCTGACTGGCTGTTGTGACAGTGTTTGTGTGCGTGTGCCTACTCTTAGGTTTGGACCAGTCCAGTTCTTCCTGAGGGAAAAGGCCAAGCCCTCTGGGCTCCAGCGCTCTCTTCTCTTTATTCAGGGTCCCTGACAGACGGCCTCCATTATTTACTTATGTAGTATGGACTAAACCAAACAACCAGTGCTCACTGCTACACTCCTACCATAACCCCCACACACAGCCAGAGAGGGCATCTAAATCCCTGCAGCCCAGAGTGTACACACACACACACACACACACACACACGTTATGTTCTTCTATCCTCGTGGGAACCTAAAATTTTCATTCCAAATCCTATTTTCCCTAAACCTAACCCCTAAACTTAAAATAGCCTTTGTCCTCATGGGGATGTGGGAAATTTCCTCACAAGGGAGAATTTTCCTTGTTTTACTATCCTTGTGGGGACTTTAGTGGATTTTAGGTCCCCCACTAGGATAGAAGAACCAACCACACACAGTATAGGGTGGTCTACAGCCCTCACAGACTCTGTGGCGCTGACTTGCTGCAGTCCACTGTGCTATTATGTTATCGGTCTGCTGCCATCTACAGTGTCAGTTAAGAAACATCCTCTAATGTAATGTTGTAACCATACATTGGGTGTGAGATGATTAGGCCTAACCTTGTCTTGTCTGTGCTGTGTCGGGGTCCCCAGATGTTCATCCTTGACAAGGCCGAGGGGAACAGCTGCTCTCTGAACGAGTTCACCATCACTGGCTCTACCTACGCCCCTGAGGGAGAAGTGTGAGGACCAAATGCACTCTTAATGCTAATCCATTCATGCTACAATTATTGATTTACTTCTAGTTACGTCTATTGTTAAACTCCCTCCAACGTTTCCTCATGTGTCCGGCCCTGTCCTTTGTCTCCCTCCAGGTACCAGGATGGCAGACTAGTGAAGTCCTCTGCGTACGATGGTTTAGTGGAGATTGCTACCATCTGTGCTCTGTGCAATGACTCCTCTCTGGACTATAATGAGGTCTGTGCGCTCGCCTGCCTGCTTTTTTCCTTCGTATGGCTCATCATGGGACGTGGAGTAGAAGTGACTATTGTTTATGTTTGTGTCATCAGGCCAAAGGTGTGTATGAGAAGGTTGGCGAGGCCACAGAGACGGCCCTCACCTGCCTGGTGGAAAAGATGAATGCGTTTGACACCGACATCAAAGGCCTGTCCAAGATCGACAGGGCCAATGCCTGCAACTCTGTAAGCACACTAACCGCAACCGTTGAATGGTGTGAAACGTCACCGCTGGTTTGTTAACAGGTTTTCTGAGTCGTGTGTCTGCGTGTCTTCTATTAGGTGATCACGCAGCTGATGAAGAAGGAGTTCACCCTGGAGTTCTCCAGAGACAGGAAGTCCATGTCTGTGTACTGCACTGCCAACAAGGCCCGCTCCTCCCTCGGAAAGATGTTTGTCAAGGTATCACCAGCTTTTAGCAACCCGCTTGACTCACTTTGAACCAAGTGTTTTTGAGTCACCCGTGTTTGAATCTGTGTTTCAACCTCAAACTCGTTCTTACCCCACAGGGTGCCCCAGAAGGCGTTATTGACAGATGTACCCATGTCAGGGTGGGCACCAACAAGGTTGCCATGACCCCAGGCATCAAGGAGAGGATAATGTCTACAATTCGAGAGTACGGGACGGGGCGTGACACCCTGCGCTGCCTGGCTCTGGCCACCCGGGACGCCCCACCCAGGAGGGAGGATATGGTGCTGGTCGATTGTGCCCGTTTCGCTGGTTACGAGGTGAGGGTTACTCATCACCACTGTTGCATAAAGTAGATAGTATCTGACTTACACTGCGGGATGCTATTAATATCATATCTAGTTTAACGGTTTGACGTTGTCCTGTATTGTGCAGTTCTAGTAGGAACCCTGATGACGACACTGATTGTGTGTGTGTGTTTCTTTGCCCAGTCTGGCTTGACCTTCGTGGGCTGCGTTGGCATGCTGGACCCTCCCAGGACAGAGGTGGCTGCCTCCATCAAGTTGTGCCGCCTGGCCGGCATCCGAGTCATCATGATCACTGGCGACAACAAGGGCACTGCCGTGGCCATCTGCCGCCGTATCGGCATCCTGAGCGAGGAGGACGACGTGGACAAAATGGCGTTCACGGGCCGCGAGTTTGATGACTTGTCTCCCCAGGCACAGCGCGATGCCGTGACCAACGGCCGCTGCTTCGCCCGTGTCGAGCCCTCCCACAAGTCCAAGATCGTTGAGTTCTTGCAGGGCATGGATGAGATCACGGCCATGGTACATTGAAACCCTCGCTCACATCCCCCATCCTTATCCTTACTGTACCTGTAAAGCTTGTATATCTATTGTATTGCTGTTGTCATGTAGCCTCCTATCCATCCTTAAGTATCTCTGTTTTCTCCCACACAGACTGGTGACGGAGTGAACGATGCACCTGCCTTGAAGAAGGCAGAGATTGGCATCGCCATGGGCTCTGGCACTGCCGTGGCCAAGTCAGCCTCTGAGATGGTCCTGGCCGATGACAACTTCTCTTCTATCGTGGCGGCTGTGGAGGAGGGCAGGGCCATCTACAACAACATGAAACAGTTCATCCGCTACCTCATCTCCTCCAACGTGGGAGAGGTCGTCTGGTGAGTCAGCTGTTTGACGTACCTCCTCCTGGCACTGAGGTCTTTGTAGTGGTGCTGGTGGTGCTAACAAAGTTTCTCTGTGCGGGCAGTATCTTCCTGACGGCTGCTCTGGGCTTCCCTGAGGCTCTAATCCCAGTTCAGCTGCTGTGGGTCAACCTGGTGACAGACGGTCTCCCTGCCACTGCACTGGGCTTCAACCCCCCCGACCTGGACATCATGAACAAGCCCCCCCGCAGCGCCAAGGAGCCCCTTATCTCCGGATGGCTCTTCTTCAGATACCTGGCCATCGGATGTGAGTTAATAGGACTGTTGTGCTTTATTCCCATTTTTGTCTCAAATAGCTCCATCTTAAGGTCAAGCTTACTACTACTGGCATACCCTGCCATATAGTGTTATTGTGCACTCCTCTTCCCCCACCCCCTAGTCAGAGAACAAGTCTGTCCCACAGTCGGTCAACTGTTTCTCCGTCTATGTCCTCAGGTTATGTGGGAGCTGCCACAGTGGGAGCCGCTACCTGGTGGTTCGTGGCCGCTGAGGACGGCCCTATGATCTCCTTGTACCAGCTGGTGAGACTAGCTCCTAGAGGTCAGCTTTACTGTCTGTGTGGTGTTGTACCTCCCAGCCTAAGTCCCTCGTGTCTGTCTGACTCCTCCCCCCACAGAGCCACTTCCTGCAGTGTTCCCCTGACAACCCTGACTTCGCCGACCTGGAGTGTCATGTGTTTGAGTCCCCCTACCCCATGACCATGGCCCTGTCTGTGCTTGTCACCATTGAGATGTGCAATGCCCTTAACAGGTGGGTCCCCTGAAGTGAGCGGAGCGTTCTTTCATCCTCAAAGAATAATTAGCATTCAGTAGTGGACAGCTACAACTTTCTAATTACATGAATGGAATATAGAGTACTGTATGTGGACCCTAAATCATATCTTAATGTGACCTTCAACCTCTCTATCCCCAGCCTGTCAGAGAACCAGTCCCTGCTGCGGATGCCCCCCTGGGAGAACATCTGGCTGCTGGGGGCCATCTGCCTCTCCATGTCCCTCCACTTCCTCATCCTCTACGTAGAGCCACTGCCCGTAAGTCAGCTTTACTCCTATCAACCTCTCAACCCAGGTCATTCTCTAGCTGCCCCATTCTCACTCTCTTCATCCCTCTTCAGGTCATTTTTCAGATCACCCCTCTGGACCTGACCCAGTGGCTGGTGGTGTTGAAGATCTCCCTGCCCGTCATCCTGCTTGATGAGCTGCTAAAGTTCGTGGCCAGGAACTACCTGGAACCCGGTAACCAGCCAGAGTATAAGTCATCCGGCAAAGGCTGGTCCCCCTCTGCATGCACGGAGGGCATCTCCTGGCCCTTTGTGGGCATCACCCTCCCGCTGGTGCTGTGGCTCTACAGCATCGACACTAACGTGTCTGCCCTGTTCTGGTCCTGACTGACTCCAGCACACAATCCTCCCGACGCACCAGTGTGAGTGGAGATTAACACACGTCTAACAACCCCCCCCCCCCCCCCCATTAACCAGGATCAACTACAACAACCACATCAACTGCAGTGAGCGCTCAAGTCAACATTTGTACCTGTGTCGACGACAGATGCTATCTGTGAGCCCTCTCCTAGGTTTGTCTCCAGGACATTTTTGTCCATTCAGTTTTTTTTTTACCATTCACTATTCCCTGAGGTTAATCATTTGTCGATGTGTCTTCGTTTAATATCAAGCTGTTGGTTGTGTTTTTTTTTTTTCTCCCCCCCCTTTTTTGAACAGGCGTAAAAATCATCTATTTATGAGACGTCTACAGAGAATTAACACTATTTTATCAAGATGAAGATTTTTGTAGCTTTGGGAAAGGGTAGGTGGGGGGGGGGGGGGGGGCAGCCGGGACCCATAAGCGACGTGCACAGGACTTAGACGTTTGACTCTTGTTTTCAGTGTGAACTTTGACCTCTAAAGACCTTGTGGATAAGTATGGTGTGTCGTAACTGTAAGGACCATCATTTGCACTGACTCAGAAGTCTGCACAAAAACATGCATGTATTCTGCCCTGGCATGAGTAACTGAGATTTCTTCAACAATAAATGTTTCCTTCCCGTTTGATCTCATCCATGTTTCCTTTCTGCACTAGGCACAGCTACCTCAACGCTAATAATATGACTATTGATAACTACCTGTGTTTCTCACTAAGCTTTTCATAAACATTGTCATATTGAGTGTTGAGGTATGCACCATTTTGCTTTTGCAGAAAGAAATAGAAAGCCCTCATTTGCCTTTTCATGTTATTTTAAGAGCTTTTTAAAAAGTTTATTCTGTGTTCTTTTTATGTTCCTTGAGTGGGGTTAGGACTAAATGTTACCTTAGTTCAATTCAAAGCATTTATTTTATATAGACAAGCCTGTCGTTAAACACGTTTACTTGAACACAACATATTATATTATTCCCATAAAGGTTCACTTTTTTTAGGTTTAGCTTTAATTTACGGCACTGTAGTTTCTTTATTACAATAATTATGATATGGATTATGTATATTGTGCACATACTGTTCTTGAATATGTATAAATGCACCAAGGGGCTGATTTATCTTATCAGTTGAGCACAAGATGGATGCTTGGTGGGACCTTTATGTGGTCTGGATTGCCTGTTTGGGTGTGTCAGTAAGTAGAGTCTGCTTTGGCCATAGTATATAAGCCCAACTCTAAAAGGCTAAGATGACTGGCTGGTAGAAGAGTCTGTATATCTGTACATAGCACACAAAATAGTATCTATGTGCATGGAGTTTTACAGATGCTCCATACCTTTACACTAGTTTACTTGAGCGTGTTTTAGACACACTGTAGGTAGGTATTCCTGGAAAGCATGCCCTCGCCGATACCAGGCCAGTAAGCGCTTGAGTTTTCTTAAACCTAACTGCTATTTCTTCCAATGCCTTCTGCCTGTTAACCCAACAGAGTGAGTACCCTCTGCCTGCATGCTTTCTGCCCACTAGTGTCTCCTCTCATCCTGGCACTGTCACACATCGAGCCTTGCTGTCTGAGTCTGACAGCAGTAACTCTTCTCCTTGTTGAAAGAATAAGTGTCGAGTCTGTGCTCTTGGTCTTTGATACATTCTTTAAATGGTACCATTCCTTGAGTGATATTACCAATTGGTCTTATCTATCAGCCAGCAGAGGCCATCGGCAGGATCTTGTAATATGGAGGAAAATTGGAGGCGCCTTCATTTCAACATCCCTTTGTCATTAAGTGCCAGCCAAACCTACACTATAGGATTAAGACCCTGTGTCTGTCTTAGTTCCACCTGGATCAAGTCTGTTTTTAAGGGATTGATGTGTAAAGCGTCATTACTGGTAGCAAGTTTTGAGCTCTGACATGCGACTCGCAGGGCATGGTGTTTCACTTAATATGGCTTACTGCATTTATTCCCATCCTGCTTGCACGTGGCATGACCCTAGACATTATGACTGTAAGTAGAAAATGAAGCAGATTACCTTTTAATAATGGCTTTTTGTTCACCATGCCTTTTTAAATGCCTAGTGAGGAAGCCATGCCTCTGGTTTGCACCTTTTGCTTCTTTGACCTATGCCATATTTCTGTCGTCCTCTGATTGGTTTCTCTCTGTCTTTCTCTGTTCTCTCTCTGCAGCTAGTGCCGTGTAAACCCGCCCCTCTAAATCCCTTGCAGGAACTGTAAGGTTTTGTTTGTGTTGTGCATGTGTTTTTTGAGCAGCACCACATCTTCCAAGACCTGCATGTCAATAAAGAGATATCAAGACAGGATTGATACATTTCATAAGCAATTCCATTACAAAAAAAGTACTAATAATCAAATGGTAAATATTTTAAACAGAATGGGCATAAATGGGTATGAAGTGTTTTTGGAATCAAATTAACCAATCCCCAGTCCCTCAAACCTTACTGCATGGGGAGCCTTCAAACTAGACAAGACAGAGTTCTCATGCCATCTTAATAAACTTAGATGTCATAGTTTTATATTAATGTACAATATTTCATGATGCATGTCCTCTGAAGCAGTGAATTATTTGATCAGATGTGTAATAGTTAATGTATAGTATTGCTAAATTAAAGACATTAATTTACAAACGTTAAATAAGCTCAAATGCCTATCTTTTCCTAAGGAAATCTTTTTTTGAATAGGATGTGTAAAATAACCAGACTATTTGCTTTGCACTGTGATGTGCGATTTGTTTGAAGCAGATTTTGCAGTATCTGGGAAGGGCGGAGGTGCGGCGATACAGTGATGCATACATTATCTTGAAAGCAGTCAGTCCCTTCAATGGCACGTGTTTGCCAAACTGGACTGTAATTTCAGAGCATACGATTGTATTATGTATCACATGATTTGTGGTTTCAGCTAAATAAAGTGATTATACATGTGTTGCTTTATCATCTATATGCCAGTTTGGAGAGGTCTTCATTTGAAGCTACCTTGCTTGTAACCTAAATACAAGGATGTTTTAGAGTTGCTCCCCAACAGGTCACTAAAATAAATGACCAAACTTTGTAATAAAGGAATGTCAGGTCATGAGACCTTGTCATGATTTTATTTTATATCTTCAAACATATATACAATGCACAATACATGCTTATACACATTTGCATTGGAAAACTAGTAACATTACTTTGCAAAGAATGTGAGTCAAATGAAATGACCACATGATTGACACATTAAACATTGAAAGGGAAAGTGTCACCAGTTTCACACCAATATTCTTCTTAAGAGAAGCATGTTAATACATGCAAATGTTACAGGGGTAAATAAACACTGAACAGAAAAAAAAACAGAAATTAACTGACGTCACTGGTTTCATAGATTTCCTGTTTACCAGAGAGAAAACAAGCAAACAGTAATGGCAAACTCCAAGGCCATAACCCAGCAATCCTAATTGGCCGCTTCACCTCGTCTCCTTTACTCTAGGACGTAACATTTTCACCTGTCAACTAATCAGTGACAATCGCAAACTAGGAAAGGCGGAGTTAAGCTTACTGAATTCTCTGCCCATTGGAGTCATGAGTAAAATGATGCGTCCATCCCAAAAAAGCAGGGGCTGCTATGCTGACTTCTATAGAACCCTGGGATGGGGCTATACACCCATATTGAGTGGGTGACTAGAGCAGTACATCAGGTAGCCCATGATGCCCCTGTCTGGTTTATGCCACCTGCCCCCCTCTATGCCCTTGGGGTCACTGCATGCCAAACCACTGCTCCTGGTCTGCCCACTGGGCTGCCTCACTGTCACTGCCTTCCAGGTCTCCATCCTCCCCGCTGCCCTCCATGTCATCCCCATCCAACTCCACAGTGGCATCAGCAGGGCTCTCCTCCTTCTCCATCTTCTGCATTCCTTCCAGAGACTTCTGGTCATTTGGGTCCAGGCTGAGAGACCAACAGTGTCAGATGATAGAGAAACATGGGCATTCTCAAGATCAAAAGTGCAATGTTTACATATTTGAAAGAAGAAAAAAAAAATAGGCCTAAGGGCAACACTGCTTTAACGTTTCATGAGGTGTGTAAAACACTGGACTTGTGTGTAACATTACCTAAGTGCTATGCTGTATTGGTCCATTGCCTCTTGATAATCATTGACCGCCACAAGGAAATCCCCCAGCATTCTGTGCAGCACACAGTCACTCTGATTGGCTAAGGCATTCCGGAGAAGAGCAATCCCTTCTTCATATTTCTGTTCTCGACCTGAAATAGGATAACAAACGATATCCAAAATCTTTTCCCTTACACTTATGAAGATGCAAAGGTTGTAAATCTCTACAGCACAACAGCTGATAAGGATAGGTAGCAAGCTACATACTTAGCAGCTCTGCCTTTTTGACCACAGCCTTGGTGTAGTCAGGCCTCTGAGCTAGCGCCTTGTCCAGCAGGGTTTTGGCCTTCTCCTGGGTCACAGGGTCCTCCAGGCAGACTGTGGCCAGGATTGTTAGAGTCTGGGCATTCGCTCCCAGGGTTTTATAGATGTTATTGGCCATCCCCATCGCCTCTCGGATCCCATTGGATGCCAGGTAACAGTCAATCAGACCTGAGGACAGAAGTCTCATTACTACCTCAATACTAGTAGCAACAAATAATATATGCCATTTAGCAGACGCTTTTATCCAAAGTGACTTAGAGTAATGCGTGCAAAAATGTTGAGTATGGATGGCCCCAGGAATAGAACCCACAACCTTGGCGGTGCAAGCGCCATGCTCTACCCTCTGAGCCATACAAGACTACAAACCAATTTGCAAGCAAACTTGCATTGGATGTTTGATGTGGGGGGCTGTTCCCAAGTGTAAAACAGATTTTCATTAGAATGATTATCATAACAAGTAGGTCCCCTTGCCTTCGTAGCAGTCCAAACGGCATGGCGCCAGGCGCATGGCCTCTCTAAAGTGGATGATGGCCTCCTGAACTCGGCCCATGTTCCTCAGTGCTGCCCCCTTCAGGAGGAGGGCCTGCACACTGTTGCTGTTCAGCTGGATGGCCTTGGCACCCAGGTAGAGGGCCCGGGAGTAGCGCTTACTGTAGAAGCTGTGACATCTGAGCCACCAAAAACAGATAGGTAGGAACATGTATTTAGTGTACATAGACTGAAAAACAGGTTTATTAAACTGTTATAACAAAATACAAACACTTTATTATAGATTAATAAAAATAAAAACTGCACTCAATTTAGTATTTCAACGACTTGGATCTTATCATACGTTTATTTCTGGTCACTGAAGATCACTTACCCAGATATGACCCAGGGCTCTGCATGCTGATCTGAGATGTTAAAAAGTCTTCCTCCAAGGACCTCAACATCCTCCAGGTGCCCCTCACGTGCCATAAGGTAGCCATATACATCCATGCCTGACAGTAAATATTGACAACATAACTGAATTAGTCCAAATAATTAATTAATTAATATAAATATATATAATTTGCTAATGTCTTAGATAAGCATCGCTAGCCTGGCTTAGTGAGTCCTAAAAAACGAATGTATGTGATGGGTTTTTCTGATACCAGTTGTCTAGTACCTTTGATCAGATAAGGGTCCAGCATCTGGGCCTGCTCAAACTTCAGGATGGAGTTCTTTGTGTCGCCTGCCCTGAAGTAGACATCTGCCAGGCTCACCAGCAGGTCCACATTGTCCCGCAATAAAGACTTTTTCTCCAGAGAGCTGAGAAGGAGAATCAGGGAACAGAGAAACACCCAGAATGAGAGCCCGAGCTTAACAATACCAGAGATGATGATTCATGAAATGAACAACGCTCCCATGGCGGTGAGGCACTGGTCTGCTCACCAGATGGTGTTGATTGCTCTGTGGTTGTCCCCTGCATGTATGAAGGCATAGGCCTTGATCCATGCAGAGAGCCAGTCCAGGTTGGGAATACTCTGGATCACATCCATAGTCATGGATGCCACCTCAGCTCCCTTCACTGACAGAGACAGGAGACCTACAACAGAAAAGGAGTTAAAAGAACCCTTCAAACGTAGAGCATAATAACACGGGGTGTTGGAATGTCTGTGTGGTGCACTACAGAAACATCCCAGTCACTAGTCCATACCAATGATGGCATCCAGTGCCAGAGGACACTGTCTCAGGACCTCTTTGTAGCTTGTGACAGCAGAGCGTTCCTGCCCAGCCTTCCTGTACAGATTTGCCAGCATCATGTTGATCTGAAAAGGATAAACAAATATGCAATTCCTCGCAAGAATCTCAGCTACATTACTTTATTGAAATAGTCATAAATGGCACCGCAAGCTTAGCTGACCCCACCGCAAGCTTACCCTTTCAGGAGTGGACCTCAAACTTGGCTGCCTACCTTTGGGGTTCTCTGTCTAGATGGAATCCCATCAAGCACTGCAATGGCATCCTTATCCAGCTTCAGGATGGTGTAGCACTCTGCAATCTTATACTTGACCTCAATCTCAGAGGGCAAACTCTGGGAAAAAGACAAATGTCATTGGTCAATTCAGAAGGCAATGTGATTCCTTCCAGCACATTGTTCACAATTATGTACAGTGTATTTGGGAAGAATTAAGACCCCTACACTTATTCCACATTTTGTTACGTTACAGCCTAATCTAAAATTGATTAAATTAATTGCTTTCCTCGTCAATCGACACACAATACCCCATAATGACAAAGCGAAAACAGGTTTAGACATTTCTGCAAATTTATATTTAAAAAAAAAATGTATTCACAGAAATACCTTATTTACATAAGTATTCAGACCCTTTGCTATGAGACTTGAAATTGAGTTCAGGTGTATCCAGTTTCCATTGATCATCCTTGAGATGTGAATCTTCAACTTCATTGGAGTCCACCTGTGCTAAAGTCAATTGATTGTACATGATTGGAAAGGCACACACCTGTCTATATAAGGTCCCACGGTTGACAGTGCGTGTCAGAGCAAAAACCAAGCCATGAGGTCAAAGGAATTGTCCGTAGAGCTTGAGACAGGATTGTGTCGAGGCACAGATCTGGGGAAGCTTAACAAAACATTTATGCAGCAGTGAAGGTCCCCAGGAACACAGTGGCCTCCATTATTCTTAAATGGAAGTTTAGAACCATAAAGACTCTTCCTAGAACTGGTCAAACTGAGCAATCAGGGGAGAAGGGCCTTGGTCAGGGAGGTAACAAAGAACCTGACTGTCACTCTGACAGAGCTCCTCTGTGGTAATGGGAAAACCTTCCAGAAGGACAACCATCTCTGCAGTACTCCACCAATCAGGCATTTATGGTAGAGTGGCCAGATGGAAGCCACTCCTCAGTAAGAGGCACATGACAGCCCCCTTGGAGTTGGCAAAACGCACCTAAAGGTCTCTCAGATCATGAGAAACAAGATTCTCTGGTCTGATGAAACCAATATTTAACTATTTGGCCTCAATGCTAAGCGTCACATCTGGAGGAAACCAGGCACCGCTCATCACCTGGCAAATACCATCCCTATGGTGAAGCATGGGGTTGGCAGCATCATGCTGTGGTGATGTTTTTCAGCAGCAGGTACTGGGAAACTTGTCAGGATCGAGGGAAAGATGAACGGAGCAAAGTGCAGAGAGATCCTTGATGAAAACCTGCTCCAGAGCGCTCAGTACCTCGGACTGGAGCGAAGGGTCACCTTTCATAAGGACAACGAACTTAAGCCAGCGCCCGGCTTGAACCAGATCGAACATCTCTGGAGAGACCTGAAAGGTTGAGAGGATCTGCAGAGAAGAATTGGAGAAACTCCCTAAAGACAGGTGTGCCAAGCTTGTAGCGTCATACCCAAGAAGACTAGAGGCTGTAATCGCTGCCAACAAAGTACTGAGTAAATGGTCTGAATACTTATGTAAATGTAATTTCAGTTTTTTATTTAATACATTTGCAAACATTTTTAAAAACCTGTTTTTGCTTTATCATTATTGGGTATTGTGTGTAGTTGAGGGGGGGGGGGGGGGAACAATTTCATAAATTTTAGAATAAGGCTAACATAATAAAATGTGGAAAAAGTGAATGGTCTGAATACTTTCCGAATGCACTGTATACTGTCTATAGAGCAGGTCAGTCAAATGTGCGTTATTTTATATTAATGACATCAATGCTTGTTGCTAATATGTGTTGTAATTGACAGAGTTGGGAGCCTTGCACACCTGTGACTGTATGGAGGATGCAGTTCCCCCAGTAGATGGGCGGACTTTGGACGTTTTGCTGAGCACTTTCTTCTGCTGCAGTGCCATGTTGTACTTGCAGGCAGCATTACGGTACTCCTTGTCATGGAAGATGGCATCTGCATGGTAAACCAGCAACTGGTACTTCTGGGATGGTGAGAACAGCTCTCTGCAAGAAAAGATGTGGCACGCGCATCAATGGCACAGTATTAGACTGACAATAACTTAAGTGGTCAAGATCAATAGCAATCAACATACAACACATTCACAACGTCAGAATTAATCCATCTTATTAAATTTACACCCATCTTAAGCGATCTAGTTAACGTTAGCTAGCTTGCTACAAGTGCTTGCTTGTCAACTTCAACTTGTCTCGTGACGATCAGCATGCATTCATTAGGACACATGTTTTTATCAATTGTACAGAATGATATGCTTCAAAGCTGATCGAACGGAATGAATAGCTAGCTAGTTAGATAAAATGTGGATGTTCAGTAATAACGTTAGCTAGTTAGCCAACAAGCTAATACTTACGGATTGTTATTGCTCATTGTCAGCAGTAAGCTACTCATTATCCGAACGTTTGAGTGTAGTCCCGCAGCGGCCATATCCCGTACATGATCTATGACGTTCATTTCGATGTATTTGATGGGTGTCTTTGAGATTTAAAAAAATCTAAAGTTATACGATTGCAGTTAGTCAGTTAACTTACTAGCTTTCATCACAAACTGCGATGTATTAAATATGGCGCCGGAAGTTGGCAAGTTGAAGGACCCATGAATTATGTTTTGCTTTTATAAAAACAACATCCTATCCTTGATACATTTGGCATACATATTAGATCTATTTTTTCTTCTCCTTGGTGTAAATGATTTAAATTGTAAAATAATTCGTTTTAAATAATTTTTAATACCCACTCAAAGTTTTCATGATCAGGAGAAAAGTCTAGCCAGCTATAGTTTCTGCCCAAGCGCTGTTGGAACAAATCTTACCACTATCCTGTCATAACACGGAGGTAGCCTATCTAGTTGCCAATTTAATTTTATTATTTCTCTCACTGTTTGGCAACACATAATTTTTTTGGTTTAAGCTCACATACAATGACTGAACAATCAGCATTACTTCTTCGAAAGCAATTGGCAGGTAAGACAAACGTTTAAAGACAGAAAGAGACACCCAAGCTACGTAGCTATCTAGGCTAGCTAACCAGCCGCCGGGTTCAACGAGGGCAGCCACGGTTGTTTGTTTACATTAGTGCAATGATCTTGGCTGTAAACACAGTTTAGTTATATATATTCCACTAAATTATCATATTAAGATGACGGAATTCAACTGCACAACTAACCCCATCTACGCATTGACGTAGTCTAAACTAGCGAGTTAGCTAGTTTAACATATTGACTGTCAATGAGAACGTCACCAGCGTTACGTTAGTTGGCTAACTAGGAAGTCAATATTTTGTTACTGATTCGAGCTATAGAGGAAATAACTATCTAATTTAGCCCTAACCCAATCTTACACCAACCTCTGTCTGTAGTGAAACACAACCCTAGTGGGCTATTAACATGATCTGGCTTGCTATTAGCTAGCTGACAAGCTAGCCAAGGAACAAAGGAATAATCGTCCCCAGGCCCATCTGACAATGGTGGGAACATCACATCATTGTTAGCCTGTTCACTCGTTCTGGCAATGGCATACATTCACTGTAGCTAACTCCATTAGCTGTTGACAGCTAGCATATACGGGTAAATCTATTTGAATTCAATCACTTTTTGACAACACCCCTTTTGATTTGAACGAAACCTACCATACATATTTGCTCATTGTATAAGTGCTCCGAAAGTTACTATTTGGACCTGAATGCCAAAACGTTCAAGAGGTTAAGGTAACCAAAGTTGACCCATTTTGCGTACCCCCCCCCCCCAATAATCACTGCAAAGTATAAAAGGTTGAGATTGCTTTCATTTAAAAGCTTACAAACAAAGTTGTCAAACAGTTTTATAATTTCAGATTTTTTGGTATTAAAAATATATATTATTTTTTAACCTTAAAGTCAATTATCCAAACGTAAACTTCGATTTTTTTTCAAATGTGCATATGTTGTAGTTTAGACCCTATTTGACATAATATCTGTTTTTTCTGTTGTGACACAACATGCTCTTTAATACATGGTGAATGTCAGGTTTTGGCTGATAAATGTACTAAAATTGGAATAAAAATGAAATGTCGACTTTCAAATTGTACCACAAAGATCATTGGAGCTCCACACATCAGCGAATGTTGACTTGAATGGGAACTGTTGTTTTAAATTATACTGTCAATCTTCCATGGGATAATAGAAATGACAATTTAAGTTGACATTCGACGGTGGGTGGAGAGGCGGTCATCTTTGGGGTAGTAATTAAAGTAAAACATTTTATTCAAGTTCAATGGTGTACCAGCTAAATTGCAGTGGTCTGAAGGAATAGGTCCATTTTATGAATTTTATTGGTGAAATGACACCCACCCTGTATTCAAGAGCATTTTGTTTCTCAACTGATAGTGGGCACAACACAAACACCTTAGATGATCTGAAATGGGGTCTAAGCTACAACATGCGAATATAAAAATAATCAGAGTTTAGGTGTTTTAAGATAATTGACATGAAATGTTTAAAAATGACAATTTTTATTGAACTTAGTTTTAGTTTGACAGCACTGTTTGTAAGCTTTTTAAATTATATAAAACTCAACCATTTATCTTTTCCAGTGATGAAAACATGGATGTCTTATGGTATGGTTGGTTATGCAAAATGGGTCAACTTTGAGCACCTTTATCTTTTGAATGTTTTTGCGTTCAGGTACAAAAAGTCACTTTGACCACTTCTTCCATAGGCAAACATCTATGGAAAGTTTTGTTTAAATCAAAAGGGATGCTGTCAAAAAGTAATTTAATTAAAATGGCTTTAACAAGCGCAGTGGTCTAAGGCACTGCAGTGCTAGCTGTGCCACCAGAGAGGGGGCTTTAACAATACAGGTTTTAATTCTGCTATAGAGAGCATTCAGAAAGTATTCATAACCCTTGACTTCTTCCACATTTTGTTGTTACAGCCTGAATTCAAAATGGATTCAATTGTTTTTTCCTTTCACCCATCTACACACAATAGCCCCATAATGACAAAATGAAAACATGTTTTTAGACATTTCTGCAAATGTATTAAAAATTAAATATATAAATATCTAATTTACGTAAGTATTCACACCCCTGAGTCAATACCTGTTAGAATAACCTTTGGCAGCAATTACAGCTGAGAATCTCTCTGGGTAAGTCTCTAAGAGCTTTGCACACTTGGATTGTACAACATTTGCACATTATTCTTTTAAAACTACTTCAAATTCTTTCAAGTTGGTTGTTGATCATTGCTAGGCAGCCATTGTCAAGTCTTGCCATAGATTTTCAAGCCGGTTTAAGTCAAAACTGTAACCAGGCCAGTCAGGAACATTCAATGTCGTTTTGGTAAGCAACTCCAGTGTATATTTGTCCTGTGTTTTAGGTTATTATCCTGCTGAATGGGGAATTTGTCTCCCAGTGTCTGTTAAAAAGCTGACAACCAGGTTTTCCTCTAGGATTTTGCCTGTGCTTAGCTCTACTTAAAAATAATAATAATACAATTGTAAAAGAATAACTCCCTATTCCTTGCTGATGACAGGCATACCCATAACATGATGCAGCCACCACCATGCTTGAAAATATGAAGAGGGTACTCAGTGATGTGTTGTTGGATTTGCCCCAAGCATAACTCTTTGTATTCAAGACATAAAGTTCGTTTCAATGCCTTTTTTTTTTTTTTTTTTGCAGTTTTACTTTAGTGTCTTATTGAAAACAGGATGCATGTTTTGGAATATTTTTATTCTGTACAGGCTTCCTCCTTTTCACTCATTAAAGTTAGAATTGTGGAGTAACTACAATGTTGTTGATCCATCCTCAATTTTCTCCCGTCCACAGCTATTAAACTCTGTTTTAAAGTCAACATTGGCCTGAAATCCCTGAGTGGGTTTCTTCCTCTCTGGCAAATTAGTTAGGAAGGATACCTGTATCTTTGTAGTGACTGGATGTATTTATACACCATCCAAGTGTAATTAATAACTTCACCATGCTCAAAGGGATATTCAATGTCTGCTTCTTCTTTTTTTACCCATCTACCGATAGATGCCTTCTTTGCAAGGCATTGGAACACATATTGCACACAGTGAGTCCATACAACTTACGTTACTTGTTGAGCAAATTTTTACTCCTGAACTTATTTAGGCTTGCCATAACAAATAGGTTGAATACTGATTGACTCAAGACATTTCAGATTTTTTTTTAAGTTAATTTGAAAAAATGTCTGCACAATTCTGCTTTGACATTATGGGTTTTGTGTGTAGGCCAATGACAGAGAATCTCAATTTAATAAATTTTAAATTCTGTCTGTAACACAACAAAATGTGGAAAAAGTCAAGAGGTTTGAATACTTTCTGAAGGCAAAGTATTAACTAACCCCATCTTCTTCTGTATCTTAGTAAATGGCTATATGTTTACCTTGGCAGTTGGCTGAAAGAATGTTCATGTGTCTGACAAGGGAAGTTCAATTTTGTCCACCGGGGGGGTACATGTTGGCCACACTGACAATAGGTACTCTCTTTCTCTACCTCTGTCTACACAACTTTTCACTGTTCATTTTGTCTCTTTTTGTTCGTTGTTGCATCTTGTTACCTTGTGTCTTTCTATTTCAGAGCTCAACAAGAACCCAGTGGAGGGCTTTTCAGCTGGCCTAATAGATGATGAGGATATATACAAATGGGAGGTGGTCATCATAGGGCCACAAGACACCCTCTTGTAAGTTAGGACATTTATTCGAGAATGTGTCTGAACATAGGTTGATATTCTCTAAAGAAGAGGAGTACATACTTTGAATGTACTCTGTTGGGTAAATGGGGATGATGACTGCTTTGACCTTGACGGAGCTGCTCTTCTTCCCGGGGAAAGCGTTCCCGCTCCACGACCTTTCCATCACGGTTGAGTACTCCACATTCTCCCCCTCCCAGAGGGCAAAGATCCTTCGCGTGACCCTGAACAACACCCTGTCATTCTCTGAACTCGCTCCTGCAAGTTCATGCTCTACAACAGCTGTGGAGTACGACCCTTCCTCACACAGAAAGCGGCAACGGTCCTATTCCAGGCTCTTGTCATATCCTGTCTAGACTAATGCAGCTACAGTATCTCTTGGCTGGGCTTTCTGCTTGTGCCATCAAACCCCTGCAACTTATACAGAACGCTGCAGCCTACCTGGTGCTCAACTTTCCCATGTCACCGTGCTCCTCCGCACACTCTGGCTTCCAGTCGAAGCTTGCATCCACTCCAGGACCATGGTGCTTACCTACCGAGCAGCAAGAGGAACTGCTCATTTCTACCTCCAGGCTATGCTCAAACCATACACCCCAACCCGAGCACTCTGCCACCTCTGGTCTCTTGGTGTCCCACACCTACGGAGGGTCAGCTCCTGCTCAACCCAGTCAAAGCTCTTCTCTGTCCTGGCACCCCAATGTTGTAACCAGCTTCCCTCTGAGGCTAGGACCGCAGAGTCCCTACCCACCTTCCGAAAACGTCTGAAACCCTACCTCTTAAATGAATCCCACAGCCCCCTTTCCATGACACAGACTGACCAGGTGAATCCAGGTGAAAGCTATGATTCCTTATTGATGTCACCTGTTAAAATCACTTCAATCAGTGTAGATAAAGGGGATGAGACAGGTTAAAGAAGGATTTTTAATCCTTGGGACAATTGAGACATGGATTGTGTATGTGTGCCATTCAGAGGATGAATGTGCAAGACAAAAGATGGCAGTGCCTTTGAACGGGGCATGGTAGTAGATGCTAGGGACACCGGCTTGAGTGTCAAGAACTGCAACGCAGCTGGGGATTTTCACGCTCAACAGTTTCCCGTGTGTATCAAGAATAGTCCACCACCGAAAGGACATCCAGCCAACTTGACACAACTGTGGGAAGCATTGGACCAGCATCCCTGTAGAATGCTTTTGACACATTGTTTATTTATTTATTTTACCGTTATTTTACCAGGTAAGTTGACTGAGAACACGTTCTCATTTGCAGCAACGACCTGGGGAATAGTTACAGGGGAGAGGAGGGGGATGAATGAGCCAATTGTAAACTGGGGATTATTAGGTGACCATGATGGTTTGAGGGCCAGATTGGGAATTTAGCCAGGACACCGGGGTTAACACCCCTACTCTTACGATAAGTGCCATGGGATCTTTAATGACCTCAGAGAGTCAGGACACCCGTTTAACGTCCCATCCGAAAGACAGCACCCTACACAGGGCAGTGTCTCCAATCACTGCCCTGGGGCATTGGGATATTTTTTAGACCAGAGGAAAGAGTGCCTCCTACTGGCCCTCCAACACCACTTCCAGCAGCATCTGGTCTCCCATCCAGGGACTGACCAGGACCAACCCTGCTTAGCTTCAGAAGCAAGCCTGCAGTGGTATGCAGGGTGGTATGCTGCTGGCTTGTAGTCCATGCCCCAATGAATTGAGACTGTTCTCAGGGCAAAAGAGGGTGCAACTCAATATTAGGAAGGTGTTCCTAATGTTTTGTACAGTGTGTGTATATAGTCCTACTAGCACTGACTTTGCTGATAACTACTTTACTGACTGTGATATGTGGTTGTCTCACCCAGCTGTCTTGAGGTGAATGCGCTAATTGTAAGTCGCTGTGGATAAGAGCATCTGCTAAATGACCTCAATGTGAAATGCGTTGCTTTCTCTGTTTTCTCCCTTACAGTGAAGGAGGGTTTTTCAAGGCATACCTGACCTTTCCCTATGATTATCCACTACGGCCTCCCAAGATGAAGTTCATCACTGAAATTTGGCATCCTAATGGTAAACACATTGGCCACACATTATGAGCCCTACTTAACCTAGAGCTGTAACCTTTTAAAATCATTGGAGTAGGATTTGTGTCCCCTACCATGTTTGCTGTTTACTAGTGTATATAATGACGTCATCTCTCTTAGTGGCAAAGAATGGTGATGTATGCATCTCAATACTGCATGAGCCAGGAGAAGACAAGTTTGGCTATGAGAAACCAGAGGAACGTTGGCTTCCAATCCACACTGTAGAGACTATTATGATTAGTGTGATCTCCATGCTGGCCGACCCTAACAGTGATTCGCCTGCTAATGTGGATGCCGCGGTGAGTTTTAATAATACATTTATTTAACACTGTGTTACAATACCCAAGTACGTCCAGAACCTGTGTCAAAGTGACAATGACAACTGTGCTATTGAGTTTGTGCCTGTCCCACAGAAAGAGTGGAGGGAGGATCCTAATGGTGAATTCAAGAGGAAGGTGGCTCGCTGTGTACGGAAAAGCCAGGAGATGGCATTTGACTAGAACCCAGACTCAGTGGCAAAGTTCCAGGATGAGTAAGCAACATTCACCTACCTACTCATTCCTGTTGTTATTTAAAGGAATGCAATCATTATTTTGTAGTGTTCAGTTTTGACTCTTCTGTTTCATACTTGACTGTGGTAGAAAACATTGAATGTTTTTCCCCTCTTCCATCTAGCTAAAGGAAATGGCTTCAGAAGGAAAATAGTCAGTTCAGACTAGGCTTTTGCACCCCTTCTTTTGCCAATCAAGGGATTTGGTCGGCCAGCCACTTTTTTTTTTTCAAACGAAGAATGAACGTGAGAAACCTACCAGCAAATATTTCCCTCCATTTCCTGCCTGGAATTGTATATTTCGTTTTATTTATTTGGAAAAATATGATGTAAGATATGTCACTACTGTAAATTAACTAGCTTTTTTTTTAATCTGCTGCTGAACAGTTTCTACTTTATACCAGGTTTCTTATGCAATTTGTTTGTTGTGCTCTAAGAATTTAAAACAAATGAAAGCCAGTTCTTCTCATTATTAGGTTCTCACCAAGTGTCCCATCTTCAGTCACCTCTACAGAATGCGGGCCTGCCTGCAAAACCTTGTCAAGCATGTTTTCATCATTCAACACCTGTCATTTGATCACTGCTGCCTAATGTTAGTTCTACTCCCTCTTGGCAGTTGTCCTCTCCCTGGAGGGTTTGATCAGTGTGCTTGTTGACTGGGTCCTCTACCCAGATAATCACAATGTATGTTACCAATCATGTCACTCTGCTTTAATGAAACTTTTTCCAAAACAACCAAAAAGTTCTATGTGGTTAAGAATTAAGCTGTGATTATTCAGTGGATATACCGGTTTTCTGGCATCTGAATTTACCTCAACTTAAAAGGATATTTTTTTTTAGGTTTTATAGTTGTTTGATTTGTTCTTAGTCTAGTGTTACATGGGAGCTATAAATGTGATTGACATGACTTGTCTCTCCGAGGTTGTTTCTGGGTGATGGGTGGCACGTTTGGCTTCTTGGTGCATGTGTACCGTTATTTTTTTATCAGATCTTGTAGAATTCACATCTACCCCTAGATTTATATTCTGACTTGTGAATTCAGATTATGAGTACAAAAGTCTCAAACTAAGGCCATCTAATGTTCTGTTATTGGCACAGCCTATGGTGGACAACATGTTTTTCTTTCTTTAAGGAATGACAGAAGTCTCATGATAACCACCATCTATTTACTCTTGGTGAAACCAGGTGGTAAATTACTGGGAGGCATGCGATTACACCATTAGTTAGAAATGTGTAGCATATGCATAAGGTATCTAGGTTTGTTTTGTATGTTACATGGGATTTTGCTGTTGGATTGTTGACATGTGAAAAGGAATGGAAAAATTGAAAGTAATCTGGTATCAAGTGTTATTCTGAAAGAAAAAAAAATGGACAGCTTTCTGATGCATGTTGATTTAATATTATGCATAACAATCAATGTTTGAATTGTGGTGGGGTGCTTTGCCACAGGCTTAATAATCCAACTTTGTTTTGATCGTGTTCATTAGAGCAACCCTAAAGCCGACACCAAATCATCAACAACAATGTCAGTCATGGCCGATACTTTAAGACTATCAAATGACAAACCACTAATGACACATGCAGTCATGTTTGCAGGTTGATTTGCCAACAAATTAGCTATGCTGGGATTGCATACAAATGCAGGTATTATTCATATATTTCGATGTGACATATGGTTTACAATTGATGGTATTGTGTAGGCTTTGACACAACTTCTTTGTACTCTTTAGATTTCACCTCAGACCGGTGTTCACTGTATTTGCATAATAGACTTTGTGCATTTAAAACATCATGAAGCAATACACTCTGATCATTTCAATCATGTTTTTCCCGGGTAATCCTGTTCTCACCCTATCCCCCTTGTTTGTTGTGTTTACCACTTTATGTTTATGCCATGTGTATTTGACATGAGCTCAATAAAATGTGTTAACTGTCATACTTTTTGTATTTCTGTTTTATTTATCTAGTGTTGGTCTAATCGGATGGGAAGAGAAGTAAATTTACCCATTTCTTAAGGTGCATTCGGAAAGTATTCAGACCCCTTGCCTTTTTCCACATTTGGTACGTTATAGCCTTATTCTAAAATGAATTAAATCTTTTTTTCCGCTCAATCTACACAATCTGCCCATAATGACAAAGCGAAAACAGGTTTTTAGAAATCTTTGCAAATTTATACAAAATAAACAAATACCTTATTTACATAAGTATTCAGACCCTTTGCTATGAGACTCAATGTAGATGAGGTGCATCCTGTTTCCATTGGTCGTCTTTGAGATATTTCTACAACTTGATTTGCGTCCACTGTGATAAATTGATTGGACATGATTTGGAAAGGCAAACACACCTGTCTATATAAGGTCCCACACGTGATAGTGCACGTCAGAGCAAAAACCAACCCATGAGGTTGAAGGAATTGTCCGTAGAGCTCCGAGACAGGATTGTGTCGTGGCACAGATCTGGGGAAGGGTACCAAAACATTTCTGCAGCATTGAAAGTCCCCAAGAACCGTGGCCCCCATCATTCTTAAATGGAAGAAGTTTGTAACCACCAAGACTTCCTAGAGCTGGCCGCCCGGCCAAACTGAGCTATCAGGGGAGAAGGGCCTTGGTCAGGGAGGTGATCAAGAACCCGATGGTCACTCTGACAGAGCTCTGGAGTTCTTCTGTGGAGATGTGAAAACCTTTCAGAAGAACAACCAGCTCTGCAGCACTCTAACAATCAGGCCTTTTATGGTCGAGTGGCCAGATGAAAGCCACTCTTCAGTCAAAGGCACATGACAGCCAATGGTGTAAAGTACTTCAGTAAAAAGTCATTTTTGGGGTATTTGTACTTTACTTTACTATTTATATTTTTCTCAACTTTTACTTCACTGCATTCCTAAAGAAAATATTGTACTTTTTACTCCATTCATTTTCCCTGAAAATGGTGAAATTCGTGCACTTATCAAGAGAACACGTGGTCATCCCTACAGCCTATGTTCTGGTGGACTCACTAAACACAAATGCATCATTTGTAAATAATCTCTGAGTGTTGGAGTATGACCCTGGCTATCTGAACATTTTAAAAACAAGGGCCTCCCGGGTGGCGCAGTGGTCTAGAGCACTGCATCGCAGTGCTAACTGCGCCACCAGAGTCTCTGGGTTCGACGCACAATTGGGCTAGCGTCGTCCGGGTAAGGGAGGGTTTGGCCGGTAGGGATTTCCTTGTCTCATCGCGCTCCAGCGACTCCTGTGGCGGGCTGGGCGCAGTGCGTGCTAACCAAGGGGGCCAGGTGCACGGTGTTTCCTCCGACACATTGGTGCGGCTGGCTTCCGGGTTGGAGGCGCGCTGTGTTAAAGAAGCAGTGCGGCTTGGTTGGGTTGTGCTTCGGAGGACGCATGACTTTCGACCTTCGTCTCTCCCGAGCCCGTACGGGAGTTGTAGCGATGAGACAAGATAGTAATTACTAGCGATTGGATACCACGAAAATTGGGGAGAAAAGGGGGTAAAATTAAAAAAAAAAAAAAAAAAAAAAATAGTGCCGTCTGCTTTGCTTAATATAAGGAATTTGAAATTATTTATACTTTTACTTTTGATACTTAAGTATATTTTAGCAATTAAATGTACTTTTGATACATAAGTATATTTCAAACCAAATACCTTTAGACTTTACTCAAGTAGTATTTTACTAGGTGACTTTCTCTTTTACTTGAGTCATTTTCTACTAAGGTATCTATACTTTTACTCAAGTATGACAATTGGGTACTTTTTCCACCACTGATGTCAGCCGCTTGAAGATTGCAAAAAGGCACCTAAAGGACTCTCGGACCATAAGAAAAAAGATTCTCTGGTCTGATGAAATCAAGATTGAACATTTTGGCCTGAATGCCAAGCGTCACATCTGGAGGAAACCTGGCACTTATGTAAATGTGATATTTCTGTGTTCTTTTTTTTTATTGCAAAAAAATCTGTGGTATTGTGTGTAGATTGATGAGGGAAAACAAACTATTGTCAATTTTATAATAAGGCTGTAATGTAACAAAATGTGGAAAAAGTCAAGGGGTCTAAATACTTTATCAATGCAGTGCATTCGGAAAATATTCAGACCCCTTGACTTTTTCTACATTTTGTTACATTACAACCTTATTATGAAATTGATAAAATCGTGTTTTCCCCTCATCAATCCACACACAATAAACCATAATGAAAAAGCAAAAACTGTTTTTTAGAATTTTTTGAAAATGTATTATAAATAAAAAATGGAAATATCACATTTACATAAGTATTCAGACCCTTTACTCAGTACTTTCTAAAGTCCCTTTGGCAGCGATTACAGCCTCTAGTCTTCTTGGGTGTGACCGCTACAAGATTGGTGTAACAGTTTAACTTTACGTCGTCCCCTCGCCCCGACACGGGCGCGAACCAGGGACCCTCTCCACACATCAACAACAGTCACCCACGAAGCAGCGTTACCATCGCTCCACAAAGGCCGCGGCCCTTGCAGAGCAAGGGGCAACCCTACTTAAAGTCTCAGAGCAAGTGACGTAACTGATTGAAATGCTACTAGCGCGTACCCGCTAACTAGCTAGCCATTTCACATCCGTTACATTGGCACACCTGTATTTGGGGAGTATCTCCCAGATCCTTTCACGCTTTGTCATGTTGGATGGGGAGCGTCGCTGCACAGCTATTTTCAGGTCTTTCCAGAGATGTTTGATCGGGTTCAAGTCCGGGCTCTGGCTGGGCCATTCAAGGACATTCAGAAATTTTTCCCGAAGCCACTCCTGCTTGGTCTTGGCTGTGTGCTTATGGTTGTTGTCCTGTTGGAAGGTGAACCTTCACCCCAGTCTGAGGTACTGAGCTCTCTGGAGCAGGTTTTCATCAAGAATCTCTCTGTACTTTGCTTCATTCATCTTTCCCTCGATCCTGACTAGCCTCCCAGTCCCTGCCTCTGAAAAACATCTCCACAGCATGATGCTGCCACCACCATGCTTCAGGATGGACAGGATTGTGCCAGGTTTCCTCCAGACCAGCTGTCATGTGCCTTTTACTGTGGAATGGCTTCCGTCTGGCCACTCTACCATAAAGGCCTGATTGATAAAGGCCTCTACCATAAAGGCCTGGTGGAGTGCTGCAGAGATGGTTGTCCTTCTGGATGGTTCTCCCATCTCCACAGAGGAACTCTGAAGCTCTGTCATCGGGTTCTTGGTCACCTCCCTGACCAAGGCCCTTCCCCCGATTGCTCAGTTTGGCCCGAAAGGCCAACTCTAGGAAAAGTCTTGGTGGTTCCAAACTTCTTCCATTTAAGAATGATGGAGGCCACTGTGTTCTTGGGGACCTTCAATGCTGCAGAATTGTTTTTGTACCCTTCCTCAGATCTGTGCCTCGACACAATCTTGTCTTGGAGCTCTACGGACATCTCCTTCGACCTCATGGCTTGGTTTTTTCGCCAACGTGCACTTTCAACTGTGGGACCTTATATAGACAGGCGTGTGCCTTTCCAAATAATGCCCAATCAATTGAATTTACCACAGGTGGACTCCAATCAAGTTGAAGAAACATCTCCCTCTGCAACTGGATCCTGGACTTCCTGAAGAGACGCCCCTAGGTGGTAAGGGTAGGGAACAAAACGTCTGCCACGCTGATCCTCAACACTGGGGCCACTCAGGGGTGTGTACTTAGTCCCCTCCTGTACTCCCTTTTCACCCACGACTGCATGGCCAAACACGACTCCAACACCATCATTAAGTTTGCTGATGACACAACAGTGGTAGGCCTGATCACCGACAATGATGAGACAGCCTATAGGGAGGTCAGAGAAATGGCAGTGTGGTGCTAGAACAACAACCTCTCCTTCAATACGAGCAAGACAAAGGAACTGATCGTGGACTACAGGAAAAGGCAGGCCGAACAGTCTCCCATTAACATCAACGGGGCTGTAGTGGAGCGGGTTGAGAGTTTCAAGTTCCTTGGTGTCCACATTACCAACGATCTATCATGGTCCAAACACACCAAGACAGTCGTGAAGAGGGCACGACAAAACTTTTTCTCCCTCAGGAGACTGAAAAGATTTGGCATGGGTCCCCAGATCCTTAAAAAGTTCTACAGCTGCACCATCGAGAGCATCCTGACCAGTTGCATCACCGCCTGGTATGGCAACTGCTCGGCATCTGACCATAAGGCGCTACAGAGGGTAGTGCGTACAGCCCAGTACATCACTAGGGCCAAGCTTCCTGCAATCCAGGACCTATATAATAGGCGGTGCCCATAAAATTGTCAGAGACGCCAGTCACCCAAGTCATAGGCGGGTTTCTCTGCTACCGCACGGCAAGCAGTACCGGAGCGCCAAGTCTAGGACCAAAAGGCTCCTTAACAGCTTCTACCCCCAAGCCATGAGACTGCTGAACAATTAATCAAATGGCCACCAGACTATTACATACCCCCCCCCCCCCCCAACCCCCATTTGTTTTGTACACTGCTGCTACTCACTATTTATTATCTATGCATAGTCACTTCACCTCTACCTACATGTACAAATTACCTCTAACCTGTACCCCCACGGTACCCTTATATATAGCCTCGTTATTGTTATGTTATTGTGTCACTTTTTATAATTTTTTACTTTAATTTATTTGGTAAATATTTTCTTAACTCTTCTTGAACTGCACTGTTGGTTAAGGGCTTGTAAGTAAGCATTTGACGGTAAGGTCTACACTTGTTGTATTCGGCGCATGTGACAAATAAAGTTTGATTTGATTTGATGGATGACAAATGGAAACGGGATGCACCTGAGCTCAATTTCAAGTCTCACAGCAAAGGGTCTGAATACTTATGTGAATAAGGTATTTCAGTTTTTTATTTTTATTACATTTGCAAAACATTTCTAAAAACTTGTTTTCGCTGTGTCATTTAATCCATTAGTAAGGCTGTAACTTAACAAAATGTGTAAAAAGTCACGGGGTCTGAATACTTTCCGAATGCTCTGTATAATTGTCAGTAGTCTGCTCTGGATCCGCCCCATGGACTGACATCCTCTCCTGTTCACACGACCATGGCAATGTAAGATTGATACTTGTAACCACCAATATTAAAATTGACCTCATCGATTTGTTACAAAGTAACAAAATCATGAGAAAACAGGTTACATTTGTCGAGGAAATAAGAAAAGGAGATCGCCTGATAAAACGCGGTGGTAGTCGCGTTTTAGCAACAAGGTAGGCTTGCAAAATGAACCAATTGTATGCTTCTGTAATGAATGTTAATGAAATGAGTGCGTTATATTTATAGACACATCTGTTTTTAATGAGGACTTGTTTTTCGAGATTTGCTCTTATTGCTTTCAATGCAAACATTTCAGATCAAGTTTCTATTATTTCATGTTTGTAGATCTGCGGAGTCAAATAACATGTACCATCATAGATATATAGGTATGTACTGTATGTATAGCCTACTGGTTATTAACTTGTGCATTGTATGTTTGCATGTTTACGTTGTTAGTTTGAAACTATAGGCTATTTTGTGAGTCGGAAATGCAAGGTAAAACGCTGCTCTGTTGATAGAGAACTGAAATGCAATAGCCTGCGTGTGGCATGCAATAGACACCACAGAAGCCAGTCGAGTATAGGAGTCAATAGCTTTCCAAATGGTATTTTGGAAAATGTATTTTTGGGGGGTTATCCAAATGTTAGTGTAATGTTAATTTGGTGAATCAATCTATTTAACATTACTGGTGATTGAACTAATATGCATTAACATTTTACTCAATCAAAAAGTGTGTGATTAATGCAGATAGAGGCCTCATTAATACACCTATCTGTATGACAGACTCTGAGCATGTGTATAAGGAACAAAACACCAGGGTGGAGATGCACAGGACAGCACATTTCAAGGTTCCTGACCACCAGCAGGTGAAAACCATACACGTCCCCAAGTCCATGATGACTGCACCATTTCTACAGGTAACATGTCAGCAAGTTATTTGCCATATACCAGAATTAATATATTGCTGAATGTAAATGTAGTGTTCAACAAAATATTGTTATCATGTTCCAGCATCCAACCCTCACAACTGGACAGAAACGATATCTCTACAGTATTGCAAATGTTTACAGCACCGAGCACATGAGACGACTGATGAAGCAACACTATCTCAATGTGCTGCACCGGTGTATAAAATCAGGTGGGTTTTAATTGTATTTACTTTAGAATTGAATATAGGCCAATTATTGCCCATCTTAGATTAAATGTTTTCCCTCAAGGTCATAGCTCTTTGGATGGAACCAAACATACTACTGGAGGCCCACTGCTTAAAGATCGGCTCACATTCAAGATGGACAATGAGAGAGATTCTGGATCTAGGATCAAGCCATATGGACAGAGGAAGGGCACCACAGTGCACTCTAAAGTTATTCTCCCAAAGATTACCAACAGTCCCAGTGCAGAGTGAGAAGATTGTATTTGAAATAATTATAATGAAGTCAGTCATACATTATATTATTCTGACAATGTATTGAAGTATAGTATAATTTTTATCATTTCAAAACACATTCTCCTTGTTGGTAACACATTTATTTGAGTCTCCCATTAAACTGCTTATAAGAATTTTTAAATAGTTTATAAACCATTATTACATACTGTAC
The DNA here is from genome assembly GCF_029448725.1 of Salvelinus fontinalis. Lineage (NCBI taxonomy): Eukaryota > Metazoa > Chordata > Actinopteri > Salmoniformes > Salmonidae > Salvelinus > Salvelinus fontinalis. The sequence continues at coordinate 11,994,163 of NC_074692.1, forward strand.
ATTTATTGACTGTTGATTATTTATATATGATTAAAGGTAATTTTAATAATAAATGGTTTAAAACTTAAAGGTAGAGTCAGCAATATGAAGTGGATGCACAAATTAAACAGCATAGTGTGCCAATTTCTGCAACAAGGGCGTTGGATCGCGAGTCTAAACTTCACTGTTTTGGTCCCGTGGCTACCACCTTGTAAGAGCATGAAGGGAACCTTTGCACATGCGCAGATACTGTGTGTGACTGTGTGAGAGCAGTCTTTCATTTTGCTCGTCACAATATCTGCAGGTGCTGCTCATGCAATGTCATTTTGCTGACTCTACCTCTTAATTTGCAGTTGATAATGTGCTGAGTATTTGAAAAAAGTAAAATATAATCCCACCAAAAAGCAGGGGCAAAACAATATACAGAAACATCTGAAGAGAAATAAGTGACAGCTGGGAAGGTTTCTGCAATAGGCCTGTGAGATTATCATGTAACAATGTGTTTGTAGTACAGTGTGACTGCTTGACAATAAATTATACTGGCAAAAAAATATTCTCTTGAATGGTCATTTGTTGTACCAGCTATCTAGTTTTGTATGCATTCAGGATTTTAGAATTTTAACTTAATATACATTACATGACCCCTTATAGTCATACTAATCATAATGGTAATAGATTAGCATATTACACAATATGGTTCATTAGTAAATCATCTCCATGCTGCTGTTTTGTAGCTGTTGCGCGTCAACTGCACCGACAGACACTAATTAGTGATCAAACACAAAATCAAACATTGTGGAACTTGAACTTGACTGCCAAAATGAAGTGTGTCATTGAAAGAAACGGTGTTAAAGGTATGTTAACTTTTGCAATATAGATAACGTTAACTATAACGTATTGATACAGAAATGTGCAACACATTTTAAAGTACATATCTAGCTAACTTAGCTAGCTAGCTAAATGTGCCAAACAGGATAGTATAAACGTTAGCTAGCTAGTTAACGTTACCTCTCTAAAGTTAGCTAATTCTCTAAAGTTGGCTAGCGTTGACATCCTAACGTTACCTCAGTCTGCGGATTTTTCTCTGAAGTGATTTAGCTAGATAGCTAAAATGTAGGATTTAGATAGCTAAATATGTTGACACAATTGCTTGATCAATTTAATCTACATAAACAGTATCTCTGACTCTGTTTCTGACAGTGTTTGGGAAGGCTGTTCATGCCCTGGCACGCATAGGAGATGAATTATGGTTGGATCCTATGATGAAAGGGGTAAGCATCAGTCCATTTGAAGTGTGCTACACAAATAACGTTTGATTTGATGATGGTCTAGTTTACAAAGCTTTATCAATGTAAAGTGTTAGCTACATAACATTGTCCTGTTCTAACCATTATGCATATCATTATCTGCCTGCTCTGGTCTCTTGTAGTTGGCAATGAGGTCAGTGAACTCAGCCCATTCTGCCTACGGCTGCTTCCTCTTCTCCCCACTGTTCTTCCAACACTACAGCCCAGACACAGGACCAGCCCAGGACTGTGGAACTGTCAAATGCAAGTTGGTCATGAAGGTAATGGTCAAGCTGTTCTGAATCTGCTGAATATGACCCCAATATCTCAAGACAGATAAATGTCTCACACAGGCCCATATGGAACAGTCCAGCATCATTGCTTTTACAATGGGCGAGACTTTATAGTACTGATAGTGTAATAGCTGTGTATTAATATACATCGTTTTGGTTTTAGTCAGTGCTGCTGCTGTTTCGGTGCCTGGCTACCATTGAGCGTAATGTGGATAGCTGTCAAATATCCATCAATCTCGCAGACAACCGGGTGATATTCCAGTTTCACTGCAGACATGGTAGGAGAACAGTCCAATAGAGTGCTCTCAGATAAGAGCTTGTTTTATATGTGTGTGTGGGTGGGTGAGCAACTTCCAGTAGGTGTTCAATAATGTTTTGGAACAAAGGGGATTCTTTCTCAGATTGTAATGCATTGTATCAATACTAGATGGCGCTGTGTCCCAACATCTCATACTCATTGTGACAGGTATCACCAAAACACACAACCTGGGTTTCCAGGAAAGTGAAGCTCTGCAGGCAGTGTTTCCTTCTCACCTCTGCCCCAATGTCCTGAAGGCCCAGCCCAGGTGAGCTCCCCTAAACATATCCCAATCTATCTCCTCGTGACATTGTTGAAGAGTGATTCAGAGACTGACTAAGAATTACTACAGGGTATACAGTATATGATGATTATTTCATTAGTAATTTACATTTGTACTATCTATTATAATTGTATTACATTTGTATTATTATTTTGGGGGCAGACTTCTAGGCGACATGGTGATGCACTTCCCAGTGTCTCAGGAAGAGATCACTCTGTCCATGTCTCCTCTGAGAGTCAATCTGAAAAGCTACTATGAAGATGAAAGTGGTGAGATGTTGCACTCTTGTCTACGGTGTCTACGGTGTATGAAAAAACCAACCCACAAAAAGTCGGTAACATATTATGCCTAACTCGTGATTTTTCGGGGTGCAGATCAAATGAAGGCCATGCATACTGAGATGTCTTTAGATCCCAGTGAGTTTGACTACTTCCAGGTTGGAGTTGACTCAGACATAACCTTCTGTCTGAAGGAGCTGAGGGTAAGGGGGTTATTTTGGGATGGACCTTATTTTTTGTCACATGAGCTTGTGAATATGGGAGGGTGTCACTGTCTGTACTTGCATACCCATGGGTTAATTCATTTATTTACAGGACTGAACCCAAGTGTCCAGGAGACTCTGTACCCTATCATTTTCAATGGAACGTTCCCCTCCTGGGCAGGATTTTGTTTTATGACCCTAATGAATCAAGTTATAATATGATGTTTTTTTCACCGCACATGTCAACATTTTTAGTGAACAGACAGTAATAAGTAGTAAAACACATGCATTGATTGCCTAACTCTCATACCATGTTCCAAATAAACCCAAGTCCTCAGAGGAGAAATATACATCAACATGATTCAATAGCAAAATATATCACATTGGGACCCCAAAAAGGCAGCCATTTTGCATCCTATGTTTTTGTGTGTTATTTATTATAAAGTACAGCTAATGTGTCACAATTTGTGCTCAGACCCACATCCTTTGACCCGACCCTAACGTCCTGGAATGTTGTTGGGGGTACACTTTTGTGAAGTCCCTCATTACACAGTAAAGCTATGCCTAGCTATAGACTGCTGTGTGTTCATGCTAGCCTGTGATTGAGTTGGACAGTGAGCCAGTCTCTACATTGCTGCTAGTCTTACCTGTCACAGTGTGTTAGAGGGGCTAGTCGAACACACACAGAGGCTCTGGTGTCTGGGCATCGGACACTGCGATTCAACTGAACCCATGATTACCCCTTTCACTGTGATTGACCCCAACAACTTGAAAGGTTATGGCTAGTGTACAGTCGTGGCCAAAAGTTTTGAGAATTATACAAATATACATTTTCACAAAGTCTGCTGCCCCAGTTTGTATGATGGCAATTTGCATATACTACAGAATGTTATGAAGAGTGATCAGATGAAATACAATAAATTGCAAAGTCCCTCTTTGCCATGCAAATGAACTGAATCCCCAAAAAACATTTCCACTGCATTTCAGCCCTGCCACAAAAGGACCAGCTGACATCATGTCAGTGATTCTCTCATTAACACAGGTGTGAGTGTTGACGAGGACAAGGCTGGAGATCACTCTGTCATGCTGATTGAGTTCGAATAACAGACTGGAAGCTTCAAAAGGAGGGTGGTGCTTGGAATCATTGTTCTTCCTCTGTCAACCATGGTTTCCTGCAAGGAAACACGTGCCATCATCATTGCTTTGCACAAAAAAGGCTTCACAGGCAAGGATATTGCTGCCAGTAAGATTGCACCTAAATCAACCATTTATCGGATCATCAAGAACTACAAGGAGAGCGGTTCAATTGTTGTGAAGAAGGCTTCAGGGCGCCCAAGAAATTCCAGCAAGCACCAGGACCGTCTCCTAAAGTTGATTCAGCTGCGGGATCGGGGCACCACCAGTACAGAGCTTGCTCAGGAATGGCAGCTGGCAGGTGTGAGTGCATCTGCACGCACAGTGAGGCAAATACTTTTGGAGGATGGCCTGGTGTCAAGAAGGGCAGCAAAGAAGCCACTTCTCTCCAGGAAAAACATCAGGGACAGACTGATATTCTGCAAAAGGTACAGGGACTGGACTGCTGAGGACTGGGGTAAAGTCATTTTCTCTGATGAATCCCCTTTTCGATTGTTTGGGGCATCCGGAAAAAAGCTTGTCCGGAGAAGACAAGGTGAGCGCTACCATCAGTCCTGTGTCATGCCAACAGTAAAGCATCCTGAGACCATTCATGTGTGGGGTTGCTTCTCAGCCAAGGGAGTGGGCCCACTCACAATTTTGCCTAAGAACACAGCCATAAATAAAGAATGGTACAAACACATCCTCCGAGAGCAACTTCTCCCAACCATCTAGGAACAGTTTGGTGACGAACAATGCCTTTTCCAGCATGATGGAGCACCACGATAAGGCAAAAGTGATAACTAAGTGCCTCGGGGAACAAAACATCAATATTTTGGGTCTATGGCCAGGAAACTCCCCAGACCTTAATCCCATAGAGAACTTGTGGTCTATCCTCAAGAGGCGGGTGGACAAACAAAAACCCACAAATTCTGACAAACTCCAAGCATTGATTATGCAAGAATGGGCTGCCATCAGTGTCACGACTTCCGCCGAAGTCGGATCCTCTCCTTGTTCGGGCGGCGTTTGGCGGTTGACGTCACCGGCTTTCTAGCCATCGCCGCTCCATTTTTCATGTATCCATTTGTTTTGTCTTGTTCCCTACACACCTGGTTTTCATTCCCCAATCAATCTACATGTATTTATTCCTCTGTTCCCCATCATGTCTTTGTGTAAGATTGTTTGTGTTACGTGTTTGTTGTTGACGCGCCAGACTGGTTTGTTTTTTCCGTGGTATTTCACGAAAATGTTTATTGTTAAACATAATTCTTGTGACTGTTTTGCGCGTTTTTCACTTTTGCCTCAATAAAGTGTGCGCCTGTTCACAAATCTCTGCTCTCCTGCACCTGACTTCGCTACCAGTACGCACACACCTGACAATCAGTCAGGATGTGGCTGTCACGACTTCTTCCGAAGTCGTTGCCTCTCCTTGTTCGGGCGGTGTTCGGCGGTCGACTTCACCGGTCTTCTAGCCATCATCGATCCATTTTTCATTTTCCATTGGTTTTGTCTTGTCTTCCCACACACCTGTTTTCAATCCCATCCATTACCTCTTGTGTATTTAACCCTCTGTTTCCCCTCATGTCTTTGTCAGAGATTGTTTTATGTCAAGTGTTGTTTCTTGGTGTATAGGTGTGCGACGGGTCCTCGTACCCATGTTTATTTTATGTATGTACATTTTCGTGTTTGGAGCATGTTAAGTGGACATTTATTAAAAGTCTCCATTTAAACTCCGTTTAACTCTCCTGCGCCTGACTTCCCTGCCACCTATACACACGACTCTGACAGTGGCCCAGAAGTGAATTGACAGCATGCTAGGGCGGATTGCAGATGTCTTGAAAAAGAAGGGTCAACACTGCAAATATTGACTCTTTGCATCAACTTCATGTAATTGTCAATAAAAGCCTTTGACACTTATGAAATGCTTGTAATTATACTTCAGTATTCCATAGTAACATCTGACAAAAATATCTAAAGACACTAAAATAGCAAACTTTGTGGAAATTAATATTTGTGTCATTCTCAAAACTTTTGGCCATGACTGTACACAGCAACATTGGTAATATGTGCCCTGTCATCTAATGTACATTGCTGTCTAGCAGAGTACCAGAGTATTGTGAACTATTATTTTAATTGGTGGTGAATGATTAAACAGTCACTCCAAACATGTATGTGTTTAATGTATTAACCTCTTCTCTAGGGATTGCTGTCATTTGCTGAATCACATGGTCTACCAGTATCTGCTCACTTTGGCGCCGCAGGAAAGTAAGTATCCTGGTAATTGTGATTATACCCAGTGACTATCACCTCTTTTACTTAGGTCCTAAATTAGGCCTGGAGTTTTTCCCGGTCTGGTCACAAGGTTGGAGAAATCTCAGGGCACTGGTTCTAGGTATGCTGATGTTGTGTTCTGCTGTCTGTCAGGCCGGTGGCCTTCAGTGTAGATGACATGGTGCTGGAGGCCAGTGTGGTGTTGGCTACTCTTGTCAACCCAGAGAGCAGGACCCCCTCCCAGGCTACAGAGGCCCAGGCTCCTGCTGCACTAAGGTAGCCGTCACCATTCGTTAAACAGTTATTACCCCACCACTGATAGGGGGGTTCTGTATTTGGTCCAACATTGTGTAATACACCACATCGCCAGCATCACATCCTGCCCTTAATCTGCTTCTATCTTCATCATCTATGATGTAGTCACCATAGCAACCCTACCGCTATATCAAATAATGTATGTAGAAGTGCCCAAATGATTTCAATAGTCAGGGAAGCACTTGTTTGGAGGCATGGTGTGTAGAAATGCAGGACATTTTGTCGTAGCGAGAAGCAGTTTCTCAGTTCAATAGCAAATAAAAAAGTTAACACGCTTAGATAGCCTTAAAGCGCCTGCCCAATCATGTGAGTCACAGTAGAGTAAATTTGAACTAGCCTTTCCTAGAGCTGGCTGTACCTGTGATGTCCTCCTTACGGGAGTTGGCCAGCATGTGCTTTTTTTGGTGCCTCATTGGGCGTTGTGCTACAGAACAGTTCAGTAGCACTGTGACAGAGGTTGGCTATCTGGGGCAAGGCCGTGCTGGCTGGGTTAGAGGCCTGACAGACTGACGGACTGTAATCCCTACCTCCCCCACAGTCACTAACCTGTTACGTTGCTGTGGCGATGGGCCGCTTGAGGTGGGGTTTGCACCAGTCCCAGCCGGATTGTGGCACATCTGGGTCACTTATGACGTCACTGCATTGCACTGCTTCTTCCTTTTTCAAGGAAACGTTCATACAGTATGTTCGAATGACCAAAATGTAAATGTCATGTATATACCTTCATGGAATACTGAGAACACATCAGACTTTTGTTAATGTTGTAGTTGTACAATTTATGTTTATATTCTTATGTTACTGAACCCGCTGTTCCATAACCTCCCAGGCAAACACACACATTATTCTCATGCTGACCTTGACAAAGATAAGTGAAGATATTTAAAACCCAGGTTCTTCCCATTCTCTCTCCTGCTGGGACGCTTCTTTATAGGCTCATTCTGGTTCTGTCTGTGGTGCAGTCAGTGGTGTTTATGGAAAGCATGTTTATGCTGGCCTGCCATGTGCAGGAGAACAGGCGGAACAGAGTTAGGTTGTCCTAGCATGCAACCTTGGAGCACAGCCAACATCCAACAGCAGTGTCACTCTTACAACAGCTCCCTTTTTTCTCTCTCCACGTTCCTCCCTTTCTCTCCCTGCCGTCTCTCTAGCTCTGCCCCTCCCCTCCACTCTCTCTCCCTCACACACTGATGCACGTGCAGCTGCAGTAACTCACGCGGCATACATATCATGTAACACGCGCTCATGAGAGCAGACTTCTTTCAAACTCACACTGCTCGGTTATCTAAAAACAACCTTTTCCCAATAGAATGTGGCATGCGCATCTCATATAACTTCTATTATATATATATCTAGATATCTGTTAGCAATGCTATTGCTTTAGTTTGTTGACTATCACGAATGTGGTTAATTAATATTGATTTAAGACTGACAGGCATCTGTGTTCAATATGAAGCAATATAGGAAAACGACTATAGGCAGACCACTGGAGGGAAATGCCTGAAGGCAGCCTTGCTGTAATGGTCCTTATATGCTCTCAGGTGTGGAGGTGTTGCGGAGCCTCCGGAGGGCCCGTGTGAGGCAGATGCCGGTCCCCCCCAGGCCCAGGGGTTTCCCTCTGCAGGCGAGCTGATAGCATCCAGCCAGGGAAGCCCAGTGTTCTGTGGAGCAGCCCTCATGAGAGAGTTCACCAGGACAGGAGAGGATTCTGATAGGCTCAGAACACCACATTACACACACAGAGGTCGTGGCATCACAACTCCTCCTTCCTCCAAGGTAAATTAGAACAAAATGTGAACTTTGGTTGACTTCTGTTTGTGCTCTCAAGCCACTGTGTTCTGGGATTTTGGCAGGCTCCGACTGGTACCATACTTTGGTAAGTTCCAAAGTACAGATAAGGCCTTGCTTTAACGTTCAACCTGGAATGTGCCTAGATTGCAATAATGTTTAACCATGTGATGTGTGATTGACCTGAAAGACACAGGGTGAAGGTGAATTGTGACGTATGCAAGGTGTGTGGCTGGTTGCACAGCCCTCTTATCTCAAGCTCTTTTGCCTAAGAACCTCCAGACCATATTGCGAAAACTGTTTCACAATTTGCTGTTTTTTTCCACCCATGCTCATAGTCTGCTCAGCTGTCTATTAATGATGAGTTGTGTGTTTTGGTTCCTTAGGTTCGCTCCCTCCTCTTTGGGGCCGTGTCCTGTGAGCAAGGTGATGGTTGCACCTTTATGCTGCCCAGTCTGGCGTGTTCCAGTGATACAGAAGATGGGGGAGATGAGAGGGCCAGTGGTGCACTGTAAGTTACCACAGAATGATGACCAAGCCAAGAACTGTTTTCATACCCTGCAAGTTTTTTCAGTAGACCATAGTCTTTTTCCCATTGTATATTGTAAATACATTTAAAAGAGAACATAATATTTTTCAATTCATTTGAGTGCTTTAAATGAAAGTTCATAAAGCATGGCTGTTTGTTTTTACTAACAAATAAGTTATTCCAATGGTATGCGCATTTATTGCAAGAAACATATACCGTAGATTTGAAAGTCAGACATCAAAAGCATCAAATTAATTGGGGTAAACATTTGTCCTCTTCCCTGTGACCCAGAAACCAATAAGTTGAGAATTGTCAATTCGTTAATAGGTAACTGGAAGACGGTCCTCCCCTCCTCGATAGCCTTCATTTGGCGAGGACGCACGTTTGTGACCAGTCTAATTTATACAAGTGCATTTTCATCCACTTTCCCTCTACTCGCCGCCTCTCCTCGAAAAGAAGGCCAGGGAGGACGGAGGTGAGAAAATCTCAAATTGTGAAAAGGCCATAGATTTGCCCATGAAAACATTCCTCAAGCCAAGCGCATGGGGATGCCACACCTGGGTGCTGATAGTAAACTCAACACATCTCACAGACTCGCTAAAGCTTGAGGAATGTGTAACCAAACATACAGATCACATGGATCCTTTTCATGTAGCTTCAGGCAGTCCCCTCAGTTGCACAAGAGCAGACAGCTGCGAGGGAAACACTTGAGTCTAGTCCACTGTGGCCCTTGCTGAGACAGAGGAATGGATGAGTCAGAGCAGGGATATGCTGCCTGGCAGGGAACAGTATGATTCCACCTTCAAAGGGAAAGACTGCATAAAGATAATCTATCAGAAATACATGATCACGTGTAGCAGCATGGCCTACCTCACTGGGAGGGAAATGGTAGCCGTGGTCTGCTTCTAGATGCTTTTGACCTACATGTTTTCATTACCTCAGGAACTGTTCAGTCTACTGTGTAAGTAGACAAATACCTTGCAGAGACCACTGAACAAACAATATTGACACAGAAAAACATGTGACAAGGGTCTGGTTAAAAGGAAAAGAACGAGGGTAATAAATACTGTACTTTATTGAAATATGTTACAGCTTTGAAAACATGTTAAACAGAAACTGGGTCTCTGCATTGTTGAACTGTACATACAAAATATCGATAACGTTACATGCAGCTCTCACGATTAACTGAAGTCTGGAACTGGCCAACAGAACAGGGGAACTGGCAGGTCAGGTCACTAAGTCAGTGGGGAGCAGGATATGGATATCATGGAGAAGCTCTGATATAGTTCCGTCTGACAGGGAGAATTGCTTGTATTTTAAGGCTGGTGAGGTTCTTGGCAATCTCTACAGTGCCATGTTTGTGAAAACATTTGGGCCATCCAGTGCAAGTGTGTTTCAACTCCCAGCGCAGTAAGAAATGTATGCAGGGCATTACCTGGTAGCCCTACATCAGTCAGTAACGGCATAGATATTATTTTCCTAGTTAGGGGAGAGCCCTTGAAGCAGGACAGTAGCCTGTAGTGAGGGAACACCATGACACCAACAGAAAGAAAACCTAAGGGGTACAACACAGTCAAAAATGTTTTTTCCTGTGTATTATATCATATCATAGCTGATGAAACTCTGTAAAAGTGAGATTTTTTGTTATTTTTCCTGATAGTTAGTTTCTGGTTGAAAATACAATCTGCACAGCTTATAATCAGCAATTTTGCATGTGCAGGAGTTTGGGCTTTCCATGGTAAAATCACCATGCGGTAAATTGGTTAATAGACTAATAACAAAGAAAGGGAAAGGGGGATACCTAGTCAGTTGTACAACTGAAATGTGGGTTCCAAACTTCTAAAAAGCAATTTTTTTCAAATTTTTATGGAAATCTATTACAGTAATGTACTTAATTGTTCCGAAGTAATTTGATATTTATATAAAACAGCTGCATTGGGCCTTTAAAGATTCTAAGATCATTTGTCATGCTTTACCCCCCCTTTTAAAAATAAATAGCTTGGCCATTCAAATTTGAATGTTTCTCATGGTGAAAGGCATTGAACACATTGAAAGGGAACGAGAGGTCTCTCATCAGATGGCGCAGATTAAGCATTAAGACAGCAGGGCATGATGGGAAAAGTAAGTGTGAATCATATGGCTACTTGTCCATTTCTACTCTGTCTCCATATCTGACACAGTGTGGGGTTTAGGGAACAATATGATACACAATTTTGCCACTATCAATAACATCTGATACAAGGCACATCAGCTCCATAAATCAACATGTACATAGTACATGTTAAAGGAAACCTCACCCAAAAACAATATTTTGGTATTTGTTTCATAGTCCCAAAAGGTTTTTCTTGTCAGCAATATAGTTTTGAAAATACAAAATCATCCCTGTATGATGCATTTTGCATCATATGAATCTGTGTTTTGCATCAAGTGATGTTTTTTAATTTTTTAAGTTAATTATCTTAAACTTGATTGCTTACAAGCAATACATTTCGGGACAATTTAAACAATTGACTACTTTGTGGTGGAATTTTCCTTTACAAAGGAAATGTCACTTAAAATGTTTCTGCACATGAGTTATGTTGTAAATGCAAAGTGCACATTTTTGACTACAGCAAAAAAGAAAATGAAAACCGGTTAAATTAAATAAAAACACTAGTGACCTGATCCATAAGACGTCATCAAATGTGCCATTGGAGCTTTACAGCGAGGACAACTGAGAAATTCTGATTGTGACACTTTTTCCTGAAGCTAAACTGAAACTGAGATCAGTACAGATTCCCACCGCATCAAACCAAAGCAGAAATAAATTGATATCTGCTTGGTCACTTGACCAACGTCCACTGTGAACGTTCAGATATGCTTTCTTTAACTTTGTGCGTAAATGGTTATTACCACTGCGTCCCAGTGGATATTTAAAAAAGCGGTGTAGCCTACATAAAAACCATCCATTCCGCATGTACACAATATAAACATCTGACACGCGACAGACTAGAGGTTACTCTATCACACATAATAACCTTCAACATCACTTGCAGTCACACTCACTCTTTATGTCGCAGCAGGGGTCAGAGAACAGGTTTGACAGAAACGTCAAGCCATAAAGAAAAAAGCAATTTGACCATTTCACATCCTTAGAAATGATAAACTTGGTCTGTGTTTGACCCAAATTGTACTGATATGGCAAAGTATGTGGCAACTGCACCTAGTCTTCATACAACTCCTTAGATCAGTCAAACAACTTAAAATAGCAAAGATCTACCAAAACATTCTAACATCCTTTAATATCACAATGATGCATGCCCTTATACCCGCATATTTCTTTTGCCCTTCAACGTCTTTTAATTGTTTGTTTTTGTGGTTAATGTGAGTCAATGTAAAAGTTACGTTTTCGTGGCCCTATCGTTTCGACTTGATGGTATGATCCTACTTCCCGTCTTGAATCAGCTCGGTTCCTGTGATTAACCCTCATTGGCATGATTCACAGATTTTCAATTCTGACGCTCATTCACTTTTGACTGGCTAATACTGACCACCTTTTTTCTCTCCTCTCTCTCCATCCTGAGCTTTGCTCCAAGTCCAAAAATAATGTGAGAGCCAGAGCCTCATCTCCAACATGCTGATGTCCTTCATCCCACTGAACGGGGATTAGGTCAATGACAACTGGGACATTTCCCAGATAGATACTTTGCAGCAGGTATTCTAACCAGAGACGTCAGAACTTAACCCTATGCTTTATTTATCCATTCAGACTATTAAAGATTAACACTCAGTTCTGATGGTGGTGACATCAGTGCATGTATTGTCAGTGTTCCATCTGAGAAATAGGCCTGATTGAGTCCTGGAGGACTGATTATCTCAGGGGGCCGAAGGTGGGCTCAGTCAGCCACCAACATTAGTCCCTAATCCCCGCCAGCAGGAATCAAAGCAGTCTGACATCTTCAAGAGACAGATGGCAAGAGGAAACTCCGAATTCCCCTCCTAGCCTCAATACAGTCTCTAGTCTGTGTACTCTGCCACTATTGACAGCAACACGGTGATGTCATCTGGCTTTCCTCCTGTGGGGAAGAGAAAGATATGCAGTCAGAAGGATGAGAACAATCTCTCATTTTCATCATTCCAAAAGGAAGCAGCCTGAGAGCAATGGAAGGAACACTAATAAAACAAAGTGAGCCATCACTTCTTATTCCTCACTGGGTGTCATTCTTCCTGATTTATAGAGCAGCCCTCTCAGCCTGGATACCATTCACAAGGGAAGCAGGGTATGAATGAAGCAAATGGACTATGAAATGAGGACTACCTTGGTTTTGTCTCCAATTTCCACTTGCATGAAGAAGTGATAAAAGTGATGATCATTACCTCTTACATTCAGTCCATTGTCACAGGCAAACTGTGCAAAAGGCGACATGTAGTTGGGGTCGTATGCCAGAACATGGGCCTGCTCTGCAATGCTCCTGGCTGTCTGCTGGATACTCTCATAGTTGGTGTTCTGCAAAAACAAAATGGAGTGTCTTAGTATTTTTTCAGTGTCTTGTTCCACAACTTCAATACTCTGCTGAATGAAACAGTAAACCTGTTTGTTGCACACGAGTACGGCAAGGGTTTATGCGAGGGTGTACCTTGAGTTTTTTCAGCTCCTGTAGGATCATGTAGTCGGGCATGTTGTCGAAGAGGCCGTCTGTGGCTGTGAGAATTATGTCCCCCAACTCGACATCGAAGGAGGAGCTGTCTGCAGCGTCGGGACTGAGGGGGCACAGAGAGCTTATCACAACGTAGCAGGAAATAACAGTCTTTTGCGGAACATGAGTTAAAATATCCTGATGATATAGTGCCCATTAGAGAGGGAGCGTTAAAGTGCTTAACCAAATTGCAAACGTTAGCCAATTGCCCCCCCTTCTCATACCCCCCCCTCCAGGAAGGAAATCTGTCCCGTCTGAGCCCAGTTTAATCTGTGCCTCTAGCCCTTCATTAGCCTAGATCACTGACACTGCTGCTCGGTCTCCTGTCTGACTATGAGACTCAGGCACACACCTCACGTTAGACATGGCTATAGAGCACTGTGTCAAACACTTAGAAATCATGCAATGCAGTTATACATTTCAACTGACTACTTTTTCAGCTGTGAAATGCTGCTGCTAACAAATTGCATAGGTATGTTGGAAAAGAATCGAAGGAATAGACACAAGGAAAGCACACCTTGGCCATCATGGGAAGTTGTAAGGAACTGCTGTAATGTTGATGTGCGGCTGATACACACATATATACAGTAGATCAGAGCCATGTGCAGTGTCAAGTTCAGCTCTTGGAAGGCGACATTAATTCTGCCTCGGACTCCCCGACACTCATGGCTGTTCTAGAAACCATCTGTAACCCAGCCGCCATTCGATCTACAGTCCTACATTACATCGAGGCTTTAGCGCTACGTTTCGAAATAATCACTATTAAGGAATCACGGATTTAGCTCTAAAGTAAATGAACGTTGAGTCTTCCCACCAACTTCAGCGGAATTACAACACTTAGGACCCTGAATATGATACTATCAATGGTAAAAATACTGCAGCCTCTAACTCATGGTAAGATTACAATTTCCAGTCTATATGCGACGGGGCCACGTCAAGGTCCGCAATTTGGACTGACTATGGCCCGGTTTCCCGATAGCGATGGAACTTAGGCTTACGAGTATATTAACGATGCATCTTTCCTACAACGGCTGAAGATGTAACATGAGTTTCCCAAAACACCACGCAGAGAGAAAGCTCACTATGTGCATCGTTGAGGCATGTGACGATACTGATAGAATCAAAAGAAAAGGTACCGCTGCTCTCGGATCAGAATTCTCCATTCAAATCTGACCTTAACATTAGAATTATTCCACTATACTGACAACGGATCAGCTCTTAGAGATATTATCACCTAAGGCTACAAATATTGAGGCGGCATATTCTAATGCTCACCCTATAATAATGCAATAAATAAAGATTTGGCACATCATGAAATATATTAGGGAAAAATTTTGACAGTAAGCCAAACAGAGAAATAAAACTCAATTGAATGAACATGAAATGTATTTCCATATCATTGAAATATATAGGCTATACTGCAAGTAGGCAGTATCTTTTACTTCAAATTGAAAACAGAGATGACTGAATTATCTTTTTATCCTTTGCTTGTTTGTAACAATTGCAAAGAATGTGAACTTTGTATTTGTAGTCGCAGAGAGACAGATAAAGATCTTGATTCTATGTTTAGCAGAGATCTTCTGTGTATGAAGTGACTCAGTAGGGAAAAAGGCATCTAAAGACTCACTTAGATGTTCCATGAGAGGTCTGAGGCAGTCGGTAAATAACAAGCGTTTTCAAGTGCAACTTTGGTAATGATGGTTTTGGGAAACAATTCAGAGATTTAACGATGCTCCTACGAAGGTTCTAACGATGAATTTAGCCTTAAGATTTGGAAACCGGGCCCATATCTATTTATTCTGTATAGAGATAAGCCATGGAGATGTCCTTTGCACTGAGCAAAACCAAGCCATTTTATAATAGGTATGTATGATGAGGCTACGGTTGTGAATAGACCTTTTCTACAAGTACTATGCTGTGTATCAGCTACATTTACAACAGTGACAGTTCAGTTCCACCTCACACCAGTTTAGAGAAACCCACATGAGCAGCTCTAAATAATCTCCCTGTTCTAGATTACAGGGTTGAGAAGGCCTGTGGGTAAGCAGACCAGGGATTGGCTGCTGTGAGAAGGGCCATGAGGCCGCCCCTCTGTGTGTGTGTGTGTGTGTGTGTGTGTGTGTGTGTGTGTGTGTGTGTGTGTGTGTGTGTGTGTGTGTGTGATGAGACTTTGGCCTGGCTTAAACGGTGGCAGGGAGCAAACAACGGCTCCACTGGAGTCTGCAGCACTAGTGCTGCTGGCATGCCTACACAAGGAGAGAAAGCAGAACATGGCCCCAACCATTCCTGGCCTGCCCACCGACTGTGGCAGTACTGACACTCACTAATGCTGCATCAACACTGGACTGGACAGACCAGAGAGCAGCACAAGGGCAGAACCAATGCAGAGACTCTGTGCTTCAAAACCAAACAAATAGCTACACAGCTTCTTTACAATACAAAATATGGCTTCGGCAGGGCCACAAAACTGACCTGTCACTGAGGACGGCCCCCTCTGCCTCGGGTGGGGCGATAGAGAGCTGAAAGGGGGTGTTGAAGTAGTGCTGCTGTTCATCAGAGCGGTGCACCACCTCTCCTTCCCGCACCACCAGGAAGCCTGAGTCTCCCAAGTTAGCAGTGTGCAGCCGATGGCTCTGCCGGTCCAGCACCACGATACAGGCCGTGCTGCTACCTGGAAGGAGATAACACAAGATGATAAATATATGGGTGGCACGCCCTACATCCTGATTATATTTTTTAACAAATTAAGTCGAATAGAGCCATTGAACAATTTATAAATTGGTTGGGATGATTTATGAGTAGTGTTTTGTTGGGTTGCATTATATCATGATCATACTGTAGCTAAACCTGTGGTTAGAAGAGGAAGGCATGTCAATACATTTCAGGAAGAGAAACATTTGGGAAAGATAACATTTAAGGAATCATAAAAGTTAACCAAACCGGCAAAAACATGGCTCCGTGTGCAGCCACACCCTGCTGATGAGTCATCTGGACCACCAGAATGTTCTATGGGAGCTCCCTACAACCCCTCACGCTCTCTGACTCACCCTACTCTCACTCCCTTTCTTGTGTGTTTTTTCAATAGTAATACAATTACTGCTGGCCTCACGACCGTACTCCCCAGCACTGGAAAAATACAATACTGACTTGTTTTTCTCTTCTACATGAGATGGGATGGAAAAGTACAGACTGACGACACGGACTGCTCGACTTCCTCACTCTCCGTTTGTTTTGTCCTGCACATTTCTGCATGCTCCATTTTAGCAAAGCAATGGATCAAGAGGAGATTCTGGCGGGGACAGGCTTCTCCTTGTCTTTACACTTCCCAGGATAGAGGCATCCAGCAGGTCTCTGACTCATCGCGCAAATATCCTATCTAAATAGCAGCACCTCACATGTCACTTAGCCTAACCACCCAGACTGAAAACAGACTATTCTAAGACTGCTTTAAGACCGTATTCTCTATTGTAAATGCCTATTCTTGTCAGTATGAGGCAGACACGAGTGATTTCTTTTTGCACCAGCCTCCAAGTTCACAAAACACTGATCCTCCAGGGCTGCCTTTACTCACCCAGCAGAGGCACTTTGTTCTGTAGGAGCTCATAGTAGCTGCTTGTGAGGACGCCCACAGGGTTGCTTGGAACGAAGCGCCCCTCCTTTACCAGCCGCTCACAGGTCTTCATAAGGGTCCCTGAAAACTGTGATGGGTCCACACCGTAGTCTCTCCAACCACCCACTCCATCTGCCACACCTGAAGAAACCACACACAGTCAGGTATTGGTTCAATAGAGGAGAACAGGATAGGAAATAATCAAGATTGCATTCTGATTATACCTAACACTCCCAAGAAATTCCCAGAAGAAGACAGTTTTCCGACAATGGAAGAGGTCATATTAATCGGAAACAAGTACTAGACGTCTTCACGCAGTTGTGACAGGAGAAACAATAGGCACTTTCACTAAAACAAGACACCAAGTGTAGAGCAAGACAGTGCTTAGAATGAAACAAGGGACGCTTCAGAGAATAAGCATTTCTTTGACAATAATCTCCATTGATAATTTGACCAGTCTGGTACATATAAACCATTTTTACTGATAGCTATCTGAAACGTATGTTGTCTGCAGTTGTCAAGTCACATTACATTATCAACAAGCCCATACACTAGCTTGCAGTCACATTATCACACTGCTTAAAACCCTGAAACATTTGGTTTCTATGGTTATTGAAATGTACCTCTGCCTATTATGGGAGCAGTTGGTCTGGCAGTCCAAGTTTCTCCTAGGAATGCAATTATTTACAGCTGCTTCCCAGACACAAGAATCAGCTCTTGCTGTGACCATACAAGGAGGGTCGTCTCACTCTCTCCCTGCCAACCTTTGGCTCACTGATGTGACAACAATCAGACATGGCCTGCCTCACAGCTTCCTTCCAAGCCACACTGAGAGGACATGTAGCCTCAAGTGGACAGTGGGATTTTCTAACAAGTAAAGGAGGATATTCTGGGTTTGGTTAGGCTACCTCTGGATTTCTAAATCACATTTTCTAAGCTGTTTTGATAGCTTACAAATGCTATTCTTCTCTAAAGCCAGTGTTGCCTGAAATCATAGCTTTAATACAAAAGAATTGAACTTTCTAGCGTTACAGTGCAAATAGTCAATTAACCACATGATCAATAGAGCAGCATTCACAGTTTAGCTTACCTGATACTAAAAATGTATAATGCCCTTTAAACTGTGGGCTACAGACATGTGACTATTTGCAGCAGAACTATTGGTTTGTCTATCAATATGATTATGTCAAATCTGAGACACCAACCATCAGTCTTGGTGTGGATCAGGAGGTACAAGTGTGTTTGTCATACTTGTATGAACTGGGCTAGAATGCTACTGATAGATGTGCTGTTATTTAGTGTTGAGCCTGTTCCTTATTTTACAAGGCAGAGGATCATGTCTGTTCCACACTACATTTATATCTGAACGTTTTGTAACATGGTGACCTTCTGAGGTCCAGGACTAGTTAGGTATACCATATAAGTTGTGACGTGGGGTAAAGTGTGAATGAAAAATTAAGTCTGTCTGGGACTGATTGGTTGTAGCCTAGTTATAGTGAAAAACAAGAAAGAAAGAAGTTCTCAATGTTCATCTTTCTAATCTATTTATTAATGTGTTCATACTGGTTACAGTTTGGTTATGGCTGCCCCCCTATCACTACAATTATCAAACTAACGTTACTACAGGCAGCTCTGACCTCTAGGACAGGGTTTCCCAAATGTATTTGTATTTTCTTGGCTTGAAACTAAGCCAATAGTATAGCAACCTAGTTAGCGTATTGTGCCTCATCAAACAAAATACAGTGCATGCTAAGTGTCCCATTGTTTGATACTACAAAACGTAGTTAACGCAAACTAGCTACTGTAACTAGTAAAGGTGCATTGTCTGGCATGTTAGTTAGCCAGCTAAACAACCAGGCCGGTTATATCATCACGTCATAAAATAGTTGTCAATGCCACGCATTATTTACTCACCCAAAACATCGGCAGATTTATGTCGGGCAATGAAGCAAGCGTCGTCGCCGTAGCACATCCCTTTCTTCAAGATACCCTTCCGAAAATCCTTCCCAAACCCGCAGCTTGCTGTTACCAGGCTGTAGTCGCGGCTATCCGTTTGAGAGAGTCCGCCAATTACTGCTCTGGCAACCAGTCTACCGTATGAAAGTACGGAGAACATTACCTACACACCAGCTCCCACTATACTGAGTACCAAGCTAGAAACAACCTAGGTGTTAGCTAGCTAGATTAGCTACAATGTCACAATATTGACTCGCTAGCTTGATACTGTGCTGCTTAGTTAGCTAGCTATCGTTAACATTCGCCACGCAGAAACAAAACAAACCCGCGCGCCAGCCCAGACGATACTTATTCTTTATTTAGTTGAATACAGTAGTTATAGCCAAATCAGTAACAACTTCTCCGTGATTCGAAGGATATCACGCGTCCAGATTCCCAGAGATGTTCCGAGTTCGTTGCAGCCATCGTTCCTGTAGAATAACCTACCACATTTCTGAAACATGCTGGGGGAGCGAGCCGGAGTGATCTGCTCTGTGGTCTTGTGACTGGGCTGACGTCACATCTCATTACGCAATTTGAGTTTCCTCAGTTCTTCTAACCCTGAAATCATCCATGACTTTTGTTTTTTAATTCAATGTGAACTTTTGAAAAAAGCATCCCCTTCTAATAATTAATTTTAGGTTTATGAAACTTAAATGTGTAGCAGAAAAACATGATGGCTTCTACGCCTTGCGAGGATTCGGATGGATTTTACGACACCCCTTGTGGCAGTAAAGGCGAATGTCAACTTGGAGGCAAACACCCTTGAGTGTGACCCAGTGACCTTTTCATACCGTACTTCTTCTAATGCTGCCCTTGACACTAAAGTCAAGTGGGTTTTGCATAGAGAAAAAAACATGTTTGCTAGTTTTGTAATATAATTTGTGACTCTGTATTATAGTATATACTTTTTTATAGTACTGGACTGCATATCATCTTTACCATGTCTTTCACATCACTTCAAGTAGTACACTATATATGGGAGTAATTAAATCAATGTTGAGCTTCTCAATTCTCAAATAAATACAATTCAAATGCCAATTTCCCCCTCAAATGTGCTAAAAGTTTATTAGAAAGACTTAGACATTACAAGAATGTTTTATTTCTTCATTTAAATTCAGCACAATACTTTTTAAAAATGGTGAGGATGCAGGCGCAGAGTGCGGATTCAATGTCCTATGATAAAACAAGTTATACCGAAATAAACATCTAAATGTAATATTTCCATAGTTGTTTAAGAACCATTAATTTCATTATTGACATTGACAGTAAGAAACAGGTGACGACAGAAATTGATGACATGAAATGAAGAAATTGGAAAATTTGTGCACAGCTTGAAACAAGGCATTTCTGTGCATTATTAGCCATATTGTTACATTGTTCCTGATTGAACAGTCATGTGGCAAAGACTAGTTGCAATGGAGTGCAAAACCCCTGAGGTTTTCATGGTGACATATCCATTTACCCTTGTGGACAAAACAACAAAACATTCCGCTTTCATCAGGTTGGAGTGGATATCTTTTCAGTATTGGCAGCAAAGGGCAACCAACCCTTCAGATGCAACAGACGAAAGCAGAAAGGGGAGCTCATGCCACCTTATTTCTTGCCTTGCTTGGTGACCATGTTCCGTGGGGGTGTGACTGGACGGCTGCCATTTGGCTTCTTCTTCTCGGCTGGCTTCAAAATCTACAAGTGGAATTAAGATTATGTTTTGCCCACTGCAATTGTCTACACATTGTACAGTTTGACATAATGACAAGACTGGTCATAACTTTAAAAGGACATTTCTAAATTTTATATCATCTCCAGCACCACGGCAACATCAACATGTGAAAACGGTGAATTTCTGTTTTGTAGTAAAAAAGATAGGAAGATAAATGTTTCCAGTGAAATCAACCAATTAGTAGGCAATGACTACACATAATTGGTTAAAATCACATGATGCACATCGATGTCGTCACTGGAAACATCTTCCTTTATCTTTTACTACAAAACATAGAAACGCGCCATTTTCACATATGTCGATGTTGAGGTGGTGCCGAAGAAACATTTTGAAATTTCCCTTCAACATGTCCATACACTACAGTAGTAATACCACAATCACTGACACATTTACATGGCTGTGATAAGATGGAGCACATTCATGATTGAAATATCCCTCACCTGAAACGAGCACATGAGAGTCTCATCCACACTCATCATGGCACCAGCATTGTCAAACTCCCCGCAGTAGTTCGGTGCTGAGAATAAAGTCACAAGCTGTCGCTTTGCAAAGAACTCATAGCCGTCCTCAACAACCTGCCGGAAAAGAGTGCATTGATTACAGTTCGGTTGAAATAAAAACAAATTCCACACCAGACTATCAGTACTAGGGCTGACCCCATTTAGTCGACTGGTCGATTGTTTGGTCAATAGGCTGTTGGTCGACCAAGATTTTTTTTAGTCGAGCAGTGGCAAATATATATAGTTTTTATGGCACCTGTCTGATTCAGGCCTGTCTAAGTGGACTAATCCATTGGAGGCCGCGGGGATGGCACACCAGTAGTACATTTACTGTTCTAATCCACAAGGGGCGGCAGGTAGCCTAGTGGTTAAAGCGTTGGGACTAGTAACCGAAAGGTTGCAAGATCGAATCCCCGAGCTGACAAGGTAAAAATCTGTCATTCTGCCCCTGAACAAGGTAGTTAGCCCGCTGTTCCTAGGCCGTCATTGAAAGTAAGAATTTGTTCTTAACTTCTCTTGGGTAGGGGGCAGCATTCTGAATTTTGGATGAAAAGCATGCCCAAATTAAACATGCCAGCTACTCATCCCCAGAAGATAAGATATTATTAGTAGATTTTGATAGAAAACACTCTGAAGTTTCTAAAACTGTTTGAATCATGTCTGAGTATAACAGAACTTATTTAGCAGGCGAAACACAGAGGACAAACCATTCAGATTTTTTTTCTTTTGGAGGTCACTCTCTTTTCAATGAGTTTTCATTGGGAAACCAGATTTCTAAGGGACCTTCTTGCAGTTCCTACCGCTTCCACTGGATGTCAACAGTCTTTAGAAATTGGTTGAGGTTATTCCTTTGTGTAATGAAGAAGTACGGCCATCTTGAATCAGGGTCACTTGTTGTGTCCCGTTTTTAGAGGCGCATGACCAGAAGGCTAGCTACAGTTTGTTTTAATCCTGTATTGAACACAGACCAGTCTTCAATTTTATCGATTATTTACGTTAAAAAAATACCTGAAGTTGTATTACAAAAGTAGCCTGAATTTGTTTGGCAAAGTTTACAGGTAACCTTTGAGATATTTTGTAGTGACGTTTCACAATTTGGAACCGGTGTTTTTCTGGATCAAACGCGCCAAATAAATGGACATTTTGGATATATATTGACGGAATTAATCGAACAAAAGGACCATTTGTGATGTTTATGGGACATATTGGAGTGCCAACAACAGAAGCTCGTCAAAGGTAAGGCATGAATTATATTTTTATTTCTGCGTTTTGTGTCGCGTCTGCAGGTTTGAAATATGCTTCTCTCTCTTTGTTTACATTGGTGCTATCCTCAGATAATAGCATTGTTTGCTTTTGCCGAAAAGCCTATTTGAATTCTGACATGTTGGCTGGATTCACAACCAGTGTAGCTTTAATTTGGTATCTTTCATGTGTGATTTAATGAAAGTTTGATTTTTATAATAATTAATTTGAATTTGGTGCTCTGCTGTGACTTGGCTCTAACCTAACATAATCGTTTGGTGTGCTTTCGTCGTAAAACCTTTTTGAAATCATACACTTTGGCTGGATTTACAACAAGTGTATCTTTAAAATGGTGTAAAATAATTGTATGTTTGAGGAATTTAAATTATGGGATTTCTGTTGTTTTGAATTTGGCGCCCTGCAGTTTCACTGGCTGTTGACGAGGTGGGACGCTACCATCCCACATACCCCAGTGGAGGTTAACTGACTTGCCCAGTTAAATAAAGGTAAAATAAAAAAATATTTGGCTAAGGTCATTTCTGTTAATAATATATTGAATGCATTATTACAGTCTTACCGTTCTCATTGTCAGAGTGGACACGTTGTTTGCAGAGTGCTCAACCTAGGCTACACTTGTGATAAACAAGTTTTGGTTTATTTCATTCCATTTACGAGTTGTCAATTTATTCTTTGTGTTTTGTTTGGAGCGCTCCTGTCAATCTTGAGTAAGGACCTAATTACGCATAGAAGTAGGCCTAGGCTACCTGGCCTGCGCGCAAACGTAGACCTATAAATGTGCCTATTTGGGGATCTGATAGTATTTCTGATTGAGAAGCCCCACAGTGATGGTGAGTTAAGTCAAAGTAAATTTATCTTTGCCTCAAACAGCAAGTAAACAAAGTCTGTTTTTACATCCATTGAGAATGACAATAGTTCCTGGAAAAAACATTCCAGCGCTCTCCCTTTCGATAACCACTTAGCATGAAAAGGGGGGGGGGGGGGGGTCAATCCCTGATCCGGTGGAAACATCATAAAATAGGCCTATCTGATTACTTCTTAGGAGCTGACTGGCTAGGGAAACTGAGGGCCCAGAATATTTTATACAATGTTGCAAATTTGCTAGCATGAGCTTAGGCTGGACCAAGTTAATACACTATGCTTAGCCAATGTGATTTATAGGATATTTATTTTTATCCAAATATTTTCTACCTGCGAGCTGCAATGATTCTATTTGTGGGCTTTATGTAGGCTATTTTTACATATTGGCAATAGAAGTTACTTTTATATTTGTATCATTTTCATTTAGATAGAATTTTGATTAAGCACATGACATTGATTTTGAGATATGAAGACTATTATAAATTAAATGAAACTGTTCCACAAAAATGTGCATATAAAAATCATAACTGGCACGCACGCAGATCAGTAGAATTGGTACGATAACTTGGCACTCCAAATGGAAAAGGAAGTGTTGCCTATTACCGACAACTTCAGGAGCATAAGGGCAGAATCTGCAAAGGCCAGCAGCAGCGGGTCAGGAACAGGTTTTTTCCCTTCTGGTTAGGCTATATTAATCTCTGGCTCACTCTTTATGTTATTTGTCTTAATTTTTAAATCAGTGTTTAAATCATCAGATAAGCTCAGTAGCCTACATATAGTTGATTTTATTAAAACATAGGGTGTGTCTATATGGAAAAATCCATTTTAAAATTAAGACCAATTGATTGGTCAAAAGAACATACAACCAAGATTTTAAAGAAATGTTTTCGTCTGAGACAGCCCTAATCAGCACTGATCGGAACACGACTGAATTTACAGGTAACTTACAAAATAATATTAACAGTTGAGTAAATGAGGGATACAAAGTATATTTAAAGCAGGTGTGGTTCCTGAGTTAGAGATTCTCCGGTACTTTTGTATACTTTTTAGCCAGTAGTTCTGAAAGTAGTGCTCACGTGCCAAAAGTGGTCCCTGAAAATTGCAAACTACATCACATATGTGCAGATTATGTGCACCACGTCACTTCTCTCTCCGTCTGCAGTTTGTGCATCTTGCTAGCTGTCACTCAAATGGCAAGGGGCTGAAGCAGCTTATTGTCTGGAACTCGAATTGCTACTTGGCTGGCCCACATGGGGGAAAATGTAGGGCAAATAGCACCACACAGTGTCCAGTAAAGAGTTGCTTTCAAACTAGGGATTTCGTGGCTAATTGAGGTAAAACAGTAATTCTGCTCATTGATTATAAACTGCACACTGACACATCAGCACAAAGCGTGAGGCTTAAAAAATACCTACTAATCGCCAAAGTTCCGGAGCATGTCTTTAAGAAATAAACATCCCATCATGCTTAGAGTCATGTATAAAAATGCTGGGCAGGCTATTATTTTGGCTACGCCCCTATAGGATGACAACAATGCCTCCATCCACAGGGTACGAGTGGTCACAATGGTTTGATGAGCATGAAAACCATATGCCATGACGGTCTCAGTCACCAGATCTCAACCAATTGAACATTCTGGAGCGGCGCCTGAGACGGCGCTTTCCACCACCGTCCACAAAACACCAAATTATGGAATTTCTTATGGAAGAATGGTGTCGCATCCCTACCAATAGAGTTACAGAATCTATGCCAAGGTACATTGAAGCCGTTCTGGATCGTGGTGGCCCAACGCCCAATTAAGACACTTCATGTTGCCGTTTTATTTATTTTTGCAGTTACCGGTTTGTAGACAACATACCTGATGGGCGCGACAGATCAGATCCAAGTCATGTTTGTGCAGGAACTTTGCCACCACTTCTGATCCAAAGGTGAATGAGACACCCCTGTCGTTCTCTCCCCAGCCAAGGACATCCTTGTCTGGATCAGACCAGAGCAGGTCACACAGGAGGCCCTGGTCAGGGACGTCGGTGGGCCGCATGACACGCCGGATCTGCTCCATGGACTGGAGGTCGGGTGACAACCCTGAGAGACACGGAAGAAGATTAATACAGATGAACAACCGGAATGAGGTCAATTCCAATCAGAACTTGTGTAAACATTTCAAGGACAAGAAGAACAATTGGAATAAAAGCAAATAACATTACTCAATATCATAGCAATGTCTTAGAGCAGTGGTCACCAACAGTCAAGGAATTCCAAGACGATAAATCAAATGCATTTATATAAAGCCCTTTTTACATCAGGTGATGTCACAAAGTGCTGTACAGAAACCCAGCCTAAAACCCCAAACAGCAAGCAATGCAGATGTAGAAGCATTTCTGTAGAAAAGCCAACAATAAAGCCTTGTACTCCTATTTATTGCTTGTTGTCGGTAAGTGCACTTAATTCTCTTCATTTTTTAGGACAACTAAAACGCAACATACCTCCATGGCAACAGAAGATCTTCTCATCAACAATGGCAGCGATAGGGAGGCAGTTAAAACAATCTGTAAATGTTTTCCAGAGCTTGATGTTGTACCTTCTTTTACCTAGAATAATAATAATACCACGTTAGGATGATCATAAGCTAGGCAATGCATATGACAGGAATTTATAACAAAATGCAATCTATGTAGATACAAATGCCGTAATTTGTTAGTGCAGAACTATAATTATTACAACAGCCCCACACATCACTCACACTCATCATAGAATCCATATATTCTGTTGATGGAGGCACACTCATGGTTTCCCCTCAGCAGGAAGAAGTTCTCCGGGTATTTGATTTTGTAGGCTAGAAGCAGACAGATGGTCTCCAGAGACTGCTTCCCTCTGTCCACATAGTCTCCCAGAAATAGGTAGTTGCTCTCAGGAGGGAAGCCCCCATACTCAAACAGCCTCAATAAGTCGTAATACTGCCCATGGATGTCACCTGCAGAAAACAAACAACTTCAAGATGTAGCCATATACACATCCCTCACTGGGTCTAAGGGGATAGAAGACACATCGTTTAACAGTTATTTTCACCAAATAGCGGTTACTCACCACAGACTTTGAGGGGGGCTTCAAGCTCCAGAAGGATAGGTTGGCTGAGAAAGATCTCCCTGGACTTGAGGCACAATCCTCGGATCTCATTCTCCTGCAGCTGCACATTCTTACCAGGTTTTGCACCTCTGACTATAAAAAGAAAATTCAGATTAATCTACAAGCAAATATATCTACCTAGTTTGCCGTCGTGCTCATTGCCACCATATCTTGTTAAGGTCTCCTGGATAGGGGATTGACTGCTGACCATATCAGATTACTCATGTTATTGACTTCATCTTTCACTGACTGGGCAGATAGCTGGGACAGTGCCATGGACCATGTAGCTAAAGTAACGTTCGGTAACTAGCTAATTTGACATGTGACAACCGGGACAATCTAACTTGTTTAGCTGGTTAACTAGCCGACTAAACTCAGTGGTGTAGTGGAGGGTATATGCAGGTACAGACCTTATACCCACTTTTTTTGTGGGAATTGTGTATACCCACTTCTTAATCCCCACCATGAGTATCAAAGTAGTGTAGTGGAGGTATACGCTGTATCAATTAATAGGGCTGATGAACAGATCAGAATGTTTAGCTTAAAATGTTGATAAACTATCATTTTTCTATTTATTCATAAAAAAAAATCTCCCCAATTTATCAAATTGGTAGTTCCAACCTTCTCTCATCACTACAACTCCCCAACAGGCTCGGGAAAGGCGAAGGTCGAGACATGTGTCCTCTGACACATGACCCGCCAAGCCGCTTCTTAACACACTGCTTGCTTAATCCGGAAGCCAGCCGCAACAATGTGTCAGGGAAACACCGTTCGACTGACGACCGAAGTCAGCTTGCAGGCACCCAGTCCGCCGCTAGAGAAGGATGAGCCAAGGAAAGCCGCCCGGCCAAACCCTTCCTTAACCTGGACGACGCTGGGCCAATTGTGTTCCGCCCTATGGGGCTCCCGTTCACGGCCGGATCGAACCCCAGCATGTAGTGGCGCCTCAACACTACGATGCAGTGCCTCAGACCACAGCGCCACTCGGGAGAGAAACTTCTATTTCTACACATTAAATCGCAGCAATGTGCACACGAAGGTAGGCCTATGCGCAAATGTTCCAAAACGCAATTTGTGGGAAAACATTCTAAAATGCGAGCGGTTTCATGGAGATTTTGAAAGAGGGGATCTCTAAAGAAGCAACATCTAACATGTGTTGCTAATATGACTATGATAATGCCTTTGGCTGCTAGACAATGAAATAAAGTTGATTTGTAAAACAATAGAACAGGAGAGCACACATGAGGAAGTCTTTCTAAAATAATTGCCTCCACGTTTCTATGGTAGGACTTTGGCTATAGGCTAAAGTGAAGCAAGGCATGCCTCATAAAATGAAGTAAAATGGCCAGGTTTCAAACAATTAAGGAGCAGGAAAAATATAGGGATGCTTTCCCTTCTCAATTAAATGTTAACTAGCTACAATGTAGCCTATGCCTATCTGGCAGAATTATATCATGATTATTTGCATCTATCCAGTGGCCATTTGTTTTGCAAACACTGCATGCCAAACAGTGCTAGGTGCCTGCACAGTTGAATTAAAGAGCAATCTTAGATGTTTCCCAGACCTCAAAACTAATCTCCTGATGTGGTTTAAGCATTGTTGTTGACTTACATCCAATTTTGTTGTTTTTCTATAACAAAAGTGAGATCGAAGACATGAAAAAATTATATCAGACTACTGACAGACTAATTTATTAATTTCAACAGTTGGCCTACTATTAGCATACTTGCACAGTACAGCTTGGGTTGGTCTGACAAATTTTAGGTAATGTACAGTTGAAGTCGGAAGTTTACATACACTTAGGTTGGAGTCATTAAAACTCGTGTTTCAACCACTCCACAAATTTCTTGTTAACAAACTATAGTTTTGGCAAGTCGGTTAGGACATCTACTTTGTGCATGACACAAGTAATTTTTCCAACAATTGTTTACAGACAGATTATTTCACTTATAATTCGCTGTATCACAATACCAGTGGTTCAGAAGTTTACTAAGTTGACTGTGCCTTTAAACAGCTTGGAAAATTACAGAAAATGATGTCATGGCTTTAGAAGCTTCTGATTGACTCAAATTATGTCAATTAGCCTATTGGAGGTGTACCTGTGGATGTATTTCAAGGCCTACCTTCAAACTCGGTGCCTCTTTGCTTGACATCATGGGAAAATCTAAAGAAATCAACCAAGACCTCAGAAAAAACATTGTAGACCTCCACAAGTCTTGTTCATCATTGGGAGCAATTTCCAAATGCCTGAAGGTACCACGTTCATCTGTACAAACAATAGTACGTAAGTATAAACACCATGGCCATACCGCTCAGGAAGGAGATGCGTTCTGTCTCCTAGAGATGAACGTACTTTGGTGCAAAAAGTGCAAATCAATCCCAGAACAACAGCAAAGGACCTTGTGAAGATGCTGGTGGAAAACAGCTACAAAAGTATCTATATACACAGTAAAACGAGTCTTATATCGACATAACCTGAAAGTCCGCTCAGCAAGGAAGAAGCCACTGCTCCAAAACCTCAAAAAAGCAGACTACGGTTTGCAACTGCACATGGGGACAAAGATCATACTTTTTGGAGAAATGTCCTCTGGTCTGATGAAACAAAAATAGAACTGTTTGGCCATAATAACCATTGTTATGTTTGGAGGAAAACGGGGGAGGCTTGCAAGCTGAAGAACACCATCCCAACTGTGAAGCACGGGGATGGCAGCATCATGTTGTGGGGGTGCTTTGCTGCAGTTCACAAAATAGATGGCATCATGAGGGAGCAAAATAATGTAGATATATTGAAGCAACATCCCAAGACATCAGTCAGGAAGTTAAAGCTTGGTCGCAAATGGGTCTTCCAAATGGACAAGGACCCCAAGCATACTTCCAAAGTTGTGGCAAAATGGCTTAAGGACAACAAAGTCAAGGTAATGAGTGGCCATCCCAAAGCCCTGACCTCAATCCCATAGAAAATTTGTAGGGAGAACTGAAAAAGTGTGTGCGAGCAAGGAGGCCTACAAAAACCTGACTCAGTTGCACCAGCTCTGTCAGGAGGAATGGGACAAAATTCACCCAACTTATTGTGGGAAGCTTGTGGAAGGCTACCCAAAACGTTTGACCCAAGTTAAACAATTTAAAGGCAATGCTACCAAATACTAATTGAGTGTTCTCTACTATTATTCTTACCTCATTTGCACTCACTGTATATAGACTTTAAAAGAAGAATTCTACTGTATTATTGACTGTTTTGTTTATTCAATGTGTAACTTTGTTGTATGTGTCAAATTGCTATGCTTTATCTTGGCCAGGTCGCAGTTGCAAATGAGAACTTGTTCTCAACTAGCCTACCTGGCTAAATAAAGGTGAAATAAAATAAAAAGATTCTGACATTTCACATTCTTAAAATAAAGTGGTGATTCTAACTGACCTAAGACAGGACATTTTTACTTTGATTAAATGTCAGGAATTGTGAAACTGAGTTTAAATGTATTTGGTTAAGGTGTATGTAAACTTCCGACTTCAACTGTAGGTAGTGTTCACTGTCCAAATTGTTTCACAACCTTCCTTGACTGGGCGGGTCATTTTTGGCAAAATTTGAGTAAACCCACTTCTCCAGGCACCACTACGCCACTGACTAAACGATTTACGATGGACATTGTCCTGTGTAAATGCGGGCTATTTGGGTGCTGAAATCCGTAGTTTTTGTAGACTAGGCAGCCGATATTGGGAGCTAGATCTGCACAATCATTTAGAATTTATGTGCCCAGTCGGTAATTAATATACTCATGTGGACCGGCTCATACAAAGGCATATTTCCTTCCTTAACTAGCTTTAAATTGCTGGGCGTCGGAAAAGAAACTGGACAAATGTGTATAGTCTTAATAAAACGTATGCCTTTGACTTTGCAGCCTGAATGGAGGATGCTTTTGTACGAGATGGTCTAGGGGACACACGAGTGCATTACCGGCTGAGCACATCAAAACAATAGTGCAGATCTAGCGCCCACTATCGGCTGCCACGGTATAGTAAAAATAATATTTAAAAAATGTAATTTTATGTGACATCGGAATTCCAGTCAGCCCATACTAGTCGCCTATCAACTCCATCGTAAATCGTGGAATTGAGTTTAAACGGCTAGCTGGTTAACTAGTTTGACGTTAAAATTAGCTAACTACTATGGCAACATCATGCACTAACGTTAACTACTAGCTAACGTTAGCTAAAATATACAGAGTCTACATGCGACATCAACAGCTAACGACGTTAGCTAGGTAAAACTAGCCTACAGTCGTCTCTAACAAAGTTTACAGATAATATTACTGCAGCAATAACGTTACATTGATGTAGACTCCTTACCTTCTAAAAGACGCTGGATGATACTGTCTATATTGAGTTTATCAACATCGGCCATGGCGACGCAGAAAAAAAGGCCTGAGTGAGCAGTGCAAAGTGCAAATCTAGTGCTGGTTACTAGCTAAGCAACGTTAGCTACGATTAATTCGCTTCGCGAAATTACTGGTTCAGAAAACAAAAACGTGTAGAAATTATACCCTGTTACTGGTTATCTTACAACCTTATATTATACCTTAACACCTACTTCAACATCTTTGTTTTGAACAAATTTCCCAAAACCCCTAATATTAGCCGAATATCGGGACAAAATCCACGTTAGCCGTTAGCAATGCCCTCTGATTCTTCTGATTCTTCCTTTTCTTCTATGAGGTTTAATGGCGATTGGTATCCAATAAATGTTGCATTACCGCCACCTACTAGACTGGAGTATAACTCCCTTAAACTTTGTTTAAAATAATAATGAATACCCTACCATCTAACCTTACACTAACTAAAAACCCACCACCCACTATGTGAATATATCTAGTCCTACCTCTGGCCAACAGCTTGAAAGAACGGGACACCCTGTAACTCTTCTGACGTCAAGTCTCGTACACCCAAATATCTCTCAGCAGCTGCCACCACAACCTACTTTTCGGCGACCATCCCTGCAGTACAGTTGACAACCATTGCTATAAACGCAACAAAAAAAAAACATTTTACTGAAGCATATCACTTCCTCTGATTCTACTTCTTATTTACATTTGTATTGGCGGATCACACATATTGGCGGTGCACACATCGCGCTCCTACTGTACTGGAGTGTGTGGCGGCCTCCCTACTCATGTATTTCTCTTATCTTTTTTTTCCACCTACTGTTCTTGGTTGTGAATTCATTACACACATCATTCCATTTTTTGGTGACACAAAAAGGGAAGGAAAGGAAAGAAGATTTGCCCTACCAACTAACCCTACCTACACCCATTAAAACCTCACCACTATTCCACTACTTGGCCCTATCTGATCCTACACCAGGCCGGCTGCCTGGGAGGACGGGACACTATCGTTCAACACACCTTGTAACGCCTCAGCAGTAAAATCTCGTACATCCGAGTTCTTCTCTGCAGCGGCCACCACAACATCTATTTTGTGTGATTTACATTCCATTTCTGCGGTACAGATAACCATGTCTATTAATGCTAAGAAGCCAATCTTACTGAAGCACATGTTATTCCTATCACACATGGAACCTCTTAGGATTCCTCGCCCTGGACCCATCTTCCTCTACTACTCTCATCACTGCCTCAGCATAGACACCTTCTGTGCTACTCTGACCGTGGCAATCTTGACCTGCCCTCCTCTCACCAGAACTTCTGATCTCCAGCAACATGGGTACCCCTATACAGTTAACAGACAGCTTTTTTCACTGATACTACACATTCTGTTGACTCATGCCCTCCTGCACACATCTAGGAATCTCCCTCCTTCACACTGCTGCAACATGACCATAAGCTTAGCACCTAAAACACCGTAATGGGTTCGGGACAAAACCTCTCACGAGATAACTGACACAGCTTGACTTGACTTTGTCCGGTAAAGACTCAGCATCAAAACTCAGCAGGGCAGACAGTGTCTTCTCTTTTTCACCACGCTCTCCACCGGGTCTGCGATGCACCGCACGGCAGGTGTCAAAGACACCGGGAATCTTCTATTTCAGTTGATCCTCCTCAACACTTAATGCCTCTCCACTTATCACTCCTTTCAACGGCGCCCTGCTCCGGAGAGCAAAGCATGTCTCAGGTCTTGTCCCGAGGCATGTGGTGCGGAGCGCCCGACCCCTTTGGACGAAAGACATACAAAAAAATCCTCACAAGTCCACCTCGAGTTACTTTCACCGATTCAACAGTCCTAAAACTCTTCTCCACCCATCCTGACACCACATATGGATCAGCCAGAAAGCAAGGATCCATTCTCTCCATAAATCTCACTTCCACTGGACCAGAATCATCTTCATTGGGACGAGGCTGGACCTCAGCAGTATTCAGTGCACCTGACACCACATGTAATTTATATATATATATATTTTTAATACATTTAACCAGGCAAGTCAGTTAAGAACAAATTCTTATTTACAATGATGGCCTACAACGGCCAAACCCAGACGATGCTGGGCCAATTGTGCGCCACCCTATGGGACTCCCAATTATGGTCGGATGTGATACAGCCTGGATTTGAACCAGGGACTGTAGTGACGTCGCTTACACTGAGATGCAGTGCCTTCATGCACCCAGGACCCGGCTCGAGAGCCTGAATTCATCCTCACTCTCAACAGGTTCAATTTCTGAGCTACCGGAGTACGTTTTTTCTTTTTGAAAGCCTACTTGACGCCAATCTTCCTCACCACACCGCTTTCCTCTATGCTCAGCTCCTTTCCATCTTCCTTGCTGTCCATTTCCACATCTCCACCCTCTTTCCACTCCTTCATCCGCTGTAGTAGCAAACTGTTAAAATGGTCTTGTATCTTGAATTTGCCGCCATGTCACTTCGCTCAAAAAACTCTACCAGCCGCATTACTCCTCGCGGCCCTAACCTACTCCACTTTGCTACTTCAAAGGAGTCTGCCAGCCAACCTTCTGGGTGGATTTGATGGCTGCTGCCATCTACTGTACTGGCCTGGAATATATCTAACCTAGCTAGGTGAGCCTCCCTGTGGCATCTGTGCCTTTCTGCTGCCACAGTGCCAGCCTCTTCCCCAAGTCTTTCAGCCTCCAGTAGAACTTGACTCTCAATTAATATTTTATAACTGGGATTTTCCTCTTCCCCAGAAATACAGATTGTTTTATCTATTACCCAAGCTTAGTTTTATGATGGGGGAGCAGGACATTCATGCAACAATACCAATAGGAATTTCTGATACCTCATCAATTGTAATTGACAATGAGTGTTTTTTAATCAATATTTTTATTAATTGGTTTTGAAGGTTTACTGGTCCACATCTTTGTTCACAGGACAAAACATTAAAGTTGAATTTGTGAACAAGATAATAATAATAATAATAATGTATTACATTAGTAAAGTGCTTTTCATTTTACAAGAACAATCTCAAAGTGCATAAAATAAAAGATAATATCGATTTATTTTTTAAAGTAAAAATATAACCACATCATTAAAGCAACAATCAAAGTCTAGGAGGAAGGGGGGACCAGCTGATAAAGATGAGTCTTACTGTAAATCCTGCTTTAAAAGACCTAACAGTCTGAACAGCCATGAGATTGTCAGGAAGGGAGTTCCAAAGGCGTGGTGCTTGGGAGGAAAAGACACGGTCCCCCATTGTTCTGAGCCGGGTCCTGGGTGCATGAAGCAATTTGGCGTGGCTTGACTGTAGGGTGCGTGGAGGTTCATAGGGGGAGTGTTGATCTGACAGGTCGGCAGGTCCGATACCATTTAGGGATTTGTGGACCAGGAGGAGAATTTTAAAGTCAATTCTTTGAGGGACAGGAACATCAATAGAGAAAAGGTTACACTAAATTGGACACTTCTCATTAAATGTGAGCATAATGTCCTTATTTTTCCCTGAAAACACATTTACCTGCAATGTTTCTGTTTCACCATACTCCAGAACAGAATAACAGAACACTCAAGCTACTGCGGCTCAGGCTCTCCCTCAAGAAGAAATGTAACATTCTCAGTGGCATTACATGGATGTTTTTCTCTCATTTTCTGTAAGCTTGTTAGTTGCCTTCACCCTTCTCTGTAGTCCAAGTCGTCTCATCTCTTTGGGTTATTAAGAGTGGATGGATGGCCCAAATTGTGACTGTTGATTAACATGCTTTATACTGTGGCAATGGATACAACTGCCTTGGCTTTGAAAACCATTTACCTCTTTTGTCCAGTAGGCAGTGCTAGCAGCTCATCTTTCAATGTGTCAAACCAAATGGATGTTGGTCTTTGAAAAGGAGCCACTGATACAGTACATTTCTTCTGGTTCGTCTTCAGTTTGATCATCTCTTCTACTCGACCTAGTGCATTTGATACCCATGTAATAGAAGTGGACATCATCTGTATCTATTCCTGTACCTGTCAATATTGGTTGGTCATCATTCACTGCACATGTACATAGAACAGCTAAAAACATGATCAAATAGCATATGTGAGCTTACTCGCTCAGGTGATTGATCAATAGGCTTGAGAATTAAATCTGTAAGCGGCGCATTGTTCAGTCAACCTTGGATGACAACATATTTACATAAAACACACAGCCCAGTGGGATTATTGTGGCAACAACCCTGGCATGAAATTGTCTTCCATATCAACTCTGATTTGAATGTTAAGTTTCCAGATAAATCACAGCTAACTAAGATGTTATTATTTTCATGAGGCTTGCATCTCATTGCCACCCTCGAGCCACCAATAAAAGGCAATAATACTGAAACTTTTAATAAACTTCCTTCAGAATTCCCCTTAGGTGTTTTCTGTCTGGCATGAGTATATGACATTTCTCCCTTATATATGGTTTAGATTGTAATAAACTACAAGTTGCTAAAGTATGACAGTATGTGCATATTATTTCCCTTCACAGTCGTTTTATAAGGCATTATGATGTATATCACAGTGGCCTGAGTTAATGGCTTCTGCCTATATTTGTGATTTCACATGGCTCCAGTTTATCATGTATGTACGTATTGCCTTGAGGGGTGGGGGTGTGCAGACAACACCAAAACTGGTCTTGTTCAAGCCCAGTTTTTCTCTGAATATGGTATGGTTTTAATGGTGGAGGGAAATTATTTGTTTGAAGTACAGAGTTGGTGTAAGAACCACCATCATCATCACCACTACAAAATATTGAATGCTAGTCTATGGTGTACAGAGAGTCAAGTAAGATGGAAATAAATAAATTACTGTATGCTATTAAATATGTCTGCAGCCTCACTGGGCTTACAAACCCCTTCATGTAACCAGAGGCAGGTTTTCCAGAGTTGTCACCATGGAATTTATATGTGAAATACAACTGTGCTTCAAAGATGATGAACATGAATGCCTGCATGGTATATCACTTTCCTGTTCGTTGTTCTTGTGTCTAGCTGTGTTCTTCAAAAGTAGGCTACCACTGAAGAACAGTATGTTAATACACACTTTTGTAACCCCTCAGATACCATAGGCTATACATACTCTTTTAACATCTTAATTCATAATTTAATCAAAATTCAGACCCTAATCCAGTAATTGACTTTATAAGCACGTTCACCTTTTAAACCCTAAGGGCACTTTTTAGAGCATTTGTGTCAATTTGTCAATAACATCAATCATATGCTTTTTTTTAGGTAGGGTACGAAGTGCTTCCCATAAAGTGCATTCGTAAAGTATTCATACCCCTTGACTTTTTCCACATTTTGTTACGTTACAGCCTTTTCCTAAAATGTATTAAATTGATTTTTCTCCCTCATCAATCTACACACAATAGCCCATAATGACAAAGCAAAAATATATTTTTTGAATTTTTTGCAAATGTATTAAATTTAAAATACTGAAATATCACATTTACATAAGTGTTCAGACCCTTTACTCAGTACTTTGTTGAAGCACCTTTGGCAGCGAATATAGCCTTGAGTCGTCTTGGGTATGAAGCTACAAGCTTGGTACACCTGTAATTGGGGAGTGTCTCCCATTCTTCTTCGCAGATCCTCTCAAGCTCTGTCAGGTTGGATGTGGAGCGTCGCTGCACAGCTATTTTCAGGTCTCTCCAGAGATGTTTGATCGGGTTCAAGTCTGGGCTCTGGCTGGGCCACTCAAGGACATTCAGAGACTTGTCCCAAAGCCACTCCTGCGTTGTCTTGGCTGTGTGCTTGGGGTCGTAGTCCTGTTGGAAGGTGAACCTTCGCCCCAGTCTAAGGTCCTGGGCGCTCTGGAGCAGGTTTTCATCAAGGAGCTCTCTGTACTTTGCTCTGTTCATCTTTCCCTCTATCCTGACAAGTCTCCCAGTCCCTGCCGCTGAAAAACATCCCTACGGCATGATGCTGCCACCACCATGCTTCACCGTAGGGATGGTGCCAGGTTTCCTCCAGACGTGACGCTTGGCATTCAGGCCAAAGAGTTCAATGTTGGTTTCATCAGACCAGAGAGTCTTGTTTCTCATAGTCTGAGAGTCTTTAGGTGCCTTTTGGCAATCTTCAAGCAGTCCTGTGCCTTTTACTGAGGAGGGGCTTCCGTCTACCATAAAGGCCTGATTGATGGAGTGTTGCAGAGATGGTTGTCCTTCAGGAAGGTTCTCTCGTCTCCACAGAGGAACTCTGGAGCTCTGTCAGAGTGACAATTGGGTTCTTGGTCATCTCCCTGACCAAGGCCCTTCTCCCCCGATTGCTCAGTTTGTTTGAGCGGCCAGCTCTGGTGGTTCCAAATTTCTTCCATTTAAGAATGATGGAAGCCGCTGTGTTTTTGGGGACCTTCAATACTGCAGACATTTTTTTGGTACCCTTCCCCAGATCTGTGCCTCGACACAATCATGTCTCGGAGCTCTACAGACAATTCCTTCAACCTCATGGCTTGGTTTTTGCTCTGACATGCACTGTCAACTATGGGACCATATATAGACAGGTGTGTGCCTTTCCAAATCATGTCCAGCCAATTGAATTTACCACAGGTGTACTCCAATTCAGTTGTAGAAACATCTCAAGGATGATGAATGTAACGGTGTTCCTCCTCCTCTTCATACGAAGAGGAGGAGTAGTGATTCGACCAACATGCAGCGGGTTGTGAATACATAATGAATTTATTAAGGTAAACGACGAAACACGAAAACAAACACTGGGAAGGATTACAAAATAACAAAAAACGAATGTAATACTGACCTAAACCATGAGTACTTACATAAAACACGAAGCACGTAGGAACAGGTACAGACTATGACAAACCGAACGAACAAACGCTACAGTCCCGTGTGGTGCAGACACAGACAAGGACGACAATCACCCACAAACAAACAGTGAGAACACCCTACCTTAATATGACTCTCAATTAGAGGAAAACGCAAAACACCTGCCTCTAATTAAGAGCCATACCAGGCAACCCAAAACCAACATAGAAACAGAAAACATAGACTGCCTACCCAAAACTCACGCCCTGACCATCACACACATACAAAACAACAGAAAACAGGTCAGGAACGTGACAGAACCCCCCCCTCAAGGTGTGAACGCCGGGCGCACCAGCACAAAGTCCAGGGGAGGGTCTGGGTGGGCATCTGACCACATTTACATTTACATTTACATTTAAGTCATTTAGCAGACGCTCTTATCCAGAGCGACTTACAAATTGGTGCATTCACCTTATGACATCCACGGTGGTGGCTCAGGCTCCGGACGCTGTCCCCACACCACCGTAGTCACTCCCCGCTTCTGTATCCCCCTCCCAATGACCACCCTCCAACTAAAACCACCTAAATGAAGGGGCAGCACCGGGATAAGGGGCAGCACCGGGATAAGGGGCAGCACCGGGATAAGGGGCAGCACCGGGATAAGGGGCAGCACCGGGATAAGGGGCGGCAGGTCCTGGCTGAGGGACTCTGGCAGGTCCGGGCTGAGGGACTCAGGCAGGTCCGGGCTGAGGGACTCTGGCAGGTCCGGGCTGAGGGACTCTGGCAGGTCCGGGCTGAGGGACTCTGGCAGGTCCGGGCTGAGGGACTCTGGCAGGTCCGGACTGAGTGGCAGCTCATGACTGTAGGGCAGCTCATGACTGTAGGGCAGCTCATGACTGTAGGGCAGCTCATGACTGTAGGGCAGCTCATGACTGTAGGGCAGCTCATGACTGTAGAGCAGCTCATGACTGTAGGGCAGCTCATGACTGTAGGGCAGCTCATGACTGTAAGGCAGCTCATGACTGTAAGGCAGCTCATGACTGTAGGGCAGCTCATGACTGAAGGGCAGCTCATGACTGAAGGGCAGCTCATGACTGGAGGGCAGCTCATGACTGGAGGGCAGCTCATGACTGAAGGGCAGCTCTGACAGTTCCTGACTGGCTGGCGTCTCTGGCAGCTCCTGACTGGCTGGCGGCTCTGGCAGCTCCTGACTGGCTGGCGGCTCTGGCAGCTCCTGACTGGCTGGCGGCTCTGGCAGCTCCTGACTGGCTGGCGGCTCTGGCAGCTCCTGACTGGCTGGCGGCTCTGGCAGCTCCTGACTGGCTGGCGGCTCTGGCAGCTCCTGACTGACGGACGGCTCTAGCGGCTCTTGACTGACGGATGGCTCTAATGGCTCGTGGCAGACGGACGGCTCAGAAGGCGCTGTGCAGACGGATGGCTCAGACGGCGCTGGGCAGACAGATGGCTCAGACGGCGCTGGGCAGACAGATGGCTCAGACGGCGCTGGGCAGACAGATGGCTCAGACGGCGCTGGGCAGACAGATGGCTCAGACGGCGCTGGGCAGACAGATGGCTCAGACGGCGCTGGGCAGACAGATGGCTCAGACGGCGCTGGGCAGACAGATGGCTCAGACGGAGCTGGGCAGACAGGCAGTGCAGAAGGCGTTGGGCAGACGGCCGACTCTGCCCTGCTGAGGCGCACAGTAGGCCTGGTGCGTGGTGCCGGAACTGGAGGTACCGGGATGACGGCACGCACTTCAAGGCTAGTGCGGGGAGCAGGGACAGGGCACACTGACTTCTCGAAGCGCACTATAGGCCTGGTGCGTGGTACCGGAACTGGAGGTACCGGGCTGAGGGCACGCACCTCCGGGCGAGTGCGGGGAGAAGGAACAGTGCGTACAGGGCTCTGGAGACGCACAGATGGCTTAGTGCGTGGTGCCGGAACTGGAGGCACTGGGCTGAAGACACGCACCATAGGGAGAGTGCGTGGAGGAGGAACAGGGCTCTTAAAACGCACTGGAAGCCTGGTGCGTGGTGTAGGCACTGGTGGTACTGGGCTGGGGCGAGGAGGTAGCGCCGGAAATACCGGACCGTGTAGGCGTACTAGCTCCCTTGAGCACTGAGCCTGCCCAACCTTACCTGGTCGCATGCTCCCCGTAGCCCGTCCAGTGCGGGGAGGTGGAATAACCCGCACTGGGCTGTGTTGGCGAACCGGGGACACCATGCGTAAGGCTGGTGCCATGTAAGCCGGCCCAAGGAGACATACTGGTGGCCAGATATGTAGGGCCGGCCTCATGACATTTGGCTCAATGCCCAATCTAGCCCTACCAGTGCGGGGAGGTGGAATAACCCGCACTGGGCTATGCACCCGTACAGGAGACACCGTGCGCTCTACTGCGTAACATGGTGTCTGCCCGTACTCCCGCTCTCCACGGTTAGCCTGGGAAGTGGGCGCAGGTCTCCTACCTGCCCTCGGCCCACTACCTCTTAGACCCCCCCCCCCAAGAAATGTTTGGGTAGTACTTGCGGGCTTCCAGCCTTGCTTCCGTGCTGCCTCCTCATAACGTCGCCTCTCCGCTTTCGCTGCCTCCAGCTCCGCTTTGGGGCGGCGACACTGCACTGGCTCTGCCCAGGGTCCTTTACCGTCCAGGATCTCTTCCCATGTCCAATCCTCCTTTTCCCACTGCTGCTGTCGTTGCTGTCCGTTAACCCGCTGCTTGATCTGGGTTTGGTGGGTGATTCTGTAACGGTGTTCCTCCTCCTCTTCATACGAAGAGGAGGAGTAGTGATTCGACCAACATGCAGCGGGTTGTGAATACATAATGAATTTATTAAGGTAAACGACGAAACACGAAAACAAACACTGGGAAGGATTACAAAATAACAAAAAACGAATGTAATACTGACCTAAACCATGAGTACTTACATAAAACACGAAGCACGTAGGAACAGGTACAGACTATGACAAACCGAACGAACAAATGCTACAGTCCCGTGTGGTGCAGACACAGACACGGACGACAATCACCCACAAACAAACAGTGAGAACACCCTACCTTAATATGACTCTCAATTAGAGGAAAACGCAAAACACCTGCCTCTAATTAAGAGCCATACCAGGCAACCCAAAACCAACATAGAAACAGAAAACATAGACTGCCCACCCAAAACTCATGCCCTGACCATCACACACATACAAAACAACAGAAAACAGGTCAGGAACGTGACAATGAATGAAAACAGGATGCACCTGAGCTCAATTTTGAGTCTCATAGCAAAGGGTCTGAATACTTATGTAAATAAGGTATTTATGTTTTCAATTTTACACATTTGCAAAAATGTCTAAAGACTTGTTTTCACTTTGTCATGATGTGGTATTGTATGTACATTGATGAGGAAAAACATGTATTTAATCCATTTTAAAATAAGGCTGTAACATAACAAAATGTGGAAAAGTCAAGAGGTCTTAATACTTTACAAATGCACTCTATGCCTTTGTTTTACCAGTATGTATCCCAGATAGATAGGCCTACTTGTATTTTGTCTATACCTGCATTATAGGCCTACCCACTTTTTCTGAGACCCAGTTAACCCACCATACACCAGCCACTGTTCAGAGATCAAATATAGATCCAGTTGTTAGATTGATCCATTCATTTTCACATATGAATTAATATTAATAATAAAAAAACATATTTTGTATGGAAATGTGAAATATATATAATCGGTGACAGCAATTGGCCTGTATGTAGGAATCATTTAGCAAAGTTTAGACAGTGGAAGGTTAGTTAAAGTTATTATGAAGTTATTATTTCAAATTAGGCAAACTATATAAGCAGTTTTGCAGTATTATTTCACATTTTGACATTGGCACAGAATAAACAATTTTGTATTAGTTCACCAGCGTAGGTGGATGCATTCGCAATGGTTACGATCTGCGCCGCTTGCTTCTGATGAGCAGAAATACAAATGCACTTCATGGGTTTAGATTTTTCAGTGCATAGCCTAGTCTACCCATTCACTGTTATTTGTAGCATAAGCTAATGGAAGGAGAGGTGTAAACATACATAGAGGTAGACTATGTTAGGACTCATGATATGGACGCAACTGTTTTATTCATACTATTGTAGACGGATTTCCATAAACACAATATGCATAGGTCACATTGTTGTTCTCTTCCCCTTTTCCAGACGGTTGTGGTCAACCCCTTACGTCAGTATTGATAACTTTGCCAAACCAAAATCAAGTGCAATTGTCCAGTTAATTTCCGGGACTGCACAAATGCATGGATATTCTTTTTTTTATGTAGAAAAGAACACTCGGGGTCCACCGGGATATCACTGCTTTTTAACAAACATATTTGTGTAAGTTCAGTGGACGTTCATGTGTTCATTATTATTTTTGTTCAAGTAGAACGAGTAGCCTTATCGTAAACGTTGTTAGCGAGGGGAATCCAGCCCACATATTTATTGCAGCCGCTGAAAAAAAATCTCTTCAATATCCCCAAGATGGCCGCCGATGTGGGATCGATGTTTCAATATTGGAAGAAATTTAATCTACGGCGGCTTCAGGTTAGTGTTATCCTTTACCCTTCTGGTTATATCTGTTCATATAACATTATGTACTTTAAAATTATGTGAAATGTGTAAACTGTGGACGAATTGAGAAAGAAATCGGCGGCGTTGCATTGATAGTTATTAGAAATTGATCCTCTTCTGCCTTTGTTCAGTTCAATCATTGATCAGCGATGGAGCACCGACCATAGAGTAGCACAGGCGCACTGTATAGCCTCCGCTCTGCGTTCACCGCTGGGATCAACACCACCGACTTAACCCTTATATTTTTTATACGATTCTCTCTTTATAGTGCTCATCGTGGTGTAGATAGAGAACGGAAACTTTTTATGCCCTCATGAATTTAGCTCCGAGGACGTAACTTTTTACCAGCTTAATGTTTTATTCTATTTGTACATGATGGTCGTGCATTCTACTGCACCTATTTAGCGATATTTGGTTCTACTTTATTTTCTATGTATGATAAAAATGTTGTCTTTCGTTTTTGATATAAATCAACTTTGTTTGCACAATTAGATTGATGAAAGTTTTTTTCTGTTCATCTGCTAAATAATCTTGATCGCTTATTCAAGCTATATAACCAGGCTAATTGATTGTTTGTTATTTCTCTTTTAGACTATAACCCAATCAGAAAACTAGAAGATAGGCTTAGTCTACCTATGATGTTATCATGTAGGCTATTTAGGCTATTGGCCATTCCGGTGGGGCGCGTTGAAACATGCGTGTAAAATGATTATAGTGTGTAGACTATAG
Source organism: Salvelinus fontinalis (assembly GCF_029448725.1). NCBI lineage: Eukaryota > Metazoa > Chordata > Actinopteri > Salmoniformes > Salmonidae > Salvelinus > Salvelinus fontinalis. The sequence continues at coordinate 12,037,042 of NC_074692.1, forward strand.
ATGCAGGCTAACTGCAAAGCGTGATCAATGATCAATAGTCAGACATCTGAATGATGTTTTTACAAAATAGACAGCCCATATTTTGACTTGGTTATCACAAAGTTGTCAATGATCCAGTCGGTTTTACAAACTTGTCTAGTAAATTGACAAATAGTTTCACAATATATTGCTGGCTTCCTATATAGCATATGTTATAGCGTTTATAATGAACCGGTTTCAATAACATTTCGGTAACACTTGACATTACTAAAAAACCACAGTGTTGACGATGTAATTCGCCTATCTGTGCGTCTCAGTACGAAAGAAGGTTTTCCGTTTTCAGCCCCGTTCCCTTATCTCAAGCCGCATTGTGAGCACTAGCCTATTCGGGCAAGGACTGTGTAATTGTATTCCCCGCTAATGTTTGTAAATCAGGCTCGGCCAGCGCAAGGGCACTGTCTGCCGTATGATTGATGTTCTGTAACATGAGAAATGACAGGAGCATGGCAAGTCAGGTCCTGCGGAAAAGCCTACGGAGAAGAAATCAGAGCTGATTGTTATTCTGCCCCCCAATCGCTAGACTACTCATATAGTCGGGGATCCAAAGGGCGAGTTGAGCTATGTTGTGTTACGTAGGGGTTCATTCACATCTTGCCTGTTAGCCTACAAAATAGCATGCTTTTACACCATTCGTTTGCTGCAACCCTGTATTAGTGGCCAATGTTAGAATTAAATGTCCAATGTAAGGACCGTTTTCAGGTTTTAGCAGACTAATTAAAATGAGAAAATTCTATTTTTCCTACCTGAACGAGGTCTGAAAGCTTTTGTGCTAAGATTAGCTCAAAAATAAATTATTTCCAACCAAAAAGATCCAGATATCTATGACAACGTTGAGGAATGTCACTGATCTTCTGTGTAACATAGTAATTCTAACTTATGTTATTTTTACTACTACATTGAAATTGATTAGTGCATTGTTGGGTTTAGAGCTGTCAAGAAAGGCATTTCACTGTACTTGTGCACATTACCTTAACTTGAAAACGTAATGTTTATAATGCAAGGTTGAAAAGAAGAACATGTCTAACGTGACGTTTCTGAATAATATTACTCAATAGAAACATCTTGAAAATCCCAATATTGATGTCAGTCATGTTGGAGTTTCTGTAGTGAAGAAAACACTTTAGAATCTATAGAAATGACTATAAAACATATATATATATATTATATCAGTGTACACACATATATATATATATATATATATATATACACTGAGTGTACAAAACATTAAGAACACCTTCCTAATATTGAGTTGCAGTCACATTTAACAAGTGACATCAATAAGGGATCATATTTTTCACCTGGATTCACCTGGTCAGTCTATGTCATGGAAAGAGGTGGTGTCCTTCTACACTCAGTGTATATTGTAGCTCTATACCTACAGTCGTTTATGAATTATTCTATTAATCAACTGTCACTGACAGAAATTATTTCCCCATAACATTTAGGCTGCAATTTATATGTCTGTCCAGGGTCAAAATCATCTTATATGTTGTGCATTGCTAGTTTGATGCCATGGTTTTCCATAATTGTCAAGGTCGTATTTGCATATTGAGAATTTGAAATTCAATTCATATTATAAAGGATACCAGTGGCAATCTATATCTGGAGATCACCACCAGCAAAGGGTAATAACGTGCTTATAATCTAAGTGAGACATAATTGAAGCTCAGGGGAGATCTTTTAGTTTATTCTTGCTCTTTGGTATACCGATGCCATAGGAAAAAAATATGTCACATGGCATGTTACATTATCAGAGTACTTTCATTGTGGCTTCATTTCAATTCACCATCCTGATGTCTATTTTAAAGAACATTGCTATGAATCATCTATTCCAGATCAAAGTGTGACATGCCCCTCTGATCACAGACAGACTTTAATCCATCACCCTTTCAGTGCTATTATCAATATCAACAAACAGGATTGTGAAATATACCATGTCTATGAACTACATTTCTGTGGTAGAATAATCTGAGATGAATGATTCATCCACAGCTTTGTAAAAACAGGACAGGGAAAGTGAGAGCATGGAAGTGGAGTGACCTTGGTTCTCGCTGGCCGCAGGTCACATGGCCATTGCCGCGGTAATCATTCACACCAGCCAGATGGCATTTCTGTTGGCGACCATGGAAAAGGACGGGTCAGGAGCTGTCCTGCCAGCTCCTGCCAGGCCCAAGCCAATTCTCAGCCAATAGGGAGAAAGCCCAGGAGATCATTCAGCCAGTAGGGAGCATTCTCAGACCCAATGTGAGGTCCGACTACAAGAGGACACAGTTTCCGAGAAGTTATTACATTGTAATAACATTGTGCATTGTATTCGTATATAAAGTCACACATTAGCTCTCCAAAATAGAATTGAGGAAATATCATGTATTTAGAAGATTATTTCTTTAAAGTAATCAACTATCAATCAGGTACATTTTGAAGTGTAATGCAATGCGTTTTTTCAAAGTTTCAAGTAAGCGTATCCAAATGTACTCACTAACTTTAGTTTAATATCATTACTGTGGTCCCAGTTTATATTCAATTCATTCGAGGATCCCTCTGTTGTCTTAAAGTGATATAATTCTGTGTTCATTTTATATGGTTTATTAGCAATATGCTTTTTTGATGCCATTTTCCAGCCCCATGCATCTCCATACTCTTCTCTCCATCATTCTCTGAGGGATTGAGTCTAGATCAGGAACAAAAGGCTGTGATTGTTCTACATTTAGCATGACTCAGGCACTCTCGTGTCAGCTCTAATCCACAGACAGAGACAACAGTATTGCCAAACAGTGAAATTGCTTTGCATCCTGTGAGCCTGGCTGCTTTCTCTGTACGCTGTTTGCTAGCAGCTCCCGCCCCCCTAAACCCAACCCTGCAATCTGAAATTGGCTGTGAAAACAGCTCTCTGTTTCTCTTTCATTCATGCTTTAATACTTTTGTTTTTGTAACACTAGGCGCTACCATAATCTAATAATTTACCGGAAATGCCAGGTCTAGGGCACTATAGGGTTGAAAGGAGGGTTAGGATTTGTGTCCTGAGAAAACTGTGTCCAATGAGTGATCTATAAAGGAGGGGAGGGGGGAATAGCTCCTGAGGCATCCATTGATAGCCTCAACAACAAACAGCATGGGCAACCCAGGGAGGCAGCATGGGTGGAGACAGAGCCCCAGGGAATGCAATGAGAAAATGCACACAAAGACAGACACACTCTTGCACACACATACATGCACACCTGTGCACTTTTTTATATATTTTATTTAACCTTTATTTAACTAGGCAAGTGGGTTAATAACAAATTCTTATTTACAAGACGGCCTACCCCGGTCAAACCCTAACCCGGACGAGACTTGGCCAATTATACGCCGCTCTATGGTACTCCCAATCATGCCCGGTTGTGATACAGCCTGGAATCGATCCAAGGTCTGTAGTGATGCCTCTAGCACTGAGATGCAGTGCTTTATCCTCTTCGCCACTCGGGAGCCCCACTTACCTCCTCCATAGGGTACATATTAATCACGTAAGGACAGCCATACTCATGCACGCAAGGTAATGCAGATGTGCAGATTTTTATTGACTCACTCCCACATACAAACACATGCAGAGTCAGAGATGGATGCTAAGCTTTGAAGCTGACCTCAAATGCTAAACAAAATGTTACTAGAGTAAGGGGAAGATATGTCCATCCCTTTAGAGCTGTCACTGCCATCTCCTCTTTGACTGACCTCTCTCAAAAGGCCTCAGTGGATTAAGCATCATTTTAAAAAGCAGTGGGACATAAGCTGCAGCATCACCAGCACAGGTCTGTGTTGCATCCCGTACCCTGCTAGATAAACATTCTTCAAACATGCTTTCACACCTCCTCCTCATTGGGAGATATCAGAAGGTTAACGTCTGTCATGGTCTCGTTTACCATAAGCCCCTCTCTTATTCTTTGACAGTGAATACAAAGCAAATAAGAATATAGATAGCTTTTACAGGACTAGCTGGGGTACATTGAGTTGTGAAATCCAGGAGCCATAACACGGGTACATAAAATGCAGGCAACATTTGAGAGAGAAGTGAAACTGACTTCAGTATTAAGCTGTTTAACCTATATGTAGCATTAGTGGTAGAGACTTCAAAGCAGATGCTTCAGCATTTGGAGCGGAATGACAAATGGGTTTAGAGACAGCTACGGTGAGCATTCCCACAGAAAGAGTAGACCTGTCATTAATGTCAGCTTAATCACTTTGACCTTCCTTCAAGCAGATTTCCATACCCGCCATCCACTGCCATTTTGCCTCATTCATCTCCCTGTTTGCAGAATAAGTACACTCGGTTTGTTATGGGTGCGTGAGGATGTCTTTGTAATGATGATAAGTTCATGCTTTCACTAAACTCGAAGTAGGCTTTCTTTTTTGAACGGTGTGAGACAATTTCTAACAAGGATCTACATTTGAATATTATTATTATTAAGAATCATGGATTAGTTTCTGATCATCTGTTCATGACCCTTAGGATTCTCTTCCGGTGTCTCACCCTCTGCTTTAGCATTCAGACCTACCTAAAAGCCCTATCCTATCCAAAGCCTGCACCCCAATTTTTCAGCAGTAATCCCCATTTGGTAGTTGACAGTGCTTTCTCGCAAAAGGCATGATCTATTTCATGTTCCTGTTTCTTTTATTCCGCTGCTCCTAGACTGAAGCAATTTCATTGCAGGAGTAAATAACCAGGTTTAACAAAACTTCAGGGACACATTACTCTGCAGGAGGCAGGCTCTTCTTCCTTAGCACTGCGTCAGGCAAGCGGGCGAGGGGAGACGGAAGATTCAGGGGAGAGGTAATGGCTCATCGGTATGGGTATAAATCTGTGTCCTCTCTCCCTGCTGACAGCCAGTCCCCTGCCCAGCGAGTCCATATTGAGCGGTGTCTCTACAGTGGCCCCTCTTTATTTGTTTTGACTGTGACGGCATTGCAGACGTATTGAACACCAAGCCTTTCTTTTTCATTTTACTGAGCTTATATTGAATCCCCTCAATTCTCCTCCGTTCTCTCTATCTTTCTCTCTCTCATCCCTATTCCACCCTTCCTCTGCTGTATTTGGCAGGGCTTTAGTGGCTTTAATTCATTCCCTCTATTGTCCATTTTGTCCTTCAGGGATAAAAAAAAGAAGGAACCCTGGTTTTTGTGTGAGAGCTGGGCTTTGTATGGTGTATGATGTGTGGTGGTGATGCTGGCGGGCCTGTTCTGTTGTGCAGCGGAGGTGAGCATAGTGTGAAGGGTGCTCCTGGGCCCCTAAGCTCATGAGATCAATGCTTCCCTGCTCTTCTCAAGGGTCTCTATGGGGATCCCGGGGCTCTTATTATGTGTCTTTGCTCAAAGTGTTTACTGGAGAGGAGGAATACGGTGGGCTCTGCGTTGTACATCTTTCTAGGGCCCATTTGTCCTCATTTAAACAGAAGAGGGAAGACCTGAGAAAAGATGGTCCCTCTCTTTCAATGGTTCTTTTGAGAATCCAAACTGCGTTTGTTATCGCTAAGCAGATGTCCTCCATTTTATAGAAATAATACAAAAGGTGGGTTACAGCAAAAACAGATGGATCAGGCTTGTTATGTTAGCCAGTCCTGTCTTTGTGCAGCTGCTACCCCCGCTCCAGTTAATTACTATCTTATTCATCTCCAACAATGGGAGCAGGATAGAATAAATCTGAGAAGAGTTCTGCTTTTTTACTACGAAAGGTGCAGACTGGGACCGTGAAGCGAGCGAGTGGCTTTAAGAGGAACAGTTTATCATTTTTAATGGAGAGGAACAGGAAGTGTAGACGTGAAGCGCTGCTCTATGATTAATACACCGCCTCACTCGAGAAGAAGAGAGACCAAGTCTATCTCTCCATCCAGGCTACTGTTTCCCTGACGCCACTACTGCTCTTGTCATATCTCTTCTTTGGTGATTTCTGCTTTTTATAAAGTCATGAGGAAAAGGCATTTGTCTTGTCGCTGAACTTCCATCTAAGTAACAGTTAACATGGGAGGAGATATCTTTCTGCTACTCGCCATACAAATGTAGACTAAACAATAGTGTCTTTCATTCATTCATTGGGTCCTTGATTGATGTCTTGCTCTGTCTATGAACATTGATGGGTTTTAAGATGTATTCGCTTTAGTGGGTAAATGGAGACTCAGCTTAGACTGATTGCCCCCTCACATTTGGCTCCTTTACCTTTTTCTAATTGATTGCTTTTGGCCTAAGTAGTCGAACAACATAGACCGCAAATGTACATTAAAAAAAGTGAATGTGTTTCATAAGGATTTATTTATAGTGTGTTTCCTTAATGATCTGACTGATGAAGTCACTATGTCCTGAGGGATGAAAGAGAGCAATGTCCCTGAGATCAGTTCTGCCCCCAACATAGCCATGCTCCCCGCTCCCCATTCCACACGCCTTGCGTTTCCATGCAACCACTTCTTTTGGAATCGCAACTGATGTCATTCTTCTGTTGTCACTTTCTAATTTATTTTGGTGGCGGAGGACGTTGGGGGTATTGATTGTGTGTTGCGACTGTGTTAGCAGCTCTGCGCGTGTGTAAAGTAGGCCCTAAGGCAGTCTCTCTTTCTGCTAGTTTCAAGGTGGCTCCTGAACTCTCTAATCGGAATTAAATATGCAATCTTTCATGGCAACAGGGTCACTGTTTTTGCATTATAATGTGGTCACAGACTCCCCCCCTCAGTTAAAACAAAGGGACTGTTCAGGCATTTTGAATCGTAATTAAAAATAAAATAAAGGAGAAGAAGAACAAAGAGCAGAATTGAATCGCTCCTTTTCAATTTCCCTTGTTAGTCTCTTACTGCATTCCCCTATAGTTTTTCCCCTTTCCAGATGAATTTTATATATTATCTCTCTCTCGCTGTCTCTCTTGCTCCCTCTCTCTCTTGCTCCCTCCCCTCTCTTGCTCCTTCTCTCTTTCGCTCCCTCTCGCTCTCGCTCCCTCTCTCGCTCTCGCTCCCTCTCTCGCTCTCGCTCCCTCTCTCGCTCTCTCGCTCCCTCTCTCGCTCTCTCGCTCCCTCTCTCGCTCTCTCGCTCCCTCTCTCGCTCTCTCACTCTCTCTCTCTGGCTCGCTCCCTCCCTCTCTCACTCTCTTTCTCTCTCGCTCCCTCCCTCTCTCCCTGTCTCGCTTCCTCATTCTCTCTCTCGCTCCCTCCCTCCCTCTCTCGCTCCCTCCCTCTCTCGCTCCCTCCCTCTCTCGCTCCCTCCCTCTCGCTCTTGCTCCCTCTCTCGGTCTCTCGCTCCCTCTCTCGGTCTCTCGCTCACTCTCTCTCACTCCCTCTCTTGCTCTCTCTACCTCTCTCGTTCTCTCTCCCTCGCTCTCGCTCTCTCACTCCCTCTCTCGCTCTCTCTACCATTCTCTCTCTCGCTCCCTCTCTCCCTCTCTCTCTCGCTCCCTCCCTCCCTCTCGCTCTTGCTCCCTCTCTCGGTCTCTCCCTCACTCTCTCTCGCTCACTCTCTCTCACTCCCTCTCTCGCTCTCTCTGCCTCTCTCATTCTCTCTCTCTCTCTCTCTCTCTTTCTCTCTCTCTCTCTCTCTTTCTCTCTCTCTCTCTCTCTCTCTCTTGCTCTCTCTCTCTCTTGCTCTCTCTCTCTCGCTCTCTCTCTCTCTCTCACTCCCTCTCTCTCTGGCTCGCTCCCTCTCTCTTTCTCTCTCACTCTCTCTCTCTGTCTCTCTCTCCCCCCCTCTCTCTCGCTCCCTCTCTCTCGCTCTTGGTCTCTCGCTCACTCTCTCTCACTCGCTCTCTCTACCTCTCTCTACCTCTCTCTACCTCTCTCGTTCTCTCTCCCTCGCTCTCGCTCTTTCTCTCTCTCTCTCTCTCTCTCTCTCTCTCTCTCTCTCTCTCTCTCTCTTGCTCTCTCTCTCTCGCTCTCTCTCTCTCTCTCACTCGCTCCCTCTCTCTTTCTCTCTCACTCTCTCTCTCTGTCTCTCTCTCCCCCCTCTCTCTCGCTCCCTCTCTCTCGCTCTTGCTCCCTCTCTCGGTCTCTCGCTCACTCTCTCTCACTCGCTCTCTCTACCTCTCTCTACCTCTCTCGTTCTCTCTCCCTCGCTCTCGCTCTTTCTCTCTCTCTCTCTCTCTCTCTCTCTCTCTCTCTCTCTCTCTCTCTCTCTCTCTCCCTCGCACTTGCTCCCTCTCTCGGTCTCTCGCTCTTGCTCCCTCTCTCGCTCTCGCTCTCTCGTTCTCTCTCCCTCGCTCTCGCTCTCTCGTTCTCTCTCCCTCGCTCTCGCTCTTTCTCTCTCTCTCTCCCTCGCTCTCGCTCTTTCTCTCTCTCTCTCTCTCTCTCACTCTCTCTCTCTCACTCCCTCTCTCTCTGGCTTTCTCTCTCCCTCCCTCTCTCTCTCTCTCTCTCTCTCTCTCTCTCTCTCTCTCTCTCTCTCTCTCTCTCTCTCTCTCTCTCTCTCTCTCTCTCTCTCTCTCTCTCTCCTCTGCGGTTTTCCCCAGACAGGTTCTACAGTGTTTTAGAGGGGATGGATTTAATTGCTCTGTGGGGATTGGTTGGCTGTACCGGGCTCGGCTGTTTAATTAGTGTACCCTGCCGGGATTGGTTTAATGCTTCATGATCTTGAAATTGTCTGATTGTTCAGCCCTCAAGGGACTCTCTCTGCCTACGTAGGCCAGCAGGTTTAGCTAAACGTTGCTCCAGGCTTCTGCAGGATGGGGCTGGAGGAAGAAAACCCTGAAGAGAAGAGCAGGAATAGGGAGGTTTAAACCTAAGGGCCATGGCCTTTATTATGACACCAGTGGACCTATTGCTGAACAGGGCAGCATTTAAGGCGCATCCCTTACCCTAGGTGCTCTCTCTCCTCACATTAAGAGTTGTAGCTTTAGGCAGCATGACCGTCTTTGCACAGAGGATGAGTTCATGTTGCTCTCAAATTGCATGTGTGTGCATAATATGAAGCACATTTTTGGAGTGACTGAGGAATTTTGTGGTGCATGAATGTTATATTTATATATATATATATATATATATATATATATATATATATATATATATATATATATATATATATATATATATATATATATATATATATATATATATATATATATATAGCACATGCTCATTATCCATAGCCATACTACACACAAAACAACTGTGATTTACACCACATATTTACAACTTGCTTGCAATGCTTGTGTATAAAATGTGTATTTAGGACACATTTGACATTGGTTGTTGTATTTTGTCTATTACTGTTTTCCCAGTGTTTTGAATGTTGATCGTGCGTCTCCCCCACCTTTCTCTTTGTTGTGACATCGCCATCAGGAGAACCCACGTGGATCTCTGAGTTATGTGCAGAGTCACTTTGAGGGAAAGAGATGTGGAAATTGCATTTGTGTAAATGGGAGAGATGTGTGTCCTGTATAGCCTGGGATGCCCTTGGTTGGGTTCAATCATGGCATGGATGTTGACCTCAACAGTAAATGTTCTTGGCATCAGATGCAGGATAAGCAGAGAGCGCGTGCAGTGGCAGAGAGTGGGAGTAAATAGGCCTATACCTATTGAAGGCTGAACTCATTCCGCTTCATCAAGCACTCTCTCTCTCTCAAAGAACTCAACCTTGAAGTTCATGAATCTCTTTTGGATGATATTATAAATATGCCGCTCAACACCAGCCTGGACTTTATTGTCTATTTGTCCTCTCAATTGACAATGGCTTGATGCTTGAGTACACTTTCATCTGGGAGCAGTCCGTTTGTGAATATGAACTTACTCCCCTCTCTGCCGTTGCTACTTTGACTTGATATGTGTTTTGCTGTTGTTGATCGGCTAATCTCAGGGGGGGGGGTTGTAGTCTCCACTGGCTGTTTCTCCTGTAGTTGCTCATCCCTTAGAGAGAGAGGGCGGGATGCACTGGAACATGGTCGCCAAGGTGATCGATAGAACTCATGGTGATGGGACGGTTGCCAACAGTGTACCCCACCCTTGTGCCTCACCCTCTCGCCCTGATTACTGAATGACTCTCTGCCGTGGTGGGGGTGCCACTCTAGCTGTTTTAATTGTCTGTGTGATGATAAGGGGGTAAGTGTATGGAGTCAGTAATCAAGGGGGTTGCCCAGGCGAGCTTTTGAATTCCTCCTAGTGAACATCATTTGAAGAGCTATCCTCTAATTTGATTTATTCAGTTATGTTTGATATGAAGTGAACTCTCTCTACAGCTGAGTGATTTTTATTTAGATAGCACGTGGCGGTAGACGGCACCATTAAAACATATTGCAAATACCAATAGAAATGATCAGCAGCCGGTCATTGTTTCGTTCGGTTTATGTGTTGGCTGAAATATGAAAGGGAGGATGCACCCAGTGTAACCATGTGTGGATCCATGGCAACAGTCAATAACACCAGCTTATTATAAATGCCCCCAAAGAGTTAATGTTCTGGCACCGGTTTTCCTTTAGAGATAAAAGTATTAGTGGACCTTGGCCTCACTGCCCATAGCCTTTTGGGCAGGGTGTGAACCTGGCGTCCGTCTAGACGTGCAGCATCATTAACCCGCTGTGACCTCAGCCACTGATGAATTCGCTCTCACATCCCCTGCAGCCCTGTGCTATGGCCCCTCCTCCCCTCCTCCCTCCACGGGTGACTCCGCTGGGACTCAGGGCTCCTCTGGACTGGCCATTAGAGCCACTACCCTCCTCTGCCACGCATAAATAGACGTGGTGGCCGTAGCCTCTACTAGACTGCTGAATAATTCAGGGCGTCTGGGCCGTGTCTGGTCCCGGGGTGCTAAGGGACGTGTGCTGCTGGGGTGCATGGTGCAAAGGGCTGTGTGGGGGTGCAGGGGTTAATGACAGGTCTGCCTCTATGTCAGCTGCTGACCCCCCCCCCCCCCCCCCCCCACTACATCCAACTCCACCCTATGAAAGAATCCTGTTCAGTTGATTAGATTTTTTCGAAATGGATCAATTTTTAATCAGCTTAGCATCTGACTACGGTCAATACCATTGTTGCTGGGAAGACAGTTGCCGGACAGCCATCTTTATTTACAGGAATGTTTTTTTTTTTTTTTTTTACTGTATGCAGATCCAGAGACAGAAAACGGCTAAGTCAGGCCGTGCACCACTGCAGCAAATCTACCTCTCTCCAGTTTTCCATATTGAAGGTGTAGTAGGGTGTCTATTTCTGTAGGAAAACACAGTAGTGGACAATCATTATTATATGTGTGCGTCCAATAGAGAGGTCTTTATCATATCTGCCTTGGCTTCTCTCAACCATTTGCATGCGCATAAACATTGAGTAGGACTGAGGAGCCAGCGAACTAGCTGTAATACTGCCATCACATTTTCATAAAGCCATGGGGAGACTCTTAACATGTTAAATAATGAGGCCTATAAACCCGATGTTCAATGCCCACTCCACAACTGCTGTCAGAATCTATTGAGGACTCAATATCTACAGAGAAATACGAGTCGTTTTTCATTTCGTTTGCTCTTTTATTATCACTCTTCTCAATTGCTCTCAAATATCGCCTGTGTCTCAGTTTAAGGATGCTTCAGCATAATTCATTATTAAAGTACACATATTGTATTTAAATATGGCATTGTGCAAAGATGAACAATAGTTGGTATCACTTTAAAAGGTTCCTTTCTTACTGATTTGGGAAGCTGTTTTTGAGTCTTTGTGAAACGGTCGTTTTCCTCTATTCACTCTCTGATTCTACAACTGTTGGAAGGCAGGCTTTTGAATTCCAAGTTGATTGCATGCCTGGTTTTCTTTTAAAACCTTCTAACTTATTACTTTTGTACCACTATTGAGACATCATTGTTTGACATAGAGAGATATGTGCACTTAGTGTTTAAGTTGAGGAATGGCAGTTGTGAAACTGAAACGGACTTATTTCTTTTGAATCAGACACGACTAAAAATGGACTCTCAGGAAAGGTGTGACATACAGTGCCTTCAGAAAGTATTCACACCTCTTGACTTTTTCCGAATGTTGTTGTATTACAGCTTGAATTTAGATGTTGTGTAACATGCCTACACACTATACCCCATCATGTCAAAGTGGAATTATGTTTTTAGAATTCTTTACAAATTAATAAAAAATGAAAAGCTGAAATGTCTTCAGTCAATAAGTATTTAACCCATTTGTTATAACAAGCCTAAATAAGTTCAGGAGTAAAAATGTGCTTAACAAGTCACATAATAAGTTGCATGGACTCATTCTGTTTTTTTGAATGTCTACCTCATCTCTGTACCCCACACATACAATTATCTGTACGATCCCTCAGTCGAGCAGTGAACACAGATTCAACCACAAAGACCAGAGAGGTTTTCCAATGCCTCGCAAAAAAGGGCACCTATTGGTAGATATAGCTGAAGTCGGAAGTTTACATACACCTTAGCCAAATACCAATTTTTTTATTTTTTATTTTATTTTTAATTTTATCCCATTTTCTCCCCAATTTTCGTGGTATCCAATCGCTAGTAATTACTACCTTGTCTCATCGCTACAACTCCCGTGCGGGCACGGGAGAGACGAAGGTCGAAACCCATGCGTCTTCCGAAGCACAACCCAACCAGCCGTACTGCTTCTTAACACAGCGCGCCTCCAACCCGGAAGCCAGCCGCACCAATGTGTCGGAGGAAACACCGTGTACCTGGCCCCCCTTGGTTGGCGCGCACTGCGCCCGGCCCGCCACAGGAGTCGCTGGAGCGCGATGAGACAAGGATATCCCTACCGGCCAAACCCTCCCTACCCCGGACGACGCTATGCCAATTGTGCGTCGCCCCACGGACCTCCCGGTCGCGGCCGGCTGCGACAGAGCCTGGGCGCGAACCCAGAGACTCTGGTGGCGCAGTTAGCGCTGCGATGCAGTGCCCTAGACCACTGCGCCACCCGGGAGGCCCTAGCCAAATACATTTTTAACTCAGTTTTTCACAATTCCTGACATTTAATCCTAGTAACAATTCCTCTCTTAGGTCAGTTAGGATCACCACTTTATTTTAAGAATGTGAAATGTCAGAATAATAGTAGAGAGTGATTTATTTCAGCTTTTATTTCTTTCATCACATTCCCAGTGGGTCAGAAGTTTACATACACTCAATTAGTATTTTGTAGCATTGCCTTTAAAATGTTTAACTTGGGTCAAACGTTTCGGGTAGCCTTCCACAAGCTTCCCACAATAAGTTGGGTGAATTTTGGCCCATTCCTCCTGACAGAGCTGGTGTAACTGAGTCAGGTTTGTAGGCCTCCTTGCTCGCACACACTTTTTCAGTTCTGCCCACACATTTTCCATGGGATTGAAGTTAGGGCTTTGTGATGGCCACTCCAATACCTTGACTTTGTTGTCCTTAAGCCATTTAGCCACAACTTTGGAAGTATGCTTGGGGTCATTGTCAATTTGGAAGACCCATTTGCGACCAAGCTTTAACTTCCTGACTGATGTCTTGAGATGTTGCTTCAATATATTCACATCATTTTCCTTCCTCGTGATGCCATCTATTTTGTGAAGTGCACCAGTCCCTCCTGCAGCAAAGTACCCCCACAACATGATGCTGCCACCCCCGTGCTTCACGGTTGGGATGGTGTTGTTCAGCTTGCAAGCCTCCCCCGTTTTCCTCCAAACATAACGATGGTTATTATGGCCAAACAGTTCTATTTTTGTTTCATCAGACCAGAGGACATTTCTCCAAAAAGTACGCTCTTTGTCCCCATGTGCAGTTGCAAACCATAGTCTGGCTTTTTTTATGGCGGTTTTGGAGCAGTGTCTTCTTCCTTGCTGAGCGGCCTTTCAGGTTATGTCGATATAGGACTCGTTTTACTGTGGATATAGATACTTTGTACCTGTTTCCTCCAGCATCTTCACAAGGTCCTTTGCTGTTGTTCTGGGATTGATTTGCACTTTTCGCACCGAAGTACGTTCATCTCTAGGAGACAGAACACATCTCTTTCCTGAGCGGGTATGACGGCTGCGTGGTCCCATGGTGTTTATACTTGCGTACTATTGTTTGTACAGATGAACGTGGTACCTTCAGGCGTTTGAAAATTGCTCCCAATGATGAAACAGACTTGTGGAGGTCTAGAATTCTGAGTTGTTGGCTGATTTCTTTTGATTTTCCCATGATGTCAAGCAAAGAGGCACTGAGTTTGAAGGTAAGGCTTGAAATACATCCACAGGTACAGCTCCAATTGACTCAAATGATGTCAATTAGCCTATCAGAAGCTTCTAAAGCCATGACATAATTTTCTGGAATTTTCCAAGCTGTTTAAAGGCACAGTCAACTTAGTGTATGTAAACTTCTGACCCACTGGAATTGTGATACAGTGGATTATAAGTGAAATAATCTGTCTGTAAACAATAGTTGGAAAAATTACTTGTGTCATGCACAAAGTAGATGTCCTAACCGACTTGCCAAAACTATAGTTTGTTAACAAGAAATTTGTGGAGTGGTTGAAAAATGAGTTTTAATGACTCCCACCTTAGTGTATGTAAACTTCCGACTTCAACTGTAGGTAAAAATAAAAAACAGTTACAGAGTTTAATGGCTGCAATAGGAGAAAACTGAGTTACTCCACAATACTAACCTAAATGACAGAGTGAAAAGAAGGAAGCCTGTACAGAATAAAAAATACTCCAAAACATGCATCCTGTTTGCAATAAGGCACTGAAGTAAAACTGCAAAAAATGTGGCAAATAAATCAACTTTTTGTCTTGAGGCAAATGTTTGGGGCAAATCCAACACAACACATCACTGAGTACCACTCTTCATATTTTCAAGCATGGTGATGGCTGCATCATGTTATGGTTATGCTTGTCATCAGCAAGGACGGAATATAGCTAAGCACAGGCAAAATCCTAGAGGAAAACCTGGTTGAGTCTGCTATCCAACAGACACTGGGAGACAAATTCACTTTTCAGCAGGACAATAACCTAAAACACAAGGGCAAATATACACTGGAGTTGCTTACCAAGACGACATCGAATGTTCCTGAGTGGCCTAATTACAGTTTTGACTTAAACCAGCTTGAAAATCTATGGAGAGATTTGAAAATGGCTGCCTAGAAATGATCAACAACCAACTTGACAGAACTTGAATATTTTTTTTTAACAATGATGTGCAAATATTGTACAATCCAGGCGTGTAAAGCTCTTAGAGACTTTCCCAGAAAGACTCACAGCTGTAATCACTGCCGGAGGGGATTCTAACATGTATTGACTCAGGGGTGTGAATACTTATGCAAATAAGATATTTCTGTATTTCATTTTCAATACATTTTCAAAAATGTCAAAAAACTGGTTTTCACTTTGTCATTATGGGGTATTGTGTGTAGATGGGTGAGATTATTTTTTTATTTCATACATTTTGATATCAGCCTGTAGCCAACAAAATGTGGAATAAGTCGGTATGAATACTTTCTGAAGGCACTATGTTCAAAATACATTCTCAGTATGCACAGTATTTCAATAGCATCTATCTAACATGCTGCTGACTATCAATTAGATTGTCAATTTCCATTTGTACACACTCTAGAGCACACTGTGTCTCTTCCCACCATGTCACTGCTGATATTTGGTTCCTCTCTTGTGCACCAGCAGTGTGTCTCCATTGTCTGTTTGTCTGCTTAATATGCAAAGGCTTTCATTCAGGGAGTCATTTTGGACCAGTGTAAACGAACCGGCCACAATGATTAGCTGGGGCTGGGTAGCAAGTGTCCATCGGTGCATCTAAGTACATTTTGAGCTCATCAACCCTCAGGGCCGGCCCTGAGACTGGTCTGTCAGGTCCACAGAGCATTCTTCAGACACACACTGTTTTTTCAAATTCCTAAACATTGCCATAAGTTTAAATATAAAAGTGAATCTACTCAAAAGGGATATTTGCATAGTTACTTTCATGCATGCATTAAGAGTCTAAAATGCCCTCGGTACATTAAATACATCTTTGATTCATACATGTATAGTATGGATATGCCTGTTTTAGATGGCTGGATTGATTCATTGATTACCTAGCTTTTTACCAGTGAGAAGCATTTCCACAAAAGATACAAACACAGTACATTGTCATAGCAACAGCATGTGAATGCGTTAGACAGTAGAGGGTCAGGTGGTTTGTGGATTTCTTGCCAATGGTGATGTTTTTTCATAATATCGATAAGAGAGGAGCCAGTGCCTGAATTTACAGCAAATGAGTAAAGTTGTCTGAATTTACACTGCTGTTTTGTTATTTTTTTTCTATATATGTTTACAAATCGTGCTTCAGGGTGGCACCATAAACGTCCACAGGAAAATAGCAGCCTTATTTATTGGAACATTTTAGCTTCAGTTCAATAGCAGTAGTCTGAGGGCTGGGATACTGAGGGAGTATCTGGAGGAGGAGGAGCCTGGCTTGGCGTCAGCTCCACTGACAAGATCTTATTTACCGTCCAGATCTATGACTCATTTTATGTACTTAATCGTAAAGCACTGAGATTTATCGAAGGGAACGGGACAGTGGGGAATACCCCAGGAGACACACTGATTGAGCCCCTTCTCCCCTGGCCTGCTTCTGGCTGCCTGGCTGTAGCAGGTATAACTGAACTGGAACATGTATGAGCCATTTCTGAGAAGATGGGAAGAGCATTTGACTGCAGATGAGGAAGTCCATATTTCTGGCAGATATGGACAGCTGATTTCTCATCTAATAAAGCAGAGGGTCGTAAAAATCGGATAGGTTTATGATGGGCTGCAGTGACCCCAGCAGTGCTAACAATGCATTGGCTAACTGGGCTGTCTGAGTGTGGGGTGCAGGGATGGGTGGATGACCACCGGACAGAATGCCCTACTTCCTGCCATTGTTAAAGTCATGTGTTTAGGCTACTATCTTCTCTGGTGGGCTTTCATTTCTGCAGACTGCAGGCCTCTCATCTGCACTATAAAATAAGGTCTTTGGATGATTGACTTTGTCTCATTGTTCTGGTTGTTTCATGGATGGAAAATGTAGATACTGTAAATTAGACTAGATTTACTACATGGAAATGTATAGAGAAATTGACTAACTCTGTATTCAGGAAGACATAAAACCAATGACTAAGACTTAAAGTAGCCTGGTCAATTCAATAAATGCTAGCAAGGGTTAGTCAACTTCCAGTTTGGGGCGGCAGGTAGCCTAGGGGTTAGAGTGTAGGGGCGGCAGGTAGCCTAGTGGTTAGAGTGTAGGGGCGGCAGGTAGCCTAGTGGTTAGAGTGTAGGGGCGGCAGGTAGCCTAGTGGTTAGAGTGTATGGGCGGCAGGTAGCCTAGTGATTAGAGTGTAGGGGCGGCAGGTAGCCTAATGGTTAGAGTGTAGGGGCGGCAGGTAGCCTAGTGGTTAGAGTGTAGGGGCTGCAGGTAGCCTAGTGATTAGAGTGTAGGGGCGGCAGGTAGCCTAGTGGTTAGAGTGTAGGGGCGGCAGGTAGCCTAGTGGTTAGAGTGTAGGGGCTGCAGGTAGCCTAGTGGTTAGAGTGTAGGGGCGGCAGGTAGCCTAGTGGTTAGAGTGTTGGACTTGCAACCGAAAGGCTGACAAGGTAAAATTCTGTCATCCTTCCCCTGAACAAGGCAGTTAACCCACTGTTCCTAGGCCGTCATTGAAAATAAGAATTTATTCTTAACTGGCTTGCCTAGTTAAATAAAGGTAAAATAAATAAATATAAATAAAACTTCCAACCTGTTCCATTCCATTCACTAGTTTGGTGTAATTTAGATCTGTCCACAAATTTAGTTTGAAAACATTGATTAAGTAATGTGTGAAAACGATTCACAGTGGCGTGACTCTCTCTCTATCATTCCATACTACAGTATGCCTAGTAGTGACGGGGGGAAAAATCGATACAGTTACATATCTGGATATTATTTTTGACGATATATCGTGTCTTTTTGACTATATTCTTTTTACGCTAGTTTGCTGTACCTGCACCAGAACACTAGTGTTTTTCCATCTTCTTTTTAAATAGTGAGCCAATTTGTTTTCAGCATTTTTATTTCCATGACTGATCAAAACTCATTTTCTCATGGCTCTCTCTTGTCTCTGCAGCAGACAAATAGTGAGTAATATGTTTGGAACATTGAATCTTAACAAAATCACAGTATCGAATCACGTTACATATAGAATCGTGAAAATCGCAACACATACCGTATTGGCACCTAAGTATCGTGATAATATCATATTGTGAGGTCCCTGGCAATTCCCAGCCCTAATGTCTAGTAGAAGTGTGAGATAGAACAATAGGGGTTATTGTAATACCGCCTTTGTTCTGACACGTGCTCTCTCAGACTCAGAGCCTATTTTCTATGCGTGCCGAAAATTAAAATTTAAATGTAATTGTTGTGCATGCTGTTTAATCCAATAACCATCTGATGTAACAAACTACTATAATATCTCTCAGCATACTTAATTGGACTGGACTTAGCCCTGTCACTTTTTATTAACCTCTGTTGCAAAGGGAGAAGGGCTTCACTAATCTGCCATTGTTGGGTTTGGCAGTCTGTAGCTAGTGCAAAACAGATTTGGCAGTCAGCACGAAAGTAAAGGCTTTATAATGACGATGGGGCCCAAACTGCTATTTGAGCTTATTAAATCTAATAATGTAATGGCGCTTTGAATTAGGAGGTGAATGGAAGGGGATTGTGGTGATCTGGCAGGGCTTATTTTGGGGGCTGGCTGAGGGTGGGTGTTCCCTTCCTGTGTTCCTTTCTCTACTACCATTTCGCCCACTTCTCCCACTCGAAATTGGCAAACAATTTAATCCCTAATGGCCTTTAAATCCGAATGTTGTGTCTGTTTGCTAAAATGTTTTGTCTGGTAGAGCCAGTATCCAGTGTATATGTTGGAGATAATTGTATTTTGTCTATTTTGGTAGTGTTGTATCAGAAATGATACATCAGCATTATGAGGAGGTGATTAACTGGGGGAATTCAGTCTCCTGTGACAAGCTGACCTCCTACTGTACACTACATTACAGCAAGGCAGCATCTGCAGCGTCATCACAGCACTTGACTCCTGTGTCCCCTCTGAATGCAATCCTGTAACTTCAACAGAAAGCTGATGGTCAGCTTGCATGCCCTCCTCCTCATCATCCACAGTGGACGAGGTCTCAGCTCGAGATAAAGCAGCAGTTATTTCTCATGTGCTTTGCTCATTTAGTCAGTTTGACTGTTCCACTTATTCAGTGGTTTCTGACTTGCTGAGCTTGAAGGGATCTGAGTGCCATTTCACAGTCAGATCTGAGTTGTGTTGATTGAATTAGACAAAGTCAGAAGATAACTAAGAACCGCAAGGCACTGCAAAACTGTCTGCTCCCAAACTGGTGAAAATGAGACGCTGGGTTATATCAGTTGACACCCTACCTCCTAGAGCTGGAGCCATTTCTCCCCTCCCTTTCATGTTTATCCAAATAGAATTAATCACAAACCCTAAAAATCCTGCTCCTGACAGTGCAAGACATTTGCAAAGCTTTGTTTCCTTCTTTCACATAAGCATTTTATGACTTTAAGCTTCCAACTGTAGTTTAGTATAAACACCAAAGAGGTGTATGTGTCAAAGTGGAATGTGCATGGTAAGTACAGCGCCAGGGCTGTTTCTTTCGCTACAGTGGCTTCAGAAAGTATTCACACTTTTTTCACATTTTATTATGTTACAGACGGAATTCAAAATGGATTAAATAGAGATTGTTTTGTTTCTGGCCTACACACAATACCTCATAATGTCAAAGTGGAATTATGTTTGTAGAAATTTTTACAAATTAATTAAAAATGAAAATGTGAAATATCTTGAGTCAATAAGTATTCAACCCCTTTGATATGGCAAGCCTAAATAAGTTCAGGAGTACACATTTGCTTAACAAGTCACATAATAAGTTGCATTGCCTCACTCTTTGTGAAATAATAGTGTTTAACATCATTTTTTTATGACTACATCATCTCTGTACCCCACACATACAATTATCTCCAAAGTCCCTCAGTCGAGCAGTGAATTTCAAACATAAAGACCAGGGAGGTTTTCCAATGCCTCTCAAAGAAGGGCACCTATTGGTAGATGGGTAAAAAAACAAAAACAAACAGACATTGAATATCCCTTTGAGCATGGTGAAGTTATTAATTACACTTTTGATGGTGTATCAATTCACCCAGTCACTACAAAGATACAGGCGTCCTTCCTAACTTAGTTGCCGGAGAGGAAGGAAACCGCTCAGGAATTTCATTCAGAGGCCAATGGTGACTTTAAAGCAGTTACAGAGTTTAATGGCTGTGGTAGGAGAGGATGGATCAACAACATTGTACTATACTGTAGTTCAAGGGGGGCAAAGTACTGCCCGCCGGGCACTTCAATCTGGCCCACGAGACATAATTTTTTATTTTCTTCATGGTATCCAATTGGTAGTTACAGTCTTGTCCCATCGCTGCAACTCCTGTGCGGACTCGGAAGAGGCGAAGGTTGAGTGCCGTGCGTCCTCAGAAACACGACCCAGCCAAGCTGCACTGCTTCTTGACACAATGCCCACTTAACCCGGAAGCCAGATGCACCAATGTGTCAGAGGAAACACCATACACCTGGCAACCATGTCAGCGTGCTGCCTAACCCGGACGACGCTGAGCCAATTGTGGGCCGCCTCATGGGGCTCCCAGTCACGGCCACCTGTGACATCCTGGGATCGAACCCGGGTCTGTAGTGACGCCTCAAGCACTGCGATACAGTGCCTTAGACCACTGCGCCACTCAGGAGGCCCCCGCAAATTGAATTTAACAAACAATTGGTCCCCCCAAAAATACGTCCCTCCGTTGAATTTCAAAATCCTGATGTGGCCCTCGAGCCAAAAAGTTTGCCCACCCCTGCTGTAGTTACTCCACAATACTAACCTAATTGACAGAGTGAAAAGAAAGAAGCCTGTACAGAATAAAAATAGTCCAAAACATGCATCCTGTTTGCAACAAGGCACTAAAGTAATACTGCAAAAAAATTGGCAAAGCAATTCACTTTTTGTCCTGAATATAAAGTGTTATGTTTGGGGCAAATCTAATACAACAAATTACTGAGTACCATTCTCTATATTTTCAATCATAGTGGTGGCTGCATCATGTTATGGGTATGCTTGTAATCGTTCAGGACTGGGGAGTTTTTCAGGATAAAAAAGAAATGGAATGGAGCTAAGCACACCCAAATCCTAGAGGAAAACCTGGTTCAGTCTGCGTTCCATCAGACACTGGGAGATGAATTCACCTTTCCGCAGGACAATAACCTAAAACAAAAACTCAAATCTACACAGGAGTTTCTTACCAAGAAGACAGTGAATGTTCCTGAGTGGCCGAGTTACAGATTTCACTTAAATCTACTTATAAAAATCTATGGCAAGATCTGAACATGGTTGTCTAGCAATGATCAACAACCAATTTGACAGAACTTGAAGAATTTTGAAAAGAATAATGGGCAACTGTTGCACAATCCAGGTGTATAATTCATACTGGTTATCGAACACTGACACCTCATCACATATCTCCTGGTTGTCACATACGCCCACTTTATGTAGCTTCACTGTGCACTGGTAATCTTTTCTGTCCTTGATAACAGATCATTGATGGTGACCGGCACAGATTTGATGCTTTCTGACCTTGATATCCTTGGCTATCCCTAGTCTTCTGCCTATTTGTTCATGAGCAACCAGACCTGGCCAGACCTTGTGTCTCACCAATAAACATATATATAAACTCAGCAAAAAAAGAAACGTTCTCTCACTGTCAACTGCGTTTATTTTCAGCAAACTTAACATGTGTAAATATTTGTATGAACATAACAAGATTCAACAACTGAGACATAAACTGAACAAGTTCCACAGACATGTGACTAACAGAAATTGAATAATGTGTCCCTGAACAAAGGGAGGTCAAAATCAAAAGTAACAGCCAGTATCTGGTGTGGCCAGATACTGCATTAAGTACTGCATTAAGTACTGCAGTGCATCTCCTCCTCATGGACTGCACCAGATTTGCCAGTTCTTGCTGTGCGATGTTACCCTACTCTTCCACCAAGGCATCTGCAAGTTCCCGGACATTTCTGGGGGGGAAAGGCCCTAGCCCTCACCCTCCGATCCAACAGGTCCCAGACATGCTCAATAGAATTGATATCCAGGCTCTTCGCTGACCATGGCAGAACACTGACATTCCTGTCTTTATAGGAAATCACGCACAGAACGACAGTATGGCTGGTGGCATTGTCATGCTGGAGGGTCAGCTCAGGATGAGTCTGCAGGAAGGGTACCACATGAGGGAGGAGGATGTCTTCCCTGTAACGTACAGCGTTGAGATTTCACTGCAATGACAACAAGCTCAGCCCGATGATGCTGTGACACACCGCCCCAGACCATGACGGACCCTCCACCCCCAAATCGATCCCGCGCCAGAGTACAGGCCTCGGTGTAAGGCTCATTCCTTCGACGATAAACGCAAATCCAACCATCACCCCTGGTGAGACAAAACCGCAACTCGTCAGTGAAGAGCACTTTTTGCCAGTCCTGTCTGGTCCAGCGATGGTGGGTTTGTGCCCATAGGCAACGTTGTTGCCGGTGATGTCTGGTGAGACCTGCCTTACAACAGGCCGACAAACCCTTAGTCCAGCCTCTCTCAGCCTATTGCGTACAGTCTGAGCACTGATGGAGGGATTGTGCGTTCTTAGTGTATCTCGGGCAGTTGTTGTTTCCATCCTGTACCTGCACCTGTACCGGTGTGATGTTCGGATGTACCGATCCTGTGCAGGTGTTGTTACACGGTCTGCCACTGCTAGGACGATCAGCTGTCCGTCCTGTCTCCCTGTAGCACTGTCTTAGGCGTCTCACAGTACGGACATTGCAATTTATTCCCCTGGCCACATCTGCAGTCCTCATGCCTCCTTGCAGCATGCCTAAGGCACGTTTTTCACAGATGAGCAGGGACCCTGGGCATCTTTCTTTTGGTGTTTTTCAGAGTCAGTAGAAAGGCCTCTTTAGTGTCCTAAGTTTTCATAACTGTGACCTTAATAGCCTACCGTCTGTAAGCAGTTAGTGTCTTAACGACCGTTCCACAGGTACATGTTCATTAATTGTTTATGGTTCATTGAACAAGCATAGGAAACAATGTTTAAGCCATTTACAATGAAGATCTGTGAAGTTATTTCGATTTTTACGAATTATCTTTGAAAGACAGGGTCCTGAAAAAGGGACGTTTCTTGGCTGATTTCTTTTGATTTTCCCATGATGTCAAGCAAAGAGGCACTTAGTTTGAAGGTAGTCTTTGAAATACATCCACAGGTACACCTCCAAATGACTCAAATGATATCAATTAGCCTATCAGAAGCTTCTGAAGCCATGACATCATTTTCTGGAATTTTCCAAGCTGTTTAAAGGCACAGTCAACTTAGTGTATGTAAACTTCTGACCCACTGGAATTGTGATACAGTGAATTATAAGTGAAATAATCTGTATGTAAACAATTTTTGGAAAAATGACTTGTGTCATGCACAAAGTAGATGTCCTAACCGACTTGCCAAAACTATAGTTTGTTAACAAGAAATTTGTGGAGTGGTTGAAAACGAGTTTTAATGACTCCAACCTAAGTGTATGTAAACTTCCGACTTCAACTGTATATATATTTTTTTGTGTGTATTTTACCCCCTTTTTCTCCCCAATTTCGATCTCGTCTCATCGCTGCAACTCCCCAATGGGCTGAGGAAGCGAACGTCGAGTCATGCGTCCTCCAAAACATGACTCGCAAAACCGCGCTTCTTAACACCCACCCGCTTAACCCGGAAGCCAGCCGCACCAATGTGTCAGAGGAAACACTGTTCACCTGACGACCGAGGTCAGCCTGCAGGCGCCCGGCCTGCCACAAGGAGTTGCTAGAGCGTGATGAGTCCCCCCGGCCAAACCTGGGTGTGTAGTGATGCCTCCAGCACTACGATGCAGTGCCTTAGACCACTGCGCCACTCTTGAGGCCCTCTATCCAGTTTTTCTGTCCCCAGTTGTTTTATGTTCATCCTGCTCTCTTATTGTCTTGACTTTACAGTTCTTCTTTGATACCGTGTTTATAAGACTCAAAACCTCACACACAGGAAACACAGACATGACGATTAACCACCCAAGCATCATTCTCTGAACTAGAGCCTTTTCCACCATATATGCAAAAGTTTGTGGACACCCTTTCAAATTAGTCAATTCAGCCATTTCAGCTTCAGCCGTTGCTGACAGATGTATAAGATCAAGCACAGCCATGCAATCTCTATAGACAAACATTGGCAGTAGAGTGGCCTTACTGAAAAGCTCAGTGACTTTCAACGTGGCATCGTCATAGGATGTCACCTTTCCAATTAGTCAGTTTATCAAATTTCTGCCCTGCTGGAGCTGCCCCGGTCAACTGTAAGTGCTGTTATTGTGAAGTGGAAACTACTAGGAGCAACAGGCTCAGGCGCGAAGTGTAGGCCACACAAGCTCACATAGCTGGACCGCCGAGTGCGAAGCACGTAGCGTGTAAAAGTCGTTTGTCCTCAGTTGCAACACAAGAACTGTTCGTCGGGATCTTCATGAAATGGGTTTCCATGGCCGAGTAGCCGCACACAAGCCTACGATTACCATGTGCAATGCCAATGCCAAGAAACGTGTTCTTTGGAGTGAGGAATCATGCTTCACCATCTGCCTGCCCGACGGACGAATCTGTGTGTGTGGTTGGCGGATGCCAGGAGAACGCTACCTGCCAAATACATAATGCCAACTGTAAAGTTTGGTGGAGGAGGAATAAAGGTCTGGGGCTGTTTTTCATGGTCGGACTAGCCCCTTAGTTCCAGTGAAGGGAAATCTTAATGCTACATCATACAATAACATTCTAGACGAAAGCGAGGTCCATACAGAAATGGCTTGTCAAGATCGGTTTGGAAGAACTTGACTGGCCTGCACAGAGCCCTGACCTCAACCCCCTCGACCACCTTTGGGATGAATTTGAAAGCCAAATACGAGCCAGGCCTTATCGCTCAACATCAGTGCCCAACCACACTAATGCTCTTGTGGCTGCATGGAAGCAAGTCCCTGCAGCAATGGTCCAACATCTACTGGATAGCTTTCACAGAACATTGGAGGCTGTTATTGGAGCAAAGGGGGAACCAACTCCATATTATTGCCCATGATTTTGGAATGAGATGTTCGACGAGCAAGTGTCCACATACTTTTGTGTATTACATCCATAGTCCATTCTTCAACACAGAGAAGTCCCATGCAATTCAGTCCCTTCCCAAAACCCCCGAGTTTCTTGTATCAATAAGCCAAAAGGTGAGGCATAATGAACAGCTGCTACTTGACTGAAAAACAAATACTTTCCTGTGTTTAATGTAGAGCACAGGAGCTGCTCAATTAAATGTCAGTCTTGTTTTCTGGGATGAATCGTATTTTTGAGAAGTCGTTTATGTACCGGGAAAGGGAATAGGACAGTTGTCTGAGGCTTGGTCTTTATGTCTGATGATAATCTATTGATACCTCTTCTAGACTCTCACTCACCATCTGTCTATTTCATGCACTTGGTTTATGGATAGGGATGTTGTTCCCTCTCTTATATTTGCTGCTTTTTATATTTGGAATGGAACAGGGGATTGTAACTTACAGTATCACGAGAGGTGAAAAAGGGTGTGTGTTTGTTTGTGAAAAGGAGGTTCCCTGTGCAGAGCCCCTTGGAGGGCGGGAATGCAGTGGAATACGACATGTCAAAGGCTAATTTCCACAGCCACTCACGGACGCCCATCTTTCACCGTCAAGTGGCAAGCGTGGAGAGTGGCTTGCACGTTGTCATGGATACTAAAGCATGGGACCCCAGAGACGCGGAGCAGGGAGGCGAATGGCCGCCCTACGTATAGGATTCCTGTCAGGTCTGCCCTGATACAGGGCATTGATGGACCATTTGTCATACTGTAATTGTTCCAGCAAACACGGAATACCCACTAGTATAAACAGTGGTGTACCCACTAGTATAAACAGTGGTGTACCCACTAGTATAAACAGTGGTGTACCCACTAGTATAAACAGTGGTGTACCCACTAGTATAAACAGTGGTGTACCCACTAGTATAAACGCGAGGAAATGGGTAGGGGATGCTGTTATACAATGCCTGCAGCTCTCACTTAAAGAGACAATGCCTCTGTCCTGTTGTCCAGGCCGGCCGGACTGATTAGACCGGAAATAGTGGGGGTTGTGAAAAGAAAGAGAAAAGAGGAAAGAGGAAAAGAAAGAAAGCCAATCATAAAGCAAACGGCAGTCACTTCTCTGTATCGATGTGGCTAGGCGGGGGTGAAGCAGGCTGAGAAGTGTTGACAGCCTGGGGAACAACAGTGGTGGGGTTGGGAGTGATTCGTTCTCTCGCCCCTCTTTATTCTACCAGTGAAATGCTGTGGGAGAATGCTTGTCCAAGATAACAAAATAAGCCGGGCAGAAGTGTAGATTCATGGCCGGGACTAGCAGTTCTCTCTTTGAGCCCTGGAGACGGCCAGACTCCTGCGTTGAGTACAAATGACACTGGGTACAAAGGTATTATTTGTTCGGCCCTGTACTGGCACGGCTCCTGTGTTTCTGGTAATGCTGTTGGGATAAATCTAGTAGTATCTCCCTGATGGATGGGTCTCCGTCTTGGCTTCCCCAGTAAGGAGGAGGATCTCTGGATCAGATATGCAGACTGCAGGGCTCTGGGATCACCCAGGTCATATCCCTGGATTCCTAGTTCAAGTTGAATTAGCATGTTGAACCCCCTTCCCATCTTGCTTTCATAGGTCATAATTCTGTGAAACCTGGACAGATCCTTCTGGAGTTAATGTGAGTACCATGACTCCAGCTGGAGAGAATAGTTTAGGACCTGTCGACAACACATCAAATGAATTATTCATGTAGTCCTTTTTTAAATGTTTTCTCTTCAATTGAACCTTTTAATTTCACTTTATTTAACATATTGGTAGTAAAAAACCCAAGTCTGGAACTCTTTCCAAATGTTTCCTTCATAATTGAATCCTTTGCCCTCTTTTCACTTCTTCTTCTTAAAATTCGGGGTGTGTTTCCCTGAGAGTGTGTTCAGTTTTCCCCTGCCCTTGTACCCCAATTATTGTGATTGTTAAGCAGTAAGTGCTAACGTCAGGAGGTGATGTGTCTATCAGTTCAGCCTGGATCCCAGAGACCTGTGGTTTGGCATGGTGAGATGAGTGTTCATGGGTTCTCTACTGAAGGACTTCACCCCACTGGCTGGGCCCTGACACGGTGTGACGCGCCCAGCACTTTAGCGTAACCTGGCTGCTCACCTCCAGCCTGATGGACAGATTAAAGGACCATTAAGCATAATTACTGTTTCAGTTGGAGAGGCGAACTCACTCTGTCAGAAATGGTTACAAATTGTTGCCCTCCTGCCCCCTCTGCCTCTTAAATTCTGAATTTCATTAGATCCATCTTTTACTGTGAACAAGTTTGAACTTTTGACAGGGGAAAGAGGGTGTGGTGGTGTGGAAATGGAATCTTCAGTGCTGTCTACTCAAAGTGTAAGGTGTGCTAAAGATGTATTTTTTTTACTGTAGCTAAAGGCATTTAAAAAATACAATTTATCTGTTTTCCCACTGAATCCAATTGTGACATGCCCAGTCAAATTGTAGTTGATGGCTGCGGAGAAGACGGTGACAGGTAGTTGATGTGATCCAATGTGCTGCTGTTTGTGTTGTGCCTTGCTGTCTGTCTATCTGTCTGTCTGATTATGTAAAATGTGGTGATGTTGGTGCAACATTGGCTTGGTGTTACAGTGGTGTGCCAGTGTGTTGTCAGATCTGTGTGTGTGTATGTGCAGCAGAGGCTGGTAATGTACTCATCTCTGTATCCATAAGAAAACCCACACTACCGCCCAAGGGAAATTGGTCGATGCCATCGTCTCAGCGGGAGGCCCAGGCGGCAGACAAAGTTTTCAGTTTTACGTCAACAGTAATGTTTATTGTAAAACCTCCTTTACAGTAACCTTCCCCTCTCTCTCCCCTTTCCTCCTCATTTGGGGCGATTATTACACCCATGGTGAGAACAAACAGTTTCTCTACTTAATAATTCACATCACTTTCATCTGATATTCAGTTACCATGGGCAATTTAGTAGTTGAATAATTTTGTGAAAAATTCATTTATTATCGCCGTGCGTTATGAATCTGGAGAGACGGAGAGTGGATGGTGGAGGATTTTAAATTGCGTCTGGAGCGAGGGATCCAGGGGAAGGTAATGTGTTCTAATGTTCTCAGCCATATGCATTGTTTTCAGGGCTCATCGGTTTTACATCGATTCCCACTGAAGTGTTTAATTGCATCATGAATATGA
Source organism: Salvelinus fontinalis (assembly GCF_029448725.1). Classification (NCBI taxonomy): domain Eukaryota; kingdom Metazoa; phylum Chordata; class Actinopteri; order Salmoniformes; family Salmonidae; genus Salvelinus; species Salvelinus fontinalis. Next base: position 12,065,379 of record NC_074692.1, read on the forward strand.
TCTAATTTAGTTCTTTTCTTGGAAACTGGAGCACTCTCCGCCAATGATGTACGGATTTGACAGCGCCACATAAGGATGTATTTTATATGGAATGTAAATTATAGTGTTAAATTAGCCCGGAAAGATAACTAGCTGGCACGGGGGAATGGACTCAACAGTTTAATTTAGTGTGAAAAGGCCGTGAAGAGGATAAATCACCTGTCTCTCTCTCCTCTTTACCACGGCATCTCAGGTTTGAATGATTTCCCTTCCATTTTAATATTGTATCTCTCTTGTATTTCACTGTTGATGCTGCAGGAGTTCTTGGGAAGTTCAAAAGTTATGTGTTTTTTTTCAGCGTGCTGCCGTCTGGTCGTAGTCAGAACATCAGCTGACTGCTGCCGTCTGGTCATAGTCAGAACATCTGCTAAGTGATCTCAGACCTTGAATTCTACAGGTCAGTCCCTCTGTTCACTGGTGGGCTGCATTGACATATACATGTTATGTCATTTTACACCAGTGATCCAAGGGCTTGCAGGGTCTAGACGATAATGGCCCAAACTCAGATATTGTCTATTTGTACTGAACAAAAATATAAACGCAACATGCAACAATTTCAAATATTTTACAGTTCATATGAGGAAATCAGTCAATTGAAATAAATTCATTAGGCCTTAATCTATGGATGTCACATGATTGGGAATACAGATATGCATCTGTTGGTCACATATACCTTTCAAAAAAAGTTGTGGCGTGGATCAGAAAACCACTCACTATCGGGTGTGACCACCATTTGCCTCATGGAGCGCGACACATCTTCTTCGCATAGATTTGATCAGGCTATTGATTGTGAAGTTGCTGGATATTAGCAGGAACTTAAACATGCTGTTGGACACATCGATCCAGAGCATCCCAAACATGCTCAATGGGTGACAAGTCTGGTGAGTATGCAGGCCATGGAAGAACTGGGACATTTTCAGCTTTCAGGATGTGTGTACATCCTGTGCATTATCATGCTGAAACATGACGTGATGGCAGTGGATGAATGGCACAACAATGGGCCTCAGGATCTCGTCACGGTATCTCTGTGCATTCAAATTACCATCGATAAAATGCAATTGTTCGTTGTCCATAGCTTATGCCTGCGCATACCATAACCCTACCACCACCATGGGGCAAACCGCTTGCCCACACAACGCCTTACATGTGGTCTGCGTTTCTGAGGCTGGTTGGACGTACTGCCAAATTCTCTAAAACTATGCTGAAGGGGGCTTATGGTAAAGAAATGAGCATTCCATTCTCTGGCAACAGCTCTGGTAAACATTCTTGCAGTCAGCATGCCAATTGCATTCTCCCTCAAAACTTGAGACATCTGTGGCATTGTGTTGTGTGACAAAACTGCACATTTTAGAGTGGCCTTTTATTGTCCCCAGCACAAGGTGCACCTGTGTAATGGTCATGCCGTTTAATCAGCTTCTTGATATGCCACACCTGTCAGGTGGATGGATTATCTTGGTAAAGGAGATATGCTTACTAACAGGGATGTAAACACATTTGTGCACAAAATTTGAGACAAATAAGCTTTTTATGCATATGGAGCTTTTCAGGGATCTTTTATTGTAGCTCATGAAACACGTGACCAAAACATTACATGTTGCGTTTTATATTTTTGTTCAGTGTACAATCAGTCCTAGCCACTTGCATTTCCCCTTTTCATTCTTCCCCTTACTATTCCTTCTCTACTCCTTCCCTCAACATCCTATTCTGAGTAAGCACAAGAGCAGGTGAATAAGTGCAGGGCTTTGAAACACATTCTTTTAGGTGGGTATTCATGGAGCATTGTGGGTATTCAAGGGCGTGTGAAGGAGCTCTCACAGTTTCCCGTCTTCTGTACTCAAGTGTTTGTCTGAGTGCCCTGCCACTACACTGACTTACCCTGAATGACCCAAATGGACCAGTGTTCCTCCGATCCCCCCCTCCAGTCATCACTATCTTGCTTGTCCCTTTTCATTGATAAAAACTAACAGAAACATTCAGCCCAATAGACAGGTTTGATGTGAGAACTTGCTGTGCCTGGTGTTCCCAGAGAGGAGGGGAGCCTGGTCTTGATATTGTCATGGGACAAAAGTCAACCTGTCTTCATCCCCCTGGACGAGTGTTGGGAACAAGATAGAGACAGAGCAATTCCCAGCAACAGAAGTCTTACCACGGAACAAGATTAGCTCATTATTAAACTTCATGTGACCCAACCTCCTTCCAAGGGCATCTCAGATAGTATTAGTGTGACGTGTCATCAAAGTAGTCCTCTCTCACCTGAGTATGATGATTCAGTATGGTGGTTGACATGTTAACACCTTCCTAATATGGAGTTGCATCCTCTTCTGCCCTGAACAGCCTCAATTCGTCGGGGCATGGACTCTACAAGGTGTCGAGAGCATTACACAGGGAAGCGGGCCCATGTTGACTCCAATGCTTCCCACAGTTGTGTCAAGTTGGCTGGATGGAGTCCTTTGGGTGGTGGACCATTCTTGATACACATGGGAAACTGTTGAGTGGGAAAAACCCAGCAGCGTTGCAGTTCTTGACACACTCAAACCGGTGCGCCTTGGCACCTACTACCATACCCTGTTCAAAGGTACTTACAATGCATTCGGAAGTATTCAGACCCCTTGACTTTTTCCACATTTTGTTACTTTACAGCCTTATTCTTAAATGGATTAAATAGTTTTTTTACCTCATCAAACTACACACAATACCCCAAAATGACAAAGCAAAAAAAGTTGTTATATTTTGCAAATGTATAAAATATATATAACATTTACATAAGTATTCAGAACCTTTACTCAGTACTCTGTTGAAGCACCTTTTTCAGCGATTACAGCCTCGAGTCTTCTTGGGTATTACACTACAAGCTTGGCACACCTGTACTTGGGGAGTTTCTCCCATTCTTCTTCGCAGATCCTCTCAAGCTCTGTCAGGTTGGATGGGGAGCGTCGCTGCACAGCTTTTTTCAGGTCTCTCCAGAGATGTTCGATCGGGTTCAAGTCCAGGCTCTGGCTGGGCAACTCAAGGACATTCAGAGACTTGTCCCGAAGCCACTCATGCGTTGTCTTGGCTGTGTGCTTAGGGTCGTAGTTCTATTGGAAGGTGAACCTTTACCCCAGTCTGAGGTCCTGAACGCTCTGAAGCAGGTTTTCATCAATAATCTCTGTACTTTGCTCTGTTCATCTTTCCCTCGATCCTGACTAGTCTCCCTGCCACTGAAAAACCTCCCCACAGTATTATGCGGCCACCACCATGCTTCACCATAGAGATGGTGCCAGGTTTCTTCCAGACGTAACGCTTAGCATTCAGGCCAGAGTTCAAAGAGTTCAATCTTGGTTTCATCAGACCAGAGAATGTTGTTTCTCATGGTCTGAGAGTCTTAGGTTCATTTTGGCAAACTCCAAGCAGGCTGTCATGTGCCTTTTTTGCTGAGGAGGTGCTTCCGTCTGGCCACTCTACCATAAAGGCCTGATTGGTGGAGTGCTGCAGAGATGGTTGTCTTTCTGGAAGGTTCTCCCATCTCCACAGACAAACTCCAGAGCTCTGTCAGAGTGACCATCGGGTTCTTGATCACCTCCCTGATCAAGGCCCTTCACCCCCGATTGCTCGGTTTGGCCGGGCGGACAGTTCTAGGAAGAACTTCTTCTATTTAAGAATGATTGAGGCCACTGTGCTCTTGGGGACCTTCAATGCTGCAGACATTTTTTGATGAGGATCAATGGAAACAAGATGCACCTGAGCTCAATTTCGAGTCTCATAGCAAAGGGTCTGATTACTAATGTAAATAAGGTATTTCTGTTTTTTTATTTGTAAATGTGCAAAAATGTATTAACCTGTTTTCGCTTTGATTATGGGGTATTGTGTGTAGATTGATGAGGATTATGTGTTATTTTTTCCATTTTAGAATAAGGCTGTAACATAACAAAATGTGAATACTTTCCCGAATGCACTGTACATATTTTGTGTTGCCCATTCACCCTCTGAATGGCACACCATACACAATCCATATCTCAATTGTCTCAAGGCTTAAAAATCCGCCTTTAACCTGGCTCCTCTCGTTCATCTACACTGACAGAAGTGGATTTAACAAGTGACATCCATAGGGGATCATAACTTTCACCTGGATTCACCTGGTCAGTCTATCTATGTCATGGAAAGAGTAGGTGTTCCTAATGTTTTGTACACTCAGTGTATGTCTAGCCCTGTCTTATGTCTAGCCCTAAACCATGTACTATTGGTTGAAGCTATGTCTTTCCTTCATCACGTACTATTGGGGGTAGGTACAGTATGTCCACAGGCATTACTCACCCAGTATTGCTGATTCTGACAGTTCACCAGAGAAAAGGGCCCTTAAATGATCAAGAGGGGCTGTTGTTGTTTTCCTTTTTGTTTCCTTCCAGATGTGGGGGGGCATTTGAGGGATTGGTATGTTAAATGAGCTATGGGAGGTCTGCTGAGGTGTTTTTTTGGAGTTCAGTCATACGAGAATTGCTATGTTGGCCGTTTGAGGCAGCTGTGTGAAGTCATTTTCCAGGAGCGCAAGCGGGAGAGAGGTGCGGATTAGGCAGCGCCTCTGAGCCGGAACAAGTCTGTCTGGAAAGGGATGAAGGCTACAAACCATAGATCTAATTCCCCGCTCACAGTGCTAGACAGCAGAGGCACTCACACACCCAGTGTGAATTAGGCCATTTGTTCCCCTCCCAGTCTGAGCCGATTGTGCTGTAGCACAGGAGCCGCCTGACACAGAGAATCTGACAGGTTTTTCACATCCTGGTCTTTCTCCTGATTTTCCACTGTTTATGTTTCCAACCGAGCTCCTGTCTCCACTTCGCGTGCTTCAGGTCTTCATTATTGCTGACATTAACATGAACACACAGCGGAAAACAGGCTGCAACGTTGTGTTGTAGGGGGAGAAAGAGCGTTCTACTGGCGGTGCAGAAAATGTGTGCACATGTGGCCCCATTGATTACGTGTTTGAAACTCCAATGCTGAGAAGTTCAGGCCTTTTTAATGTCAGTAATGCTTTGCCTCAGGTCATGCGATAGCCTTAAGGTTTAGGGAGGGTTCACAAGACTGTTTGCAGGTCACAATACCCTTCTTCCCCAATCCTACATTCCAAACACACTCTCTCTAACAAACACACACACAGCCCTGACCCCCAGAGCCATGTTGTAGTGTGGGAGATCAATGTCGCTGACCGAAATAGATTTTATCCCCCTTCCCTTCCCTTTCCTCTGATTGGGGACAGTCTGCTAATGGCTCAATCTCTGTTTGGTTGTTGGGTCGAGAACTGTTAACAAAGCAGCTACATTTCATGACCTGTAAATGTAACATGCATGTGTGTGTTTTGTTTGGGGCCTGCTACTGTGAATGTTTCCTCAGGTAGCCCTCAGACAGTTTCTATGTCAGGATTGTATCTTGATTTTCGATATTGCATGTAGTATTCAAAACAGGAGCTAAATAGCAACCTGAATGTTTTGAGAAGTGTAAAAGGTTGTGTGACGACTGAGTGATGGAGTTGTACATACCTGTCCCCTGCTCTCTCCACTCTGTGTGCCCAGTAATGAGCTGTATCACATGCTCTGTGGTGGGCATGTCTTGTGTTCCCGAAGCTGCATTCAATCTCTTCTTAGCAAACCGGTAACATTCTCAGAACATTAGCTAAAATTCCCAATAAGTTCTTGTTTTATCTAACATTAGAATGATAACATAACAAAAACGTTCAAAGGAAAATGTTTAAAATAAAATATCCTTGGATTGTTCTCCTAACATTCATTAAAATGTTGTGCACAGCATCTGTAACAACCACCACAGAACATTCCCCAAAAGTTATCATTAGGTTTCCAGGTAATGTAATAACACAATGTACCACTAATGTTTAACCATCAAAACAAAACTGGTTCCGTGAAATTTCCCATAACATTCATTAGGTCCCGGCAAATGTTCTCTGAAAGGTGAATTTGTCTCACAGTGTCTGTTGGAAAGCAGACTCAACCAGGTTTTCCTCTAGGAGTTTGCCTGTGCTTAGCTCTATTCCACGTTTTTTTATGGTAAAAAAAACTCCCTAGTCCTTGCCGATGACAAGTAGACCCATAACATGATGCAGCCACCACCATGCTTGAAAATATGAAGAGTGCTACACAGTGATGTGTTGTGTTGGATTTCCCCAAACATAACACTTTGTATTCAGGACATAAAGGTAATTCCTTTGCCACATTTTTTGTAGTTTTATTTTAGTGCCTTATTGCAAACAGCATACATGTTTTGGAATATTTTGTACTCTGTACAGGCTTCCTTAATTTCACTCTGTCATTTAGGTTAGTATTGTGGAGTAACTACAGTGTTGTTGATCAATCCTCAGTTTTCTCCTATCACAAATAGTAAACTCCGTAACTGTTTTAAAGTCACCATTTCCCTTATGGTGAAATCCATGAGCGGTTTCCGACAAATTAGTTAGGAAGGACACCTGTACCAGTCAAAAGTTTTAGAACACCTACTCATTCAAGGGTTTTAATATTTTTAATATTATCCACATTGTAGAATAATAGTGAAGACATCAAAACTATAAAATAACACATGGAATCATGTAGTAACCAAAAAAGTGTTAAACAAATCCAAATATATTTTCTTTTTAAGATACTTCAAATAGCCACCCTTTGCTTTGATGACAGCTTTGCACATTCTTGGCCTTCTCCCACCAGCTTCACCTGGAATGCTTTTCCAACAGTCTTGAAGGAGTTCCCACATATGCTGAGCACTTGTTGGCTGCTTTTCCTTCACTCTGCGGTCCGACTCATCCAAAATCATCTCACTTTGGTTGAGGTTGGGTGATTGTGGAGGCCAGGTCATCTGATGCAGCACTCCATCACTCTCCTTCTTGGTCAAATAACCCTTACACAGCCTGGAGGTGTGTTCGGTCATTGTTTTGTTGAAAAACAAATGATAGTCCCACTAAGCCCAAACCAAATGGAATCACTGCAGAATGCCGTGGTAGCCATGCTGGTTAAGTGTGCCTTCAATTCTAAATAAATCACTGACAGTGTCACCAGCAAAGCACCTCCACACCATAACACCTCCTCCTCCGTGCTTTACGGTGGGAAATACACATGCGGAGATCATCCATTCACCCACACCACAAAGACACGGCTGTTGGAACCAAAAATCTCCAATTTGGACTCCAGACCACAGGAGAAATTTCCACTGGTCTAATGTTCATTGCTCATGTTTCTTGGCCCAGGCAAGTCTCTTCTTCTTATTGGTGTTTTGATTTGTTTAACACTTTTTTTGGTTACTACATGATTCCATGTATGATTACTACATGATTACTACATGACTACATGATTACTACATGATTACTACATGATTCCAACCAAACTTTGCAGGTTCAAAGCTCACATGTGGAGATTGTCAACATATGAAGTGTACAAATATAGGTGTATTTGTCACGTTCCTGACCTATTTTCTGTTATTTTGAATGTGTTTAGTTGGTCAGGGCGTGAGTTGGGGTGGGCATTCTATGTTTTGTGTTTCTATGTGTAGGTCATTTGTAATTAGCCTTATATTGTTCTCAATCAGAGACAGGTGTTTGACTTTTCCTCTGATTGAGAACCATATAAAGGTAGGCTGTTCACACTGTTTGTTTGTGGGTGGTTGTCTCCTGTGTCTGTGTATGTGCACCACACGGGACTGTTTCGTTTTGTTGTTCGTGTTTGTAGTCTGTTCCTGTTCATGAGTTCTTCGTGTATTTATGTAAGTTCCATGTTCAGGTCTGTCTACGTCGTTTTGTTATTTTGATAATCCTTTCAAGTGTTTATCGTGTTTCGTTTTTTTCTTTAATAAATTCGTTATGTCAAACTTTCATGCTGCGCTTTGGTCCAATCCCTACTCCTCCTCTTCGGACGAAGAGGAGGAGGACAACCGTTACAGTATTTGTATGATTCAAATGCTGTTAAAATGTCCTGTGAATGAAATTAAAATACAATGTTTCCTAGATCAGCTACAACACTGTCCTCAAATGTTAAACCTAAAACGCATATGCTATGAATGTCATAAAAACGGACTTATTTGGAAATTGTGTAACAATGTGCAACATTGTGGGATTGTTCTGTGCAATACAAACAAGAATATTCTTACAACATCCCTAACAACTCCCATAACTTAATTAAATGTTCTGGGAACCTTTTAAAGAACTTATACCAGGTGTTCTGTCAACATTCTTACAATATTATTGGAATGTGCAACTTAATTATTAAACATTGTATGAATGTCATCACAACTGAGCATATTCTGTGTTTTGGGAACCTATCTCTTGTAATGCACCCATACACAACCTAATTAAATGTTCCGGGAAGCTTTTAAAGAACTCAGAAAGGCTGTTCTGTCAACATTCTTGCAATATTTTAGGAATGTTTTGTGCACCCTGATAAAAACATTATCTGAATTTCAGCACAACCGGACAGTTTTAATGTTTCTGTGAACATTCTTGTAACATTAGGTGAATGTTTTTTTCACCCTAAAAGAAACATTGTAGAATCATCCACACAACTGGATAGTTTTTGTGTTGTGGGAACATATCTTTTGTGATGTCTCCACAATATTCCCACAAGACTGTTCCCACAACGAAAGATTCTGGGAAACTTTTAAAGAACAGATGAAATGGGTTCGAGGAACGTTCTTGTAACATCAGGTGAATGTTTTTGCACCCTAAAAGAAACATTGTAGAATCATCCGCACAACTGCACAATTGTGTAGTTGTGCGGATGATTCTACAATGTTGTGTTATGAGAACATTTGCCGCAACGTAACAAATGTTCTGAGAACTTTCACAGAACCAATTTTGGTTTGGTGGGTTTGCTCTGAATGGAGGGAAAGGCTCTTTGTGTGTCTTTGAGAAGCAGTGAATTGAAACAGTGTGCACTGAGTGAAGCTGATGAAGAGAGAGCCAGTCCTGAGAGGTACATGTAGATGCCTGGCAGGCAAGTTTGTGTGTGTGTGTGTGTGTGTGTGTATGTGTGTATGTGTGTGTGTGTGTGTGTGTGTGTGTGTGTGTGTGTGTGTGTGTGTGTGTGTGTGTGTGTGTGTGTGTGTGTGTGTGTGTGTGTACAAGTGAGTGCGTGTGTGGGTGCGTGTGTGAGTGCACTTCTGCACATATGTCTGTGTGAATGCATGTCCTTGTGTGTCAAGAAATGTGCTGCCTAGTTGGGTGTGTATTGAATTAGTCTTTTTATTCAGTTTTCTTACCCTGCATTTCCAAAGGGTCTGCCAAAAATACTGTATGAATGAAAACCCACTCTAGCCTGCTCGTTCATCATTTGAGAGACTTATTGTGCTGTCATTGTGACCCATTACAGGGACTGGTGAAGGACCTAGTAATAGGCTAAGTGATTTTATGAGCCAATGTCATAGGCTCAAGTCTTATATTGTTTTCCAGGAATGCATTTTCCCCTTAAATGGCAACAAACTACATTTGCACTTAAAACATATTCTTTAATCTTCTGTTATTTTACATACAAATTGCATCCTGGGCGATGCATTTATCATTGCTCATATCCACCCTGCTCCTAAATGAAAAATGTATCTGAAATGAATAATGGATCTCTTGCTAGTATAATTTTCTGTTACTTGAATATAGTCAGGTTTCTTCCCATGCATTATTTTCCAAATGTTCTTCCTAGTTGCCTGGAAGAGGTTCTGATTTGGGAGGAGATGTTATGAAGGAAATACCAATGAAGTGTAGTTATTGTGTGAAGTGTAGTTATTGTGTGAAGTGTAGAGATGAGGATTTTAGAAAGAGAAAGCTCCTCTTAAATAAGTCTGCAGGGAAGTTTGCCATCTTCTCTGTCTGCCATCATGACCCTGGTTGTGGTCCTCCGTTCTACAGTATTTTGAAATGGTGTTTTGGGATGTTTCTGTTGTGTATGGGAAGCTTCTGGATGTGTACTTAGTCATACATAATAGGGTTGTGGGTGGGTATTCACAGGTGGCTTATAGATGGTAGAGCTGGGATGGGCAGTTGTCCTTTGGGAGGCTATAGGTGGGCAGTGTAGTGTGAAGTTAGCAGAGTTTGGGTTGAGTACCCTGGCCCTGTGTCTTTATCTCTAATTACATGGTGGAGCTTAGGCGATTGGGCAGAATATCTACAGGGACAAGGTGTTCTGGTGCTCCAGCCCCCACAGTGCTCCAGGCAGCAGGCAGAGAGGCAGATGTCAAGGTCTGGGAGTGTGAAGCAGAACCAGACCTCGTCATGCTATAATCCCACCACAGACGTTCTCCCCAGGGACCAGGGTTGGTGTTCCTTCCTCTCCTCTACGGTTCTACGGCCTGGCTGCCTGGCGTACTCCACCGAGAAGCCTGCTGAGGCGCTGGGAGAGGCAGCCCGCTCTGTCGTGCTCTAGTTGTTATTGTCAGTTTGTCGTCCCTAAAGTTTCCAGCATATCCTAGGAGACATCCTGACACTCAGTTGCAGATGGGAGCCAGTGGACCATGGCAGTTTGTGTCACATTGTGTATTGGAATTCACAGTTGGAATGAAATATGAAACAAATATGTTATTATACTTATCTTCTTCCGAATTCACTCGTCTATAATTTACCTTCAACACCTCCCTCCTGCTTTCATCTCAACCTTGGCAGGATTATGTGATGATATACATGATTTGTCTGAGACATTGTGAAGGTCAATTTATTTTACTCAGGCTGGGTACGGCTAATGGCAATGTCTACAGTGATGCTGCTGGTTAATATACTTGTTGACTATTAACTGACTGGTCCAATTTACAGTAATAACAATAATTGCTTCTTGAAAAGAGGGCATTTTTGTCCTCTGCTGTGATGATGATGATGTTTGGCTTCGCCATAAAGAAGAACAGAGAACATACCTCAGCACAAATGAAGAGGGCAAGTTTAATCTGTAAAAATCTATAAGAAGACGCATGTTGGGTCAACAGCCCCGGTGTTTGATGGGTAAACGGACAGTTAAATGGATGAGAGACATTCATCTTTCTTTAGGCAAATTGGTCTGCTAGAGCTGGACTAATTGATTGATTGTGTGACTTGCTGATACAATCAAAGCTATGGCCTGATTTATGGCGATAAATCGATTGATTAATAAGGTTTCTTGTGATGGAGGGGCGACCCTGCGATGGCGGTAAAGAGTGGGGGAAAGACACCTCCAAGTCATACATCCATCGTGGAGCCGACAGGCATGTGGGTTTAGTGTGGTAATGAGAGCAGCCCAGATCTCCCTGCTGACATTTACAAAGTGCTGGCTGCCTCTGACCCGCTCCCTAGATTAACCTGCACTTGCTCACATGAGCACTGATGATATTAAAAAGATAGAGAGGGACAGATGGGGGTGAAGTGTGAAAATAATTAAGTGTGACTTTTTCGGTTCACTGTTTGCATACATCGTTAGGGGAAGACAAAAAATCTATTGCACATTCCAGAGTAAATAAAAACAAATATCTTCAGCAGGGTAATACGTGTTCTCTTGTTGACTCTCTCCACATTACATTTAGCTGGGTGTTTAAATGCTGATTTACAGCAAGATGGAGTCCATTCCCTCCACTTGCCTGTCTGCCTGTTCGGAATATGAAATGGAAGTTAACCACTGTGAATCTCCAGTGTGGGGAGGAGGGTTCTGGACGTGTGGGCAGTGTAGCATCAAATAGATTGTGTTTTCTCCCGTGTAAACGCCTAATGTGTGCCGAGTGCTATGACACAGATGAATGTAAAGAATTTGCTGTAAAGACTTTACGGCCCTTTTGAGAGACATGGCTGGGAACTGACTGTGTGGAACCCAATCCACACCCCCCTGCACACACACACACAGTACACACATACACACAGTACACACATACACACACACACACATACATACATGCATACATACATACATACATACATACATACATACATACATACATACATACATACATACATACATTAAGTGGACAACACATTAGGAACTCCTTCCTGATTTTGATTTAAAAAAAACTTTTGCCCTCAGAACATCCTCAATTCGTCAGGGCATGGACTCTATAAGGTGACTAAAGTGTTCCACAAGGATGCTGGCCCATGTTGACTCCAATGCTTCCCACAGTGGGTCAAGTTGGCTGGATGTCCTTTGGGTGGTGAACCATTCTTGATACACACGGGAAACTGTTGAGTGTGAAAAAGCCAGCAACGTTGCAGTTCTTGACACACTCAAACCGGTGCCCCTGACACCTACTACCATACCCAGTTCAAAGGCACTTAAATCTTTTGTCTTGTCCATTGAGCCTTTGAATAACACACATACTGTACATAATCCACGTCTCAAGGCTTAAATATCCTTCTTTAACCTGTCTCCTCTCCTTCATCTACATTGATTGAAGTAGATTTAACAAGTGACATCAGTAAGGGATCATAGTTTTCACCTGGATTCACCTGGTCAGTCTATGTCATTGAAAGAGCAGGTGTTCCTAATGTTTTGTACACTCAGTGTATATACACACGCACACGGGCACACACAGACATACACACGTACACACATACGCCCCTTGAAGAAGAGCAGCTAAAACAAACTGTTAAGACTAGTCTGGACGTCAGAGATTTTTTAAATTTGCTGTGAGTCAGAAATGGCTGCTCTGGGGATGTGCAGCATCTTACAAAAAAACACTTTGCCCTCCCTGAGATCAGTACAGTACTGTACAGTATGTACTGAAGATTAAGCTGCATTGGGTGGCTCTTTTCCAGTATTTCCTTTGATACAGGAAGTTATTTTCATTTAGGCCTACATGATGAAAGTTACTGTGTTCACCAAAGCAATCTACCATGCTATCGCAGGTCTATAAATAGTTTTCCTATTGCAAATCTCACAAAGAAATCCCATTCATGTGTAAATTGTCATTACAAATGGCTGTTCACATTTCACAGTATGATAACTTGTCTGCTGGGTCTCGCAGCCTTTGACAGCAGCACTCGAAGCTTTCCACCGCTTGTTGTCAGCCCAGGTTGTATTCCCACTCTCACCGTTCTATTTAAATACATTTATTTCTGGGAGAGAGGGAGATGGGGTGAGAGAGAATAAAGGAGACTCTTTCTCTCAGACAGGTGGCCTGGTTCATGTCGCCGGACCCCCAGGGGCCCCTGGAACAGAGTGTGAGAGAGAGAGGAGGGACTAGTCTCTCAGCGCTAGCGCTACACAGGTGGTGTGAAACGCAGCCATCTCTCCTCACCTGAAATATTCAGATTCTTCCGGTGGCGGCACTTTGATCTTCCTGCAATCGACAAGGGAAAATGGAGGGAATAGGGGGAAGAAAACAACAAAAACAAGAGGAAGATCAGCACACCTGAGAACGAACAGATTGTTTATTCTGTCTTAAGAAAATGTCAATCGCAGGTTGTCTATGTTGCACTGCTCCACTATAGTCGTTTTTGGTGAAAAGTGGGCCAACGTGGTGATGATGGTGATGACTCGATCTGTACAACTTTACCAAGTGTTCTCTTCTCCTCACGCTGAAATGAGTGGTTGGTTTCTGACAAAGAAACAGTCCATCGCAGTCCATTCAAAGGAAAACAATCATTGTAGAGCATCATTAATTATTTATATATACTGTGTGTGTGTGTGTGTGTGTGTGTGTGTGTGTGTGTGTGTGTGTGTGTGTGTGTGTGTGTGTATATATGTGTGTGTGTGTGTGTATATATATATTTATTTAATGTTTTTATCCTTCGACATTGTGAGTCAAATCTTTTATCATTCACATCCAGTCTCTATTTTACCTGCTGGCCTGTTGAGGTTATAATGTTTTCACTCAGGTTTCAACCTCCCGACTTGCTAATGAATCCAGGGAACGTCTAATCAGTCAGTGGCCATGTATTACAGTATGACAAGACATTCTGATTGTAACCACAGACTTGGAGATGACGAGAACAATGGCCTGGCTTAATGATGATAAATAAGCTCTTCTAATTGGCCGTTCATTTAGAATGTCCATTCATAGATAGCTGTTTGAAGGTTCTAATTGGAGCACATTTAAATACATCCCTATGATTCCTTTTAGATTCAGTGGAGGGGCTATGTTAGGGCTGTCGTTTTTATTTGTTTGAATTTTGAAGGTGCTGAGCCTAGCTAGGTTGTTTGTATTAAGAAGACCATATTGGCAATGTGTTTTCCTGTTTTATCAGAGGTTGTGTGTGCATGCTTGCGCATGTGTTTAAAAAAGAGAGAGAACCGTTGACTGGCCGATGTGCTTTGGTGCATCAGGCGCTAAAAGTCCCTAAATGAAGCTGGGTATGACTAATAATGTCTGACAACACCAGTCACACCTTTTGCTGATGGCTGTAACGCTCACGTGTTTCTCATCCTCTTTGTAAGATTTAGCATGCTGTTTGAAGACAGCCTGACTGACTGGGGATTAATTATTGTGGATGATTTATCAGGTTTACTAGTCCAAGGTTTAGAAAGGTGTCAAAATAAAATGAGATTTTCGGAGTTGAGCCTACACAAACTGCACAGCACCACCAATTTCTAATTTGTATGTACTGTACTACCAGCTGCACAGTGGACACTGGTACCAATCACTACCTTATTTGAATTTTATTTCACCTTTATTTAACCAGGTAGGCTAGTTGAGAACAAGTTCTCATTTACAACTGCGACCTGGCCAAGATAAAGCAAAGCAGTTCATCACATACAATAACACAGAATTACACATAGAATAAACAAACATACAGTCAATAATACAGTAGAAAAAGTCTATATACAGTGTGTGCAAATGAGGTAAGATAAGGGAGGTAAGGCAATAAATAGGCCATAGTGGCGAAGTAATTACAATATACCAATTAAACACTGGAGTGATAGATGTGCAGCAGATGTGCAAGTAGAGATACTGGGAATGTGCAAGTAGAGATACTGGGGTGCAAAGGAGCAAGATAAATAAATAAATACACTATGGGGATGAGGTAGTTGGATGGGCTATTTACAGATGGGCTATGTACAGGTGCAGTGATCTGTGAGCTGCTCTGACAACTGGTGCTTAAAGCTAGTGAGGGAGATATGAGTCTCCAGCTTCAGTGATTTTTGCAGTTCGTTCCAGTCCTTGGCAGCAGAGAACTGGAAGGAAAGGCGGCCAAAGGAGGAATTGGCTTTGGGGATGACCAGTGAGATACACCTGCTGGAGTGCGTGCTACGGGTGGGTGCTGCTATGATGACGTGAGCTAAGATAAGCTGGGGCTTTACCTAGCAAAGACCTATAGATGACCTGGAGCCAGTGGGTTTGGCGGCGAGTATGAAGCGAGGGCCAGTCAACGAGAGCATACAGGTCACAGTAGTGATTGGTCTGAACACACTGGACACTCTGGTATCAATCACTACCTTATGGTCTGAACACAGTGGACACTCTGGTACCAATCACTACCTTATGGTCTGAACACACTGGACACTCTGGTACCAATCACTACCTTATGGTCTGAACACAGTGGACACTCTCGTACCAATCACTACCTTATGGTTTGAACACAGTGGACACTCTCGTACCAATCACTACCTTATGGTCTGAACACACTGGACACTGGTACCAATCACTACCTTATGGTTTGAACACAGTGGACACTGGTACCAATCACTACCTTATGGTCTGAACACAGTGGACACTCTGGTACCAATCATTACCTTATGGTCTGAACACAGTGGAGAGTGGTTTAGTGGAAAGGAGAGCAGCTCCAGCCAAGCTGAATGAACAGAGAGGTACTATAGTAGACAGTGGTCTAGAGATGTAGAGAGAGACAGATGCAGGGAGGAAGCAGCCAGGTGATAGCTGCCCCCCCCAGGCCCCCCAGGCCTACCCTGTCAGAGTGTGTTTGGGGGAGGTTGAAGTTCCCAGGGTCAGGTCACAGAGGTCAGTCAACAGCCCCTCCCTCCCGGCTACCTCTGTGTCTGCAAGTCTGTGCCAACCATCCACAACAAGCTGCTTGCCTGTCGGTCGGTCGGTCGGTCGGTCAGCCCAGGGAGAGAAGCCAGATAAGGGATCATCTTCCATCTTTCATATGTACAGAAGCCAGCCAGCCGAGGCTCTGCCTGCCCTGAACCCCCTCTCCCTCCCCAACCTTGTTTTTCTTTTTTCTCCGCCCTCAGCGGCTGGGGGGTGCCAGTAATAACGTTGAGACCAGACTAGACTGCAGTGATCGGGGCCATTGATTGTGGTGATTTGATTTATTGATCGATCCCCCTTTCAAATGTGGCGTCTGAGATGCAGGGCTAATCTGAGACGGCTATGGACTCTGGTGTCTTACAGAGAATAGGAGGTGATAAGGAATGTATGAAAGGAAACTACACTCATCTGAATCACACACTGGCCCCTGTGCTGCCTTGCTACGACCACTGTGTGCATGTGTCTGTGTTTGTGTGTGTGCTCTTTTGTGTGTGAGCTTGCATGCAGTGTGTATGTGTGTGCTTGATTCTCTCTTGGTGTGCGTATGCAGTGGGGGTTGTGATGTAGTAAAGTCACCAGGCAGAACAGAGTGGATCTATAAATTGATGGAATTCAAAGCCTCCAGCATCGATTACCATTATAACAAACAGCAGCACACAGAATGTCTGATTATTTTTAGACAAAGATTCTGTGCTCTCAGCAGCAATTCTGCTGATACTGTCGCACTTTCAGACATCTGCCTATGATTGCAATTAGATGGGATACAAAAAGAAAAGAATACCTCCATTTGCATTTTCCCCTCTTTCCTCCCTGCCCGATTCTTTTCCTATTTAATTTGTGCTGTCCAAGCCCACTACGCAATATAGTGATTGTGACTCAGTCTAACCTATATTGCAACATCTTAGTCGTTTTTTTACCAGTTGTCAACATCTTCCACCATGTTTAGTCTTTGTGGAAGGCCAAAAAACAGCGTACAACCACAGATGTAATCAAGAGGAGTAGCTTTAATGAATCAATGTCAAATGTAGGCTGCTGTTCTACAATATAGTGGCTTCACATTTTCACAGAAAACACTTTCTACGCTTCTCACACGCTACTGTTGTTGTATGTATTTTATGTATTGAATGTTTTTATAGACTAACGTCAGTGGATGTAAATTATTTGGAGTGGGATTGATGGACTAACAAGCTTTAATAAATATTCATACTATTTCTAATGGCTAACATCAATGCTGGCAATGGTCCAATGGGGATGTGTTTCATAGCATTGTCGATATATTCTAGTACCAAACACATTATATTCCTGAGATCATCTCTCCACTGCTTTGTTATCACCATTACCCATCATTTTGCTTGTCTTGTTTTTCCTCTCCCTCCGTTGGGTCCAATGAGACCACTCCCTGCAGTCTTTTCTGCAACACAACACACATATACATAAATACCTGACCCGCTCAATGCTGTGTGACTGGCTGTCTGTCAAGACATGTGACGGCTCCTCCACAGACGCTGTTCTCAGCAGGGCCCAGCCTGGGCCTCCCCATCACTCCCTCCCTCTGGACCGGCCTGCTCAGCATCCCCCCTTACCCCCCCTCTTCCTCCAAATACCCCCCCCCCCTACACCTCCCCACCCCAGCGACAGCTCCGCCCTCCCCAGAGGAAACTCATCAATTACGGCTGGATGTTTGACTGGCAGAGGCTTAATGACAGGAGCTCGGTATTGACCCGACTGACACATACTGAAAATTCGGTCCCGATCGCCTTTTTAAAAACCTGTCAAACGATTACTGGGAAATTCTTCTTTGCCTAGGGAATGGAACTTGCTTACTCTCCCTATTTTCAATGTAGGCAATCAGGAGTATAGGACCTCTAGATTTGTGTGTGTTGTTGTTTTGGATTCTCCATGCAGATACAAGCTTAGCATCATGGAGATGGATAAGTTAATCTTTTCAGAGATCTCAAAGTTGCCCAAAGCTCAAGTTGAAATGGATCAGATTTGATTAGTGCGGTGAAAATCTTTTCTGAAGTATTTTGGTTCAAGAGACTTGAAGTACACTATGTTGTATAGTTGCTCCATCATCCGTCTCTTCAAGAAAACCAAACAGGCAAACAAAATGTTCTGCTTCAGTTCCCTTCAAGAAAGTGGACAGACACCAGGTTTTATTTGATTTTGCTGTTGCCCAGCCTTTTCAGAAAGGCCAGGGAACTAGCTATTGTTGTTTTACTCCCATGGGAGTATTCACTGTTCTCATTGGTGAAGTTACTTACAACTGAATGGACACAGAAGTCTGTTCCTCACTGGTATATGTAAGATGCAATCAAAAGAAATGCTCTGCTATGATGCCATTTGATACGTTTTTAGAAGTTTTACATTCCTTGTCCAACACTGTAGACTGATGCTTCCACTTTTGCAATTAATCAACATGGAATGGACTTTGAGCATACTGCAAACACTGCTATACACTCTCTTACAAAATACCCACAACTACCATGTAAATACTATACATATGTTGTTGGACTGTTCATGTGAAGCAGGACCAGAAATGGTTGTCAACTTGACTGAATGAGGCATCAATGTGATTTTCTTTACTTTACAGCCTCTTCGTCAATGAAGCAAGCACTGGGCAATTCAGAATCAGCACTATAACCCACACAAAGCCACTTCTACCAGGATTCTCTCTCAGCCAAATTAGCTGGTGGTCTAGAGCTGCTTGAATCTGTTGGAGGTTAGCCCACTCCTCACAGCCAAGTCCCAAATCTCAGAAAAATCTAATTCAAGATGTGGTAGAATGGCTGACTGACGAACAGTGACTAGTTTGTAGGAGTGCAGGCAGTCGGGAACCAAATAGGAATACGTTTCTTACAAAAATACAATGCTTGGTTTTGCCGTAATCATCAGGATTCCCAATCTCCAATATGCCTTTTAAAAGTATTCACACCCCTTGACTTTTTCAACATTTTGTTGTGTTACAGCCTGCACTTAAAATTGATTAAATTGAGATTTTGTGTCACTTGCCATATCGAAGTGGAATTATGTTTTTAGAAAAAAAATGAAAAGCTGAAATATCTTTAGTCAATAAGTATTCAACCCCTTTGATATGGCAAGCCTAAATAAGTTCAGGAGTAAACATTTGCTTAACACGTTTCACAATAAGTTGCATGGACTCACTCTTTGTGCAATAATAGTGTTTAACATGATTTTTTAATGACTGCCTCATCTCTGTGCCCCACACATACAATTATCTGTAAGGTCCCTCAGTCGAGCAGTGAATTTCAAACACAGATTCAACCACAAAGATCAGGGAGGTTTTCCAATGCCTCGCAAAGAAGGGCACCTATTGGTAGATGGGTAAAAATACAAAAACAGACATTGAATATCCCTTTGAGCATGATGTAGTTATTAATTACACTTTGGATGGTGTATCAATACATCCAGTTACCTCAAAGATACAGGTGTCCTTCCTAACTCAGTTGTCGGAGAGGAAGGAAACCAATCAGGGATTTCAAAATGAGGCCAATGGTGACTTTAAAACAGTTACAGAGTTTAATGGCTGTGATAGGAGAAAATTGATTGTAGTCAACAACATTGTAGTTACTCCACAATACTAACCTAAATAGTGGAATGAAAAGAAAGAAGTCTGTACAGAATAAAAATATTCCAAAACATGCATTCTGTTTGCAATAAGTCACTAAAGTAAAACTGCAAAAAATGTGGCATAGAAATTAACTTTATGTCCTAAATACAAAGTGTTATGTTTGGGACAAATCCAACACAACAAATCACTGAGTACCACTCTCCATATTTTCAAGCATGGTGGTGGCTGCATCATGTTATGGGTATGCTTGTCATTGGCAAGGACTAGGGAGTTTTTTTTAATAAAAATAAACGGAATATACAGTGGGGCGAAAAAGTATTTAGTCAGCCACCAATTGTGCAAGTTCTCCCACTTAAAAAGATGAGAGAGGCCTGTAATTTTCATCATAGGTATACTTCAACTATGACAGACAAAATGAGGAAAAGAAATCCAGAAAATCACATTGTAGGATTTTTAATGAATTTATTTCCAAATTATGGTGGAAAATAAGTATTTGGTCAATAACAAAAGTTTCTCAATACTTTGTTATATACCCTTTGTTGGCAATGACAGAGGTCAAACGTTTTCTGTAAGTCTTCACAGGGTTTTCACACACTGTTGCTGGTATTTTGGCCCATTCCTCCATGCAGATCTCCTCTAGCGCAGGGATCTTTTGGGGCTGTTGCTGGGCAACACGGACTTTCAACTCCCTCCAAAGATTTTCTATGGGGTTGAGATCTGGAGACTGGCTAGGCCACTCCAGGACCTTGAAATGCTTCTTACGAAGCCACTCCTTCGTTGCCCGGGCGATGTGTTTGGGATCATTGTCATGCTGAAAGACCCAGCCACGTTTCATCTTCAATGCCCTTGCTGATGGAAGGAGGTTCTCACTCAAAATCTCACGATACATGGCCCCATTCATTCTGTCCTTTACACAGATCAGTCGTCCTGGTCCCTTTGCAGAAAAACAGCCCGAAAGCATGATGTTTCCACCCCCATGCTTCACAGTAGGTATGGTGTTCTTTGGATGTAACTCAGCATTCTTTGTCCTCCAAACACGACGAGCTGAGTTTTTACCAAAAAGTTCTATTTTGGTTTCATCTGACCATATGACATTCTCCCAATCTTCTTCTGGATCATCCAAATGCTCTCTAGCAAACTTCAGACGGGCCTGGACATGTACTGGCTTAAGCAGGGGGGCACGTCTGGCACTGCAGGATTTGAGTCCCTGGCGGCGTAGTGTGTTACTGATGGTAGGCTTTCTTACTTTGGTCCCAGCTCTCTGCAGGCCATTCACTAGGTCCCCCCATGTGGTTCTGGGATTTTTGCTCACCGTTCTTGTGATCATTTTGACCCCACGGGGTGAGATCTTGCGTGGAGCCCCAGATTGAAGGAGATTATCAGTGGTCCTGTATGTCTTCCATTTCCTAATAATTGCTCCCACAGTTGATTTCTTCAAACCAAGCTGCTTACCTATTACAGATTCAGTCTTCCCAGCCTGGTGCAGGTCTACAATTTGGTTTCTGGTGTCCTTTGACAGCTCTTTGGTCTTGGCCATAGTGGAGTTTGGAGTGTAACTGTTTGAGGTTGTGGACAGGTGTCTTTTATACTGATAACAAGTTCAAACAGGTGCCATTAATACAGGTAACGAGTGGAGGACAGAGGAGCCTCTTAAAGAAGAAGTTACAGGTCTGTGAGAGCCAGAAATCTTGCTTGTTTGTAGGTGACCAAATACTTATTTTCCACCATAATTTGCAAATAAATTCATAAAAAATCCTACAATGTGATTTTCTGGATTTTCTTTTCTCATTTTGTCTGTCATAGTTGAAGTGTACCTATGATGAAAATTACAGGCCTCTCTCATCTTTTTAAGTGGGAGAACTTGCACAATTGGTGGCTGACTAAATACTTTTATGCCCCACTGTAGCTAAGCACAGAAAAACTTGGTTCAGTCTGCTTTCCAACAGAAACTGGGAGAGACATTCACCTTTCAGCAGGACAATTACCTAAAACACAAGGACAAATATAACTATTGTCTGGTAATGATCAACAACCAACTTGACAGAGCTTGATGAATTTCACAAATAATAATGTGCAAAAAATCCAGGTGTGCAAAGCTATTGGAGACTTACCCGGAAAGACTTTCAGCTGTAATCGCTGTCAAAGGTGATTCTAACATCTATTGACTCAGGGGGTTGAATACTTACTGTATGTACTGTAAATGAAATTGTAACGGCGGTCCTCCTCCTCTTCTACCGAAAAGGAGGAGTAGTGATCGAACCAAGGCGCAGTGGAGTTTGAACACATAATTTATTAAAGAAAACACGAACTTGACTAAACTAACAAAACAACAAAACGGTGTAGACAGACCTAGACGACGAACTTACATAAAACAAGAAGAACGCACGAATAGGAAACATAGGCTACACAAATCGAACAAACCGTAAACAGTCCCGCGTGGTGTACAGACACAGACACGGAAGACAATCACCCACAACGAACACTGTGAAAACGCCTACCTAAATATGACTCTTAATTAGAGGAACGCCAAACACCTGCCTCTAATTAAGAGCCATACCAGGCAACCCAATAAACCAACACAGAAACAGAAAACATAGAATGCCCACCCAACCTCACGTCCTGACCAACTAACACACATAACAAACTAACAGAAATAGGTCAGGAACGTGACATAACCCCCCCCATAAGGTGCGAACTCCGGGCGCACCAGCACAAAGTCTAGGGGAGGGTCTGGGTGGGCATCTGACCACGGTGGTGGCTCAGGCTCCGGGCGAGGTCCCCACCCCACCATAATCAATCCCAGCCTCCATCTCCCCCTAAGAATGTCCACCCTCATTTTACCCCCACAAAATCCTCCTGGTAACATCAATGACAGGAACAGCACCGGGACAGAGGGATAGATCAAGACAGAGGGATAGCACAAGACAGAGGGATAGATCAGAATATAGATGTAGCTCAGGATAGAGGGGCAACTCCGGACTGAAAGGCAGCTCCGGACAGAGAGACAGCTCTGGACTGAGGGGCAGTTCTGGGTATATAGCCGTTTCTGGCTGAAGGGCAGCTCATGGCTGACTGACGGATCTGGACGCTCATGGCAGGCTGACGGCTCTCGACGCTCATGGCTGGCTGACGGCTCTCGACGCTCATGGCTGGCTGAAGGCTCTGGACGCTCATGGCTCACTGACGGCTCTCGACGCTCATGGCTGGCTGACAGCTCTCGACGCTCATGGCTGGCTGACGGCTCTCGACGCTCATGGCTGGCTGAAGGCTCTGGACGCTCATGGCTGGCTGACGGCTCTCGACGCTCATGGCAGGCTGACGGCTCTGGACGCTCATGGCTCTCTGACGGCTCTGGCTGCTCATGGCTCGCTGGCGGCTCTGGCAGATCCTGTCTGGTTGGCGGCTCTGGCAGATCCTGTCTGGTTGGCGGCTCTGGCAGATCCTGTCTGGTTGGCGGCTCTGGCAGATCCTGTCTGACGGACGGCTCTAGCGGCTCCTGTCTGGCGGGCGGCTCTAGCGGCTCCTGTCTGGCGGACGGCTCTGTAGGCTCATGGCAGACGGGCGGCTTTGCAGGCTCATGGCAGACGGGCGGCTTTGCAGGCTCATGGCAGACGGATGGCTTAGACGGCGCTGGGGAGACGGATGGCTCAGATGGCGCTGGGGAGACGAATGACTCAGATGGCGCTGGGGAGACGGATGGCTCAGATGGCGCTAGGGAGACGGATGGCTCTGGCCGGATAAGGCGCACTGTAGACCTGGTGCGTGGTGCCGGAACTGGAGTCACCGGGCTAAGGACACGCACCTTCATGCTAGTGCGGGGAGCAGGGACAGGGCACACTGGACTCTCAAAGCCTACTCTATACCTGGTACGTGGTACCGGCACTGGTGGCACCGGGCTGAGGGCAAGCACATCATGATTAGTAGGGGGAGAAGAAACAGTGTGTACAGGGCTCTGGAGACGCACAGGTGGCTTAGTGCGTGGTGCCGGAACTGGAGGCACCGAACTGGATACACGCACTACAGGGAGAGTGCATGGAGAAGGAACAGGGCTCTGGAAACGCACTGGTAGCCTAGTGCGTAGTGTAGGCACTGTAGGTACTAGGCTGGGTCGGGGAGGTGGCGCCGGAAATACCGGACCGTGCAGGCGTACTGGCTCTCTTGAGCATTGAGCCTGCCCAACCTTACCTGGTTGAATGCTCCCGGTCGCCCGACCAGTGCGGGGAGGTGGAATAACCCGCACCGGGCTATGTAGGCGAACCGGGGAAACCATGCGTAAGGCAGGTGCCATGTATGCCGGCCCGAGGAGACGCACTGGAGACCAGACGCGTTGAGCCGGCCTCATGACACCTGGCTCAATGCCCAATCTAGCCCTACCAGTGCGGGGAGGTGGAATAACCCGCACTGGGCTATGCACTCGCGTAACACGGCGCCTGCCCGTACTCCCGCTCTCCACGGTAAGCCTGAGAAGTGGGTGCAGGTCTCCTACCTGCCCTTGGCCCACTACCTCTTAGCCCCCCCCAAGAAATGTTTGGGTGTTACTCACAGGCTTTTTGGGCTTCCGTGCAAGACGTGTCCCCTCATAACTCCGGTTCCTCTCTCTCTTTTCCTCCGCTCTCCGAACTGCCTCCAGCTGTTCCCATGGACGGTGATTCACTTTAGCCCATGGTCCTTCTCCGTTAAATACTTGCTCCCAACTCCACAAGTCCTGTATACTCTCCCGTTGCTCGAAATTCCGCTGCTTGGTTCTGGATTGGTGGGTGATTCTGTAACGGCGGTCCTCCTCCTCTTCTACCGAAAAGGAGGAGTAGTGATCGAACCAAGGCGCAGTGGAGTTTGAACACATAATTTATTAAAGAAAACACGAACTTGACTAAACTAACAAAACAACAAAACGGTGTAGACAGACCTAGACGACGAACTTACATAAAACAAGAAGAACGCACGAATAGGAAACATAGGCTACACAAATCGAACAAACCGTAAACAGTCCCGCGTGGTGTACAGACACAGACACGGAAGACAATCACCCACAACGAACACTGTGAAAACGCCTACCTAAATATGACTCTTAATTAGAGGAACGCCAAACACCTGCCTCTAATTAAGAGCCATACCAGGCAACCCAATAAACCAACACAGAAACAGAAAACATAGAATGCCCACCCAACCTCACGTCCTGACCAACTAACACACATAACAAACTAACAGAAATAGGTCAGGAACGTGACAGAAATATTATTGTATTTCATTTTCAATAAATGTACAAACATTTCTAAAAACTTGTTTTCACTTTCACTATGGGTGTCGACGGATGAGAAAAAATATATTTAATCCATTTTGTATTCAGCTTGTAACACAACAAAATGTGGAATACGTCAAGGGGTATGAATACTTTCTGAAGGCACTGTAGATGCATTAGAAAGGGATGGGCCAAGGGGAGGGTAATCCATTCGGACTCTTGGAGAAAGTCCTGAGGCAAAGGACTGTTTTGAACAAAGGCACAATTGTCACCAAGGGATATCAAATAAGACTCGTCAATGGGAGCATTCTGTCGCTGGTTTTGGAGAGGGAAAGATGGCCTCTTTTCAAGGACCAATACAGGAATCTAATTACATCAAGATGTGATCAAATTGAAGGGTTAAAATGCCTTCACTGGGAATAAGTAGAATAAGTTTGGATTCCAAGAACACAGGATGAGATGTTACTATCCTTTGTGCAAGCACTTCCAAGAGTTCATGAACAATGAGACTGGTGAAATTTGGGGAGCGCATCGTCAGTAGTGTACCTTTGGTTCCTAGGGTGTTTCGGCCTTTCACACTATACACCCTCCCCAAAGGCGGCCAGCGACAGGGTGATCAATCCTACGCTTGCGTCCCATTCCCAATTAGTCATAGGAGTTGCGTTGTTGTTGATAGCCAACATCCCATGGGACTATGCATGGCAGGGGCGTCCTCCTCCCTGAGTCAAGCATTGTTGACCGCATACCTCCTGGCCCTCTCACTTCGGGGCCCAACTGGGGTCTTTCCTCTTCATCCAGAGCCATTGACTGCTGCCTTCTGCCGCCTCTGATACAGCTTTGATTGCCGAACGCTGGCTCTGGCCCTTAATTCCCAGGTCTCTAAGCAGTCTGGTTGTAGATGTCGCCACAAAACCTCTGCAGCCCACCTCCACTGGTCGGACTTCTGTGTTCCAGCCATGATGCCGTGCTTCGGCAGCTAGATTGGCATAGCGCAGATGTTTCCGCTCATAAGCCTCATCTACTGAGTCCTCCCAGGGTACTGTGAGCTCAATGATGAAGACCTTCTTGAGCGAATGGGACCAGAGCACCATGTCAGGTCTTAGGGTGGTGGTTGCGATCTCCGGAGGAAACACAAGTTGCCGGCCAATGTCAGCTAGCATTTTCCAGTCGCGGGCCAAGCGCAGCTGGTCTCGCTCTAATGGTGTAGAGCCGCTCTTCGGTGGTTTAGCCCCTTCGCGGACAAAGGTCGTCCGTAAGGGGTGTGATGCTGCTGGGGGTGGTAGGGAGTTGGTGGCAGCTCGCTTGTCCTCCAGGGCGGACGCAAGGTTTTTAAGGACTTGGTTGTGACGCCAAGTGTAGCGTCCTTGGGTGAGGCTTGTTTTACACCCTGTGAGAATGTGCCTGAGGTTGGCTGGCATGGAACAGAGGGCACAGTCCGGATCTTCACCATACCATTGGTGAAGATTAACTGGTGTTGGAAGGACGTCATATGTTGCTCTGATGGAAAAGCTCAACCGCCTCGCTTCCATGGCCCACAGATCCTTCCAGCTGATCTTCCTCTTCTCCACACTGTCCCATCGAGTCCACTGTCCCTGTTTGGCAAGAGAGACTGCCTTGGCCCACCTTGCAGCCTCCTCCTGATGGCGTACTTCCTGCACTACCATCTTCCGCCGCTCTGGTGCAGTGGCCTTACTCCAAGCAGCACGGCTAGTTAGCCCAAGGCCTCCTCTCCCTTGCTGAACATGACCCACAATGTCAGCATGTCTGAGGGCTGCTGTTGCCTCCTGGACTGCTTTTCCTGGCCTCCATTTGCGCCCAGTTGCCAAGGTCGGCGCGTTGTTGCTCACCACTGGGTCTCGAGATTCATTCAGTGTCATCTGGAGCCTGGTTTTTGCACACTTGAATTCCTCTGTTAGACTGGTGAGGGGCAGCTTGAGGACACCATCTCCATAGAGGCCTATGGTGGTAAGGCATCGTGGAACTCCGAGCCAGTTAAATGTTTCAAATATGGAACTAGAGTTTTATCCCTAGGTTTTCTCTCTCTTTTTTGGCTCGTGATAATTTATTAAATTGCCTTTAAGTAAGACTGGAGATTAATTAAAACACAGTCAATTGAATTTTCCAGCATATATAAATTCACTGTGGTAATTGAATCCCCCACTCCAGTTTTATATTGTATGCCAGCAGTTACAAGGGAATACCTTCATCAAATAAAACCAGTCCAAGAGGAGAGGAAAAGAGATGGGATTGAAGAGGGACAAATGTTGTTTGGCTCAGTGGAAACTTGTACTCTAGGAAGATTTGAGATGTGTTTTTTTTGGAGCTGGAAATTGGATGATTGGTCAGTTGAATTTGTGGATGGCATGTGGTATGTTGAGGCTAGTATGAATCGCTTTGGATGTTGATATGGTGGAGTTTTAGTTCTAACAACATGCAAGTACTGTATCACCAGGTATTGAAGGATCTATTTGATATCATATATTCAAACAATACGAATTGTTATTCAGGCATGAATTTGTTACACTAGGGAAAGGGGATATCCGGTCAGTTGCACAACTGAATGCATTCAACCGAAATGTGTCTTCTGCATTTAACCCAAACCCTCTGAATCAGAGGGGCCTTAATCAACTGTGCCCGGAGAGCAGTTGTTGTTGGGGGTTAACTGCCTTGCTCAGGCAAGGGCAGAACGGCAGATTTTGACACCTTTGGGCTCTGGGATTTTAACCAGCAACCTTTCGGCTACTGGGCCAATGCTCTGAACCGCTAGGCTACCTGCTAATGGGGAACATTTTAGTGAACAATATTTGCACCGACGGTTATGGATGAAGATCGTCATGAAAATAAAATAACCACTCATAACCAGGCGTTTGCATACCGCTCCAACAGATCCACAAATGATGCAATCTCTGTTGCACTCCACACTGCCCTTTCCCACCTGGACAAAAGGAACACCTACGTGAGAATGTTATTCATTGAATACAATTCAGTGTTCAACACCATAGTGCCCTCAAAGCTCATCATTAAGCTAAGGACCCTGGGACTTAACACCTCCCTCCTCAACTGGATCCTGGAGTGGCGGGCCGCCCCCCAGGTGGTAAGGGTAGGTAACAATACATCTGCCAGGCTGATCCTCAACACAGGGGCCCCTCAGGGGTGCGTGCACAGTCCCCTCCTGTACTCCCTGTTCACCCATGACTGCATGCCAAGCACGACTCCAACACCATCATTAAGTTTGCAGAAGACACAACAGTGGTAGGCCTGATCACCGACAACGATGAGGCCGCCTATAGCGAGGAGATTAGAGACCTGGCAGTGTGGTGCCAGGATAACAACCTCTCCCTCAACGTGATCAAGACAAAGGAGATGATTGTGGACTACAGAAAAAGGAGAACCGAGCACGCCCCCATTCTCATTGACAGGGCTGTAGGGGAGCAGGTTAAGAGCTTCACGTTCCTTGGTGTCTACATCACCAACACACTATCATGGACCAAACACACTAAGACAGTCGTGAAGAGGGCACGACAATGTCTATTCCCCCTCAGGGGACTGAAACTATTTGGCATGGATCCTCAAATCCTGAAAACAGCTGCACCATCGAGAACATCCTGACTGGTATGGCAACTGCTCGGCCTCTGATTGCAGGGTACTACAGAGGGTAGTGTG
This sequence comes from Salvelinus fontinalis, assembly GCF_029448725.1. Lineage (NCBI taxonomy): Eukaryota > Metazoa > Chordata > Actinopteri > Salmoniformes > Salmonidae > Salvelinus > Salvelinus fontinalis. The sequence goes on from NC_074692.1 coordinate 12,093,806, forward strand.
TACGGCCCAGTACATCACTGGGGCCAAGCTTCCTGCCGTCCACGACCTCTACACCAGGCGGTGTCAGAGGAAGGCCCTAAAAACTGTCAAAGACTCCAGCCACCCAAGTCATAGACTGTTCTCTCTGCTACTGCACGGCAAGCGGTACCGGAGCGCCAAGTCTAGGTCCAAAAGGCTTCTTAACAGCTTCTACCCCAAAGCCATAAGACTCCTGAACAGCTAATCAAAGGACTACCTGGACTATTTGCATTGTACCCCCCCCTTTTTACGTTGCTGCTACTCTCTGTTTATTATCTATGCATAGTCACTTTACCTCTACCTACATCTACATATTACCTCAATTACCTCGACTAACCGGTGCCCCCGCACATTGACTCTGTACCGGTACTCCCTGCATATAGCCTCACTACTGTTCTTTTATTGTTGCTCCTTAATTATTTGTTATCTTCTTTTTTTTCAAATTATTTTAGTAAATACTTCAACTTTTTTTCTAAACTGCATTGTTGGTTAAGGGCTTGTAAGTAAGCATTTCACTGTGCGTACTACACCTGTTGTATTCGGCGCATGTGACAAATAAGATTTGATTTTAAAAAATTATTGTAATGTCAGTTGAGAGCCCATGACAATTTTGTTGTTTTGGCTCTGTACTCTAATCACTTTGGATTACCATTTTGGAGTCACTTTTATTGTAAATAAGAATAGAATATGTTTCTAAACACTTCTATGTTAATGTGGATGCTAGAATGATTATGGATAATCCTGAATAAACCGTGATTAATGAGGAGTGAGAAAGTTACAACAGCATACCCCCAAAATATGCTAACCTACCCTGTTATTATAATGGTGAGAGATTAGCGGGGTATGATAGTTGTGTCATTGTTCACAACTATCCGTAATCATGGTTGCATCCACAGGGGTTAGAAACATATTCTACTCTTATTTACAATGCAATCTACACCAAAATGACACAATACATTATTTACCATTCATTTCAATTGGGCGCAACATTTTCTGGAACACAACCAAAACAAAGAGCAAATTCATCCAACAAGTTTGTGGAATCACAGACTTGATGTAATCATGCCGTGCTAGGAATATGGGACCAAATACTAAACTGACTACTTTAATACACATACTGTATACACTACATGGCCAAAATTCGAACATCTCATTCCACAACCATGGGCATTAATATGGAGTTGGTCCCCCCTTTGCTGCTATAACAGCCTCCACCTTCCTGGGAAGGCTTTCCACTAAATGTTGGAACATTGCTGCGGGGACTTGCTTCCACACAAGAGCATTAGTGAGGTCGGGCACTGATGTTGGGCAATTAGCCATAGCTCGATGTTGGCGTTACAATATATCCTAAAGGTTATCGATGGGGTTGAGTTCAGGGCTATGTGCTGGCCAGTCAAGTTCTTCCACACCGATCTCGACAAACCATTTCTGTATGGACCTTGCTTTGTGCACAGGGGCATTGTCATGGTAGAAACAGGAAAGGGCCTTCCCCAAACTTCCCCCGGACTGCCAGATGGTGAAGCGTGATTCATCACTCCAGAGAATGCGTTTCCACTGCTCCCGAGTCCAATTTCGACAAACTTTACACCACTCCAGCCGAGGCTTGGCATTGTGCATGGTGATGATAGGCTTGGAAACCCATTAAATGAAGCTCCGATGAACACTTATTGTGCTGACGTTGCTTCCAGAGGCAGTTTGTAACTCGGTTGAGGACAACCGTTTCAGCACTCGGCGGTTCTGTGAGCTTGTGTGGCCTACCACTTTGCAGCAGAGCCATTGTTGCTCCTAGATGTTTCCACTTCACAATACCAGCACTTACAGTTGAACAGGGCAACTCTAGCAGGGCAGAAATTTGATGAACTGACTTGTTGGAAAGGTGGCATCCTATGACAGCTCTTCAGTACGGGCCATTCTACTGCCAATGTTTGTCTATGGAGATTGCATGGCGGTGTGCTCGATTTTATACACCTGTCAGCAACGGGTGTGGCTGAAATAGCCAAATCCACTAATTTGAAGGGGTGTCCACATACTTTTATGTAGTGTAAGTGAATCTGTCCCAATACTTTTGGTCCCCTAAAATGGGGGGACTATGTACAAAAAGTGCTGTAATTTCTAAACAGTTCACCCGATATGGATGAAAATACCCTCAAATTTAAGCTGACAGTCTGCACTTTAACCTCCATAGTCATTATAATTTCAAATCCAAAGTGCTATTCAAATGGTTATTATGGCTGGCGTTAACCATCGTCTAAACTTCCATGACCGTTCCAGCCCTACCTGACATCAATGTAAAGATGTAGGAAGGCAGTGGAAGAGAGATTTGAATAAGGGAGAGGCTTCACTGTTATCTGTGTTTATTGTGGCAGAAAGAACGGACAGTGCTTTGTGTTTGAATCTTGTCTGGGCTTGAAATCAGCTCCTCGTTTCTCCAGGAAGCTCTGTATTTGTTTATAAGGGTATTTGTCAGGTTATTGGGTCCTTCCCACGTGACTCCGCCTTGTTTTTCCCTTTTCTCTCCTCTCTCTTTCTCCACACACTCTCTCTCTCTCGTCACTCTCTCTCTCTCTCTCCACTCTCTCTCACTGGAGTTCCATGGTTGTTGCAAGCGTATTGATTATTTCAAATACTGATTATCTAAAAGGCTTTCAGCTACTGTAGGCATTGGATTTATTTTTGCTTAATTATTTATGGGCCAGGGCTTGCAGTAAGTATTACCGCTATAAGATCATGAAGGATTACATTGTTAATATTCAGCAGTGTATTTTTATTTATGTAAACTTTAAGCTGCACTGTATGACTGTTGGCAGCCTCTCTAAGTGCTGTCTCTCTCTGCATCTCTTTTTCTAACTCTCTCTCTTTGTCTGTGTTTATAGAGGGAGCTAAACTCAATAGCGTCTGAGCTGGCGGGGCGACAGGAAGAGAGCGAGCACTCCCACAAGCACCTGGTGGAGCTGAGCCGGGAGTTCAAGAGAAATGTTCCGGAGGTGAGTGCCCCTTCTGCCCCTTTCACCCTCCAGCCCCGTGCCTTCTCCCAACCCTGCCATGAGTTCTACGTGTCATTCGGCTTGTCTCCGCTCCACTAGGCAGACTGACTTTCTCAGTCTCTGGCAGTGTTTGAGCCCCGCTTACCTACAATATGTGCCTGTCATTTGTTTTTGTTTTTTTCAAATCTGCTTTAGTGTATATCATTGGCGCACAATGCTTGGGACAAGTCAGTCATTACCCCACCCCCCTCCTCCAGGTCTGTTTAGGTTTAAATGAAACCCTGTGGCCTATAGCTAGGGTCAGGGTTCCTGGGATCTCCCAGTCAGACTACAGAGCCCCTATCCCTGTGTGAGAGTGTGCTGTAATCTTGTCAGTATAATACAGGTGCAGAAGGCAGGATCAGGCTGTCACCACAGGCAGCCCAATCCCCTTACCAGGGGCTGACTGAGAGCCAGGAGGAAGGGAGCGGCTGGAGCTAGTACAAGCTGGAAATCCCCACTTACAGACTCTCACTCAAACTCCTCAGCTTTTCCCAATTTATAAGACCCCCCCCTTCCTCATCTTCCTCCCTCGCACTTCACTCCAAACCAGAGATGTTGCTTCTTCTGCTGGAATTTGTGCTAAAGAAAAATACATCTGGAATCAAACAGCATTTGACATTTGACAGTTGTCCATTAGACATTTCGCAGTTGTTTGTTAAAATTGTCCATAACAAGTATAAGTATATTCAATGCTATTGAGACAAATTACAATACAAAGTGCAGTAGAAGTCTTTCCCTGTCCTCACCAGGGCAATTGTCTTCTAGTGTCTCAAAAATGGTAAGCGTTTGTTCTGTTTGTCTGTATTCAGGAAGTCCGGGAGATGGTGGCTCCTGTCCTCAAGAGTTTCCAAGCTCAGGTGAGTCTACTTCTCCTTGCCCATGTTTTGCAAGTGGGGCTTTGACGTGATTTAGAGAAACATGACCACTACATCCTGACACGAAAACCTCAGCACATTAAACTGTGGCCTTGGATGGATGATAGGGTGGGTCCGGGATAGAAATTCATGTGTAAGGACCCAGTTTTCATGTTACACTTCATCTGATCCTTATTGACTGGTATCTTTTCTGTCAAAGTGGAGTAGCTCTCTATCTGCCATTAGATGATCAGATATCTGGCTACTCATATTCTCTTCCCTGAGACAAGCCCTCATTTCCTGTTTTGGATTGTGCATTCTCAGTGCCCTCTCTGACGTGGCCATATTGAAAAAGTCATCTGATACCTACCAAGGCTCTGCTCTAGCCATTAAACCAAGGTCATAAATCACATTTGTGAGCTATGTTATGGTCCACAAAGCAGAGGCATATTGAAATGATACCGCAAATAAGGTTTCCAGTCTACCTCTCTCTCCTCAACTAACCTGAAAGCTGAATCACTAAATATGATAACACTCTGCATGGATTTTCTGGTTCTCATGTGTGATCATAGTCTACATGTTTTTTAAAGTGGTTTGTAATTATCTATGTCAAAATGACAGTCTGTTTTGTCTGAAGTCATTGCTGATATGTGAGGTTGGTGCCAATGGAGTCACAGTAATTCAATTGACAAAGGCAGAGACATCAAAATACTGTATCTAAAGTGCCCTGATGTATCTTTATTGTGCAAACATGAACCTAGGGGATTCATTTGAGCACTATTGATGTTTGACAACTGAGAGCATAGATGTTTAGGAAGTAAATAAAGTAGATAGCTGATAATTAAGGAGGCCTCTGTTTTGAAGGAAGAAAGGTATCAATGCTTCCACTGGAAATGTTTGTAGCAGGGGGGGGGGGGGGGGTAGTTTTTTTGTAGAACGACTATGAAACGGTCAACTCTAGTGACTTTTTAAAAGGACATTCTTCCCATTGTATAATACAGTTTTTGGGTTTGGGTCCCCAAAGCTCCCTCGCCCCCAGATAGCGCATATGAACACGTCATAAGCCACGGCAAAATGCAAAATATTTACAGTAAGTTGGCTTTAAAAATGCGAAACGTTCTCACAGCCTCATGGCAAAACGTGTAGAATAGCAGGAAATTTGCTTTAAAACAGCAACATTTTCTCTCAGCTTCATGCCAAAATGTGTAGAATAGCATGACATTAGCTAATAAACTGCACATTTTCCTCTCTGACTAGCGCAATGTCTTGGACGGTGCACTGAATTTCGTGCGCGGTCAGGTTTGGCTGCCTCACTGGCACAAATGGCTAAAGAACCTTTAGAACAATGTTGAACTCAGACAGAGCTAAATCACCTTTATAAATTACACGGACAGATTATTGAAAGTATGTTTGGTAGAAATGCTATGATGTGGGGGCACTAATTTTGAATGCAGAAACACTGAAAGGTTTGCACTTCTACTTTGGATCTCTCTCATCGAACTTCAATATGTGCAGATTTTAAAGTAAAATGTACTAGCTACCTACTGTATATACAGTCATTCTCAGCTATTTTCAGAAGGGACATTTTTGCCAGAAAAAGAATGCATCATCATAAATAAAACCCCTGGTGTTTTCTGATACACTTTGACCTTCCTGCTTAATGTCAAACAGCTTGTGGAGGCTTGTGAACTTTACCCACCAGTAATCTGCCAGGCCTTAGAGTAAAGCTGTGGGAGTTATACCTGCTGCTTCATGTGAGAAGCACAGTAAATAGGACTTGTAATTGCAGGAGCTTGTTTGGCTGTGTGTTTTGGGATACACTAAAGCTCCCCTACAGCTGCACCGAACAGGTGGTGTATGAGTCACAAGCGTGTGTGTGTGTGTCTATATTTGAGAGATCTGCTCCCCCCTCCTCGCCCGGGGCTGTGGCCCAGAGGAATCCCTTTTGGTATTTGGACCCTCATCATGGCACTTTTAAAAGAGAAGTTTCTCCCTTTGAAGTGTTTGTGACATGACAGGCTCTATTTCTTTTCTGTTTCATTTCAATGTACCCCTCCTACTTTCTCTCTCATCCCTCGTCCGATCTCGTCTTCTAATTATCGTTAACCAGGCGACTGATTAGAAACACGTCGACGGCGACCTAGTTTTCACAGAGCTGAAACACCAGAAAGGGTTAATCCCAGAGCTGGTGGCTGTCATTGGTCGCTTCCCTCCTTCTTCTCCTTCGTTCCTCTTTTCTTTCTTCCCTGGAAGTTTGCTAATGAGGTCCCGTCAGAGCTTGGGAGAGGTGTTAATTTGGCCTTGTGAAGTGGGAAGGAGATTAAGGACAGTGAGGAGCTGAGTTTACGGCTTAAAATACACCGCTGTCCTTATTAATCCACTGGGCCCTGGGAGACCAGCGTTTTTGGTTTTTATAATGAACACTGTCTTATAATGAAGGTAATTTTAATAAAATTTACTGCAGAGACAGATGAGATGATAGGTGTCTCCATGGTCTCCGGCACACCTTTGGGGCTGGGGGATATGAGTTATTTCTCAAATAACCGATCGCAGGAGAGAGAGGCCTGTTGGACTGGGCCTGAGCCTCATTTAGCTCCATGTGCCGTTCACACAACTTTCACACAACATTCCCTTGCCATCTGACTATACGGTATTGCAGTCTCCACCAAGCCTACATGGGATCCAAGATGCAATTTACACCTCTCTCTCATTTTAGAGTGTAAATCCCCCATAAGACTCACCTTCTCAACAAAGAACTGTGATGGAATTCTGGAATCTGTTGCCTGTGGATTCCTGTGAGGTTCTTCTTCATACAGCTAGATACTGTAGATACTGGCTTTGAATTGTTGGGGATGTCAGGCCCAAATTATCCAGTCATCAAATGTTTCCCCTCTTCTCTTGATGTCGTTTGGTAACCTACTCAGAGTAAGAAAACAGCAGCCCAGGCTCCTAATTAAGGAAACTTTCTTTACAATAATCCGAGGAGTAATTTAGCGTGCACAATGAGAGTTGTGGTGCTTGCGTTGCGCAGATGGAGAATCTGATAAATAGTTTGTAACGTGTAATTAGCTTCTCTGCCGGTTACATACCATTAACCCCTCGAGCTCAGGAATCATTATTGGTCCTCATTATCAGCCAGAAAGGTACAATCGAGCTGACTAGACGTCAAAACATCAAACAGCTATTAATGCAATGCCGACTGAGGGTTGGATGGTGGACACCTGTTTTCAAACTGTGCCATCTCTTACCCTGAGGTTGTGGTGATGATATGTGGAGTAAATGTCGCTCATTCTCTAGGAGTAAGGAGTAGGCTATGCAATGTAGTGCTCTTACAGAGAGGAGATAATCCTGAATCTCTTCAAGTCAATAGCAGATATATTGGTAGAATTCTGTACAGGTGTATATTGGCAACTTGATCACCCGGGTAGGTGCTACACCAACATCAAGGGTTTTACTGGTAAGAGGTGAAGAAATGACAGCTGTTCATAAAGCCATCTCTATTAGGAATCTAGGAATTCATATCTGCTTATCATGTTACACATGTGTTTTCATCCAAGCTCCATTAATGAGCATGTTACGAATGTGAATTTCAATACCTTTCCAATCAAGGCATATTAGGTACTTCAGACGTCTGCAGAGACACCAGTCTATCAGGTGATATGAGAGCGATGTCCTGCAGAGACACCGGTCTATCAGCCTCCTGTTGCAGACCTGCACATAAACCCTGAGCCCAGAGCCTGAACCCAGAGCCTGAACCCAGAGCCTGAACCCAGAGCCTGAACCCAGAGCCTGAACCCAGAGCCTGAACCCAGAGCCTGAACCCAGAGCCTGAACCCAGAACCTGAACCCATACAGAGCAGAGTGGGCTGCACTGTCGCTAGCCAGGTAGACTCAGACACACAGTCTTTGATCATCCATCGAGAGGAGACCAGTCCTTCCTCTTTCTGATTAATTCCTGAAGGAAATGATCATTCGTCTTGAATGTATAAATATGTTATGAATAGTGGAATGAATCAAAGAGTAAAGGATGATAATTAATTATGGCGCTGTGATAAAAAAAATCTGTGCGTGTTATGACGCAAGCTTCCTCCATGTCATTACGAGAGGTTCTATAATTACCTTTCTGCCCGAGCCAGCGCTCCTGGCTGTGCTGCCGGTGGCGAGAGCGCCGCGGCGGTGCGGCTAACGGTCGTAAAGCTTTTCCCTGCCTAATTGTCTGAGGGGCTCTATGGCACTTTCATAGATGAGGGACTGCGCCGTTTGTGAAATGCAGCAGCGATGCTCCCGCTTTAACAGCTCAATGAAGACTGATCTTCGTCATGAACTAAATTGGCTGGATATAAGGTGCATATAGGCTGATCGGATGGGCAGCATGGGTCGGTGGGGTTGGGTTGGTTAGTAGAGTCCTCATCTCCTGGTAGGTGTCTGTAACGGTGAGGTTGGCACGGTGTTGAAAGTGTGACTTTGTCCAGTAAAACACAATGTGGTAGCGATAACCCCCCCTTCACAAAATTCAACAACACGATTTTATCTCCAGAACAATGCAATGAGGTACGGTAGCTGAGATATCTCTGGATGTGACCCATTCCAACTCCCCTGTCTGGCTGGATCTGTCACACCCTACCATGTCCATTTTCACCAACAGCTCGTACCAGGTTCCTGAGGCAGTTCTAATGCTGTCTCCACCTACCTCTATTGTCTGTCTGTCTCAGGCTCATTGAGCAGCCAGCCAGCCAGCCTAGGTCCATACAGGAACTCCAGGCCATTAGGTATGAACAGCACACATCGCACCTCCGGCCGATTGTTGGGAATATAATGGGCTGCAGGAGCCATGTAAACCAGAGACACCCTCCGCCCACCCTCTCTAGTGGAGAGAGGGTGTGGCTCGAAGCACCAATAGGAGCTCATATTTAACATGACCTCCCACCTCTCATCTCCAGTGGCGCTCCACACACAGCCCTCCTGATGCAGCAGTAGTGCTCCCATTAAGAACATACTGTACTGTACTTGTCATGCTTCTGCCTTGTTGTGGAGTTATTTTCTCTGCATTTCTATTACTGTCATTAGTATAGTTACAGTAGCCAGTAGAGTAAGAAAACACGTATTGTTTAAGAGGTTCAGTCGAATCTCATTTATTTTTCCAAGCATGAATTATTGGGTTAGAATATAATGTCCCTCGGCCCATGCAGTCTGTCCTGTGGAAGCAGTCATCTCTTTCTTCTGCTTCCTTTGACACTGGTAATAATTAGTGCTGCAGCTCTGCTAATTCAAAAGTCCATACACAGAGACCTAGGGAGTCGTGTGGGACATGCCACAGAAGAAGACCCAAAGCGGATACACAGAGTTTTAGATATGACTCTCTCTCTGACTTATCTTCTTCTTTCTTGACTGCTGATCTGATTCCGTTGTGTTTGAATCCCTCCTCCTCCATCAGCCTCCCAGTGTTAGTCTCATTACACCTCTCAGGGTTGTGCTTGAGGATGTGGTTGTGATATGATGGCGTGTTTGTTTTCCTATACTGACTGATGCCGTGTCTGCACATCCCAGTTGGAGATATTCATCATTATGGCAGCGTGTTTAGATATAAGAATTCACACCAGGTATAGAGAGAGAAGGGACTGATGTTATAAATAGCCACTTGCCTCTCTAGCCATGTGGAATTGATGAGTTTCAGCACATTCTGCTCTGCAGTGCTGGGTTTAATTTCTATAGTCCTGACAGCACAAACCTCTGACCCCGGAGACGCCACGCCTGAGTAACTATACTGTGCAAATGTTAGCCATGTTTGAGGATGGACGCACACAGAGGTGTCTGTGCTGTGCTGCTCTTACAGGGCCTCAGACTGCCCGTACATCCTCTCCCTGTAAATCTCCTACCACCATAACAGACAGCCACTCACATTCCCTCACACTCCCTTACTCACCCCTTGACAAACAGGTGATCTCTGAAACACTCACAGGAATTCACTCCTCTCAACTCCTAACTAGCATGCTACTGTAGCAGATACCCATAGACTTCCAGTCATTGCGCTAACGCAAGTTAGCGTTGGCTCGCGAAATTACCTCATACTTCCTTCATACTGGACACAGAGACATAAAAATGCTATACAGAGTTCTGGGGAAGTAGATAATTGCCAAAATCTCGACATATTCGAAGTCAACTGACTTGTTATGAGACAGGCGTTAGGCTCCCCCAAGCACCCCAGTCTGAGATCAGAGCAGAGTAAAGGAGCCGTGTTCTTGGGAGGCTCTGACTCCTGGCTGGCACCCTCTCAGCTCCTGGCAAGAGCACAGTCAAATTAGCCAATAAAAATGTGTGAAATCGGTGGCTCTGCGCCGGCGAGGACATGCCAGGAGAAATAAACATCAGCGCTCGTACAACCAGGAAAAACCCATGTGAGGAGGAAAAGGCGGAACGGGGGAGCTACTCCACCAATTCCACATTGTGATGCTGTGATTTTCGCCAAACAACCACTGAGCCACAGAACCAGTCAGCCACAGAACCAGTCAGCCACAGAACCAGTCAGTCACAGACCCAGTCAGTCACAGAACCAGAACCAGTTAGAGACGGAGAGAAAGTCTTCTTACGTCCACCACAGAGACACAGCTGGAGATCAAACCAGTTGCAGTGCAGTCACATTTGGAACATGGGCTCCTGTCAGTAGACAGAGTCCTCCTGTGTGGTGAGATTTTAATTCCCTCTGTCTGGATCCTGCAGTTTTCATTTCACATTGTGTTGGGCTGTGAAGTTTATTTTCAGTAGAATCTAAGCACACTAATTAAATATCATAACTTTCAGAGGAAGGCTCTCCTAAAGGTACCTGCAATTTTTATTTAGACTTCAAAAGAAGCCAAGCCTTTAAAGTAAATCTATTGTTTTTCATTTAGACTTGCAATGTTCTCCTCTCTTGTGAAAGCACCGCTGTATGTAGTTATGATTGATCTGGTAATTAAAATATGCAGAGAGGGAAAAATATTAACTGCTTCTTTTTTCGCTCTCTTTTTGTTTTAGAAAACAGCAGCCCCTTTTTTTTTCTCTTTCCAGCACAGATAATTAAATTTCATACATTGATGTTCTTTACACAGCATTCATCGACCTCATTATTTTTCAATTTTCATCTTTCTGGTGGGAGATCGATAGATTGATAAAATGATGGAGCCCATCTTAAATAATGCAAAGGAGAGAAAAGTTACGCTCACTTTGCTGCTAGCTAAGTGTTTGAACTTTTATTCTCCTTTCAAATGATGTTTAATATCCCATGAAGGTACTGTAGACCTCAATGCTACAGTCTTTAATTAACTGATATAATTCAAAGGGTTAAATCATTTATTTAAATTTTTGCTGTCCCTGTACAGAAAATGTGGAGTTTTGCACATACAGTGTAGGATGACGCTTGTCAGGGCCAATATCCCAAACTATAAAAAACTAGCAATTCAAAGAAAGACAGCGTAAAGTAGGCCAATTAGTACCTAGGGAACATTTAGCTAGGAGAGATAGCAGCTCAAAATGTCACACGCACTACCATTGGACCGATTGTTTATAATGTGACCTGACAGTTTGGGTCTCTTCAATATCGGATTAACTACAATACTAATTAACATGTGGTTATAGTAAAGCAAGGAACTCTCCTGCAGAGGAAGAGAAATGTGCATAAAGAGGAAAGAGACGCAACCCATAGTTTTAGCTCATGTATAGTTTAAGTGGAAAGGTTTTTCCCTCTACATACAGTACAGTCTAAATTCATTATTTCTAGTTACTTTCTTCAATAAAATACATTGTCCTAAATTCTATCTCCCCTTGTGCAGCCAAAACCCGGGCACCACAGAGCTATGTGCCTTTCCCACAAACAGCTCTCGCCTGTGTGTCTCTTCCCTTCTTTCCTCTCATCAGAGAGGAGTAAAGTGGCGATGGTGGCCTGAGAGAGAGAGAGACCTTCAATTAAAGTAGCAACTCTGCATCTCCCTATGATTCCGTCCGAGTTCCGTCCCTGTGATTCCGAGTTCCGTCCCTTTTAATTGGGTCTCCGTGGAGTAGTGTGAGAGTTCCCATTCCTTCAGCCTGATGGGCCCAGCCTGGAGAGGGGCTGCTGGGACAGCCAAGGGGAACAGCTGCTGATGTTGGGGCCTTGCCCACTGACACAGGGAGAGAGATGGAGGACTAGAGGCGTCAGCTGGATCTGAATGGAGAGGGACACACTGGTATGAACAGGGGGCTTGGCCGTGTGTCACTCTTTACAGATGGACCAGGTTATTCACTCGGGACACAGAGTTGCTTTAGAACAAATCTCTCTGTTTTTTAACTGATTCAGTGTGCGGCTTGATCTGGTGTGGTGTATGTGTACCACTCAGTCTGTTTAACTGGAATGATGTGTTGAATACGTGGTTGTGTCATTTGCGTGGGTGCATGCATGAGTATGTGATTGCGTGCTTGCTTGCCTGTGGTTGTGTGTGCCTGCGTGTTGTCTAGCGAGACACATGAAGGACAGATGTTGGTGCTGGAGGATTATGTGATGTATCTGTTTTATTCATTGTTTATCATTAATAAATTAACTCAGTTTAACCAGTGTCCATGAACAGGCTTCTACAGACTCCCTTTATCACATGCTCAGACACACACGCATGCACACCCACTCGCCAACACCTACGCTCATGAGCGCATACACATTCTCAATCTGCCCTCTCTCTTTTCTTTTTCATTATTGTCCTTGTTGTCTGTTGTGAAGTATAGGGAGGGAGGGTTGGGGGTAATTGCAGGCATTGTGAGCAGGTCATCTGCTGGTGCCCCTGTTGGACGGGGCTGGTAGACCCCAGCCTGGGGGATGTATGGTGACACTCATCTCCACAGACACTTCCTGGCACGCCTGGCCTTGGATACCATACTTATGTCTATGCATGTGTGTGTGCATGTGTGTGTGCCTGTGTCTGTGTGTGTGTAGTGTTTGTATCCTGAAGCCATCTCTAGCAGTGCCGCTAGTACTGTTACAGCAATGTGCCTGTGGGCATTGGGCAAATGTGCTCTTCTATTCTTCCAGTCTTCCCTTATAAAGTATTTTGTAAAGTCTGTTTTGTCACTCATAGAAGATGCTTCCTCTCTCTCTGATGAGGCAGAGCCTGACATGGCAGTGGGTCTAGCTAGCGTTGCAGAGCTATGATATCCTGTGTGAAAAACTGCCCAAATCACAGTGTCTGCAGCCAGGTTGCTTTATTTATTCCCCGGGTGGAGTTGTCCTACACTCTGAGCGTATAGAGGCTTACGTAACAGTAGGAGCTCAGTCATGAAACTCTGATCTAAAGCATTCTGAAAGGTTGCTTTATGAGATTTGATTCAAAATGGATCTCCTGTAGGCTAAACCGTGTATATTTTTCATTATAAACTGTGTGGTTCGAGCGCTGAATGCTGATTGGCTGACAGCTGTGGAATATACCACGGGTATGACAAAACATTTATTTTTACTGCTCTAATTACGTTGGTAACCAGTTTATAATAGCAATAAGGCACCTCGGAGGTTTGTGGTATATGACCAACACTCCGTGTTGCTTTGTGCTTATTAAGAACAGCCCTTAGCCGTGGTATATTGGCCATATACCACACCTCCTTGTGCCTTATTGCTTAATTACGCTCATATTTGAAACTCATTTGGAACAATATGATAAAACTTCTAGCTTCTGTAGCTTGGTATTTTCTCAGTGAGACTTGATCTCTCCTTATTTTCAGTGTAACACTCATCCCATCATGTGTGTTCAACTAGAACCCCAACATTAACCCCAAATCTAAACCAACCTGGACCTGTAACATGAGGGATCAGACAGGATAGATGCTCATTACAATCATGAGGAAATCAAACTCCTGGCAGGGGAGGTCAACGAGTGTACATTAACCAAACAGCCCATTTGTTTTACAGCTTTTAGAACAGCCTTGGCATCGGGGTGCATGGGCTTTAGGCTGGCTTCCAGCGGTCATGGAGGAAGTCCCAATCAGGAGGGAGTGCAGTGCGGGTCCGGGCCAGCTCTCTCACAGAGACATGGGGAGGAGGAGGAGGAGAAAGAGAGAACTTGCTCACCGGGTTGCTGATTTACACTGCCACAAACTGGACTCCCGAGTCTCTAAATGGTCATCAGGTCACCTCCTAAAAGGCTTTATGTACTGATATGACAGTTACTACACTTTTTTCTGCAAGCTGGTTTTTGGGAGAATGTTGGCTCACCTCTGAAAGCACTGCACTATATAATTGTTTTCTATTAAAGTGTCATCCAATTTTCTTCAGTATATAGTATTGATAAACACTCCAAGGGTGCACGTACACACACTCACACACACGCAAACGCATACACACGTGCACACACACGCACCTTGTGAATATTACTCTTTGTCCTTACCTCGTTCTAATTATAGTGTATGACGGCACACCTTCACAGATCTAACAGTGATCTGTCATTGACAGGCCCACAGAGCTCCATGCTCACTGTGAAAATGAGTGATGTCTCTCTGTAAAATATGTATGACATCAAAAAGCCTTAAAGGTTATTACAAATGAATAATGAGTAATGGGGTGAGAGCAGTAAAAAAATTGCCCTCCCAGGGTGTCGTGTTTAAATGTGTAATTTAACATGCTCCAATATAGAGCTGGACTGGCTCCCAGCAGTGGGGTCGTGCCTGTTGACCTGGCTTGCCCACACTGTCTGTCTGTTTGCCTGCAACATGGAACATGCCTTGTTATGAGCTCCAACCAATGATTTACAGTATATATACAGTGGCAAGAAAAAGTATGTGAACCCTTTGGAATTACCTGGATTTCTGCATAAACTGATCATCAAATTTGATCTGATCTTCATCTAAATCACAACAATAGACAGACATAGTGTGCTTAAACTAATAACACACAGATTATTGTATTTTTTTATTGTCTATATTGAATACATAATTTAAACATTCACAGTGTAGGTTGGAAAAAGTATGTGAACCCCTAGGCTAATGACTTCTCCAAAAGCTAATTGGAGTCAGGAATCAGTTAACCTGGAGTCCAATCAATGAGACGAGATTGGAGATGTTGGTTAGAGCTGCCTTGCCCTATAAAAAACACTCACAAAATTTGAGTTTGCTATTCACAAGAAGCATTGCCTGATGTGAACCATGCCTCAGAAAAAAAGAGATCTCAAAAGATGGGTCAGAAGTTTACTGTGCCATTAAACAGCTTGGAAAAATCCATAAAATTATGTCATGGCTTTAGAAGCTTCTGATAGGCTAATTAAAAATAATTTGAGTCAATTGGAGGTGTACCTGTGGATGTATTTAAAGGCCTACCTTCAAACTCAGTGCCTCTTTGCTTGACATCATGGGAAAACTAAAGAAATCAGCCAAGACCTCAGAAAATAAATTGTAGGCCTCTACAAGTCTGGTTCATCCTTGGGAGCAATTTCCAAAATGCCTGAAGGTACCACGTTCATCTGTACAAACAATAGTACGTAAGTATAAACACCATGGGACCACGCAGCCATCATACCGCTCAGGAACGAGATGCGTTCTGTCTCCTAGAGATGAACGTACTTTGGTGCGAAAAGTGCAAATCAATCCCAGAACAACAGCAAAGGACCTTGTGAAGATGCTGGAGGAAACAGGTACAAAAGTATCTATATCCACAGTAAAACAAGTCCTATATTGACATAACCTGAGAGGCCACTCAGCAAGGAAGAAGCCACTGCTCCAAAACCGCCCAAACAAATCAGACTACTGTTTGCAACTGCACATGGGGACAAAGATGGTACTTTTTGGAGAAATGTCCTATGGTCTGATGAAACAAAAATATAACAATTTGGCCATAGGGACCGTCGTTATGTTTGGAGGAAATAGGGGGATGCTTGCAAGATGAAGAACACCATCCCAACCATGAAGCACGGGGGTGGCAGCATCATGTTGTGGGGGTGCAGGAGGGACTGGTGCACTTCACAAAAAAATATGGCATTATGAGGAAGGAAAATTATGTGAATATATTGAAGCAACATCTCAAGACATCAGTCAGGAAGTTAGAGCTTGGTCGCAAATGGGTCTTCCAAATGGACAATGACCCCAAGCATACTTCCAAAGTTGTGGCAAAATGGCTTAAGGACAACAAAGTCAAGGTATTGGAGTGGCCATCGCAAAGCCCTGACCTCAATCCTATAGAAAATGTGTGGGCAGAACTGAAAAAGCGTGTGCGAGCAAGGAGGCCTACAAACCTGACTCAGTTACACCAGCTCTGTCAGGAGGAATGGGCCAAAATTTACCCAACTTATTGTGGGAAGCTTGTGGAAGTCTACCCGAAACATTTGACCCAAGTTAAACAATTTAAACCAAATTGCTACCAAATACTAATTGAGTGTATGTAAACTTCTGACCCACTGGGAATGTGAAAGAAGTACAAGCAGATATAAATCATTCTCTCTACTATTATTCTGACATTTCACATTCTTAAAATATAGTGGTGATCCTAACTGACCTAAGACAGGGAGTTTGCAAACTTCCGACTTCAACTGTATATGTATATGTATATGTATGTATATATAAATTGTCACGCCCTGACCGTAGAGAGCCTTTTTATGTCTCTTTTTGGTTTGGTCAGGGTGTGATTTGGGTGGGCATTCTATGTTCTTTATTTCTATGATTTGGTGTTTCTATGTGGGTAGTTATCTTTGTTAGTGGCACTATAGCCCTGTAAGCTTCACGGTTGTTTTT
The DNA here is from genome assembly GCF_029448725.1 of Salvelinus fontinalis. Classification (NCBI taxonomy): domain Eukaryota; kingdom Metazoa; phylum Chordata; class Actinopteri; order Salmoniformes; family Salmonidae; genus Salvelinus; species Salvelinus fontinalis. The sequence goes on from NC_074692.1 coordinate 12,110,412, forward strand.
CCGTTTGTTGTTTTGTTGGCGACATTTACTAAATAAAAGGAAAATGTACGCTTACCACGCTGCACTTTGGTCCACTTCTTTTGACGGCCGTGACATATATATATATATATATATATATATATATATATATATATATATATACACTGCTCAAAAAAATAAAGGGAACACTTAAACAACACAATGTAACTCCAAGTCAATCACACTTCTGTGAAATCAAACTGTCCACTTAGGAAGCAACACTGATTGACAATAAATGTCACATGCTGTTGTGCAAATGGAATAGACAAAAGGTGGAAATTATAGGCAATTAGCAAGACACCCCCCAAAACAGGAGTGATTCTGCAGGTGGTGACCACAGACCACTTCTCAGTTCCTATGCTTCCTGGCTGATGTTTTGGTCACTTTTGAATGCTGGCGGTGCTCTCACTCTAGTGGTAGCATGAGACGGAGTCTACAACCCACACAAGTGGCTCAGGTAGTGCAGTTCATCCAGGATGGCACATCAATGCGAACTGTGGCAAAAAGGTTTCCTGTGTCTGTCAGCGTAATGTCCAGAGCATGCAGGCGCTACCAGGAGACAGGCCAGTACATCAGGAGACGTGGAGGAGGCCGTAGGAGGGCAACAACCCAGCAGCAGGACCGCTACCTCCGCCTTGGCAGGGCTCTGGCAGTGCACCTCCTTGCACAAAGGCGGAGGTAGCGGTCCTGCTGCTGGGTTGTTGCCCTCCTACGGCCTCCTCCACGTCTCCTGATGTACTAGCCTGTCTCCTGGTAGCGCCTGCATGCTCTGGACATTACGCTGACAGACACAGGAAACCTTTTTGCCACAGTTCGCATTGATGTGCCATCCTGGATGAACTGCACTACCTGAGCCACTTGTGTGGGTTGTAGATTCCGTCTCATGCTACCACTAGAGTGAGAGCACCGCCAGCATTCAAAAGTGACCAAAACATCAGCCAGGAAGCATAGGAACTGAGAAGTGGTCTGTGGTCACCACCTGCAGAATCACTCCTGTTTTGGGGGGTGTCTTGCTAATTGCCTATAATTTCCACCTTTTGTCTATTCCATTTGCACAACAGCATGTGACATTTATTGTCAATCAGTGTTGCTTCCTAAGTGGACAGTTTGATTTCACAGAAGTGTGATTGACTTGGAGTTACATTGTGTTGTTTAAGTGTTCCCTTTATTTTTTTGAGCAGTGTATATACACTACCGTTAAAAAGTTTGGGGTCACTTAGAAATGTCCTTGTTTTTGAAAGAAAAGCACATTTTTGTGCTAACTGTGATAACAAACCTCGAAAAGAGCTTCAACGCCATACAACACTCCTTCCATGGCCTCCAACTGCTTTTAAATGCTAGTAAAACTAAGTGAATGCTCTTCAACCGATTGCTGCCCGCACCTTCCCGCCCGAGTAGCATCACTACTCTGGACGGTTCTGACCTAGAATATGTGGACAACTACAAATACCTAGGTGTCTGATTAGACTGTCAACTCTCCTTCCAGACTCACGTTAAGCATCTCCAATCCAGAATTAAATCTAGAATCGGTTTTCTATTTCGCAACAAAGCCTCCTTCACTCATGCAGCCAAACATACCCTCGTAAAAGTGACTATCCTACTGATCCTTTACTTCGGCGATGTCATTTACAAAATAGCCCCCAACACTCTACTCAGCAAACTGGACATAGTCTATCACAGTGCCAATAGTTTTGTCACCAAAGCCCCATATACTACCCACAACTGCAACCTGTATGCTCTCATTGGCTGGCCCTTACTGCATATCCATCGCCAAACCCACTGGCTCCAGGTCATCTATAAGTCTTTGCTAGGTAAAGCCCCGCCTTATCTCAGCTCACTGGTCACCATAGCAACACCCACCCATAGCACGCGCTCCAGCAGGTATATTGCACTGGTCATCCCCAAAGCCAACACTTCCTTTGGCCGCCTTTCCTTCCAGTTCTCTGCTGCCAATGACTGGAACGAATTGCAAAAATCTCTGAAGCTGGAGTCTTATATCTCCCTCTCTTTAAGCGTCAGCTGTCAAAGCAGCTTACCGATTACTGTACCTGTACACAGCCAATCTGTAAATAGCACACCCTACTACCTCATCCCCATATTATTACTTACCCTCTTGCTCTTTTGCACTCCAGTATCTCTACTTACACATCCTCATCTGCACATCTATCACTCCAGTATTAATGCTAAATTGTAATTATTTCGCCTTTATGTCCTATGTATTGCCTTACCTCCCTACTCTTCTACATTTGCACACACTGTACATAGATTTTTCTATTTTTCTTTTCTATTGTGTTATTGACTGTACGTTTTGTTTATGTGTAACTCTGTGTTGTTGTTTTTGTCGCACTGCTTTGCATTTTCTTGGCCAGGTTGCAGTTGTATATGAGAACTTGTTCTCAGCTGGCCTACCTGGTTAAATAAAGGTAAAATAAAAAAATAAAAATGTGTCCATTAAAATAACATCAAATTGATCAGAAATACAGTGTAGACATTGTTAATGTTGTAAATGACTATTGTAGCTGGAAACTGCAGATGTTTTATGGAATATCTACATAGGCATACAGAGGCCCATTATCAGCAACCATCACTCCTGTGTTCCAATGGCACGTTGTGTTAGCTAATCCAAGGTTATCATTTTAAAAGGCTAATTGATAATTAGAAAATCCTTTTGCAATTATGTTAGCACAGCTGAAAACTGTTGTTCTGATTTAAAGAAGCAAAACAACTGGCCTTCTTTAGACTAGTTGAGTATCTGGAACATCTGGCCCTCTAGGCAGAGTTCCTCTGTCCAGTGTCTGTGTTTTTTCCCCATTTTCTTTTTATTGGCCAGTCTGAGATTTGGCTTTTTCTTTGCAACTGCCTAGAAGGCCAGCATCCCAGAGTCGCCTCTTCCCTGTTGACATTGAGACTGGTGTTTTGCGGGTACTATTTAATGATGCTGCCAGTTGAGGACTTGTGAGGTGTCTGTTTCTCAAACTAGACACTCTAATGTACTTGTCCTCTTTCTCAGTTGTGCACCGGGGCCTGCCCCTTCTCTTTCCATTCTGGTTAGAGCCAGTTTGCGCTGTTCTGTGAAGGGAGTAGTACACAGCGTTGTACGAGATCTTCAGTTTCTTGGCAATTTATCACATGGAATTGCCTTAATTTCTCAGAACAAGAATAGACTGACTGACGAGTTCAGAAGAAAGTTCTTTGTTTCTAGCCATTTTGAGCCTTTAACACCTGCTGATGCTCCAGATACTCAACTAGTCTAAAGAAGGCCAGTTGTTTTGCTTCTTTAATCAGGACAACAGTTTTCAGCTGTGCTAACATAATTGAAAAAGGGTTTTCTAATGATCAATTAGACTTTTAAAATATCAACTTGGATTAGCTGACACAACGTGCCATTGGAACACATGAGTGATGGTTGCTGATAATGGGCCTCTGTACGCGGCACACCTACGTAGATATTCCATTAAAAATCTGCCGTTTCCAGCAACAATCATCATTTACAACATTAACAATGTCTACACTGTATTTCTGATCCATTTCTGATCCATTTCTGATAAAAAAAATTGCTTTTCTTTAAAAAACAAGGACATTTCTAAGTGACCCCAAACTTTTGAACAGTAGTGTATATTTACCCCCAAAATATATGGGGGATTGGAAGTGATGCAGACAATTACATTGATGGAAGCAACAATCTATCTGCAATATAAAAGCTGATCCATCTCCTAAAAAATATATAAATATATATTTAAAAAAACGTTACTTTTCAGTGTGTTCCCAGAAAATCTGAAGTTGCCATCAACAAGTAAAAAGTAGTCAGGGGTTGCGGGTGCTGCACACGTTGCACCCAGGTATAACAACATCAAAATCATTGAGGGGGTTCGATTGATCTCGCCCAGGGGCCCATGTAGGTGTGTTTTGCAGTTGATTGCATTCAATTTGGAACCAGGCTGTCTCCCAGATGTGAGCCAGGTGCCCACTCTGTCTGACTGCGAAGTCGACTCAAAGCAAAAGTGACGTAATCAAGCATGTGTAGTAATGAGTAGGATTCTGTGTTTTCACATGCAAAACTGATTGCTTTTGATAAAAATGCTTTAACTGCCATCCCTCTCTGCTTTCGCCCGATGTACCCTGGGCCAGATTAATCAAACCCCTCTCTGCTTGCTTAAATTGTTAAATTGTGCGCCATGCTGTGCGCAGTCAAAAGAAAATGGAATGCTTGCTAACTACGTGATTACATTTGTCTGTTTTCAGAACTATTCAGAGCAACTATTTTAGACTATTGTGTTTTAACCAAGCAAAATAAATAAATGGCCTCCCGGGTGGCGCAGTGGTCTAGGGCACTGCATCGCAGTGCTAGCAGCGCCACCAGAGTCTCTGGGTTCGCGCCCAGGCTCTGTCGCAGCCGGCCGCAACCGGGAGGTCCGTGGGGCGATGCACAATTGGCATAGGCGTCGTACGGGTTAGGGAGAGTTTGGCCAGTAGGGATATCCTTGTCTCAGTATGTAAAAATGTAATAAAATGTATGCACTCTACTGTAAGTCGCTCTGGATAAGAGCCTCTGCTAAATGACTAAAATGTAAATGTAAAATGTAAACAAAATCATTTTTGCCTGTCCATTTAAATCATCTGTCAAAATCAGTGTTTTAAGAATAAGGTTCGTAGTGTAATGGCTAGAAGTACCGCCTTTGCATCTGAAGATTGTGGGTTCGTCTCCTGGAGGATACATTTTGATTATAGTTTATAGTTTTCCCAGCCCCCTACCGACACACACACACACACACACACACACACACACACACACACACATACACACACACACACACACACACACACACACACACACACACACACACACACACACACACACACTTATTTTAATATATTAGGTGGCTCTTAAATGAACCTTTGGGTTTGTGGAGTGACAGGCAAGTGGCAGTGTGGTGATGTGTACTACTGCGTGCATCTTGCTAGAACGGAGGAGAGACCAGCTCGCAGACACTCGAAGAAGAGGTCGTTGCCCTCATCCGTGAGATGCACGCCATCCCTACGGTACTGCCCAGGGACACAGTGTTATATAGCCGAGTGGCAGGTTGTGGGAATGCGCCTGTCACGGAGAAATGCAAGCTGGCCCATGTGGAAATGACAAACGACTTATGCCAATTCAAATGTACACGGTAAACATGGTACTTCGCACACTATCAATAATTAAAATGTATGTTCTGTTCCAAATCTGTGAGTTCTCCCACCTGTTTTCATATTTATACTGCCATTTATAAATGTGGACATGTGTGCTCTTTCACTGGAGTTGGAAAACTGTGTACAGCATTACTTAGGACATACTTAGCTGATGTTTTGTATTCAAGGGTTTAGAGCACCGATCCAATTTCAGATTTGTAAATGTGTTTATAATTTCTCTTAAGAGTTATGTAGTTGTCTAATGACTTTGTATTTTGCAAGTCCTTCTCAGCAGTTTGTCATTTGTTGCAGTGTTGGTATCAGGAATGATCAAAATTGCTCTTGGCGATTAACAGTGTTATGCAGGCTTTTTTGTTCAAGCCCAGTGCTACCACACCTGATACTGCCACTCAGCTGTTCATCCAAACCATGAATAGTAGAATCAGGTGTGGCAGAACTGGGCTGTAGCTTGTCAAGAGTAATTGTTGCCATCCCTGAATTGTATTTACAAAGTTTACTATATCTGATGACAAGCAGGTGTCCACATACTTTTGGACATGCTGTGTATATGCTCGTCTCATTCCAAAATCATGGGCATGAGTATGGAGTTGATCCCCCCTTTGCTGCTATAACAGCCTGCACTCTTCTGGGAAGGTTTTTCACTAGATGTTGGAACATTGCTGCCAGGACTTAGTCGGGCACTGATGTTGGGCGATTAGGTCTGACTCGCAGTCGGCATTCCAATTCATCCCAAAGGTGTTCGATGGGGTTGAGGTCAGGGTTCTGTGTAGGCCAATCAAGTTCTTCCACACCGATCTCGACAAACCATTTCTGTATGGACCTCGCTTTGTGCATGGGGGCATTGTCATGCTGAAACAGGAAAGGGCCTTCCCAAAGCTGTTGCCACAATGTTGGAAGCACTTAATTGTCTAGAATGTCATTGTGTGCTGTACCGTAAACATTTCCTTTCAGTGGAACTATGGGGCCTAGCCCAAAAAACATGAAAAACAGCCCCAGACCATTATTCCTCCTCCACCAAACTTTACAGTTGGCATTATGAATTCGGGCAGTTAGCGTTCTCCTGGCATCCGCCAAACCCAGATTCGTTCGTCGAATGGCAGATGGTGAAGTGTGATTTATCACTTCAAAGAATATGTTTTCACTGCTCCATTGTGGAAGGATGGCCAGCTTTACACCACTCCAGCCGACGCTTGGCATTACGCATGGTGATCTTAGGCTTGTGTGTGGCTGCTCGGCCATGGAAACCCATTACATGAAGCTCCCGACAAACAGTTCTTGTGCTGACGTTGCTTCCAAAGGCAGTTTGAAACTTGGTAATGAGTGTTGCAACTGAGGACAGACAATTTTTACGTGCTTCAGCACTGGGTGGTCCCGTTCTTCGGGAGGGTAAGCCGTTGTTCCTCCCAGACGTTTCCACTTCACAATAACAGCGCTTACAGTTGACCGGGGCAGCTCTAGCAAGACAGAAATTTCAAAATCAAATCAAATCATATTTTATTGGTCACAAACACATGGGTAGCAGATGTTAATGCGAGTGTAGCGAAATGCTTGTGCTTCTAGTTCCGACATTGCAATAATATCTAACAAGTAGTCTTAACAAATTCACAACAACTACAAGAAATAATACAGTTGAAGTCGGAAGTTTACATACACAGCCAAATACATTTAAACTCAGTTTTTTACAATTCCTGACATTTAATCCTAGTAAAAATTCCCTGTCTTAGGCCAGGTAGGATCACCACTTTATTTTAAGAATGTGAAATGTCAGAATAATAGTAGAGAGAATTTATTTCAGCTTGTACTTCTTTCATCACATTCCCAGTGGTTCAGAAGTTTACATACACTCAATTAGTATTTGGTAGCATTGGCTTTAAATTGTTTAACTTGGGTCAAATGTTTCGGGTAGCCTTCCACAAGCTTCCCACAATAAGTTGGGTGAATTTTGGCCTCCTGACATAGTTGGTGTAACTGAGTCAGGTTTGTAGGCCTCCTTGCTCGCACACGCTTTTTCAGTTCTGCCCACACATGTTCTATAGGATTGAGGTCAGGGCTTTGTGATGGCCACTCCAATAGCTTGACTTTGTTGTCCTTAAGCCATTTTGCCACAACTTTGGAAGTATGCTTGGGGTCATTGTCCATTGGGGTCATTGTCCACCTTAAGGCATTTGGAAATTGCTCCCAAGGAAGAACCAGACTTGGAGGTCTACATTTTTTTCCCGGAGGTCTTGGCTGATTTCTTTTGATTTTCCTGTGATGTCAATCAAAGAGGCACTGAATTTGAAGGTATGCCTTGATATACATCCACAGGTACACCTGCAATTGACTCATATTATGTCAATTAGCCTAACAGAAGCGTTTAAAACCATGACTTAATTTTATGGAATTTTCCAAGCTGTTTAAAGGCACAGTCAACTTAATGTACAGTCGTGGCCAAAAGTTTTGAGAATGACACAAATATAAATTTTCACAAAGTCTGCTGTCTCAGTGTCATTAGATATTTTTGTCAGATGTTACTATGGAATACTGAAGTATAATGACAAGCATTTCATAAGTGTCAAAGGCTTTTATTGACAATTACATGAAGTTGATGCAAAGAGTCAATATTTGCAGTTGACCCTTCTTTTTCAAGACCTCTGCAATCCGCCCTGGCATGGTGTTAATTAACTTCTGGGCCACATCCTGACTAATGGCAGCCCATTCTTGCATAATCAATGCTTGGAGTTTGTCAGAATTTGTGGGGTTTTGTTTGTCCACCCGCCTCTTGAAGATTGACCACAAGTTCTCAATGGGATTAAGGTCTGAGGAGTTTCCTGCCCATGGACCCAAAATATTGATGTTTTGTTCCCCGAGGCACTTAGTTATCACTTTTTCCTTATGACAATGTGTTCCATCTTGCTGGAAAAGGTATTGTTCGTCACCAAACTGTTCCTGGATGGTTGGGAGAAGTTGCTCTCGTAGGATGTGTTTGTACCATTCTTTATTCATGGCTGTGTTCTTAGGCAAAATTATGAGTGAGCCCACTCCCTTGGCTGAGAAGCAACCCCACACATCAATGATCTCAGGATGGTTTACTGTTGGCACAGGACTCACCTTGTCTTCTCGGGACAAGCTTTTTTCCGGATGCCCCAAACAATCGGAAAGGGGATTCATCAGAGAAAATGACTTTACCCCAGTCCTCAGCAGTCCAATCCCTGTACCTTTTGCAGAAAATCAGTCTGTCCCTGATGTTTTTCCTGGAGAGAAGTGGCTTCTTTGCTGCCCTTCTTGACACCAGGCCATCCTCCAAAAGGCTTTGCCTCACTGTGCGTGCAGATGCACTCACACCTGCCTGCTGCCATTCCTGAGCAAGCTCTGTACTGGTGGTGCCCTGATCCCGCAACTGAATCAACTTTAGGAGACGGTCCTGGCACTTGCTGGACTTTCTTCACAACAATTGAACCGCTCTCCTTGAAGTTCTTGATGGTCCGATAAATGGTTGATTTAGGCGCAATCTTACTGGCAGCAATATCCTTGCCTGTGAAGCCCTTTTTGTGCAAAGCAATGATGACGGCACGTGTTTCCTCGCAGGTAACCATGTTTGACAGAGGAAGAACAATGATTCCAAGCACCACCCTCCTTTTGATGCTTCCAGTCTGTTATTCAAACTCAATCAGCATGACAGAGTGATCTCCAGCCTTGTCCTTGTCAACACTCACACCTGTGTTAACGAGATAATCACTGACATGATGTCAGCTGGTCCTTTTGTGGCAGGGCTGAAATGCAGTGGAAATGTTTTTTGGGGATTCAGTTCATTTGCATGGCAAAGTCGGACTATGCAATTAATTGCAATTCATCTGATCACTCTTCATAACATTCTGGAGTATATGCAAATTGCCATCATACAAACTGAGGCAGCAGACTTTGTGAAAATGTATATTTGTGTCATTCTCAAAACTTTTGGCCACGACTGTATGTAAATTTCTGAGCCACTGGAATTGTAATACAGTGAATTATAAGTGAAATAATCTGTCTGGAAACAATTGTTGGAAAAATTACTTGTGTCATGCACAAAGTAGATGTCCGAACCGACTTGCCAAAACTATAGTTTGTTAACAAGAAATTTGTGGAGTGGCTGAAAAATGAGTTTTAATGACTCCAACCTAAGTGTATGTAAACTTCCCACTTCAACTGTACATAATACATAAAAAAACAAATAACTGCATAGTTTCCTAAGGACCTGAATCGAGGCTAACATCTCTGTCGGCTCCATCTTGCTAGACGAACTGACTTGTTGGAAAGGTGGCATCCTACGACTGTGCCAATATGAAAGTCACTGAGCTCTTCAGTACGTCCCATTCTACTGCCAATGTTTGTCTATGTAGATTTCATGGCTGTGTGCTTGTTTTTATACACCTGTTAGCAATGGGTGTGGCTGAAATAATTTGAAGGGGTGTCCACGTACATTTGGCCATGTGGTGTGTATGTATATCTCATTTGGCTGTATTAGGGGTGTGCCAACATGACCATAATTGTATCCCTAAACTGAAGTGTTTTGATATGCCTAAATAGACTCTGTGACTGACATGAGAAATATGCTTGCTGGCACCCAGAAAAAAAAAAAAAAAGATCTGATCATTACAAAAATTCTCGGATCATAAATGTATCTAGAAAATTGCCCATATCCTTTACGATACTTGTTTTGTCCGACTACTCGCCACACCCCTAGGCATATGTATGTTTAGATATAGGCCTATTGTAAATGTGTATTGTTGTTGCGTCATCATCTTTAATGCAAAAATAAATTCAAGTACAAACAAGGATGTTATTATGATTTTTTTATTTTTTATTAAATGTATTGCTAAAATAAAGGTTTAAGGAAATAGATGCATGCACCACATTATTACAAGACAAAACAGCCCAATCAAGCCTGATGGTCTTGTAGGTATAAAAGCATAGCTTGCTTTCATTTAATTAAAAAAATCATGAAAAAGTAGCGTAATGGGATAATGTCTTACTGTGGTGTGTGAAGAATCCAATACTTTACCTTGTATCCAGTACAAATCACATTATTGTGGAAGCAGCTCTTCTAAGAGTATGAATTAGGCGGTTTGAGAAGGTTTGAATCCTAAGCAACCTGCCTACACATAGTTTGAAGTACAATACCAACATAGCTACTGTAGTAGGTCAAAGCTGTGTGCTGTAAAACCTTGGTGGAGCATGGGTAGTATAGGCATTGTGGTGCTGTAAAACCTTGGTGGAGCATGGGTGGAATAGGCATTGTGGTGCTCATGTGAATTTCCTTTCTTTTTCGGCTTCAGACCATTGCCTATTCTCACTTAAAACTTCGTTTTTTGTTTTTAATACACCATTTACTCCAACACACGCATGCTCAAATGGACATCTTCAGTAGTCTGTATAAATGATAATACATTTGGTTTCCTCATTGTTTCCTTGAATAGCTGCTGTGCCTTTTATCTAGCTCTATACTTCTTACAGAATATGTGATCCACACAAGCACAGGCTTCAGTAGCATCAATCTCAAATCCTCTGTAGGTTACAAGACAGAGAAAATCTCTCTCTCTCCCAGTATTTCTCTGAAGGAACTTGAATCATGGCCCTGAACACCTCACGTTAATGTCTGAAGACACTGTACAAAATTGCCTTGTTTATGCCTGTAATGTAAGCTGTCTGTTCCAGTGTCGCTTATTCTCAGTGGAACCGCCGATGGTGGCAGCCGAGTCTGGAGTGAATTTGCCGGGCGATTACCTGGGAAACATCAACAGTCATTAATTATGTAAAACTCTCCTCACAGTGGGAGCAGAGAGCAGCATACAACCGCAGAGCCGGCTCCTATTAGAGTCAATAAGCCCCTGCTGATTATCAACCTCCAACAACCACCACCCCCTTGAAACACACACACACACAGGTTTTATTAAGTTTTGTTCAAATGTGCTAGTATGTTTATCTGGGGATGAGAATGTGATGAGTCTCTGTGCTGTCTCCCTCTCCTAGCAGCCACATCATTCACTGCTCTCCTCTACAGTTCCCGTTATTTGTTTTTTTTTGTTTGTTCTGCAGTTGCCTGTTTTCCAGCAGCCTCGATAAGATGAGTGAAAGAGGAAAATCTGACAGGACAAATGATATGTCATACTGGTGGGGAGGGGAAGGGACTGCTTCACTGCTGATAGTGCTGTCACAACCAGCCCTGTTCACAGGAAGTAGTCGTGTTGTTTTGTTAACGTGATGAATTAAAACCTATCATCACCTTAAGCAGTCTTACTTATTGGAGACCTGTGTCCCCCAGGGAAGATTACTACTGACAGCTGATAGTGGAAATGGATGTCATTTTCTGGTCATTATTATTATAAACAGTGTTGGAACACACAATAGGTCTCAATTCAATGCCACCAATTTGTCTAGAGACGCTTGCCATCAGATGTTAGCTGTTCAGAGTCGTGCTTTCCCTTGTTCTTACTGTTCATTGCGAACAGCGAGCTTTTGGTTTCCTCTCTGTCAGCTGTGCCTCTGAACCTCAGCACTCGTTCATCAGACGCTCTCCATTGAGCGAATGCAGGTTTGGCATGATGTTCCTCTACAGTGAAACAAAGGCAGGGCTGACACCTTTAATTTATTAGGCTATTATGCATTTTGCAATGATAATTGCTTCACTGGAAAGTCACCAGCCTTCTGAGAGGGAGAGACAGGAGAGGTGGCTGGAGAACGCTATCCATCATGGCAGAACACTCTCTCTCTCTCTGTCTCGGCCGTGCCGTCTCACCTTGACATGGCGTAGGCCAGGTGGAGAGATACATTGTTTTCATGTGTCTGAGGGAGAGATGCTGCTGTGCCTCCCCCTGCCAAGCATGTGCCACTGGTGGGTGCCGGGCTCCACTACTGGCCTCAAGCTGGCATACCCTTCTCTGCGGTGGCATTGTTCACTGGGGCCATCCAGGAATGGGAGCAGTTCCTTTGTCCTGAAAATCATCCCTTACTATCTTCTTGACTTTCTCCTCACACCCACCACTCCTTTCTTCCCCACTATAGTATTCTCCTTCAATGCTGCAATGTCCCTCTCTTAACTACATTTCATATGATATGCTCCTCCTTTCACCCCACTGTCTCTACCTATCTCTTCATTCTCAGTGCATTCCCCTCACTCTGCTGTCATGTCACTGCGTCTCCTCTTCTTCAGACACACGCTTTCCAACCATTAGGTCACTCAGCACTTCAAACATTTTGAATCTCTTGTCTCAAAAAGAAATAAAGGCTCCTGTCTTTTGAACTACAAAGACTTCCAGAGAAGATTTGTTTTCCTTTCTTTGTCTGACTCCCTCTGTGTCTGTCTTGACTTTGCGGTGACTTTGAGGTGTTAAGCAGAGGTTTGTGTTGGGTTTTGTCGTGTGGGTGGAGCTGCTGGCTGGCTCTGTTGTTCTGTTCCACTGTATGGTGATGGTGGTGGTGGTGGGGGGGACCAAGCCTACTAGACACCTGCAGGATGGCAGAGACGAGTGGGGCTTTGATCTGAGTTTAATGCCTCACAGTGTTCTGTCTCACACGGAGCTCACCGTGCCATGTCCATCAGGATTACTCCTACTCTACCTTGATCTGCTGGAGATCTGCTCACGGCTCTGCCTGTGTCATTACCCACACTCTCGCTCTCTCTCGCTCTCTTTCGCTCTCTCTCTCTCTCTCTCTCTCTCTCTCTCTCTCTCTCTGTCTCTCTCTGTCTCTCTCTATCTGTCTCTCTCTCTGTCTCTCTGTCTCTCTCTCTCTGTCTCTCTCTCCGTCTCTCTGTCTCTATCTCTCTCTGTCTCTCTCTCTCTCTCTCTCTCTGTCTCTCTCTATCTGTCTCTCTCTGTCTCTCTGTCTGTCTCTCTCTGTCTCTCTGTCTCTCTCTCTCTGTCTGTCTCTCTCTATCTGTCTCTCTCTCTGTCTCTGTCTGTCTCTCTCTCTGTCTCTCTGTCTCTCTCTCTCTGTCTTTCTCTGTCTCTCTCTCTCTCTGTCTTTCTCTGTCTCTATCTCTGTCTCTCTCTCTTTCTCTGTCTCTCTCTGTACCCTAGCTACTTCTAGAGGGCTCTCTTTAGATTCAGTTATTTTACAACAACCTGTTATTGATTAATAATATATAATTTATTGATTGGTGTGTTATTGATTGGTTAGATTGATTGATATTATTGATTTGCTTATAAATGATTGTTTGGAGTTATTGATTGGTTTAGTATTGATTGGTGAGTGTTATTGATTGGTTTAGTATTGATTGGTTAGATTGCAATTATTGATTGTTTTGTTATTGATTGGTTAGATAGTTTTTTTTATTGATTACTTTTACCCACTGATTGGTTCAAAGAGCACGGTGACAGAAGCACATCATGAAATGACCTTAGATATTAGGATGAGGGTGTGGTTAGTCAGGTTTGGGAGTTGTGAGCTAGACGAGGGTGGATTTGGGCAGCCTTGGTTCCTTGTGGATGAGAGTGTAACTGGGTGACTAGGTCCTGCTGATTGGTTCTGACGTGGGGACGGGATGTATGTCAGGCACAGGAGGTTGGTGGCACCTTCATTGGGGAGGACAGGCTCATAGTAATGGCTAGAACGGAATACATGTAAAGGTATCGAACTCACCAAACACATGGCTTCCTCCTTTAATTCCCTGAAGAAGAGTGTGTGTTTTGCTTGTGTCCCTATCCTCCACCCACTCATCACTCACTCCACACCGGTTCATCACTCTCTTCCCTCTCTCCTCCTCTAAACACTCAAGGAAAAACAAGCACTGATGACAGTGGTTGTAGCTTCGTCAGCATAGTAGCAGTAACCGTACTCCCCTATAGCTCCCACTCCCTCTCTGCACCCAGAGAATGGTGTTTTTTCCCCACAACCCATAAGGATGCCATAAGGGTGTTGTCACTTGCTGCATGGTGGTGGAATTCCCAGTGTGTTGTTCTAATAGGCATTCAGGCTGACTGGGGCTGTGGTGACACACTGTCAGCTCCTGGGCTCTGTTGGGTCTCTGTGAGCAGCACAGAGGACCGACTCCCATGATTGTGCGCTGACCTTTGCATCATGTGCAGATGACAGGTAATTTAGAGGCCTCTGGGAATGTGTAACCATACATTCCCAGTCCCTTACACACACACACACACACACACACACACACACACACACACACACACACACACACACACACACACCGCCTCTCTCATCCACCAGCAGCAATAATCTTACTAACTCACACGTCCATGCACACATACAAACACATTCGGACACTCACTCACTCACTCACTCACTCACTCACTCACTCACTCACACTCACTCACTCACTCACTCACACTCACTCACACTCACACTCACTCACACTCACTCACACTCACACTCACACTCACACACACTCACACTCACACACACACACACACACACACACACACACACACACACACACACACACACACACACACACACACACACACACACACACACACACACACACACACACACACACACACACACACACCTAACACCCCCGCCACGTCACACACTCTAATCACCTGCATCATCACACAACCTGTCCTCAAACACCCAAATCACAGGAGGTGGCATTCTGGTAAAAAAACAAGGATTTAGAGTGATAATTGCATAATCACCAGTTGTGATAATTGTAATTGATGTCTGCATAATTGCTAATTGCAGTCTTTATGGGAACCTCTTTCTCGCCCTCTCTGTCTCTGTCTGTAGCTCAGTGCCTGTCTGCCTTTCTCTTCCCTGCACTTCTTTATGTTAAACTCATCTTTTGCCATCATTTATTCTTCTCACATGTTGACACACCACACGCACATGCACGCACACACACACACACACACACACACACACACACACACACACACACACACACACACACACACACACACACACACACACACATACACATGCAAACAGACCCACACATCGACCATGTGTTTCACTATAAGTATCCTCCTAGGCCTCAGTAAGCATTTCCCAGCAGTGCTGGAGACAGCAGCAGTAGCCTGCCCACACGGACTGGTCCTCTGTGAAGAGTTATGGTCCACTTCTAACAGGTTTCCTCTCTCTCTCTCTCTCTCTCTCGTTCTCTCTCTTTCTTTCTCTCTCGTTCTCTCTCTCGTTCTCTCTTTCCCCACAATAAATCTCTGGGGGTTTACTCCTGCCGCTTGTAAAATGAATGTTCACCACATCCCTCCCAGAGAAGCCATATTCTATAATTTTACGACCAAACTGGCTAACATGGAATAGGTTTAGATACATTGTCCTACTACCACCGTACCTTTGCTGAAACATACATTATTTATACCATACCTCTCCACAGTGTAATCTGTGTGGTACCAGGGAACGGAAGCTAATCCCATGTGTTTGGCTGAAGGTAGATTAGCATCAGGTCCAGAGGAAGACGAGTCACTCAGATCAGACCACATTATGCGTGACCCCTCCGAGGTGCTTTGATGATGGTGGTGGCAGCGTGCATGAGGGGAGAGGGTTACGCATACCGAGTGTGCTGACATGAGGAGGCATCCGGCGTGTGATTGATGTCTCCTCTAGCGGCTGCAGACAGGTTAATGGTGTGATTGTGGAGGTAATCTCCGTGTTCTCTCGTTAAAGGGTGATGGAGGGCCAGGAGACCCCCGTGTCTGTGGGAAATGGAGTCTGTTGCATTCACAGGTCGTGTGCGTTTTACATGTGCAGTTCAGGGTCTCGTTTGATGTATTCTTCAGAAAGGTAGACAGGACAGGGACAGGGGGGTCAGTCTGAAACAGATCCTGGGGAGTTCACACAACCTGCTATATATACACTGAACAAAAATATAAACTCAACATGTAAAGTGTTGGTCCTATGAGTTGAAATAAAAGATCCCATAAATTTTTCATAACCACAAAAAAAATGTATTTCTCTCAAGTTTAGTGCACAAATTTGTTTACATCCCTGTTAGTGAGCATTTCTCCCTTGCCAACATAATCCATCCACTTGATAGCTGTGGCATATCAGGAAGCTGATGAGAGAGAGAGAGAGATGGCTGGTAGCTGCAGACTGTTGCATCTATATCGATTGGGCTCCAGCCTTTCCATTTTCCATGAACTCCGGCTCGCAGTTCCGAGTGGGAGGGATTTGCTTGATCTTTATGATATTTCTTTAAACATGATGCTGTCGTTATGCCTCTTCGGGGAGGACATAAGACAATTCCAGTAATTCAAGGGCTCTCCGTCTCTCTCTCTTTCCCACAGTTGTTACTTATAACCATCTCTAAACAGTTTCTCCACCATTCTCATAAGTGTTTTCAGACCTCGGTCCAAATAACATTGTGGAACTGAAGTCAGACCAATAAAGAAGGTCTCAGACGGTAACATGCACTGGGTTCCTTCAATAGAAGTCATTATGTCTGATCAGATAAAAACTGTAATCAACACTGATAGGAATTCTATAGAGAATAGATGACAATAATTAGAATTTAGATTCCTCTTGGATTGGATGGACATTTGTAGTGGACATGGCCTATCTGACACAGGAGGTTGCTGACACCTTATTGGGAGAACGGACTCGTGGCAATGGCTAGAGTGGTTTCCATGTTTTATTTTTTATATAAAAAAAAAAAATGTATTTAACCTTTATTTAACTAGGCAAGTCAGTTAAGAACAAATTCTTATTTACAATGACGGCCTACCCCGGTCAAATCCGGATGGCTCTGGGCAAATTGCGCGCCGCCTTATGGGACTCCCACTCACGGCCGGATGTGATACAGCCTGGATTCGAACCAGAGACTGTAGTGACGCCTCTTGCACGGAGATGCAGTGCCTTAGACCGCGGTGTACGATGTCATTCCATTCACTCCGTTCCAGACATTATTATGAGCCGTCCTCCCCTCAGCAGTCTCCTGTGCTATCGGATGTAGTATTTCAGAGAGTTGCTAAGCTAAGACTTTCAGACATTGACTTGTTCTGACTTACAGTATTTAATAGGGCTGCTGGTGTATTGTAGCTGTGAGGACTGTAACCCACATACCCACCAGGGCAGGTGCCCTCTCCATGGGGCCAGGTGGTGACTAATTCCCTTCTTTGTCCATCCAAATTAATTGTTAATTGGTTTGCATCACCCGTGGAGTGGAGAATAGCAGGAGAGGCTGTGCGCCTGTGTGATGTAGGCCACAGACACTGACCTGCCGCATAGAGTACACCACAACTGGGTTTAACAGGCCAAATGTCACCTCAATACACACCGCAACGTTGGGGTTTAAGAGGCCAAATATCAGCTTGTAGTATTAGCTAAGGACCTTGTTCACATAATTCAGCACACAAACCCCGTCACAGCAACATGTTGGTGATGTACCGTCATTCTGATTACCTTATGGAGAGGGATCAACTTTGTTTCTGTCTGTCTCGTTAGCACAATTACTTTATATGTTGCTTATTTACTTCATATGTCAGAACAGTGTAGAATGCATGTAAATGCAGATGTTCTGTGTGTATGGGTCGCTAAATGTTCCTTCAGCAAAGGTTTAGTATGAATGTTGACGCCTGAGTGTCACCCTGACGGCTGTGTCCTGTCCTGTCGTCTCCAGGTGGTCGCTCTGAACAAGCGCAGTAAAGAGGCAGAGTCGGCATTCCTGGGAATCTACAAGCAGCTTATTGAAGCCCCTGGTGAGTCTCCCACCTGTAACAGAGCCACACACACATCACAACAGCACAGTCACAGACACAGACAACACACAACATTGCTCAGGTAACAAACCTCCCACAAGAGATCACTCTCCCCAGCCAGATCAACTACACACCAAGCCAAAGTCAACGTCATTCGGGCAACGTTCTACATGAGACAAGCTAGAAATACGAAGCGACTGTTTTCTTGCCATAGATATATAAATATCCACAAGACACCCTGTAGTTCTTATCTATGTTTTAGAGTCTGTGCTCTGTGTGGGGCCACTTCAAAACCGAGCGCTGGTCCTTGAGCGTTGCATTGCTGAGGAGAGACGATCCTTGTGGGGATGGGCTGTTGATTGCAGAGGGCCAATTAAAAGCCAACTGTAGCTTGTCTTAGTCTGGAGTGCAGGCCTGATGAGGCCAGCAGGGAAAGGGAGGGGGAGAGACTGTTTATTCTGTTGTTGTTTGTTGCCAGGGCACACTATACAGCATTGCTCTTTGTTGCAGGAGACAAGAGCAAAACGCACTCCAATCTCCGGCTACATCAGAGGAACACTCATTGCAAGAGTAGAGAACGCGGTTTACAGATTCAATGAATACAAGATAAAAGTGGGTGTCAGAGAAAATAGCGATGCAGCGACTGACTTTTAAAGGTCTCCATTTTGCCTTGAAGTCTCCTGCTTGATATTTCACCACACACTTTGAATGGAGTTATTTTCTTGATAAGAAATGGATGTCTTTGAAGATGTGTTCAGTTTGATTTCCTGACCTATACCTGCACGTATCAAGGGCTTAATAGAGGACCCAGGAGGGTTTTAGGGGCTATATTCTGTCATGAAAAAATGTTCTATCAAGAGCAGACTGAACCAACAGTGATAATGTAAGGAATGAGGACTTCATCTCTTTAATTGCACAGGGCACTGACAAGAAAGAGTGCTCATAAACCATGTTAAACTGTATCTGAACCCTTGTAGCTAGGATTGGGTTTGAAGATTTCAAAAATTGGAATTTAACGTTTACTTTTGCTCTCACACACAAGCGCATACACACACCCACACATCAGAGGAGGCTGGTGGGAGGAGCTATAGGAGGACGGGCCTATTATAATGGCTGTAATGGAATAAATGGAACGGAGTCCAACGTGGTTTCCGTATGTTTGATGTGTTTGATATCGTTCCCTTCATTCTATTCCAGCCGTTACAATGAGCCCGTCCTCTTATAGTGCCTCCCAACAGCCTCCTCTGGCACACACACATGCATGCACACTTTCAGCTCCTATTTTGATGTAAACATATATGACATCTCCATCTCCACCAATCACTTCTCTATGATTGGCCAGGGTGGGGGGGTTGAGCCTTGTCGTCCTGTCACAAAGCTAAAGGAGTGGCCCTGGTTACATCAGAGGGCCTTGGATTAGCATATTCAGAAGACTCATCTTCCTCTGACCTTACCTGGACCTGCACTAGTGTTAGCATCCGGGTGACACTCCCTCACCAGAGTCTCTAGTCTTAGCTCTCACACTGTGTCACTGCAGGTCTGTGTATGGATGACTTTTCCTGGGTTTTACTACTACAGAAGGAGTTATTATTTCATCCCACCGCAGTAAAACCAAAAAAACGCAGCCAGCTGAGCTGCTGATTACTCTTTGCCGTCTAATCCTTTAATGCCATACCAATCATTTCCATTAACAGCTAATTGCTAAAAGTCTCAAAATCTATTCATTATTATCTTTCTGATATTATTTACCTCCTATCTGATGCCAAACAGGAGTCACAAAATGGAGAGTAGGGTATTTTGTGTATCATTGTGCATCTCACTGGCCTGTCCAAGGTCACCCCCTGTTCCCAGAGTGGATCGCTTCAGGTACACCAGAGGACAGTCAGTTGGCTGTGGTCCCTCACTTTATTAGTCTCCTCTCCTATAAACACATCACTGTGCTGCTTTCCCACCAGTCTCCAAACAAACGATCCAGCTCATGTATTTTTTATGTTTTGACAGACGCAATTATTCTTAACACACCGTGCTCGTTAATCTTAATGCCGTTATTACTATTCATTGGCAGACATTTTTTTTCTCCCTCTTATTTAATTTGAAAGGATCCCTCCATCCTGGCTGTCTGCTGACACTCACAGGCCGTTGGTCCAATCAGAGCGGCCGACAACAGAGTTAATGAATGCAAGAGGAGAGCCAGGGAGGGGGAGGGGACAATGTGACCTGTTGTATCCAGTTAACAGCAACGTTTGGTGTCAGGTATCAGTTATCCACAATAACAAATCAGTTATTGGAATAGGTGCCAATGATGATGTCAGTTGCATAATGTTGGACACGCATGACACATGTTATGATGCTGCTTTCATATTCTCAGTTCATATGAATGTTATAGACAGAGGGTATGCATCCCTGACACAACACAGGGCTACCCTGAACATGCTCTCAATAGAGAAGGTTTTAATCACATCCCAATTTGTTAAAGCAAATGTGTATCTCACATCAGTGTGTTTATGAGGAGGAGAATGTTAGTGTATGGGAAGAGAGGAGAATACATGGCTGGAAATGGTGTGTGCGTGCGTGTGTGTGTGAGTGAGATTTGGGTTTTGTTTTTACTGTAAAGTCAGCAAGTGTATCAAGCTCAATCAATCAATCAATCAAGTTCATTTTATATAGCTCTTCGTACATCAGCTAATATCTCAAAGTGCTGTACAGAAACCCAGCCTAAAAGCACGGTGGCTAGGAAAAACTCCCTAGAAAGGCCAAAACCTAGGAAGAAACCTAGAGAGGAACCAGGCTATGAGGGGTGGCCAGTCCTCTTCCGGCTGTGCCGGATGGAGATTATAACAGAACATGTTCAAAATGTTCATAAATGACAAGCATGGTCAAATAATAATCAGGAATAAATGTCAGTTGGCTTTTCATAGCCGATAATTAAGAGTTGAAAACAGCAGGTCTGGGACAGGTAGGGGTTCCATAACCGCAGGCAGAACAGTTGAAACTGGGACAGCAGCAAGGCCAGGTGGACTGGGGACAGCAAGGAATCATCATGCCCATCAAGCTCCAGCTGCTGAACAAGATAGCTATTATTATAGTTGTGGTGTGTCTGGACTTAGAGTGGCACTGTTTCCTGTGACAAAGGATTACATGTAGTATGACAATGGCAACCTTTACCGGTGATGGATTCTGGGTTCTGAATAGTGTTAATTATCAGGAATCCTATTGAAATATTGAGTGCTATGGTCTAGAGGGGCTACACCAGAAGTTAATGGTTATCTGTAGGAGGAATGTATATGGTGGAGGCAATTAAGCTTGGAATGTACTGAGTGCAAGGAGATGATCATATGTTGGCAGGCACTGATAAAGATGGGGAGCTGTGGATTAGTGAGGAAGGGGGTCAGGGGGTCAGGTCAGGTCACATTAAGGGAGAAGGAGCAGTTTATTGCCTGTATCACTTAACTTCCTGCCAGGTAATAAAGATGTAATGTTTAGAGAGAAGGAGGAGACTCCACCCAAATTGGGCAATATATATATATTACCACTGGTGTGAATATTTATTTTGTCTAATGCAGCTGCATTGACCCAATGGGTGAATAAACTTGGTTTAAGCTTTACTAATTATCCGTGAGTTTGAATAGGTTCATTTAGAACCTAACACCGGTGTCATGAACAGTCAGTCGTACAGGGCATGCTCTTTGAAGCAACTCCAATGCATCCTCTGCATTTTATGGGGAACAGTTGAAATTAGTGCTCTGAGCAATGAGAACACATTGAAAATGTAATACTTCTAAAAATGTAATTATTGGGTCCCCAAGCCAAAATGTCACACACCACAATCATAATGTGCATTTCCATGCATTTAAGACATACAGTTGAAGTCGGAAGTTTACATACACTTAGGTTGGAGTCATTAAAACTAGTTTTTCAACTACTCCACAAATTTCTTGTTAACAAACTATAGTTATGGCAAGTGTGCTAGGACATCTACTTTGTGCATGACACAAGGACCTTTTCCAACAATTGTTTACAGACAGAGTATTTCACTGTATCACAATTCCAGTGGGTCAGAAGTTTACATACACTAAGTTGACTGTGCCTTTAAACAGATTGGAAAATTCTAGAAAAGGATGTCATGGCTTTAGAAGCTGCTGATAGGCTAATTGACATCATTTGAGTCAATTGGAGGTGTACCTGTGGATGTATTTCAATCTCAGTGCCTCTTTGCTTGACATCATGGGAAAATCTAAAGAAATCACCCAAGACCTCAGAAAAAACATTGTAGACCAAACAAGTCTGGTTCATCCTTGGGAGCAATTGCCAAACGCCTGAAGGTACCACATTCATCTGTACAAACAATAGTACGCAGGTATAAACACCATGGGACCACGCAGTCGTCATACCGCTGTCACGATCGTCGATAGGAAT
The DNA here is from genome assembly GCF_029448725.1 of Salvelinus fontinalis. Lineage (NCBI taxonomy): Eukaryota > Metazoa > Chordata > Actinopteri > Salmoniformes > Salmonidae > Salvelinus > Salvelinus fontinalis. Next base: position 12,132,668 of record NC_074692.1, read on the forward strand.
GGACCAAGGCGCAGCGTGAGTTGAGTTCCACATACTTTATTTCTCGGTGGTAAAAAAAACAAACAATAAACATAACACGAACGTGAAATCCGTAGTGCACAAAACACTAACACAAACAATATCCCACAAACGCAGGTGGGAAAAGGGGCTACCTTAATATGATCCCCAATTAGAGGTAACGATTACCAGCTGCCTCTAATTGGGAACCATACAAGACACCAACATAGAAATACAATACTAGATAACCCCCCTAGTCACACCCTGACCTAAACCACCATAGAGAATTCCGAGGGCTCTCTATGGTCAGGACGTGACAGTACCCCCCCCCCCCCCCCCCCCCCCCCCAAAGGTGCGGACTCCGGCTACAAAACCTGAACAAGATGGGGAGGGTTAGGGTGGGCAACTAGCGTTGGTGGTGGCTCCGGTGCAGGACGTAGCCCCCGCTCAGATCTGACCCTGAAGCCGTGCTGAACACCGTGCCCAAACTGGGCACCGGAGCAGAGGAAGGCTCTGGCCATGGAGTAGGACTGGATGCCGTGCCTGGACTAGGCACCGGAGCAGAGGAAGGCTCTGGCCATGGAGTAGGACTGGATGCCGTGCCTGGACTAGGCACCGGAGCAGAGGAAGGCTCCGGCCATGGAGCAGGACTGGATGACGTGCCTGGACTAGGCATCGGCGCTGAGGAAGGCTCCGGCCATGGAGCGGGACTGGACACGTGCCTGGACTGGGCACCGGCGCGGAGGAGGACTCCTGCCATGAAGCGGGACTGGACACCGTACCTGGACTGGGGATCGGCGCAGAGGAAGGCTCCAGCCGTGGACCGGGACTGGATGCCCTGCCTGGACTGGGCACCGGCGCAGAGGAGGACTCCTGCCATGGCACCGGCGCAGGAAGCTCCGGGCCGTGGACCATCACTGAAGGCTCCAGGCCCTTTGACCGTCTCTGGAGGTTCCGGACCGTTGACCATTGGGGATGCTCCGGACCGTTGACCGTCACTGGAGGCTCCGGACCGTTGACCGTCACTGAAAGCTGCAGACCGTTGACCGTCACTGGAAGCTGCAGACCGTTGACCGTTACTGGAAGCTCCGGACCGTTGACCGTCACTGAAGGATCCGGACCGTTGACCGTCACTGAAGGCTCCGGACCGTTGACCGTCGCTGAAGGCTCCGGACCGTTGACCGTCGCTGAAGGCTCCGGACCGTTGACCGTCGCTGGAAGCTCCGGACCGTTGACCGTCGCTGGATGCTCTGGACCGTGAACCGTCGCTGGAGGTTCCTGGGCGTAGACCGTCACTGGAGTCTCCGGACCGTGGACCGTCGCTGAGGTCTCCGGACCGTGGAGACCTGGTACAGGTGGCACCGGACTGATGACACGCTCTTCAGGGCAAAGTGCGGGGAGCCGGCACAGGATGTACCGGGCTGGAGAGGCGCACTGGTGCGTGGAGCCGGCACAGGTGGCACCGGACTGATGACACGCTCTTCAGGGCGAGTGCGGGGAGCCGGCACAGGACGTACCGGGCTGGGGATGCACACTGGAGGCCCGGTGTGTGGAGCCGGCACAGGTTTCACCAGACTAATGACACGCTCTTCAGGGCGAATGCCGTGCAAAATACACCAAACCAACATCTCTCTCCGCTCTCTCTCCTCCAACAGCTCCATCGACTCCCCGACGGTCTCTGGCTCTCTCCGCGGCTCGACCGACAGCTCCTTGTCCCCCCCACAAAAAAATCTTGGGGTTTCTGTGGCCGCAGACCCTGGTGTCGTCGCTGTCCTTCCAGATTCCTTGGCGACTCCCTCCAAGGAAGGGTCTCGCATCCTCCCAAGATCTCCTCCCATGTCCAACTCACTTTTGCCTCCATAGCACGCTGCTTGGTCCTTGTGTGGTGGGATATTCTGTCACGATCGTCGATAGGAACGGACCAAGGCCCAGTGTGAGTTGAGTTCCACATACTTTATTTCTCAGTGAAACGCTCTCTATGGTCAGGGCGTGACAACCTCTCAGGAAGGAGACACGTTTTTTCTCCTAGAGATGAACGTACTTTGGTGCTAAAAGTGCAAATCAATCCCAGAACAACAGCAAAGGACCTTGTGAAGATGCTGGAGGAAACGGGTACAAAGTATCTATATCCACAGTAAAACGAGTCCTATATCAAGCAAGGAAGAAGCCACTGGTCCAAAACCGTCATTAAAAAGCAGACTATGGTTTGCAACTGCACATGGGGACAAAGATCATACTTTTTGGAGAAATGTACTCTGGTCTGATGAAACAAAAATAGAACTGTTTGGCCATAATGACCATCGTTATGTTTGGAGGAAATTGGGGGAGGCTTGCAAGCTGAAGAACACCATTCCAACCGTGAAGCACAGGGGTGGCAGCATCATGTTGTGGGGATGCTTTGCCGCAGGAGGGACTGGTGCGCTTCACAAAATAGATCATAAGGAAGGACAATTATGTGGATGTATTGAAGCAACATCTCAAGACATCAGTCAGGAAGTTAAAGCTTGGTCGCAAATGGCCCCATGCATACTTCCAAAGTTGTGGCTAAATGGCTTAAGGACAACAAAGTCAAGGTATTGGAGTGGCCTACACAAAGCCCTGACCTTAATCCTAAAGAAAATTTGTGAGCTGAACTGAAAAAGCGTGTGCAAGCTCTGTCAGGAGAAATGGGACAAAATTCACCCAACTTATTGTGGGAAGCTTGTGGAAGTCTACCTGAAACGTTTGACCCAAGTTAAACAATTTAAAGGCAATGCTACCAAACACTAATTGAGTGTATGTAAACTTCTGACCCACTGGGAATGTGATGAAAGAAATAAAAGCTGAAATAAATAATTACCTCGACTATTATTCTGACATTTCACATTCTTAAAATAAAGTGGTGATCCTAACTGACCTAAAACAGGGAATTTTTACTTGGATTAAATGTCAGGAATTGTGAAAAACTGAGTTGAAATGTGTTCGGCTAAGGTGTATGTAAACTTCCGACTTCAACTGTATATTCCTATGCCCCATTGAAATTGTCGACAAAATATTAGGCCCCCCCAAAAATACTTATTTGTTTAGATTTTCACCTCTATACTTTTTTGATCACTCTAAATAAACTACTTCCTCTTCACAGGATGTGAAAAACAGTGACAGTTTCCATGACTGAGTTGGCTCTCCTGAATAGCACCTCTCTCCTCATCTCTCTCCCTCCTGTGTGAGCATCTCTGACTCTGCGGTTACGTTTGAACCTTGGTGTTTGTAGCTGTCGCTTTGAGAGGAGGTACGGGGCCCTGTCGCCAGGAGCGTAGCCCTGAGATTGGCGCTCCAGGTGTTTGCTCTGCCCCCTCCTCTCTCTTTACTCACACACCTCCCTCAGGATCACCTCACCTTATCCCTCTCTCTCTCTCGCTCGCCCTCCGTCTCTCCTGAAGAACACAGTACCTTTCATCTGAGCAGGGAGCTCACTTACTGTGTGTGTGTGTTTGTGTGTTGTATGTTTGTTGGGCCCTTCGCAGGGCTGAGGTCTGCATTAGTTGAAACGTTGGGGCAACAGTGCTAGCTAGTGGTGACCAAATACTACTGCATGGTACGGGTTCCAGAACCAGGTACAACTCCACACAATTCCATCATGGCTTTATGACTTTATTGCACAATGAATATTAATGTATTGAAGTCTCCTTGGCCTGCGAGATTGTAAGTGCAGTGCGTATTGAAGTCAGTTAGTAATTTCATTTGGCTCCAAGGTTGTAAGAATAGAGCATTAATTAACCTTTGTGATTTGACCTTAATCTATTCAAAGAATTATTGTTCCCTTATAGCTCTTTGTATACACTGAGTGGATAAAACATTAGGAACACCTTCATAGTATTGAGTTGCACCCGTTTTGCTCTCAGAACAGCCTAAATTTGTCGGGGCATGGACTCTATAAGGTGTCGGAAGCGTTCCACAGGGATGCTGGCCCATGTTGACTTCAATGCTTCCCACAGTTGTCAAATTGGTTGGATGTCCTTTGGGAGGTGGACCATTCTTCACATACACGGGAAACTGTTGAACGTGGAAAAACCCAGCAGCGTTGCAGTTCTTGACACAAACCAGTGCGCCTGGCACCTACTACCATACCCCATTCAACGGTACCTAAATATTTTTTCTTGCCACATTCTGTACACAATCCATGTCTCAAATGTCTCAAGGCTTAAAAATCCTTCTTTAACCTGTCTCCTCCCCTTCATCTACATTGATTGAAGTGGATTTAACAAGTGACATCAACAAGGGATCATAGCTTTCACCTAGATTCACCTGGTCAGTCTGCCATGGAAAGAGCAGGTGTTCATAATGTTTTGTCCACTCAGTGTACATTGGCAGACGCTGGAGAGAGAGGCTTATTGAGGCCTGTAAGGCATTGGTTTTTTTAAATAATAAGTGTGGTGCTGAGTACATTCCATCAGAAGATGAGAGGGAACTTGGAGAGCTGTGTGTCTACGCTCTGTTTGTGGCAGTATCAAAAATGAAAGCATATAAAGAAGTTGATGGAAAATGAAAGCTCTTTTGGGCAGGACGAGATTCTGCACAAGTGATTAATAAGAGCAGTAATAAACAAAGGCCCAGGAGATGTTTGAGGTGCTTAATAATGCATTATGTTCATAAAAGAGCTGGGCCTCTCCAATGGATCCCCGTGGAGCAGAGACCCCAGAGGGACCGGCAGAGTGTGTGCTCAGAACAGAGAGGAAGTGTGTGTGCGTGGGCATGTGAGTGTGTGTGTGTGCAGAGATACTGTAAAGGGTACGACTAAAACTCAAGCTCTGAAGTGTACAGGAGATGAATAGTTTCAGTTGTGTTTTTTCTGTGTTTTTTTGTGATTGTTCACCGAACAGTTATTTTGTTATTGTAACAAAAAAAGAACAACAAAACATGAACGCCAACCCTTTCAATTAAAGTTAAAGAGTGGCTGAATTATATTCTACCCTGATATTCCTGTTTATGTATATTTCTAAAAGCTTCTTTTTACATAGTTGTAGAGATGTCCTTCAGTCTGCCAGGCAAAGGCATGTGTGGAACACAGACAAAAGAACAGGTTAAAAAGTTAGTCTTTCAGATTGTCTGTCAGCACACAGTGAAAGACATACTTCTTTCACCATTTCTCTCTCTCTCTCTCTCTCTCTATAGCGATCTCTGTTTCTTTATCTTTCTCTTTCACTCTCTTCTCCACATACAAGTCAAAGGGAAAGACTTGTTCTGTGCTCTGAATATTGTGTTAGTGAAAAGACAGCACAGAAACTGACTGTTTTTACTGTAGCATTTTCAAATTCTTTCATTTGTTTTCTGAATTAACATTTTGTTGAAAATTATTTCATCGTAGCTACAAAAATCTTTATAATCTAGGTTGAAACAAGGATAGACATTAAAGAATAGTACCTTGAGGATCGCAGTGCTAGCTGCGCAGTGCTAGCTGCGCCACCAGAGTCTCTGGGTTCGCGCCCAGGCTCTGTCGCAGCCGGCCGCGACCGGGAGGTCCATGGGGCGACGCACAATTGGGCTAGCGTCGTCCGGGTTAGGAAGGGTTTGGCCGGTAGGGATATCCTTGTCTCATCGCGCTCCAGCGACTCCTGTGGCGGGCCGGGCGCAGTGCGCGCTAACCAAGGGGGCCAGGTGCACGGTGTTTCCTCTGACACATTGGTGCGGCTGGCTTCCGGGTTGGAGGCACAACCCAACCAAGCAGTGCGGCTTGGTTGGGTTGTGCTTCGGAGGACGCGTGGCTTTCGACCTTCGTCTCTCCCAAGCCCATACGGGAGTTGTAGCGATGAGACAAGATAGTAATTACTAGCGATTGGATACCACGAAAATTGGTGAGAAAAGGGGATAAAATTAAAAATAATAATAATAATAATAACAATTTAAAAAATTATAATTGTACCTTGTGAGCGTGATTGACTGTGTTGTTGTTAAAATAATAGATTACTTTGTTAAAGACTATTAGATTTCAGTCAGTGGAAGTGTTCCCACACGGCCACATTGGATGCAGACTCCCGTACTCTGTAGGTAGAGTATTGGTGGTTTACTTTTGGTTTAATTAAGAAAAGATACAACTTTTTTCAAAGGTAGCCATTTTATTGGTGCACTTTGTCTTTGAAGGTTGGACTAAGGACTAACTGTTCAGTCAACCTAGTTTCAGGCCATGACAATACACTACTCATGTACAGTGTTACGGTTTGTTGCAGCAGCAGGAAATAGTGTTTTTGGAACTTGAAGACCACACAGAGAAAAACAACACAAAACAAGACTGTTTTGTATGAAAAGAAAAAACCCTCGAAGCACAGCCTTGTAAATTAATTTGTTCATGTTGTATGATGGGAACACAGCTGGCCTCATTAACATGCGCACAACAAATAATTATAGCGTTTTTTCGCCTTCTCTCCAGCCAGCCAGTGCTTGGCTAATGGGCTTGCTGGGTTAATTATGTCAGAGCGTAATTACACAGAGCCCAGGGAGACGTAATGGTGCACCCCGCTGAGCCCACACCGCCTAATGACAGTGTATCGCTGACAGGGCAAAGACGGACCGTCCCAACACACCTGCTTGTCTTGGCTCACACCACCCTCGTCCACGCCCACCCACCACCACTGCCCACCCAGACACATCCTTGACCTGTCTGTCCCACTGTCCCAGCCACAATCCAGACAGTATTTATGTGGACAGTTCACACAGTGGGCCCTAGCCTAACCTGGTCTATATCCAACTCCATAGAAACAACCATAGGAGCTGGCTATCAAGCATAAACATATCTGTTGTGACCATGCTAGCCATGGCCTGTTTACGCTGGGCTGTCAAGGAGCAGCACCCAGAGAGCTGCCCCCTGTTATGGGATGAGCAATAGCAGCGTAATACCTGACCAGCGGCCGCTAGGAACCAGCCACGGAAGCTCATTATCTCATCTGTAACACTGATGCAAACTTAATGTAGATGATGAGACCACACACACATAGCTTCTATGATAGCCCTACCCTGGCTTACTAGTGTAGTGACTTTGCTAACACCACACAATACCACCAACATATGACCTACTCACAGTAGATAATGGTGGGGGATGATGATGGTGGTGTGGGGGGGAATTCTAGGTATATTGGCAGTATGGAGTAAAATTCAAGTATTCAATCTTCCTTTTATAGTTAGGATTTACTGTTAAAGAAATGCTCTTAAAGGAATATCCAGCACAACTTATTAGCAACATCAATTAGCAGTCCTGTTCTCTTCCGTTATCAGCAGTCTTCTTTGACACTTCCCCCAACTGTAGCCCGTCTTGTAGAGCTACACCCTGGTCCCTCTGAGAGTACCCCTGCTGCTCTCATCTTTGACTGGGTTAATTTTGTATACAGGGCTACCATATATCCCTTCACTTTTTTTGCCTAGCCACTGATTGATCATCCCTGCTTGTCCAAGTGTGAGAGATCCCTTACTGTAATCTCTGCACTTTGATCATGGAAAGTTAAAAGGATATATGGAAAAGAGGCTGATAAAGTGATTTCTGTGACAGTGGGTCGATGTGAAAAGCAGTGTTTTAAGTCGTTCTGTTTGTCTAAGAAGAGCTTTGCTCTTAAGTGTGATGTCCCATGTGACTGATGCAATATCTCCAGTGTGGGTGTAACAGTGAACACAGACACACAGGAGGCTCAGTTGACTGTAAACGGTCCTGGGGAAGAAATGGTTCAATCAATTATCTTTGTCCGAGTGTTTCTGATGAAACTTCAGATATGTCAAATGGTTATGGAAGTCTTTTCACAAATTGCTAATTTTTGACAGCTGTGTTTCTGTGGCCTGTTTCGACTTGGCTGTCTAGTCTCAGTGGTGTCTGTTGAAGTGTAAACGTCTGTGGTTAGGCTCTCTGAAAAGTCAGTTCAGTCTGTGCCCATGTTGAAGAAAGGATATGATCGCGATCCACAGAGGTGCAGAAAGACGAGCGCATGAAAGCTGCGGGAGAAAAGTTTGTGCAGCAAAGCAGCGATTTTTCCCTCCTTGGAGTTTTGAAAGGCTGGTGTGTGTGAGTGTGTGTGTGTGTGTGTGTGTGTGTGTGTGTGTGTGCGTATCTCTACATCCTCCCTCCCTCCTTGTCAGGCAGCTCCCCTGAGCCCCTCTCTCTGTGCTTTGGCACTAGAAGTCACCTCCTTTGGTGTGCGGCAGGCAGGTACACAACAGGAGCAGCTCTCCCTCTCAGAGCTGTTGAACTTTTCGGGAAGGGAAGAAAGGGAACGGGAAGATTAAAAACAGCCCTGTGATGTGGAGTGCCGAGCCACCTCCTGAGAATTCCTGGCATAATAATTTAAATGATCAAATGACACAGAGGAGACTTGTTAGCAGAGAAACAGCCTCCTAGTTGGCCCCATGGGGCCCAGGCTGCCGCACATGCATTGCAAAACAGCTCCTCTGTTGTGCTAAAGAATCAGTCTTCTTTTTCTCTTCTTTTCAGGAGCAGACTTTTTCCAGACTTTGTTGGATTTGTTTAGGTGTGTATTTGGGACTGAAGTGCGTGTCAAATTCTACTGCAGTCTATGCGGCTTTTTTTGACATTCATTTATTGGTGATGAGTTCCATTGGATTTGATCTTAGTAGTTTAGTCTATTCATGTCATTAGGGCCAGCCTGTGAGATTTCTAAGGCATCTCATTGGAGTGAATTCTAGAGTCCCTCTTTGGAACAATTTCTCAGTCTCCTACTCTTGGTGCTGTTGTGCAGGAGAGCATATGATAACTGTACTGTCTTGTGCAGAATATGGTATAGTATATTTTTCTTTTAATATGCTATTTAAAAGTTCATTTTCAACATCCTGACATCAGTTGTATAACAGGAGACATATTTTGACATCAGCAACAAGATAATTGTGATATCTCATTATATTTGATCAAATAGATAGGCAATGGAATTCACTTGACTGAAGTGTTGAACTTTTGACTTTAGTAATCCACTTCAGCATTTGAATTACCACTCAATATTATGGCTGTGTGGTTGTTTTGCATGGAGTGGTTCATAGAAAAATGTAACATTTCTCTCCATCTTGTTTGTCTTTTTGCTCTCAGACCCAGTTCCCGTTCTTGAGGCCACACACACCCTGGAGGAGAGGCTGCAGCAGCTGCAGAGTTCGGCCCCAGACAGCGAGGCCCTGGTCAGGGAGATCAGCGGGCACTGGAAGAGACACCTAGAGGGCCTTGACAAGCCAGGTCAGACCAGAGCCACAGCCACCAGCCTGGTCTCATAGACTAGATGTAACATAGTAAATGTAAATCCGGGACCCTCAAATTAGTATGATATGTAATGTTTGGTATGGTTACATAAGACAGATGGTTACTTAAGCCAAAAACTAAAGTAGGGTGGTTAGTCGGGGTGGATGGGTGCGCGTATAAAGCGAACGTCGAGCAACCCAATGATTGCGAGTTCAAATCTCATCACGGACAATTTAGCATTTAGCTAATTAGCAACTTTTCAACTATACTGAAAAAAGATATACATGCAACATGCAACAATTTCAAAGATTTTACTGAGTTACAGTTCATATAAGGAAATCAGTCAATTGAAATCAATTCATTAGACCCTAATCTATGGATTTGACATGACTGGGCAGGGGCGCAGCCATGGGGGGGCCTGGGAGGGCATAGGGAGCCATGTCCAGCCAATCAGAATGAGTTTTTCCCCACAAAAGGGCATTATTACAGACAGAAATACTCCTCAGTTTCATCAGCTGTCCATGTGGCTGGTCTCAGATGATCCCGCAGGTGAAGAAGCCGGATGTGGAGGTCATGGGCTGGCGTGATTACACGTCGTGGTCTGCGGTTGTGAGGCCGGTTGGACGTACTGCCAAATTTGCTAAAATGATTTTGGAGGCAGCTTATGGTAGAGAAATTAACATTACATTTTCTGGCAACTAATCTGGTGGATATTCCTGCAGTCAGCATGCCAAATTGCACGCTCCCTCAAAACTTGAAACATCTGTGGCATTGTGTTGTGTGACACAACTGCACATTTTAGAGTGGCCTTTTATTTTCCCCAGCACAAGGTGCACCTGCGTAATGATCATGCTGTTTAATCAGCTTCTTGATATGCCACACCTGTCAGGTGGAGAAATGCTTGCTAACAGGAATGTAAACAAAGTTGTGCACAACATTTGAGAGAAAGAATCTTTTTGTGCGTATGGAAAATGTCTATGATATTTTATTTCAGCTCATGAAACATGGGACCAACACTTTGCATGTTGTGTTTATATTTTTGTTCAGTATACCAACTACTTTTTAGCTACTTTGCAGCTACTTAGCATGTTAACTAACCTAACTCTAACCCTTTTAGCTAACCCTTGCCCTAACTCTTTAACCTAACTTCCAACCTTAACCCTAACCTTAACCCTAACCTCTAGCCTAGCTAACGTTAGACAGCTAGCAAACGTTAGACAGCTAGCTAACGTTAGCCACCTATCCATCTAGCTAGAATTCTTCACATATTGCACGTTTTGCAAATTCGTAACATATAATATGAATTGTAATTCGTAACATATCATATTTAATGGATGATGGATATCCACAAATTAATACATACCATATGAAAGGTAACATATCATACTAAATGGAGTGTCGTGGTTTACGTACAAAATAATAAGAAATTCTCTGAGACCAGGTTGCAGCCACAGCCCTGGCCACAGAATGGGCCCAGGCCTAGCTCACTGCTGCTTGATTGTTTAAAATTTCAATTTCAAAGGAAAAAAAATCTAAGAAACTATTTTTGTTCTACAAACAATCCACTTTTATCCACACACGGATGTCTCTGTTCCATGTAGTCTCCGTGGCCTCTCACCTCAGATGATCACAGCACTCATCTGTACTCTGCTCCCTATCCACAGGAGACACAGAGGAGGACCCAGCAGCAGCAGAGTCAGGACCTGGGGAGGCATCGAGCTGGACAGCTGGTGTGATGACTCCAAACAGCAAACAGGCCCTCAGAGTCACAGGCTCACCTCACCAGAACCACCAGGGCCAGAACCAGACAGAAGGGTTAGAAACACAGGCCTGGTCCTTGCCTCCCTCACAACCTTGTGAACATGATATGATGTGTACATGATAAAAGCAAAAAAGAGGACAGCCCCCAGCCCGTCAGTCATACTGCACAATGACAATAGACCTGGATGTAATCACATTTAAACCTTAATCTAATGGGTGGAAACAGAATGTAATACTGTATGTGTGCTGTATGCCTGAGAGTATGTAAGCATGGTCATCTTTGACATTGCGTCTCTCTTCTCATAGGGAAGCCGAAGACACAGATGCCACTCTGGCCGACAGACTGGGTGAGGCCGAGGAGAGGATCAAAGTGCTGCATTCATGTGAGTGTTTTGTCCGGTGGTCCTTTCTGGACACAGTGAGGTGAAAGGTCATCCTGACTAATCCTGTTCCTTTATCTCTCTAGCTCTGAGCACAGCCCAGACAGATCTTCTGGACCTGCGGTGTAAATACGACCAAGAGAAGGCCAACAAGTAAGAGCCTGCTTATATCTCCACTCTCCACTGTCTCTCAACTTCTCTGTTCATGTAACCCACTCAGCCTATGTCCATACTGTGGTATATGCTTGTTCTCTAACATGTTCCCTAACCCTCATTTACTCTACTCATGATCTCTCCATCTATACTAATGCAGGTCCCTACTGAAGGCCCCTACTGCAGGCCCCTACAGCATGTCCCTAGTCGGATCCCTAGCCAGGTCCCTAGCCAGGTCCCTAGTCATGTCCCTACTGCAGGTCCCTACTGCAGGTCCCTAATGCAGGTCCCTAATGCAGGTCCTTACTCAGGTCCACACTGTAGGTCCCCACTGTAGGCCCCTACTGCAGGTCCCTACTGCAGGTCCCTAATGCAGGTCCCTACTGCAGGTCCCTAATCCAGGTCCCTACTGCAGGTCCCTACTTAGCCCCACCTATGCATACACCACTATGCTCAGCCTTCTCTCTTTAGCCATGCTTGCGCTACCCTAATTCACACATGGTCACTCTCCACTGTAATGTACCCATGTCCAGTCTGAACCTTCAGAATGCCATTGTATAAACAGACCTGGGCTGCAACTGAAATTACACCCTATTCCCTATATAGTTCACAAATTTTGACCAGAGCCCTATGCATGTAGTGCACTATATAGGGAATAGGGTGCCATTTCAGATGTTACTGTGGTGTGACTCACCGACTAATGCAGGTGGATGGATGGGAGAGCTCTGTGTTGGCCTCCTCTGTCTGACAGCCAGAGCCTTGCCTTGCCAGGCCTCAAGAAGAATGGCTTCATTTAAAGATTGCTTCAGAAAACACTCTACCTTGTCCTGAATCTGTGAGCGCTATGTATCCAGCTCAACGGTTTAAATGAATGTGAAGTTGTATGAAGGATGTCGATAGACATTCAAAGTAAACACTCCTTTGTTTGGGTTGTGCTGCGGACGGAGCACAGTGAGCCGGTGCTAATGGATTTTCTCCCAGGCTTAATCCATGGTGCAATTGAATTGTAGTTTCCAGACCCACCGCCATCCTTTCTGCTGGATTTGAAGAATTTTCCGTTCGACTCCCCTTTCATGTTCAGCAGCTGTTCACAGTGACGGCTCGTTAGCTCTCTGTGAGGGGAGAGAGGAAGGATGGTTGTGCGTTGGTGTTAGGGCCACTGGGCCAGTGCTTCGTTTGTGAATGGCTTGGCTTGTAGTTAGTGAATAGGTGATGAGGAATATATCCTATATGGGTTGTACGATGAGTGGGTGTTGTCCTCAGCTGCCTGTGATAGGCTAATAGAAACACTAAACACCTCCCCCTGGTCCAATATCACCACTACCTCTCAGGACTCATCCCCGTGGCTCTGTGTCGCTAACTTCACCTCCTATTACTCTGATTGACTTTTTCCTTGATGTTAATAATAAAGGTGATTTGGCTGTTTTGAGTATCTGAACAGGTAATCAATACAAAGCATTTTTTCCATACTGCTCAAGTTCATTAAATCTGAATATGACACCTGTTACCTTTTTCTGTCAGCGTGGTTCCATCCATCCTGGGCTTATTGATGTGGCCTGGTCTCTGCCCAGAGCTTCTGGACTGTATTGCACACCACACCACTACTAATTAATATAGAGAACTATTGATTTATTTGAATTTTTAATGGGCCTGGTTTTACTATTGTTTCAACCCCCCCCCCCCCCCCCCCCCCCCCCAAAAGCAACGCTCTGTGACTATTCAGAATGGGTTATAAGTCATGCAGTTAAGTTGTCTGTGTCATTAATCTTCCTCAAACAAGCCCATAATAACCAGCAGTGAGATGAAGGCACTGTGGGGGCAGACGGAGGTGAGGAAGAACATGGTTGGTTTGAAAATAGTTTGTTTGATAGTGAACAATATCACTGATTTGCTCTCAAAACACATTTAGTGAAACGGAAAGGGGTTTCTTTGTCCTGAAAACTTCAGAAATCTTTGCATATTTTAATCAATTTCACAGTCCTCGTTAATTCATCTTTCTCCACATTTTGAAAATCATCTCCCATGTGTCTAAAAAGAAACTTTTGAACTTCAAACAAACCTCATGAATAATCTGTCTATTTATATTGGACTTCTGTGATTGTTAGATGGATGGAGGCATGTAGGAAGGAAATCTCCAAAGAAAAGTATTGTATCGATCAGACATGCAGTCCGTTTCTGTCTGGTTTTGGTTGTACTGTAGTGAGCTATGTGAGGAAATGCTTTGTTTATGTTGTGTGTGATTTAGTGTGAATCGTTTCAGAAAAGTAAGGGGTTTGATAACGAGTTGATGATTAGGTGATTATACCCTCCAAGCCGGTGTTTGGAGGATATATTGGCACGGGTGTTGTTAGGCCCTAGACAGTGGATTGCGCAGTGAGATGGAACAGTAAATAGGCATTTCAACATCATAGGCTTAGCCAGTGGTAATTTGTGGACTGGACACCGGCTGGAACGCGATTTTAACCAATCAGCATCCAGGATTAGACCCACCCATTGTATAATTAAGTGATAATGCCCTCGAAGTCGGTGTTTGGAGGATATATTGGCACGGGTGTTGTTTTTAGGCCCGAGACGAAGCCGAGATCTGGCAAACTGTGCCAATATATCCTCCGAACACTGGTTTCGATGGCATTATCACTTTTGTACAATGGGTTACCAACCAATTCAAATAATGATTGACATATTTAAAAAAAAATATATATATATATATTTTGATGAATTTATTCATACTGTTTCATCTTTCCACGAGATATAGTCCCGACACAAATCTAGGGTTGCTACCCAAGCCGGCTGGTTGTTCATTATATCGGTTAGGTTGCCAGAGATGCAACCCAGTCGTGAAGTATTTTTATTCTGTATCAATGGACGTGACCCAGTCGTTAGTTAATGTTCCGTTCTTATCCCTTTTCTTGCTAGCTAGCCAACTTGGGCTAACACAGTCACGTCAAACAGTGCAGCCAGAATAACCGAAAAGTAGCTGCATTTTAATTTGTTTATGCTATTTCCTAATGACATTAACATAACAATGAGCTAGCTAGTGATGCGGGATTTCACCTGGTATAGAAAATGGTCCCACTCGCCAGGACACTATTCAGAGAACCTAGCCATCGACACAGCTAACACAATCCCTTCAAATACTGGAAAGACAGCAAACTAGCTGCATTTCATTTAGTTAGACCTGTTTTTCTATTGTAATTTCTTTGTATATATCCATAAAACTTATGCTGATTCATGATTTTGAGAAAAGCTGCCTGCCTCTCTGTCTGTCTCATCCCAACTCTTGACACATTCATTCCTATGAGACAGCTGGAGATCAAATGTCAATATTGAAACAATGTTGCAAATGTTGGAGAGACAGACAGCAAGGTTTATACAAATCTCTGCTGTTGGAAACCAAACGCTCGTCTAAAAGAAAGGGGAGATTATGTCTAGATGCTTTTTTACAGTGGAGATCAAGTTTATATGTTGCCTGGTTGGGCTGATGAGACAGTGGATTGCGCAGTGAGATGGAACAGTAACTAGCCGTTTCAACGTCATAGCCTTAGCCGGTGGTAACTTGTGAAATAGACACCGGCTGGAACGTGGTTTTAACCAATCAGCATCCAGGATTAGACCCACCCGTTGTATAATTAAGCAATAAGGCACGAGGAGGTGTGGTACAGTATATGGCCAATATACCACGGCTAAGGGCTGTTCTTAGAACGACACAAAGCGGAGTGCCTGGATACAGCCCTTAGCCGTGGTATATTGGCCATATTCCACAAACCTTCAAGGTGCCTTATTGGTATTATAAACTGGTTCCCAACGTAATTAGAGCTGTAAAAAGAAATGTTTTGTCATACCCATGGTATACTGTCTGATATACCATGACTGTCAGCAAATCAGCATTCAGGGCTCGAACCACCCAGTTTATAATGTGTTATAGACTCATGTTATATGTAGGTGTGAGTATTGTGCTGTATGGTGTTGCCCTACATTGAGGTCAGACGTCAAGGAGGGTGTATAAATCATGCTAGACTAGGCGATTGCCCCCTCAGTAACCCACTGGCTGGTTCTGTTTGTGTTCTAGGGCAGGGGAGGTCGGTGTGATCATGATGAATCTTGAGAAGGCAAACCAGGTGAGTGAAAAATGCCGTCCTGTTGGCAGCCCTCTGAATAAGATGCTTCTTCGTTAAGATAATCACTCCTGTAATCAAGCCTCCTGTTTAATTAGACACCCTGCATCCTGCAGCCCCCTTGCCTCTCCCTACCCTGCCTCCCCCTCCCTGAGCTCCTGTGATTAGAGGTGGTAAACCCTGGCCCCCGTCTGTGGGTGCTCCACGGCACCACTGCAACACTCAGTAGAGGACAGGAGAGACTGCCAAGCGCGATTGATGCCGGAGTGCCGTGCGCTGGGGCTCGTACCTACCTCATTGCCTTAATTGCTTCCTTTCCTTCCTAGTGATTTCTCTTCTCTCTCTGTTTTCTCTTTCCTTCTCTCTCTCTCTCTCTCTCTCTGTCATTCTCTCTCTTGAACCTTCTCTTTCTCCTTCTCTCTCTCTCTTTCTCTCCGCCAGCAGCCCTTAGTTAAATTTTCTCAAAATGAATCATTAATTAGCAGCCCGAGTGTGACGGAGCAGGTAAACAGTCTGGGAAGAAAGTACACTAACTAAACAGTCCTCTCAGGAATATCGAGTTGCGCTCTTCTGCCGGTGGTCCTCCTCTATTTATTTTGTTTCTGAAGGTCTGTCCTCAGATTGATCTGTCTGTGCTCTTCAGGACCAGTTCATCTATATATCTGCTGAGTGACTGACAGGTTGGCTGTGTCAGTGTTCTGTTGTGTGAGTTGTAATGCTGTGATGTTTGGTTGTAGAAAGCAGAAATGGCCCAGAGGGAGGTGGAGAGGCTAAAGGAACAGCTGGCCAGTCCCCGGAGCGCCACCCCAGGGAGCTGCTATCCACCAGAGGGCACTAGTGGGGTGAGACGAGACCACATACTCTTCTGTTCAGATCAATGTGTTCCTCGATTCCCCCCCCCCCCCCCCCCCCCCCCTTCAAATTCATTGAAGCTTCACATCATAGATCTTTTAAGTGTGGGAATTCTGGACGGTATAATTTTTGCCTCTTTCAAAAGGAATTCTCACCTTCCATTTATTTACCCTTCAGTGTCTTTGACTCTTTTTGACTCTGTTTCCTCTCACACACTGTCTTTCTTTCTTCCACTTAGGAGAGGGGTGATGTGTTGCCATCCAAGCTGGAGGTTAAGCTGATGGCTAAAGACCGAGAGATCCTCAGGCTACTGGAGAACGTACAGAGACTACAGTTCGCACTACAGGAAGTCCAAAACATCTCAGCCAATCAGATCATAGAGCTGGAAAGCCAGCTGGCCTATAAGACAGAAGCTATTGAGGTAAGTCCTACTGCACACACTCAAATGGCAAGAGGTATGGACCCACCTTCTTGTCGGTGGAGTTTGCTGATATATGCTTCCTCTCTTTGACTGTTTCAGAGATTAGAAGCTAAACTGCAATCCCAGTTGGACTATGAAGAGATTAAAACAGAACTCCGGTGAGAAAAACACCCATCGTATTACAATATCTTATATATATATATAAACACTATATAATATTCTTACTGTTGTTTTTTCCTCTCGTAGTATCTTGAAGGTAATGAAGCTGGCCTCAACGAATGGTAGTTCGTCCCAGGTGAGATATATATTGAAGTTCGGCTTTGTATTGCCTTGTTGTTCATAGCCCAGCATTAAACAAAATAGTTTGCTTCTTAACGAAACAGACCTTTGGTTTCCTCTTAATGTTCCACTGCTGTCGGGGAAGAAAACATTTAGCATTGCCATTGAATGCCTCAGTGAGCGTCATACATTGTAAGGATATCTACAGCCACTATAATTGATTAATCGAAATTGAACAGCCTGTGTGTGTGTGTGTCACCAGGACACTGCAGAGGCTTTTTTGCGGGACAAAGAGGCCTTTCTTCCCTCTCCCAAGTACCTGATGGATAAGGCCAGAATCTTACACAACAATGGTGAGGCAACAGTATCTATGCCTATGACATCTAATTGTAGTTCTTGAAAGCTGTGTGTATTGTAGTGTGTTGGCTCTATGCAGCTGTAAACCCCAGTGGCTGTGAAAGTGCTGCTAATCGGAGTGTGACTCTGTGTCTGCAGATGAGGACCGATCGGAGGAGTCAGGCAGGGAGTCAGACAGGGAGTGGGGCAGGCCCTCAGGGTCCTTCTCCTCAGTCTCCCAGGTGGATGAGCGTACCTCTGCTAGCCCTGGTCCCCCCACAATGGACGTCTCCTCCTCTAGCCACGACCTCCCTCGCCCCTTCTCTGTGTCCCCCTGCTCAAGGGACAGGCTGTCTGTAGACCACGTTGTCCACAAGCAGCTCCTTTCCTCCCCACTCTTCAAGAAGGAATCCGGCAGCCCCCTCATGGCCTTCCCCACCGCCCTGTATGCAGCCAAAGTCACCCTAATGTCAGCCAATCAGGGACCTGCAGGGGCCGGCGGCATCGAGGCCGGCCTGCCCAGTGACCAATCGGAAAGCGGGAGCTCCACTGCGGGTGATGACGACCAGTTGGAGACAGCAGAGATTGCCTTCCAGGTCAAAGAGCAGCTGTTGAAGCACAACATCGGCCAGCGTGTGTTTGGTCACTATGTGCTGGGCCTATCACAGGGCTCGGTCAGTGAGATACTGGCCCGACCCAAGCCCTGGAGGAAGCTGACAGTGAAAGGCAAGGAGCCCTTCATCAAGATGAAACAGTTCCTGTCTGACGATCAGAACATCCTGGCCCTCAGGACTATCCAGGTCCGACAGAGAGGTGAGTGGACTGGACAGTTGTCACTGGCTTGCCTCTGAAACTCAGCAGGGTCGGTCCTGGTTGGTCCCTGGATGGGAGACCAGATGCTGCTGGAAGTGGTGTTGGAAGACCAGTAAGGGGCAGTCTTTCCTCTGGTCTAAGGTGATCCCAATGCCCCAGGGCAGTGAAAGGGACATTGCCCTGCGTAGGGTGCTGTCTTTCGGATGGGACGTTAAACGGGTGTCCTGACTCTCTGTGGTCATTAAAAATCCAATGCCACTCATCTAAAGAGTAGGGGTGTTAACCCCTCATGGCTAAATTCCCAACCTGGCCCCATTCCATCATGGCCACCTAATTCCTAATTGGCATATATCATCTCTCCACCTCTCCACAAAAATGGTTGCCATGCATCACCCAAGTGGATGCTACACATTGATGGTGGATGAGGTGAGTTTCCCCCTACTATGTAAAGTGCTCTGAGTAAAATGAAATAATATCAGGCATTAATTTACTGTACATGCATTTAATGTGCTAAAGCAGAAGGTTGTGTATTGCGGTAGCAGTATTTTTATTTGAGGATTTTATTAGTGCTGTGGGATAGAGCAGAGTTGGCCACTCTGTCTCTCTGATGAGTTTTGAAAGGTTGGTGGTTTAGTTTCTGGGCCTCTGCATTTAAACCGTTTAATCTCCCTGGGCTGCACTTTTAACTTCTTCATTTGCATTTGACATTTTAGTCATTTAGCAGAGACTCTTACCCAGAGCGACTTTAGTGCATTCATCTTCAGATAGCTAGGTGAGACAGCCACATATCACAGTCATAGTAAGTACATTTTTCCACTAAAGTAGCTATCACCAAAGTCAGAGCTAGTAAGGTGGAAAAAAAGTTAAGTGTGAGGGGGGGGGGGGGGTGGGTGCTGTGGGATTATTTAAGATACTCTGCTGTCCTAGCTTCAGGGGGAGGCTGGTTCCACCATTGGGGTGCCAGGACAGAGAAGAGCTTGG
Source organism: Salvelinus fontinalis (assembly GCF_029448725.1). Taxonomy (NCBI): domain Eukaryota; kingdom Metazoa; phylum Chordata; class Actinopteri; order Salmoniformes; family Salmonidae; genus Salvelinus; species Salvelinus fontinalis. Next base: position 12,151,952 of record NC_074692.1, read on the forward strand.
ACTGGACAAGGCGGAAGCTTCCCTCCCATAGGGATGCGAGGGCCAAGAGAACAGAGGTGGCTTCCTCTCCCATGTTTCTTGTGTTACTTTTAAACTTTGTTTTCTTCCCAGATTTCAGAGCTTTTGAAAGTTGAGCTTGCCGTATACCGCAACCTCAGACGCCAACATCTCAAAGGCAGCCATTGATCTTCCAGTCGAAAGCAAAGCCTTGGAACTGCTCTCTGATCAGCCATCCCACTCACTCACTCGCTCTCTCTCCCCCCTCCTTTTCTCTCACTCTCTGTTACCCTCTCTGTGGTAGGGAGCATCACTCCTCGCATCCGAACTCCTGAAACTGGGTCAGACGACGCCATCAAGAATATCTTGGAGCAGGCCAAGAAGGAAATCCAGTCCCAGAGAGGAGGTGTGTCTGGAACAGGTTATGCATCTACTCTTTATTCAACTGTGCTAGGTCAGGTCACATTTTAGATTATAATTATTTTGGTTTGTACATTTTGAGAGCAATTTTCAGTGATGGCAGGTGACGTTTTTTAAGTTGGTGTGGAGTGTGTAGTCGTAGAGTTCTCTGTAACGGTTTGTGTGTGTTTGTGTGTACGTGCCCGATCTGCAGGTGACATTAAATCGTCCCTGGGCAGCCCCTCCGGCTTGAGCAGTAATGGGGCGGGCGGCAGCTCAGACGACACCATCAAGAACATCCTGGAGCAGGCCAGGAGGGAGATGCAGGCACAGCAGCAGGCCCTGATGGAGATGGATGTCTGTGGCAGGGCCTCTGCCACCAGCGCTGGGCCCCAGGTGGAGCGCCTGGGGCTCCCTGAGCCTTCCAAGGTCCTGCCTTTACCCACCTTCATCAAACAGGAGGAGGGGGGCACGGTGACCGTGTGCATGGCCAACCCCATCAGCAGCCCCCAGACCCCCCTCAGTGTCCTCTCCCCCGCCGCCTTTGTCCAGAACATCATCCGTAAAGTCAAGTCGGAGATCGGTGAGGCGGGGACTTACTTCGACCAGCACTGGTCTGTGGAGCGGGGGCCCATAGGCATGGTGGGCGGCGTAGGGGGCGGCAGCTCTCGGCCCTTCACCTCAGTGTCTCCCTCCCTCTCCTCCTCCTCGTCTTCGGGCCCCTCGGCCCTGCCCCGGCCCTGGCCCCGGCTGGAGAACGGAGAGTGTCTGCCCAACAGTGAGGAGGCGTCTGCAGCCGAGGAGGACACTGGCTCGGGGATGGTACGGTCTGTGGAGGTAAAAGTGGAGTCAGACGTGTCAGTGAGTGGGGAGTCACCCGGCCCTGGTCGTGGCCTGTCCTATTACCCATCGTACCTCCCCCGCACACTGAAGCCCACCGTGCCGCCGCTGACGCCGGAGCAGTATGAGATGTACATGTACCGTGAGGTGGACACCATCGAACTCACCCGGCAGGTCAAAGAGAAGCTGGCCAAGAACGGCATCTGTCAGAGGATCTTTGGTGAAAAGGTTTGTGTTCACTTCACTCCATGCTTCCTCTAAAAAGGTTGACATATTTTGGATAACTTAATGTGTCTCAATAAGTAATTTGTGAGGCCTCTTTCTAAGCCAAAAATGATTAAGATGTATCATGTGAATATGAAACTGATTTTGAGCATGTGTAATCAAAGCTTGTTCTTCAATTCTTATAGATTGTGTGCTTCTGCCCTCTAGTGGTTGTAGATATTCACTTAATGGGCCCTTGGTGAAGCTGATGTGCCAGTCAGCATTTTGTCATGTCTCGAACAGATATCAAAGAGGTACTGAAATTGTTGCATTTGCTCAGTAGGAATAACTTGATGTTTATCCTGTGTATCCTCTCCCCAGGTGCTTGGTCTGTCTCAGGGCAGTGTGAGTGACATGCTGTCTCGGCCCAAACCCTGGAGCAAGCTGACCCAGAAAGGCAGGGAACCCTTCATCCGCATGCAGCTGTGGCTGCTGGACCAGCTGGGCCAAGCACTCACCCAGCTTCCCAGCCAAAGCCTCTCTCAAGGTGGGCCGCTACACATCACACACTGCAGCTTGGGCCTATTTATTTTATACAAGTAATACTTTGTATACATGTAAGTTATGGTCAATAAGAGTACGAGTGTCTTTTCTAGCTAATCAGCTGAATAGAGAAGGTCTCTTTGCTTCTTTATCTGTTGCTCTTACTGATGATTTCACCCTCTGATGTTTTGTGACTACCGCCCATAGATAAAAGCCCAGTGACGGCCCAGTCGTCGCCCTCCCCGCCCCCCAGCCCAGAGGAGAGCCACCCCAGCCCATTGGTGGAGCCCATCAGCCTTACCCTGGAGAGCAGCAAAGAGAACCAGCAGCCTGATGGCCTGGGCCTGATGCCCCCCCACCCAGAAGGAGGGAAATCCACCCCCAGCCTGCTGTCCCTCCACCAGCCCCACACCCCCCTGGGCATCCAGGAGCTGGTGGCAATGTCCTCAGAGCTGGACACATATGCCATCACCAAGAAGGTCAAGGAGGTGCTAACAGACAACAACCTAGGTGAGTGTAAGTTGTTGTCTCTGGATATGGCTTTTAGGAATGAGTGTGGGATTTATGTTGTGGTGAGTTAATGTTATATGTTGTGGTGTCCACTAGGCCAGCGGACCTACTTTATGTGTGCTTTGGTTGGAATAGAGTATGTCTGTCAATGTGTGTGTTAACTTCCTGTGAAACTGGAGGGCGCGCAATTCAAATATTTAATCATAAATATTATGGATTTTAAACATTTAGGTAAATATAAGTGTCTTATATCGGCTGAAAGCTTAAATTCTTGTTAATCTAACTGCACTGTCTGATTTACAGTAGCTATTACAGCGGGAACATGCCATGCGATTGTTTGAGGACTGCGCCCCACATCAAAATATTTTATCACCGGCACAGGTTTCATACATTCACATATAACAATTAAATATTCACTTACTTTTTGAAAATCTTCCTCTGATTTGTCATCCAAAGGGTCCCAGCTATAACATGTAGTGTCATTTTGTTAGGGAAAATCCTTCTTTATATCCCAAAATGTCAGTTTAGTTGGCGCCATCGGTTTGAGTAATGCACTCGTTCAACTTGCAGAGAAAGGAATGCGAAAATCTACCCCTAAACTTTATTCAATAAGTCAAAATACATTTCTATTTACTCCTCAGATACCCTAAAATGTAATAAACTATAATATTTTTTTCTGAAAGAAGTATGTTCAGTAGGAAACCGATTTTAGCAGGTGCGTAATGTCTTCATGGCGTGCGCAAACACAAATTTCCAAGACTGTGTCCCTCAACAGTTTTAGTAATTTCTTATTCGTTTTTGAAGTTACAAGCCTGAAACCTTGAACATAGACTGCTGACACACTGTGGAAGCCATAGGAATTGAGCTAATTTTCAATATGACCTTTCTCTTGCATTTCTAAGAGGATGGTCTCTCTCAAAAAAAATTATGTGGTTGTTTTTTTTCTTTGGATTCTCTCCTATCATATCTATTGTGTTATATTCTCCTTCATTATTTCTACAAACTTCGTAGTGTTTTCTTTCCAATGGTACCAATTATATGCATATCCTGGCTTCAGGGCCTGAGCTACGGCAGTTTACTTTGGGCACATCATTCAGGCAGGAAGTGGAGAAAAAAAGGTGCCTAGCCCTAAGATTAAACTTTTGTTTGTGTGCTCTAGGCCAGCGGCTGTTTGGGGAGAGTATACTGGGCCTCACCCAGGGCTCAGTGTCAGACCTGCTCTCCAGGCCCAAGCCCTGGCACAAACTCAGCCTCAAAGGCAGGGAGCCTTTCGTCCGCATGCAACTGTGGCTCAACGACCCGCACAACGTGGACAAGCTGAGGGACATGAAGAAGATGGAGAAGAAAGGTTGGTCTATTTACAGCATGTTATCTGCAAATGATGGTCTGTTATCAGGGTTTGCATGTTAGCAGTATGTGTATTTGCATTTAGCCAGTCATACAGTAGAGCACTGTGTGGATGTACCAATAGATGTACAGTGCATTCGGAAAGTGTTCAGACCCCTTCCCTTTTTCAACATTTTGTTATCTTACAGCCTTATTCTAAAATGGATGACATAATTTCCCCCCCTCATCAATCTACACACAATACCCCATAATGACAAAGCGAAAACAGTTTTTTTTTTTTACATTTTTGCAAATGTATAAATATTCAAACAGAAATACCTTATTTACATAAGTATTCAGACCCTTTGCTATGAGACTCGAAATTGAGCTCAGGTGCATCCTGTTTCCATTGATCATCCTTGAGTTGTTTCTACAACTGGATTGAAGTACACCTGTGGTAAATTAAATTGATTGGGCATGATTTGGAAAGGCACACACCTGTCTATATAAGGTCCCACAGTTGACAGTGCATGTCAGAGCAAAAACCAAGCCATGAGGTCGAAGGAATTGTCTGTAGAGCTCCGAGACAGGATTGTGTTGAGGCACAGATCTGGGGAAGGGTACCAAAACATTTGTGCAGCATTGAAGGTCCCCACGAAACAGTGGCCTCCATCATTCTTAAATTGCAAGACTCTTCCTAGAGCTGTCCGCCCGGCCAAACTAAGCAATCAGGGGAGAAGGGCCTTGGTCAGGGAGGTGACCAAGAACCCAATGGTCACTCTGACAGAGCTCCAGAGTTCATCTGTGGCAAAGGGAGAACATTCCAGAAGGACAACCATCTCTGCAGCACTCCACCAATCAGGCCTTTATGGTAGAGTGGCCAGATGGAAGCCACTCCTCATTTAAATGCACATGACAGCCAGCTTGGAGTTTGCCAAAAGGCACCTAAAAGACTCTCAGACCAGACAAGATTCTCTGGTCTGATGAAACCAAGATTGAACTCTTTGGCCTGAATGCCAAGCGTCATGTCTGGCAGAAACCTGGCACCATCCCTACGGTGAAGCATGGTGGTGGCAGCATCATGCTGTGGGGATGTTTTTCAGAGGCAGGGACTGGGAGACTAGTCCGGATTGAGGGAAAGATGAACGGACGAAAGTACAGAGAGATCCTTGATGAAAACATGCTCCAGAGCGCTCAGGACCTCAGACTGAGGCCAAGGTTCAACTTCCAACAGGACAACGACCCTAAGCACACAGCCAAGACAACGCAGGAGTGGCTTTTGGACAAGTCTCTGAATGTCCTTGGGTGTCCCAGCCAGAGCCCGGACTTGAACCCGATCGAATATCTCTTGATAGACCTGAAAATAGCTGTGCAGCGACGTTCCCCATCCAACCTGACAGAGCTTGAATAGATCTGCAGAGAAGAATGGGAGAAAATCCCCAACTACAGGTGTGCCAAGCGTGTAGCATAATACCCAATACCCAAGACTCACTGCCAAAGGTGCTTCAACAAAGTACTCAGTAAAGGCTCTGAATACTTATGTAAATGTGATATTTCCATTATTTTATTTTTAATTTTTTTACATTTGCACAAATTTCTAAAAACCTGTTTTTGCTTTGTCATTATGGGGTATTGTGTGTAGATTGATGAGGGGAAAAAACAATTTAATATATTTTAGAATAAGGCTGTAACCTAACAAAATGTGGAAAAGTCAAGGAGTCTGAATACTTTCCGAATGCACAGCATGTACAGCAGCTATACTGTGTGATGGATTGATTAGTGTTATGCCATGCTTTGTCATTGAATTCTATACATCTCTCTCTTTCTTTCTTTCTTTCTGTGTTGTCCTCTCAGCCTACCTGAAGAGGCGGTATGGGCTGCTGAGTACCGGCTCAGACAGTGACTCTCCCAGTGCCCGCTCTGAGTGTGTGAGCCCAGCTCTGGCCTCAATAGACCTGTGTCCCTACAGTCAGGTGAAGAAGCCCAGGGTGGTGCTGGGGGCTGAGGAGAAGGAGGCTCTGAGGAAGGCCTACCATCTGGAGCCATACCCCTCCCAGCACACCATTGAGATGCTGGCCTGCCAGCTCAACCTCAAAACCAATACCGTCATCAACTGGTTCCACAACTACAGGTCAGACATGGCATCAGATCCCTACACCTAGAGGGACTAGAATAATTACATTGAATAAATAAGGTACACGACTCCTTCAAACTGTTAGTTTGATTGTTGTGTTTTTCTAAGCAGGTCCAGGATGCGACGGGAGGTCCTCATGGAGGGTCTCCAGGACAACGACACAGACACAGAACACCACAGCTACTCTCCCTCGGCCATACAGAGCCCCATCTCAGACGGAGATGAGAGGAGGCTGCTGCACCCCGCTGGACGCACCCCCCATCCCATCCGCCCCCTCAGCGCCAACACACCACTGCCTCATGTCAAACAGGAGGCCAGTGAGCGGGAGGATGAGGGAGAGGAGGAGGAGAGGAACGGCTACATCAAACAGCCTAAGATCCAGTGTTTCTCTATGGGTGTCCAGTTCCCTCAGTTGAAAACGGAGCATGAGGACCTGATGGGTGGCTGCCGAGAGCTCCACCTGGCTCCACACTATCCTCAGAGCCTGAGGCAGGACGAGGGTATGAGCAGCCAGGCTCAGGGGCTCTTCCAGGAGGCGCTCTCCCTAGATGGTCCCCAGAGAACCAGCCAGTCCAGGCACGAGGTTGACGACTCCAGCAAGTCTCCTGTGGACCCGGTCAGCTTCAAGGCCTCGTCTGAGCCCTGCCGCAGCAGCCTGGAGGTCTCACTCAACTCCCCCTCCGCTGCCTCCTCGCCCGGCCTCATGATGTCCGTCTCCCCTGTCTCATCTTCCTCTGCACCCATCTCCCCATCCCTGCCCAACCCACCCACGACAAGCACCAACCACAGCCTGGACCCTAACCCCATGCCTCCCATCCAGAGCCCTAAGCCCAACAGGAGCGTTCAGAGACGCACCGAGAAAATTGCCAACCTCAACAACATCATCCACAGGCTGGAGAGAGCGGCTAACCGGGAGGAGACCCTGGAGTGGGAGTTTTAGGCCCCTCTCTTCCTCCACATTTCCTCAGTTCTGCTGACTCACACCAGACATGGGAGACTCTCAAAGAGAAGCTTCAGGAACACGTGAAGTGGAGCTTGGCTCCTGAAGGCCTGTCCTCCCTGTCTGATCATACTGAATAAATACCCTGTAGGACAGCAGGGGAAACCAGAGCTAAACTTACAGACAAATTCCCTTAGAGGGCTTTTAGAAAAGAAAAAATATTTATAAATGTGTTTTAGTTTTTTTTGATAATGGATACTACTTTGAAATATATGTAACAGCACTAGCTGTTGTTTTACTTAATGGACTCTGACGTGAAGACTTTTGCAGCTATGGTGTCATGAAATGTACACTGAAGTTGTGTAGATTGCCACTGGGTGAGATTAAAAAAGACCCTGTCTTAAGCCATCAAAAGCACTATAATTATATAAAAAGAGACACTGACCAAATTTGCTAATTTTTTAATAGCAATTTTTCCGATTTTGTCTGTAAAACGGGACAGTTTAAGTCAAGTAACGTGAAATTGTACTACTGACTAAGGGATAGTCCTTTAAGACTCTAAATATTCAACATCTCCTATGTACTTAGTTTCTTGGTGATATGTTTTGAAACATTTGTAACACAAACGTGTAAAGTGTGGTTGTACATGTTGTAGAATTGTCTGCAATAGCCTTCTGAACCAGATGTATCATGGTATTCAACTGACCCTGTTATCCTCTATAGTTAGTCACCTGTGATATACTGGAGCAAAAATTTGTGAAAAGAAATCTGTGAAAAATAAGAAAAAAAGGAAATGTAAAATCTAATGAGTAGAATCTTTTTTGTTTGTTATATAATCCTGGAGGTTTACAGTTTTGAACCCTTGTGCACTTGTCAGTAAGTGAAACTCACTACACATGAGCACAGTTTACATGATTTATTTCAGACTTACCTCTATGATCCTTTAACCTCTATGATCCTCCCACCGTTTGAATAAATTGATTAAGATATGTTTGAATTATGTCTCAGACAGCAATGGAACCTGAGAATCTACTAGTGAGGAGTCACAGGCAAATATTGACATTATTTAATACCGCATTGAGAACCCCTGCTCTTGGATAACAAAAGACTTCATCCTCCTTTTCTCGCTTGATCCATCGTCCTTCTGTCCTCTCACGGGCTTTCATGCTGTTCCTCCTGCAGTCGTGTTTATTGTGCCCTTCCAGAGAGGTAATGCATTACTCCCTCAGTTGAAATACACTACATAACCAAAAGTATGTGGACACCTACTCATAGAACATCTCTTTCCAAAATCATGGGCATTTATATGGAGTTGGTCCCCCTTTGCTGCTATAACAGCCTCCACTCTTCTGGGAAGGCTTTCCACTAGATGTTGGAACATTGCTGCGGGGACTTGCTTCCATTCAGCCAAAAGAGCATGAGTGAGGTTGGGCACTGATGTTGGGCGATTAGGCCTGGCTCGCAGTCGGCGTTCCAATTTATCCCAAAGGTGTTGGATGAGGTGGAGGTCAGAGCTCTGTGCAGGCCAGTCAAGTTCTTCCACACTGATCTCGACAAACCATTTCTGTATGGACCTCGCTCTATGCACAGGGGCATTGTCATGCTGAAACAGGAAAGGGCCTTCCCCAAACTGTTGCCACAAAGTTGGAAGCACACAATCGTCTAGAATGTCATTGTATGCTGTAGCGTTAAGATTTCCGGGCCTAGCCAGAACCATGAAAAACAGCCTCAGACCATTATTCCTCCTCCACCAAACTTTACAGTTGGCACTATGCATTCGGGTATGTAGCATTCTCCTTGCATCCGCCAAACCTAGATTCGTCTGTCGGACTGCCAGATGGTGAAGTGTGGTTCATCACTCCAGAGAACGTGTTTCCACTGCTCCAGAGTCCAATGGTGGCGAGCTTTTGAACTCTCCAGCCAACGCTTGGCATTGCGAGTCTTAGGCTTGTGTGCGGTTGCTTGGCCATGGAAACCCATTACATGAAGCTCCCGACGAACAGTTCTTGTGCTGATATTGCTTCCAGAGGCAGTTTGGAACTCGGAAGTGAGTGTTGCAATCGAAGACAGACAATTTTTACACGCTTCAGCACTCGCCAGTCCTGTTCTGTGAGCTTGTGTGACCTACCACTTCACGACTGAGCCGTTGTTGCTCCTAGACGTTTCCACTTCACAATAACAGCACTTACAGTTGACCGAGGCAGCTCTAGCAGGGCAGAAATTTGACAAACTGACTTGTTGGAAAGGTGGTATCCTATAACAGGTCCACATTGAAAGTCACTGAGCTCTTCAGTAAAGCCATTCTACTACTAATGTTTGTCTATGGAGATTGCATGGCGGTGTGTTCGATTTTATATACCTGTCAGCAATGGGTGTGGCTGAAATAGCCGAATCCACTAATTTGAAGGGGTATCCACATACTTTTGTATATATACTGTATTGTATCTGTGCACTTGTGAGTGCAAGAGAAATTGACTGTTAGATAAATTAGTGCCCGAGAATGTAATGTTTACTTTAGCTCTGGTTTAGGCTTACTGTGTGCAACACCTAGCGTTTAGTTCAGTGGGCTAACACAGTCTTGAGTCATTCAAACATCTCTGGTTTGATTCCTTGATGATAACATACTGTAGAAAGACACAATACGCTATAGAGCACCCACAAGTTTCTCTCTTGTTCGCCTCTATCTGACTAGAATAAGAATCTGTAAGCATGGATACGAGTCCTGATGGAAAGAACATGATACAATATGACCTCATCAAAATTCTACTACATTGAATTCGGTTTGAAAGTACATTCTATGACACAAAATTAAATCAATTATTTCATATTATGCTTGCCACTGGCCACTACTGTATTGTGTCTGTAGTATGAGTTTTGTCATGCTTGCAGTTTGTTAATATTTTCTATATTTTGCTTCTGTTTGGTACTCTGAATGATTTTAATTGATATTCAATACCTTGTGTATGAACTACTTACAGCACTTAGATATTAATAATTGTGAGGATTCATGAAAAGTTCCAATATCGAAATTATCCTAACTTTTGGTGTCCACAAGTCTTTGCCTTTACTGTATTGTTGAATTTGGTAGTAAACACTTGCACATGTCTTACTAGTTCAGAGGATTTGGATTGTATGTATAGATATATAAATATTACACATTTACTGAAAATGATATCATATGTTCTTGAACAAAATGTGCTGGCTATATTGAAATGGAGTGTACAGATCTATTAACCAATCCCATATGAGCCAGTTCTGGTCTGGCAAGCTTGCCCATGATTTCGACCTTATCTCAGGGTAGTCTTGCTTCTTAAAGCTTTACTGAACCAGTCACTCTCATCACTGGTCAATACAATAATGAATTAATATAATATCAGAAGTAAACAGAAGACAGGATGGTTCTTCTGCCATATGTTATATGGGATTATGGGAATGCACATGGAAAACTAGTGGTTGGTTTTTGAGAACAATGGCAGACTATTTTGTAATTCGTTGGTACAATGACAATGTTCAGAAGTAGGTCATTTAATCGAATGGTTTTTGTGAAGCAAATGGGGGGAGGAATAATTATAAAATTGCTGACATCCTGACAGAATTGACTCTTCCGTACTTGCTGAGCAGATAATGTATATGTGCTTGACATTATATACCTCTAAGGATGAAATAGGGGAATTTGGAAATCCCATATTAAACCATGATGAACTTTCCTTTGTTTTAACACCTAATTTTCTGTCTCAGTGATACTGTATATGGGAGTACTTAGAAGTAACTTTTCTTGTATGAGATATCATTGTCTTACAGAGAAAAATGTACTACACTGAACAAAAATATAAACACAACATGTAAAGTGTTGGTCCCATGTTTCATGAGCTGAAATAAAAGATCACAGAAATGTTCCATACGCACAAAAAGCTTATTTCTCTCAAACATTGTGCACAAATCATTTGTACATTCCTATTAGTGAGCATCTCTCCTTTACCAAGATAATCCATCCACCTGACAGGTGTGGCATATCAAGAAGCTGATTGAACAGCATGATCATTACACAGGTGCACCTTGTGCTGGGGACAAGTAAAAGCCACTCGAAAAAGTGCGGTTTTGTCACACAACACAATGCCACAGATGTCTCAAGTTTTGAGGGAGCTTTCAATTGACATGCTGACTGCAGGAATGCCCCCCATAAGCCGCCTCCAACATCGTTTTAGAGAATTTGGCAGTACGTCCAACCGGCCTCACAACCGCAGACCACGTGTATGGCGCCATGTGGCCGAGCGGTTTGCTGATGTCAACGTTGTGAACAGAGTGCCCCATGGTGGCGGTGGGGTTATGGTATGGGCAGGCATAAGCATACAGACAACGAACACAATTACATTTATTGATGGCAATTTTGATGCACAGATATACCGTGACGAGATCCTGAGGCCCTTTTCAGGTATCTGTGACCAACAGATGCATATCTGTATTCCCAGTCATGTGAAATCCATATATTAGGGCCTAATGAATTTATTTTAATTGACTGATTTTCTCTTATGAACTGTAACTCAGTAAAATATTTGAAATTGTTGCATGTTGTGTTTATATTTCTGTTCAGTATAATAAATGGAGGAAAATGGAATGGATTTATACTGACCCTTATGGATACTTACCTCTTCACATAAACCTAATTTCATTGTTTGAATTTTGCATGCAATTTTATATTGGTCACTTGGAAAGGGAATATACTTTGTTTTGTATTATTGTTCTGGCACATTGACATTGACTCGGCACTTCTCCCTTTTTACACTGGTGAATTCCATGCATGTTGCAATTGGCAGTTTTGGTGACAGACAATGTGGAGGTGTAAACCTTTACCCATTACCCACTGGTTAAATGTTGTTGTAGAGAGTGTGTGAAATTATATTCAACTGACTGAGTTGACTCTTTGTAGTATTCATGGGACAGGTTTAATATGTGAATAATTTGGGGAATTCTACCCCAAATCCCTAAGTAAAAAGCAGACATTTAGAAATTCGTTTTTGTCAAGCATCATGATTATTCTGCCCTTTTTCACTAGACTGTGATTTGATTGACACAGGGCTTTGTTTAAACTAGTAAGGGGAAAAGCAAAGCTTTGCATCTTTTTTAAATTGACCTCTTGTCACTAAAAGGTGTAAAGTGCTAGAATACTTGGGTCAGCAAGAATATGATTGTATTAGTGATTTACCGTCTATGAGATTTGGTTTTGATCATAAAGGGATTTCAAATGTTGTTTAACAATATGTGCTCTGATGTTCCAAAAGTGAGCTAACAAGAGTAGACCTCTTAAATATCTTAGCCTCTGGCCCCACCTCTCTAGTCAAAAGAAATGTCATAACCTGTTAAAACAGATCATCTCATGTTTCAAGGCATTGGAAGCTGTTAAAGAATGGATACAAATATGCGAAGTGTCTTTCATTCACATATGTATCAAGCCATCATCCAATACATTATTGTATAAGATCCTATGTGTGTTGTGTTTTTTGTTACCACTATCAGGCTTCACAGATTGGTCTCCATTTTGTAAACACACACACACACCTGATAAGCTAGCTAACATTGCAAATAATAAAGTAACTAGCTTGTTTAACATTGACAATGTGGTCAAACTAGCTACAGTATCTATATTGATAAGGTTGTAATAGTCAAACTCATTTGTTGTAATTTTTGGTTGAAAAGGTAAAAGGTCAGTGGTGAAACGGCAACTCGAGTAATAACATTTTCTCAGAGTTTCCAACTTGTAAATCCGATTTGCAGGATCGTTCTGGGGAAATGTCCCACTGGGAACATAGGAGCTTTCGATAACTCCGATTGCACGTAAACGCTGCAATAAGACAAGGAAAATGGGTTATGGCTGGTTTTCTACTATGACACATTCTATATGTAAAGTTTAGACATATGTAAACAAAGATCGTAGAATTATGTTTTAAAACGTGTACATTTCCCTTGTATTCATTTATTTGTTTACATCCTCGCGTGGTTATTTTGCGTGTCCCACCCATATATAAATAAACGTGATTACGTTACGTCTACGTCGCGCAGAATATTGGGTTGAAGCAGACACTCTGTGGTTGGAGAATCGCGGCGATGGCGACTTGGGTCTTCTACCGGACGGATTGATAGTGGCCTTGGATATGACTCGTATGTATTTCTTAAAGTGTAGTTTATTGCAAACCCGGTGCACGGATCGTCAATTGAATGATTTGGCATTTCCATTATCAGTGCTGTATACATGGTGAGTACGCCGGTTGTCTCCTTGCTTCGGTGTGTTTTGACAGAGGCCTCGGTTTTGGGGTCCGCCCTCCATCTCATAACAACAACAAAAACTGTTCCAGACAGAGAACTAGCTAGCAATTGCCAGTGCTGACTGAGTAGCTACGATGAGTAACTAACTGTAGGGGAAGACGAAGCAAAGCTGCTTTGTATCCAAACAGCAACACATCAAAATCATAAAGAGACATATCATTATCAAAGCGTAACGTTAGTTAGCTGCTAGCTAGGTTACGTACGTATTGTTTCGATAGAATGTGTTTAACTAGCGCTTAGTTAGCTAACGCGTTAGCTAAGATAGAAAACTGGTGTAAACCGTTTGATACGTTAGGTATGATTGATCAGAGAAAAATATGGCTACTTGTTAACGTGAATTGGCTAGCTAGTACCACAGACTAGTCAGCTAAAATGGTCCGTAGTAAATGTTTACATAGGGTGGTGATGTGCGTCGACGATAGTGACTGACACTGACAGAGAATGGATATTCGGAGTTAAAAGAACAGCTACGTTTATGATTATTCTCGCGAACTAATGTTGAGTTGAGTTGGCTAGTTAGCTAGATAACTATCTAATTATGTTTGTTGAAATGGCTGTTTTTCTACAGCTCTTAAGCCTTATAGTTGAGGCCGTTAGCTACATAGTTTGCACTAACGTTAGTTAGCTAACATTATGCCAGGTGATAGCCTATATATTCCCACTGCCTTGCTAGCTAAAGCTCTGTAAAGAAAATAGTCAAGACAAACTGCTAACGTTCATCAGCAACGTTCTGGAAGTTTATGATTGGATTAATTCTTACTAATACGTAACCTTTAGTACAAGTATTGGGGAAGTTATAGATCACTCGTGATTCACGCAGCTAAAGCCAGGCACAGGACATGCTCTTAACTCAGCAATAAATACATTTTATTCGGCTGGATAGATTGGCTTTGAATGTCAGATATATTTTGATAATGAGGACTATGTGTCAGCATTACAGCTAGACTTATTTATGCACATGCAACTCCTCAAACTTCACTTTCCCCAGTAACCTTACACAAATCCTGTCTCTCTTTCCTCATTGTTTTGGTAATTTAGCAGACGCTCTTATCCAGAGTGATTTACAGTAGTGAGTGCATTATTTTTCATATTTGTTAGTACTGGTCCCCTGTGGGAACCCACAACCTTGGCGTTACAAGTGCCATGCTCTAACAACTGAGCCACGCTGGACCTCATATCCTCTTCATGTCACAGAGAGTGGAAGTATTCACTTTGAGAGATGATGGTTTAAGTCTTTGGTGGAGTGCTGCAGGTTCAGATTAGATGCATGGAAGTCACATGACAGGACCAAGGGGCTTAGCCTGCCCTGTGTGACTCTGAACACAGAGCCAGACTGAGCAGAGGCCATGGGTCACGGGCCCGCTGAGGTAAACATGCTCTGCTGATGTGTGTGTCATAGATACGTTTTATCAGTCAGTGCCAGCAGGGAGGAGCAGGGTGCCTCTGGAGCATGCACTGCTACATAGCGCTCAGTAAAGTGACAGAATGACATCCCTTTAGGCTGTGCCTCTTCTCAATCTACAGTGAACAAATATGTAAACACAACATGTAAAGTGTTGGTCCCATGTTTCGTGAGCTGAAATAAAACATCACAAATCTTCCAGATGCACAAAAAGTTTATTCATCTCAAATGTTGTGCACAAATGTGTTTACATTCATGTTAGTGAGTGTTTTATCCTTTGTCAAGATAATCCATCCCTGACAGGGGTGGCAGGTAGCCTAGTGGTTAGAGCGTTGGACTAGTAACTGAAACTAATAGGGGTAGCTGAGGAATATTTCTGTCTGTAATAAAGTATTTGTCTGCCCTTGTGGTGAAAATTCATTTTGATTGTCCGGGCATGGCTCCCCAGTGGCCGGGCATGGCTCCCCGGTGGCTGGGCCTAGGCCCACCCATGGCTGCTCCCCCACCCAGTCATGTAAAATCCATAGATTAGGACCTCATTTATTTCAATTGATTTCCTTATATGAATTGTAACTCAGAAAAATCTTTGAAATTCTTGCATGTTATATTTTTGTTCAGTAAAGTAGGTTCAGGTTCTACGCTTCTGAAAGGGTGCACTGGGAATTTTGTCTAGTCACGGCTAGACAGGTCAAACTCAATGGCATGCTCCAGAGGGGGTGTGTGTGATCCTGAACCTGTCAATCAACTGTCTTCCCTTGATCAGGTTTCGGTCTGACATTTACAAGCATTTTGTGGGTCTGCAGGCAGATTGCATATATTGTACAGAGATGAGACAATGAAGGTGCAATGAAATAATGTGAAATTGCTCTGTTGTACAAAGAGCGCAGATGGATTTCTGTTTCACAGCTGGTTCTGACACCATGCTCTTATGGTTGGTTCTGTGTTGGTTTGGGACCTTGTAGTATTTGACCTGGTCTTCAGCCAAGACCTACAGCACCATCTGGGAGTTTTTACGTTCCTATTTGAAGTTAAAGATGACATGAACAGGTCTCTGGGCAAAATATGTATTTTTTTATTTACATTAACCAAATGCTTTATGACTAGACCTAAATATGAAATGTTTGGCAGTCTTATTTTTGTCATGCTCTGTGCATGAACTATAGCACAATTTATGTATTGTAATTTGAATGAGTCTCTAACATTGATGGTCGTGTTGATTGATGAGCATAGTAAACTGTGGCTAAAGTGTACTGCCTAAATTTCGTCTTTCCATTCCACAAATGTTTGTGGTGTCTCACCTACTTACAGTCTACTATAACCACCAGCACAGCTATGTTTACCAGGGAATGAAAGGGTCTATTGTAGATTGAATGTTCCAGTGAAAAGTAAGCTGTTTGCAATGTTTAGAAGAGTTAGCAAGTTAACCATTTTATTCAGTCCTATAACTCATTTGATATACTCTCTTCTCCTTCAGAATTCAATGTCTTCACTCTAAGTCACATTTTCACAACGGGATCATCAGGATAGCACCTCATCTGTTGCTAGTTCTCTTTGGTAAGTTGTAAAACCGGTGTACACCACAGTACTCACTACGCAATTTGTTGAGCTTCCTATCTTTTTTTAAGTGACATTGAAAATAACATTCTGTTCTGAATGAAATGTTCCACATGTGACACAGAATGTCTGTTTGTGTGTCCTACCCTCCAAATCCAGCTACTGCCGGGTATTACACTCATCCATGTGGTCACTGGAATAAGATGCACGTTAAATGAAAAGACTGGGTTCCAGTTGTTTGGAGAAATCAAATGAGATTGTTGTGTTATGTAAGATGAAGTATTAAAGCATTAACAGCACTTTTCTTTCCCTGTCTTCCACTGTTTACAGACTGAGATTTGGGGTCAAGTGAGGAAGGCATGTGTTCCTTGTCCAGTGACCCACACTCCTTCACAGGGGCCATGGTAAAGTGCATCCTGATCATGGCCGTTTTCTGTCTACCAGTACAGAATAGCTGCTGTCTGTATAATCGGAACTCTCAATTGATTTTCAGCCTTATTAATCAGCTGTGTTTACTGGTAGCCAGATGGTTGCATCAGAGGCACTGTCAAAGTTTCACCCTGTCTGATGCCTCAGTAGTGAATCTTTTATTTAGACTGGAAGCCTTTGAGGGATATGGAGCAGTATTACACCCTGGTCAGTCATAAAATAGTGTGTCTGGTGGTATGTGTGTGTGTGTGTTACCGTATGTGTGTCTCTGACCAGGTGTGTGTGTGTGTGTGTTACTGTATGTGTGTCTCTGACCGGGTGTATGTGTGTGTTACCGTATGTGTGTCTCTGACCGGGTGTGGGTGTGTGTGTTAGCGTATGTGTGTCTCTGACCGGGTGTGGGTGTGTGTGTTACCGTATGTGTGTCTCTGACCGTATGTGTGTGTCTGACCGGGTGTGTGTATGTGTGCCAGCATTGACATTAAGAGTAGCCCAATAGCGCTGGGCAAGTGATTTGCCCGAAGGTCAAGTGCCCTTCAGACTTTACTGTCAATCGCTGATGTGTATGTGTGTCTCTGCCTGTGTCTGAGCGAGTGTGTCTGTTATGCGTTCCTGTGCCTGCCCCCTGGCTGGCCCCTGCAAAGTGTTACCCCAGCCGTGCAGACAGGACACTCTGTCAGCTTGGCTCCCGGACAGCGGTCAGTTGATGGGGCTGAGGTAGCAGCTTGCCCCTCTCCTTTCTGTCATGTCTGTGGACCGGACCACCCTAATCTCTCTTTGTGCCATCATGCTGTCACTGGACTCATAGACGATCCTAACCTAACCGCTCAGGGCCCCAGGGTGCGGCTGACGAAGCATAGAGCACAGCCTTCTACTATAGCCCCCTGTGTTAGAAGGGAAACGTTTTTGTTTTTTTTTCCAATTTGGTCCCTGAATAAAAATAATTGAACTGATTCTGTGTTCATGCCACACATTCCCATCAAATAAATCCTCTGTGGGTTTCTAAGATATGCTGATCTTCTATTGGGCAGTAGGTATGCAACATCTAAGAGCTCCTCACTGTGCATGGAAGGGGACAGACCGTTTGCAAATGGATACCAGTTGAATGGATCTAGACACCCAAATTCAATTTGGACCTTGACTGTTTTTAACACACTTGGTTGTAAATAGATGACTTATGATATTTTCTACTTGGCGAAGTGTGCTCTGTAGCCGGTGTCTGTTTCTGGCTCAGAACTGGATTGCACAGACCCGCTTTAGTGTCATGCCAGGCTGTCAGCCAGAGGTGAGGCACTCTTAGCAGTGGACTTGTGTGTGTGTGTGGAGAATTGAGAGATTGCACAGGGATGATTCAAGACAACACACCTATTGAGAGTTTGTTTTAGCATCAACACTATCTTCATTTGGCTTCATCATTGGCTATTTGAAATCCTATTCAGTGAAGTTACTGTTAGAGGTAAGAGAACTGAGGTTAAATCTGGGAGTGGTTGGAGAATGGCTACAGTTGAAGGTGCTTGTAACCAGTGAATGGGGATAGTAGTGGACTATTGAGTTATTTTACAAGACATGGGTATTGATATTCCACATCATCAACTACACATGTTCTGATTGGCAGGAGGAGGAGGGGCAGGAGAGCATGGAATGTATCCAGGCCAATCAGATCTTCCCCAGGAAGCCCCCAGTCCTGGAGGAGGAGAGCCTGCAGGTGAGAACACTAGTTGTCTGGTCTGGTTAGCACAATGACAAGTCATGCCAGTTATCACAAAGTCATTGCTATACGTGTGTCAAGTATGTGTAATGGTCATGTCTGCACATACGTGTGTGTTTTTATATGGCACCTCCTTTTCAAGTGATACGCTTGTGCCCTTTGATATCTTCCCTCCCATGGTGGCAGGTGCCCTTTCCTGAGCTGCATGGCGAGTTCACAGAGTACGTGGGTAGAGCGGAGGATGCCATCATCGCCATGTCCAGATACCGCCTCCACATCAAATTCAAAGAGTCCATCGTCAACGTAAGTACTGCTGACTAAGTGAAGGCTAGGGAGTTGGAAAGCACACAGTTTAATTTCACAGTGTCTGAAGCAACTCTACAGCTGGCCAGGACTATTGTCTCCAATCTGTCTGTGTATCGAGACTTTTTCTGAATGGAGACTACGCAGTCTGGGGCCAGTGACAGTATGCCACTACTGTTGTGGTGGCCAGGCAGACTGTCTGGAGAGGGCATTTAGATGGACTTGGTGATAGATAGTCATTGGCAGCGGTGCCGCGTGACTGTTCTCAGCAGGTCTGCTTTTGCACTCGGTCCTTTGCTTTTCTCTTTCCACTTGCCGTTGCCATGGTTGCGACAATCCCGTCAGTGATGCACAACACATTCACCCTCCCCCTTTTGCCATGTTGGCTATATAGAGATTGTATTTGTTACCAATGTGTGGTGATTTTGAAATATATCATTACACTGGTTTTATGGACAATTCCCTCCATTTACTAACAAATGACACTGCTTTACTTCCTCTCACCATCCTGACATGGTACAGTAATAGTACTGTAGTAATAGTATTATAGTAATTAACAGCCTTTTTGTGCAGGTTCTGCTCCTTTTGGATCAGCATGATACAGTGTATGGTATGCAAAACATGTAGGCCTATGTCACACAATCTATTTGTGTTCCAGTCACATCCACACTAACAGTGTACTGATCTGCACTAGAATGTTCCAGTTCTTACCACGTAGCCGACCTATTTGGTTTTATGCCATTGTTGCGGTCAGTCAATCATGTGTTTATATTGTAGTTAACTGTCACGGTGTTCCATGCAACAGAGTGCGTGTTCTCTTCACACACATTTGGATAGGATGGTAAAGCGCTGGCGTCACATGGCTGTGGTTCATCGCTCACAAATCTGCCAGTGGGGGCGGGAGGCGCAAAGAATGGAGCGAGAGAACTCAGTGAGGCAGGCCGTTGATTTCATTGTGTGGCCCAGATTGGAGCTGTAGATTACAAAGCAGGAATTAAAACAGAGCTGCGGGATGTGAGACTAAGGAATCTGTCAACAGTCAACAGCCTCAACAGAGACACAGCTTTCATTCAGTTTCTCTTTTCTCCTGTTTTGAACTACAGAGTGAGAGTTGTGAGGTGTCAGTAAGTGCCTACCCAGCAGCCCCTGCATGCACAGTGTGGTGCCCAGACTGGGCTGGATGACATCATGGCGATGTGTGTGTGTTAACCCGTTGCATGGCATTGGACTGTGTTGGAGTTGTGACACAGCATCAGCTTCACTCCCACTGAGCCACTACAGAAAATAAAATGGGCTTTGGGTGAAACTTTTAGTAAAAGTATACATTTTTCTTTATAGAATCTCCATATTCAATCTGCTCATAAACATCTTGTTCAAAACATGAATTAAAGTAATGTCGTTTTGACGGTATTTGCCTAGATCAGATGAGGGTATTTAATAGACAGTGTGGGGAAATTTACTCCACTAGGATCCAGCAGTTTTACATAGTGGAAGAACATCAAATCAGAAGGCGGTACTCGAGGAGATGTGAAAATGACATAACCTTCACCTGGAAAATGCAGCTTGACGACTAATGCCGCTGGCTTACGTTTGCAGCTGTAGGTGTGAAGGTGCAGCATGTGCTCAGATGGATTTCATGGTGACAGCGGTGTAGCCTATAGCACTTCTGGCATGATCGGCATTATCACAGTTGACACAACACTAACTAGTCTACTAACTGGCATTGAATTTAGACATTCCGTGGGTGGTGGTGCTGCACAAGCATGTGATTGTGAGTTCTGCTAACTTATTTTAGGATGGCCCCTTGTTCTAATGTTGAGCACATCTAGGCCTACACCCTGAAGTTGGCTTATTTGTGTGAGCGAGGAGAAAAAATTCAGCCTGCTGGTTTGGAGATTGTGTGACTGGGCTGTTCCTGTGTCTGTGTGCTTATTCTCTCACCAGGTCCCTCTGCAGCTCATAGAGACTGTGGAGTGTCGTGACATGTTCCAGCTCCATGTCACCTGCAAGGACTGTAAGGTCGTCAGGTAAGACCACTGAAACAATGCATGCGTGTTGCAAACGCTATAATTTATTTTATTTTTTTCCTCTCTTAAACGATCTTGGTTTAGGTCTATGATTGTATTGCTTGTCTCCCAGGTGTCAGTTCTCTACATTGGAGCAGTGTCAGGTGTGGCTGAAGCGGCTGAGCGCTGCGGTCCGCCCTCCGTCTCTCCTGGAGGACCTCTTCTCCTTCGCCTTCCATGCCTGGTGTGTGGGCGTGTACGCCGGGGAGAAGGAGCAGCAGGGGGAGCTGTGCAGGCCAGGTACGCTGGCGGTGACACCGGTGTCCTCGGACCTCTACTCAATTGGTGACAGACATAAGTCCTCACATCTCCTCTGTGTCCCTGTGTGCCCGTTAGGAGAGCATGTGACCTCCTGGTTCAAGAACGAGGTGGAGAGGATGGGCTTTGACACTCAAAATGCCTGGAGGATATCCGACATCAACAGCAAGTTCAGGTATGCGCAGCCAACCGCCCCCTGACAGCCTGCATCCTACAGGGCTGATCTGATTTCCAGGCCTCCCAGGGTAGTGCCGTGATAACCGTCTGCTGTCCCCCTGCTGCACACACTACTCTGTGTGTGTGATACAGAGGCTGGTTGTGCTGTTGTCCTCCACTGATAATCAGCCTCATGTAGATAAGGGCCTAGCCCAGGATTAGGTGTCTGGTGATAGGGGCTTATTAGAGGCATCACACAGCCTGTGCTCCTGCTCTAACCCCTGTCCCTCTCTCCTCTGGCATTGACAGACTGTGCTCTAGCTATCCGCAGCAGCTCCTGGTGCCAGCCTGGATCACAGACAAGGAGCTGGAGAACGTGGCAGCCTTCCGTTCCTGGAAGAGGTTCCCGGCTGTGGTGTTCAGGTGCGTCTGTTGGTCTTTGTAGTGAGTTAGAGAGGAAGAACGGGGTTATGTTATCTGTGAATACAATGCAAAGCAAGGACTACTCCTTTCACCTTGAGGTTTATTGCATGAGTAAGGGGGGATTCTATCTTTGCAAAAGTATTTTTTGGGGGGGACCCAATCCTCTCTCAGCAGACAGTGTTATTGACTCTGGAGGCCAAATGGATCAGCGTTGCTCCATGTTGTTTTTTTACACAGTGCATTTTTTTCCCCTCTGTTATTTGTCTCCTGACTGTCCCATGCCTCTCCTCTCCTCCAGGCACCAGAGCACGGGGGCTGTGATCGCCCGCTGCGGCCAGCCGGAGGTCAGCTGGTGGGGCTGGAGGAATGCAGACGACGAGCACCTGGTCCAGTCCATCGCCAAGGCCTGTGCTGTAGATGGCAGCTCCCGTAAACACCTGGACATCGGATCCGACACCAACGGAACCAATGAAATCAATGGCACCAATGACCTCGTCGACACAGACTTCGGTCAGTCCTTAACCTGTCTAGGACTGGCTCGCCAATAAAATTGCAGGGTGCCAAATACAAATCAACAAATTTCATAAATCTAATTTCTCAAACATACAAGTATTAAGCACCATTTTAAAGATAACATTTTCGTTAATCCAGCCACAGTTTCTGATTTTTATTTTTAATAAATATGCTTTACAGCAAAAGCTCCACAAACGATTTTGTTAGGTCACCACCATGTCACAGATAAACCCAGCCATTTTTCCCGCCAAAGAGAGGCGTCACAAAAAGCACAAATAGAGATAAAATGAATCACTAACCTTTGATGATCTTCATCAGATGACACTCATAGGACTTCATGTTACACAATACATATGTTTTGTTCGGTAAAGTTCATATTTATATACAAAAATCGTGTTTTACATTGGCGTGTTAGATTCAGTAGTTCTAAAACATGCAGTGATATTGCAGAGAGCAACATGAATTCACAGGAATACTCATAATAAATGTTGATAAACACAGCTATTATACATGAAACTTTAGATACACTTCTCCTTAATCCAACCGCTGTGTCAGATTTCAAAGGAACTTTACGGAAAAAGCATAATCTGAGAACGGCGCTCAGAGCCCAAACCAGCCAGAGAAATAACCGCCATGTTGGGTAGTCAACATTATTCATAAATAGTATAATAAATATTCACTTTGATGATCTTCATCAGAATGCACTCCCAGGAGTCGCAGTTCCACAATAAATGCTTGTTTTGTTCGATAATGTCCATCATTTATGTCCAATAGTTTCTTTTGTTAGAGCGTTTAGTAAACAATCCAAAAGCGCCATCTGGTCCATTTGGACGAAACGTTCAAAAAAATATATTACATGTCGAAGAAACTTGTCAAACTAACTATAGAATCAATCTTTAGGATGTTTTTGTCATAACTGTTCAATAATGTTCTAACCGGAGAATTCTATTGTCTGTAGAAAAGCACTGGAACGAGAGCAACCTCTCAAGTGAAAGCGCGTGACTGAGAACAAGGCTGTAGGTAGACCCCTTAGTAAAACATCTCATCTGGCCCCCCTTCACATGAGCAGCCTGAAACCACGTTCTAAAAACAGTTGACATCTAGTGGAAGCCTTAGGAAGTGAAAAAAATACCCATATCCCAAAGTGTATTCGATTGGGGCGAGTTCAAAAACTACAAACCTCCGATTTTCCACTTCCTGTTTGGATTTTCTCATCTTTTTGCCTGCCATATTAGTTCTGTTATACTCACAGACATGATTCAAACAGTTTTAGAAACTTCAGAGTGTTTTCTATCCAATAATGATATGCATATATTAGCACCTGGGGCTGAGTAGGAGGCAGTTCACTCTGGGCACGCAATTCATTCAAAAGTGAAAATGCTGCCCCCTATCCCAAACAAGTTAACATGCACACGTACTTCACACAGTGCTGAAGCAGCACCTTCCAATCTGTTTGTGTGGCTTTGCTGTGAACATTTGGTTAAGCAATGTGGCTTGTCTGGTAAAGTGAGGGGCCTTTGACTCGGAGAGAGCAGACCACAACTCAGCGCAGATTCACTGTCATGTGGAGTGTTTGATTTATGTTCAATCAGATTTATATCACTTTTTTTTTTTTTTTTTTATGTCATTTGATAATACTGTCTCTTATAAGCTATGCAGAAAATGTAATTTGTTGTCTCTTTGTTTGTCAGAATCGTCCCTGACGAACAGCTCGGAGGTGGAGACGCTGGCCATCCAGCCACAAAAGCTGTTGATCCTGGATGCCAGGTCCTATGCAGCCGCTGTGGCCAACAGAGCCAAGGGAGGGGGCTGTGAATGTCCAGGTAAGACGGCTCATTTCTGAGCCAGTGGCTCCAGTAGACTGAGGTCGATGGGTTTGCATGGAAGCAGGTTATTGTCAACTTAATGCCAACAGAACAACTGTCCTCACTAACTATCCTCACTATTTTCTGCACTAAAGTATTTGTTTTGGTAGTAATGATGTTATTTAACCATAAACTGACTCTCACCATGTCCTCCTCCATAAAGAGTACTACCCCAACTGTGAGGTGGTGTTCATGGGCATGGCTAACATCCACTCCATCCGCAAGAGTTTCCAGTCCCTGCGCTTCCTCTGCACCCAGATGCCCGACCCGGCCAAGTGAGTTCTGCCTCTAGCACTGCAGTGGAGCTCCGTTCAGATTGGGCTCACAATCCAAGATGTATTACACAAGCAGCAATCCCTACCCCACTCCAGTTTGTTGTCATGGTGGCAGAGTAACTGTAGTAACTCCAGCTGTGTTTTGGCCTAGGCCACACATCTGGCTTTGGTTTAGGAAGCTGGCCCAGCCCCAAAGTAAACAATCTCTTTCCATCTGAACTCAGATTCCACCCGCCGTTTAGTAATTGAATCACAATGACTCCCTTGAAGCAAGAGCACACTGTTGAAACTACTCAGACAAGACAATGGCCAAAGTTTTTCATAACTATAACAGAATTCAGACATATTAAAGATGCATATTTTTCATTTGGGACAGCTTAAACGCTGTGTTTTGTTTGTATAACAGCCTCTTTACTCATTACATTTGGAGAAGGTCCTTAGTTTATCTTTACCTAAGCTTTACCTAAGATGGGCAGTGGTGTTTATAAGTCAGTGCTTGGTGGGACTGAGTGTATGTGAGTGATTTGTGTACACTACAGTGAAGCTGTGTATTCAGGAGATGATGCCATTCTTTCTGTAGCTGGCTGTCTGCTCTGGAGAGCACCAAGTGGCTGCAGCACCTGTCTCTGCTGCTGAAGGCGGCCCTGCTGGTGGTGAACGCTGTGGACCGCGACCACAGGCCCGTTTTGGTGCACTGCTCTGACGGATGGGACCGCACACCCCAGATCGCCGCCCTATCCAAGCTGCTGCTGGACCCATACTACCGCACCATCGAGGTATGCTGGCTGGGGTGATCATTGGGCCCTGTTGCTCGATGTGAATAGGATCATTTTAGGTTGATTAATAATTTGACCAGGGGTCTGACATCTTATCTCACCACTAGTGATGAGATGGGGGTGCATATTGCATTGGAGCTTCTCAAAGTTATCAGGTGGCGTGGTCGACGGTGCGCACCTCATCTCTGCTGTCACATCCAACCTGGTTTGATATTTGTTTGTAATGCAGACGAGAGCATTGAATCCAGTTTGACAGATGAGCTGGTGAAGGTTACCATGAGTTTTACGGTGCGTTCAAGATAACTGGGAACTCTGTTTAATACGAGGTCTAATAATGGCGTCAGTGATCTTCAGGTTGGATAGTTGGACCTCTTTCTAGAGGCCCGAGTTCCCGAGTTGGAATTCTGAGTTTCAAAACTTATTCCCAGTCGGAGCTAGTTTACATATTTATTTTTTTAAATACAATTTTTTTTTGGGGGGGGGGGTTCCCAGTTGTTTTGAATGCGACATTAATGCTCAGTGGGAGACTGCAGGGTATTCCCTTTGAGTCAGGAACCAAAACTAATCCGTAGCGACCAGTGAATGCATTCGGTCACATGACAGCTCAATCAGCTGTTTGATTTCACTTGCCGACATGTCAGCTGAGCCAGGATCACAGTCATATGGATTGGGAAGTAGGTCCCAAAGTGCTCTTCCAAGCCTCTGTGGTGGGCAGTCATCACTCGTGTAGGACACTTATTGGTGCTGTTTTTTGTTAGAAACATGCACAGCTGAGGGAAGGGGGGCACGGTTGACTTTTGAAAGACTCCAATAAGAATTCTTTCCTCTGAATCGACTGTCTCATCTGTAGAATGTTTTTGTATTTCCCCTGCATGCTTGCGTTACGTTTCCAAAAGAGATAGTCTTTTCATTACACAAAGATAAGAGTCCTTTTTATTTTATTATTATTATACACTGCTCAAAAAAATAAAGGGAACACTTAAACAACACAATGTAACTCCAAGTCAATCACACTTCTGTGAAATCAAACTGTCCACTTAGGAAGCAACACTGATTGACAATAAATTTCACATGCTGTTGTGCAAATGGAATAGACAAAAGGTGGAAATTATAGGCAATTAGTAAGACACCCCCAATAAAGGAGTGGTTCTACAGGTGGTGACCACAGACCACTTCTCAGTTCCTATGCTTCCTGGCTGATGTTTTGGTCACTTTTGAATGCTGGCGGTGCTCTCACTCTAGTGGTAGCATGAGACGGAGTCTACAACCCACACAAGTGGCTCAGGTAGTGTAGCTCATCCAGGATGGCACATCAATGCGAGCTGTGGCAAGAAGGTTTGCTGTGTCTGTCAGCGTAGTGTCCAGAGCATGGAGGCGCTACCAGGAGACAGGCCAGTACATCAGGAGATGTGGAGGAGGCCGTAGGAGGGCAACAACCCAGCAGCAAGACCGCTACCTCCGCCTTTGTGCAATGAGGAGCACTGCCAGAGCCCTGCAAAATGACCTCCAGCAGGCCACAAATGTGCATGTGTCAGCATATGGTCTCACAAGGGGTCTGAGGATCTCATCTCGGTACCTAATGGCAGTCAGGCTACCTCTGGCGAGCACATGGAGGGCTGTGCGGCCCCACAAAGAAATGCCACCCCACACCATGACTGACCCACCGCCAAACCGGTCATGCTGGAGGATGTTGCAGGCAGCAGAACGTTCTCCACGGCGTCTCCAGACTCTGTCACGTCTGTCACATGTGCTCATGTGCTCAGTGTGAACCTGCTTTCATCTGTGAAGAGCACAGGGCGCCAGTGGCGAATTTGCCAATCTGGTGTTCTCTGGCAAATGCCAAACGTCCTGCACGGTGTTGGGCTGTAAGCACAACCCCCACCTGTGGACGTCGGGCCCTCATACCACCCTCATGGAGTCTGTTTCTGACCGTTTGAGCAGACACATGCACATTTGTGGCCTGCTGGAGGTCATTTTGCAGGGCTCTTGCAGTGCTCCTCCTTGCACACAGGCGGAGGTAGCGGTCCTGCTGCTGGGTTGTTGCCCTCCTACGGCCTCCTCCACGTCTCCTGATGTACTGGCCTGTCTCCTGGTAGCGCCTCCATGCTCTGGACACTACGCTGACAGACACAGCAAACCTTTTTGCCACAGCTCGCATTGATGTGCCATCCTGGATGAGCTGCACTACCTGAGCCACTTGTGTGGGTTGTAGACTCCGTCTCATGCTACCACTAGTGAAAGCACCGCCAGCATTCAAAAGTGACCAAAACATCAGCCAGGAAGCATAGGAACTGAGAAGTGGTCTGTGGTCACCACCTGCAGAACCACTCCTTTATTGTGGGTGTCTTGCTAATTGCCTATAATTTCCACCTTTTGTCTATTCCATTTGCACAACAGCATGTGAAATTTATTGTCAATCAGTGTTGCTTCCTAAGTGGACAGTTTGATTTCACAGAAGTGTGATTGACTTGGAGTTACATTGTGTTTAAGTGTTCCCTTTATTTTTTTGAGCAGTGTATATATATTTTTTTTTACATCTATTGTGAATGACAACAGTCCTTCTCTCAATGCGAAAAGTCTTTGCAACACTCCCCCTTGATAACCACCGAGCCTCGGTGTGAAATAGAACATTGTCATGCTCTGATAGTTTGCAAACAGGCGTCCCTGCAGTGGATATGTTTTGATGTTGTTTACAATCAAAGTTGCCTATTGCAGTAAATCTGAGTTCTGTGCTCAGCTCTTTTGCTGCTAGTTGCTCTCGGCGTATCATACAATGCGTCCATATGGCAGACGGAGACATTAATAACTAGAGGGCAGAGGCCTGCCTGCCGTCCCACCATTGATGGAGCCGCATCTGTGCAAAGCCCACCATTCGATCCCATGGAAACAGTTTTTCGTCAATATACCCGCTCGGCACACTGAACATCCCCTGTGCCGTTTCATACTCGGGAATTGTGAGACAGAACAATATGTCCTCGTGAATAGCATCCTGCGACATGTACAGTACCAGTCAAAAGTTTGGACACGTACTCATTCAAGAGTTTTCTTTATTTTTACTATTTTCTACATTGTAGTATAATAGTGAAGACATCAAAACTATGAAATAACGCATATGGAATCATATAGTAACCAAAAAAGTGTTACACAAATCAAAATATATTTTAAGTTCTTCAAAGTAGCCACCCTTTGCCTTAATGACAGCTTTGCACACACTTGGCATTCTCTCAACCAGCTTCACCTGGAATGCTTTTCCAACAGTCTTGAAGGAGTTCCCACATGCTGAGCACTTGGTGGCTGCTTTTCCTTCACTTTGCGGTCCAACTCATCCCAAACCATCTCAATTGGGTTTAGGTTGGATGATTGTGGAGGCTAGGTCATCGGATGTAGCACTCCATCACTCTCCTTCTTGGTCAAATAGACCTTACACAGCCTGGAGGTGTGTTTTGGGTCATTGTCCTGTTGAAAAATAAATTATAGTCCCACTCAGCGCAATCCAGATGAGATGACATCACTGCAGAATGTTGTGGTAGCATGCTGGTTGAGTGCCTTGAATTCTAAATAAATCACGGACAGTGTCACCAGCAAAGCAGCCCCACACCATCACACCTCTTCTTCCATGCTTTACGGTGGGAACCACACATGCCTAGATCATCTGTTCACCTACTCTGCGTCTCAAAGACACGGCGGTTAGAAACAAAAATCTCATTTGGCCTCAGACCAAAGGACAGATTTCCCCCGGTTTAATGTCCATTGCTCGTGTTTCTTGGCCCAAGCAAGTCTCTTCTTATTGGTGTCCTTCGGTAGTGGTTTCTTTGCAGCAACTTGACCATGAAGGCCTGCTTTCACGCAGTCTCCTCTGAACAGTTGATGTTGATGTGTCTGTTACTTGAACTCTGAAGCATTTATTTGGGCTGCAATTTCTGAGACTGGTAACTCTGCTGCAGCTGATAAGTTGATTAGAGTTAACTCGGGATCTTCCTTGGCCAGTTTCATCATAACGCTTGATGTTTTTGTGACTGCACTCGAAACTTTCAAAGTTCTTAATTTTTTTTGACTGACCTTCATGTCTTAAAGTAATGATGGACTGTCATTTCTCTTATCTTATTGAGCTTTTTTTTGCCATAATATGGACTTGGTCTTTTACCGTAAGTTTTTTTTAGTTATGTCATGATTCCATATGTGTTAGCCATTCACCGTGGGAATGATTCAAGTGCAACAGTGAAGTGCGTCCTTTTCCTATCATCTAAGGGAACTTTCTGGTTTCATTTTCTTTTTAGATTTTAATTTAGATTTTTAAGGTTAACCACATTACAAGGTTTTTGAGATGCAAAGATGATGTTATCTTTTTTTTGTATATTAAAAAACATACGCTGGCGCACACCCAGAATAATAGTTTGTGTTGAGGTGCTGGCACAGTGATGCCGAAACGTTGCTAAATACCATTCAATTGCTGGGAGTTTATTTATTTATTTATTTTTATTTTACCGTTATTTTACCAGGTAAGTTGACTGAGAACACGTTCTCATTTGCAGCAACAACCTGGGGAATAGTTACAGGGGAGAGGAGGGGGATGAATGAGCCAATTGTATACATAGAGTGTGCAACTTTCTTTGTTTTGATATGTTTATAGTCTTTTTTTTTTTTTTGTATTTAACATTTTTCTCACAAGATTTTGGAAATTCTCCTGCGACCTCATTTTCATATCAGCCGACCCCACATATTTTGAACCCCTTATGTCTAATTCAGAGGTGCATTTACATGGCTGTCCGAAATTCATATTTGCTTGTATTGTCCCATTTTAATTAAAATGCACATCTAACTGTTGATATATTCTCTCTACAGGGTTTCCAGGTGCTGGTGGAGACTGAGTGGCTGGACTTTGGTCATAAGTTTGCTGACCGCTGTGGCCACGGGGAGAATTCTGAGGATCTGAACGAGCGCTGCCCAGTGTTCCTGCAGTGGCTGGACTGTGTGCACCAGCTGCAGAGGCAGTTCCCATGCTCCTTTGAGTTCAATGAGGCTTTCCTGGTGAGGAGGACCACCATAGACCTGAATAGAATGGAATCAAACTCACTTAGTCATTTAGAATCTGAGAGTTGGATGCAACTCAAATGTTTATTTGGATTAGTGTGAATTAGTCATTTGTTGGAGTGAGTTACTGTTTTATTTACGGCTGTGAGACCGGGATTTGTAATTACCATGGAGAGTGCTGTAATATTTTAGGCTCAGAGATGCATAGAATTTTTACTTTCACTATCATGATCATACCTGGGATTTGAGCATGCTCCTACGTGTGTGTGTGCAGGTGAAAATGGTGCAGCACTCCTACTCCTGTCTGTTTGGCACCTTCCTGTGCAACAGTGGGAAGGAGAGGGAGGACAGGCGCGTTCGGGAGAGGACCTGCTCCGTGTGGTCACTGCTGCGACCAGCCAACCGCGTCTTGAGGAACATGCTCTACTCCTCCCACTCCGAGACTGTATGTTTGCTCACCCCTTTATATTGGAACATTCCTACACTCCATGCCTCAGATACAATGGGGGGAGTTTTAGGGAACACCCTGGAGTGCTATAACTTATGATATTTGTCTACTTAAAATGTTCACGGTCCTAGACCTAAGCAATGTCATTTTATCTATTTAAAACAGTTTTTGTGGCCACTTTGTTGCCGTTGTACTTTTTTTGCCTTGCTTGCTCAAGTGTGAATTTTTTTTTTCTGTCACATATATTTATTTACATGCCCCTTCTATATCTAAAGTTGTGGCTGTTGTTGTAGGTGCTCCACCCTGTGTGTCACGTGCGTAACCTGTTGCTGTGGACGGCAGTCTACCTGCCCAGCTCCTCCCCCACCACCCCCTCTGATGAGTCGTGTGCACCGTATCCTGTGCCAGGTACCAACACAGAAGACACGCCCCTGGGCAGGTGAGCCTGCCACCTGGCCATTTCCTCCCTGATGTAAGGTAGACCCAGGTTGAGTGCCCCATAGCATAACCTGCTCAGCTGGTCTAACTGCTTTTGACTCGCACAATGATTGGGGGGGGGGGGGTGTTTTAAGATGGTCATACCAAGGGTCATTTAGCTATTTGATTTAGAATTTTTAGACCCAATTTAAGGGAAAATAAATAAATATTTGAAACATTGAATTTGGCCAATAGAGACACGTTGAATAATAATAATAATAGTCATATTAGTTTGTAGGCCAAACCTTTCGGACACTACAGACGTTCTCGTGAGAAAACCGATTTTTGGGACGTCTCGTGGTCTGACAAACACTGCTCTAGCTCCGCCACCTTTCACAGCATATGTGGAAGGGCGATATCGGCGGGGCCGCAGAAATTGTAGGCTAAGGTTTAAGGCTGTTTACAACATACCACAAAGTGTTTTTTGTTTTTGTGACCATTGTTATCGACGATAACTGTGGTGAGGATGTGGTTCAAAAACAATGCTGGATACCTTCCATATTTTATTTTCTGTGCAAGCTTAACTGTCTAGTTTTCCCTTGATTAATGGCTCATGGGGATATCGCTTAATTACAATGCTAATCTTACATCATCTTCTCAATCACTTGAGCTATGCTTCGCTCCATATTTTCCCATTTGTGGACATACTTGTCTTAATCCTGAACACACTGTAGTGATTAGTTGATTATATACCCAACCTCAGCTTCAATCATGAGGCCTCAAAGACACTGAGCCATTGTTTAGGGATGAAAGGCTGTTTTTTTCCCACATGCTAATCAACTCAATTCCTCTTTCCTCCTTCGAAAGACGTCCGAAGACCCGTTCCTTCGATAACTTGCCCAGCGCCTGTGAGCTGGGGAGCTCGCTGGCCCCAAACCGGCGCTCCAGTGACCCGAGCCTGAATGAGAAGTGGCAGGACCACCGGCGCTCTCTGGAGCTCAACATTGCTGTGGGGCCTGACGCAGGGGGAGCTCAGCAACAGGATGGGCGGGCTAACGGCCAGCCTGTAGCAGCAGGGCCTCAGGCAGGCATGGCCGACTCTGAGCTGGAGGTCAGCCCTGAAGGCCAGCAGACTGAGCTGAGAGACGGTGCCTCCAAGGGGTCATTAGCAGCAGGAGAAGCGATAGAGCTGTCCATTGAGCTAGCTGTGGCAGAGGGACAGATGGAGAACATTCTCCAGGAGGCAACGAAGGAGGAAGCTGGTGCTGAGGCTCAGCGAGATGCTAACGCTACTGCTGCCGTGGCTGGATCTCCGATCGATGCTAACGCTAATGGAACAGAGACGGAGAAAGAGGTTAAGGAAAGTGATGCTGAGACTGATAAACAAGCTAACGCCAATGGGGCTGAGACTACTATAACTAATGGTCATCACCCAGGGAATGGCACAGATGAGCCTGAAGAGGAGTCTGGTGTGTCTCCAGCCAGTCCCCCCCTGCCCACTGATGTGTCCACAGATGTTCCAGAGGAGCAGGAGGCCCTAGAGAGGCGAGAGTCAGAGGAGCTGGTGGTGCAGGTTCTGGAGAACTGTACTGCCCAGGAGGAGCCAGAACACAACCCTACCCCCAGCACAGCCCAGCCAGCCCCCGCTGCCCCTAGAACTTTGACCAATGGCTTTGGAGCGAGGACACCAGAGGAGCCAGAGACAGCTGTGTATCTCCTCCCACTAGAGCCTGAGTCCAGCAGACACCACTCAGAGGCCCTGGTGCAGGCAGACACGAGTTCTTCCCTCATGGAGAGTTCCACAGAGACTCTGACTGAAGAGGCCTGCAGCAGGCCAGAGGCCCCAGTGCAGGCACCCATCTGCCCATGCCCCCAGCCCCGGACTGAAGGCAGGAGCCAACTTTCCTGTCTCAGGAGAGTGAACGGGGAGGCAGAGCCAGAGCAGGGGGCATCCAGGACTTTAAATGGAGGACACAAGCGGCCCTCTGTCAGTGCCTTCCAGTCTTTGAGTGCTGAGCCCAGCAGGGAGGGTCTATATAATGTCGAGAGCTCAGAGGGGGAGCCCTGTGGTGGCCTTCACTGGGCCAAGGTGAATGGGGAGCGGGCCCAACTGAGCCGCCAGGTCTCCCTGGCCTCCTGCAGCTCCCTGACCCTCCATCGCCGGGGCAGCTGCTCCCAGCACCGCTGCCTCCACACCCTACTGGGGCGCCGCGCCGCCACGCCCAGCCCCGAACAGCCGGCCCGCAGTCACCTGGACGACGACGGGCTGACGCTCCACATGGACACCATCCAGCAGCGGCTGAGGCAGATCGAGGCAGGCCACCAGTTGGAGGTTGATATGCTGAAGAAGCAGGTGCAGGAGCTGTGGAGCCGCCTTGAGAGCCATCACCACGCAGCGTCCCTCAGGATCAACGGAGACATCGGAGACGAAGTGGTAAGACCCAGGCTCGCCCTGCAGAGATGACTTTGCAGTTAATTGCCGTAACAGAGTTGATTTTAGTCAGAATTTTCCCAAACTACTTGATCAGACTGACAACACTGAGGAGTTGTTTTGTTATATTTGTGAGAAGTAGAGGAAACTTGAGAATCTAGACATTTTGAGAGGAGAACCACCTAATTATGACTTTTAGTAAGATGTAAAATGACAAAGATGCTGAGTGTTTCTTGTCTCATTCCTTCTCACTCAGACCTCAATGACAGACTCGGAGTGTAACCTGGACGCTAACTGCCTGTCGCGCTGCAGCACGGAGCTCTTCTCTGAGGCTAGCTGGGAGCAGGTGGACAAGAATGACACTGAGGTAAGCTGCCTGGCCGAATTGGATGATACACTAGGGGACGTGTATAAAGAGTGGAAGCTGAGTGATGGAGTATAGTGGCTGTAGAGATGCTAGCTGAGAACTTCAATTTGGCTGCCTGTTGCAGGTGACCCGCTGGTACCCGGACCACTTGGCAGCTCAGTGCTACGGGTGTGAGAGTAGGTTCTGGCTCGCCACCAGGAAGCATCACTGCAGGTAACCAACCACAGGCTCTTATCCATGCTATGGTTTTAACTAGGCCCTGGATGCCCTCAGACGCACTGCTATCACTTCTGAGCTAATGAGACTTGGCTAAGGAGACACTACCTCAGTTCAAGCTTGTTGATTTCAGTTTGTTTTGAGTTTCATGCTTTTGTTCCATCTGGGTCTTTTTTGGTTTTCAAA
This sequence comes from Salvelinus fontinalis, assembly GCF_029448725.1. NCBI lineage: Eukaryota > Metazoa > Chordata > Actinopteri > Salmoniformes > Salmonidae > Salvelinus > Salvelinus fontinalis. The sequence goes on from NC_074692.1 coordinate 12,185,990, forward strand.
TGTGATTTACCTTATGCCCGCAGGCGTCACTGATAAATGACAATGAAAGTTGTCATTCTATCATTACCGTCATGTTATAGAAGACAAACATTTCGTTTTTTTCCTTCATAGGTCAGATGAATGCATTTCGTCTTTGGTTTTCTCATTTCCTCATTGTTATCCTTTACTTCCTGTTATGTGGGGCAGCTTCAACATGTTGCCACTGCTATTTTGTTGCCGCTCCAGATGCATTTCCACGCCGCATATCAATATGCTTTATCAGTGCTTTTGGCCTACTTTTTTAAAATCGTAATTTCATCATCATAGTCGGCAAACTAGTTTACCCGCAACATTTTTGTTCGATTTAAAATCCTCACAATGCCACATTGTAGCCGGAATACGGTGCAGCTAAGTTTAGTTTTTTCACTGTTAGGCAAACTGGAACTGTGAAAAGGTCTTTTGGCTTTGAACCCAGCTGTAAAGGTGACAATATCTTAGTGTATGTGTTATTTGTAACACTGTGTAGGGATGATTGCAGACTTATATGGTGTAATTGAGTGATTATTTGAATGTGATCATTCAAATCAACGTCATTCAAGACCGACCTTTTCATTCTCTGTGCTACTGGTGTTGTCAAGACCATGGTGAAGGAAAATTGTGTTTTGAATCAGTGGCAAAATGGGAGTGGCCTATAACAAAGTGTAGAGTTTGTTAGATATGGAACAGGGAAAGTAGGTGTTTTACAGTATCTGTGAGTGTGGTAGGGAGAAATGTAGCCTGTCCTTGCAGTGTGGACTAGAGAGGGCTTGTGAGTCTGGTCTGAGCCAATCTCTGATGTTTGCAATTGTTCCATTCTCTATCCCCACCACCCTCTCCTCCACAGTGACAGGGAGCCTGTCCAAGAGGCCTGGTGAGATATGGCTCCGCTGTCCCCTCTCTCCCCACTCATCTACCATCCCTCTAACCCTGCATCGCTCCACCTTTTTGGTTGACTTCATCCTAACCCACCCCCACCCCAAACTGAATGGCTTTACCCCACTCAGTCTCTTTGTGTTGGCAGTATTCTCTTCAAGAAGCTCAGAGATGGCTCTCACATGACCCTGATGGTCTGCTCCTTTCTGGTCCTGTTGGACGTATGAGCATGAAGCTGAGTGGCTGGCAGATGTCTGAAAAGATGATTTAACAACGCCTGTTTTTCATGGCAGTGCATTTAGTGAGAGTGTGCTGTAGTGGAAGGTTGAGGATTTTAGTCCTTTCACCAATACTTCCACCTGGAAATGTCTAATCGGTGACCTAAGTGTTGAGCCGCTAGGCTAAGAAGGTACAGAACAGCAGGAGTATGGTACCCCCCCCCCCCCCCCCCCCCCCCCCCCAATAGCACCTCATTATTCTGTACCTAGGCCTGTTCACTTCCTGCCACAGTGCTGCCCCCTGCATCTCTCCCCTCAGCATGCTACAGGAGTCCACTGAGTGCTTTCAGACATGTATGTGACCAGGCTGGATATAAATGTTGCAGGGGGATTTTAGTGTGTTTATATATATATATACATATACATATACATATACATATACATACATACATATACATACATACATACATACATACATACATACATACATACATACATACATACATACATACATACATACATACATACATACATACATATACTCTCGGGACCACTTGGAAAGTAGAATTTTCCCCTATGAAATGCAGCCAGTCAGGTGAATGCTGCCATTGTGGTGTGACAAGCATGTTCTTGTGAAATATATGCATGGTATGAGCTCTGCATTAGTTACCTTATGACTACTTACTTGAAGATAATACATGTATTTAATTATTAAGTTGAGCTGTGTGATTTGCTGACCTGCCCAACAATATTGATCCCTGATGTTAGACTGCCATTGTTCTGTACTGGTATCAATGAGGATACTGTTTCTTATCAGGGTCTCACTGTTACAAGTTATGATGGTTATAAAGATAAGGCACCTTTTATCAAAGGGTCTTACTCTTAAATAATGCTTGGGTTTTTGTCTCATACAGTGGGTATGAGACTGACTTAACAGTCCCTCTGTGAGCGAGACTGAACCTGTGCTGTCTCTCTGTCTCCACCCTGTAGGAACTGTGGGAATGTATTCTGTGCCAGCTGCTGCGACCAGAAGATCCCTGTGCCAAGCCAGCAGCTGTTTGAGCCCACCCGTGTGTGTAAGACCTGCTATGGCAGCCTCCAGATCAATACAACTCCCAACCCCATGGAGCTGGAGGAACCAATCACAGCCAGCTCCAACTAAGGGGCTGGGCCTGCCAGCCAGCCACTGACACAGCCAGGCACACTGCTGAGAAGCCCAAGGAGCTGCAGAATGTCCCGTGTGTGTGTGTGCTGCAAAATATGGATTTTCATGTATATAGGCCTGCAATGCCGGATGTAGTGGAGGAGGTGAATTAGGTCTTTTTTGTGAGATGCTAAGCACTTTGAATGGTGGTTATGCACAGGAATGAGTAAATGGGCAGACATATGGAGGGAGGGGTGTGTGACAACACACAGGACTGCTGGTAGTGTTGGTGGAGGGACTGCGATGGAGTGAGGATGGCCTGCCTGGTCCCGCTGGCGAGGGGGGGGGGGGGGCACAAGAGAGTCATCTCTGAATGATGCTGCAAAGTCTTTGAGGGCTTGGGTTCATCTGAAACATTTTTTTTTAAAGTTTTTTTTACCCCCACTCACATTTCTCTCTGACGATTAGTACCATCATCCGTCCTCTAGTAAAAGCTTCAGGAACCTCTTCCAGTGTCCAGAATAGGGCTGGACTGTGATGGCAAGACCTTTCAAAGATATCTGGGGAACACCTGGATGAACTTGGGCAGAATTCTAACTTATGTGTCTGAAGTTGGGACTCTACCCTAAGCAGGGAGAGGATTTGTGAGCCACAGATCTAAAAAGTGTTTGCTTGAATGGCATCAAGGTATGAATCCTCACCTAGCTGGTTTCATTTTGCCCTCTCTTGGAATAGGTGCCATAAACCGATAGCAGACAGTGTGGATCAGGGGTCAGCAAGCCTGTTCCTGGAGTGACAGAAATATGGCAGGATTTTGTTCCAACTAGGCACCACGCCTGACCAACTGAGCTAATTGATCAGTTCAATGGTTGCCTAAATTAAACACACCTGGTCTTCCGGGTCGGTTAAATCAAACATGAAGTGCCTGCAGCCCTCCAGGACCAGGGTTACATACTCCTGGTGTCGATAATGTTGACAGCTGGTATTATGACAGACAGCCATTCAGCACTGGCTCTCTCTTACACACGGAGTCCCTGACTGGAAAGAGCATCTGATCTGAATGACAGCACGGTGGCATTGTCACTTGATATCAAATACATAATACGCTCATGGGTTTTGTCTGCCACGGAGAGGCTGTGGAAATGAACTCGTTAACTTTGCCTTCATGCCCTTCACTTAAAATTAGGATGAACCCCCCCCCTAATTTACCCAGCAGGCACTGGGACCATGGTGGTGCTGAAGTGGACATGACATCATGTATCATCCATCACAATCACGGTTTAATAGGAAGTGATGTAATGGTTGTCACTAAGAGATATGCTTCTGTCATGTTTCCTCCTGTAATGACAGGAACTCATTTAACAATATGTCCTTGTTAGCAGGAGGGGTGAACTAGTTACCCAACATTGACTGCTTAGTTTACTCTTTTGCTATTTGTTGAACATGAATTTTTATTTTAGGGCTTTCATTAGAGCCATAAATGCATCACAATGTTTCCCTTTGAACATCCTCATAGCCACCCTTGCATCATGTCCTATATAAACCAAGGAAGTGCTGGATAGTACAAGGTGATGAAATGTATAGTACAGCGTCTGTGTGGAACTTCCAGTGACACTAGAGGGTGCACTTCTCCTGGCTGGTTAGCGCAGTCTTCACCAGCTGAAATGAGATGAGTAGCTTATTTTATCTCCTCAGAGACACCTTACCCTGCCCAGGGGCCATTCAATGACCTCCTCGCAGATACATTTTTGTAAAATAAATGAATAAATAAGAAATTAAATAATATATTCACATAAGTATATACCATTAAAGAAACTGTATAGAATCCTTGAGTAGTGGTTCACTAAATTAGTCAGCAAAAGTTATTATTTTTTTTCATTTGTAATTTTTCTTTTTGTTTGCAGAAAAAAAGATGGATTTTTTTTCAGAGGACATGGTGTTCCTTTTTTTGATGCTGCCGTGGTTCTACCTTTTTTAATGCTATCACTACCTTTTTTATTTATTTATTGACTTTTTTTTTTAAATTTTTTTTTTTTGAATTTGTCTCAAATTTAAACAATTCGATTGCCACAGGATAATCAGTGTTTATCAGTAGTGGAAGGGCAATGAGAAGATGACCCACATCAATAAGAGATGGCCTATACTCTGACACATTGGTGGTCCAAAACAAGCAACATTTACTATACCCCCACTCATATACACACTACCTCTACCATACACAGATCCAGACAGAAAGTCCACACGTACATGGACACAGATATCGTCTCCCTGCGCTCGCAGTAGTTCAAATTTGCTTTTCAGATGTTCATAGTCAGAATAACCTTTTGTTATTAATTTAGTGTTTTACAAGCTATCAGTTGGAACATTAAATGTACAAAACAACCCTAGACTATATCCTGCTCAAGACTGCCAATCATTAATACTTACATTTGTTGTACTAGCAGGACACCTAATTGAGTTGCAGGATTTCAGCAAATTTGGTTATAATTCACTCTATCGGATCAGCCAGCCTATGTGCAAAAGGGCCACTGTATAGTTTGGACAGCCATTTTGTGAACTATTTGAGGGACAAAACTCGGGACTGTTGATTTCTTTCAATGCCCTTTTGAATCGCTTTTAGCATATACGTTTCAATGGCTGAGCTGAGTAGTCCATAGCTTCAGATCTCGAAGCCATGCAGGTCTTTTTGGTTATCATTTTCCAAACTGAGGTTTGACATTGAGGGCTAAATAAGGTCCAAAGTAATGTCTGGCCACTAATTTACTTCTGGCTTCCAGCTGTGTCCCTGCCGCCCTCTGCCATGTTGAGGACGAGGCTAGTATAGGGCCGTTTCACCATCACATGCATGATGGGCACCAAACTTGTCTGTCCAACAATCCATGAATGTGAATGGTAAAAATATTTAAGTGACAATGTTTTTGCGCAGCATTTAAGTTTTTATCAGAGTATACACTGCCACAGAAATACATTGAACAATAAAGCTGAAAATGAAAGTCTGCTGTTCTAGTCAGTATTATGTTACCCACAGAGGGACTCATGAGGAATGAGCCTGTTTTTGTTTCGGTGCTGTTGTGGGGCATGGCTGGATGTGATGGCAATATGTGGTAGGGGTTGGATTTTTACGCATTGTCTGTCTGGAGGTTCCCTCGCTACTCTTTGACCAGTTGGAGTTGTTAGTGATCTTGGTCTTTTGCTTATTACTGTTCACTGCCCATCAAGTAGTTTCCTGTACGACGCATTGCTGCAATGGCACGGTCATCGGGTGTAAATGCAAGTGTGTTTGGGAGCGTGTACGAGATTGTGTGTCTCTGTCGGCGGGAGACTGGTGCCAAGCAGTTATAACACAGGTCTGTAACAAAGGGATCACTTATGTGCTTTTCTTTTCCACCTTTTCCCTTCTGTTAAACAAGCACTTTCAACCTTCTCATGTTTCTATCCACGAAGACTTTATATAGCTGTTTCCAGGAACAGGACATAGCTGTTTGTTTATCTATTTTGTTTTGAATTTGCTTTAAAGAGCATTACATTGATGTAGAATTAAAGGAAAATAAAATGGGCTATTTCCATCTATCATTTGCTAACCGGAATCATTTCTCATGCAAAAGTTAATATGTAAGCTGTATGGTGTAAAAACAAACAAAATGCTTTTAAAAAGGGCATCTCGACACATTGCCAGGGTAGCTCAATCATGTTTAATGCGGGTACATTTAAAAAAATCAAGAACCTTTTAGTTATTGTCTTGTATCGATGTATACTCATTGAATGCAAATTCGTGTCAGTACACGACAGAAAACACAAACCCCAAAATCAAGGTAAAACTACTACTTCTGCTCTGAAATACTCATGCTCTTTGATGTGACAAATGAAGCTTTTTTTTCTTTTTTTTTGAAAAAGCGATTTTAAACCCTGACAACTACTGGACTTCATAGATAGTTCACTGCACAGAAGTAAGAACAGGACATCTGTACCATAATAAGCAGCTGCAGACTCCAGAACAAGCTGAGGGCATGGTTAGCCAGCTCCACTGCCTGCTGTTTCAAAGCAGACAAAGCTTATAGGCTTATTATTCATCTTAGGTATAGTTAAACAACACAAGGAACACTTGTAGCAAAACATTTGTCTGTTAGAAAGTATGGTAACATATGAGTTGTTATTAAGCAATTAGATATCAAAGTCCGTCTAGTCAAGAGGACCATACAAAGCTGATCCAAAAAGAAGACTGGTCATGTATAAACAATGAATTTAGAATCCTGTTCAAAGTTAATCTCAAGTGAAAAGCTCATATGCATTGCTCTCTTGGAACACATTTTATTTAAACAGTACATGGGTTATTGAACGTTCGCATGATTGACCGGCAATAGAAAAGCAAAAACTACAGTATTGCATCTGGGATGATGAGATTTTGAGATTGGATTTCGAGTCTCCCTGCAACATTTCTCTCCCTGCAACATCATTAGAAACACTTCCTTAAAAAATATAGACTTGGCTTTACCAGCCTATTATTCCCTTTTATCTATAAAAACTGGAACAACAATATGTACAACTTGATTTTAGTACTTATAAACAGTGTATCATAGATCCATAGGGTTTCCCTGCAAACGCTGCTCTGTTAAACAACCATTGCCATGAATACACATATCAGAAAGGAGAGGATTGTCAAAGAAATGTCCCCAGTGCAACAGTGTATGTGTTGGTAAATGGATCACGATTGCACGATATACAGGCGATGGGGGATGACTTGGTTTTCTGGTTGGTCTCCCCTCGATGGCATAACCATGTGCAGAGTGAACAGAGGCTCACACAGCTCCTCTCCTAGCCTCTCCTTATGTCACTCACACAGAAGACTGGTCCCATACCTAAAATACAGAGAGAGCCATAGAAGATCAACTCTACTCATGTGGGTCATTCCACCAATTAGGTTCCTTTTGAGTAGTGTAACTTGGTGAAGAAGAAAACAAATCTAATTTTAACTTTCTGTCATAAAGAGCACATTTTCAACTTAATAAAAAAAATCTAATCTGTAAAAAAAAATATTAGTGCCTGTCAACAAGTAAGGGCCAAATAAAATAGCAGGTTTATGACTTTATCTAAATCTGCCATGAATGGAAGCTTGTTGTTTGCAACAGGGAGGGGCAATAACCATTTGTTACATTTCTAGCCTATCTATGGGTAACAGGGTTAATGTGTTATGTTCGTCCCACTCAGTTTTCTACCACAAAACACCAGGAAATGGCCAAAAACAGTAGAAGTAACTCGTCTGCTTTTACACTATGATTTGACTATTAGATGTTCAATGTCTCTATAATAATGAATAGTTTCACCATTTCACCATTAAAACAAGCGTTCAGTTCACGTAACAGGGTTGACCTTAAAATTAATCCCTAATAACATGATATAAATAATCTTCAGAATTGACTTCGTCAAATCATCAAAATAACTAGGGCTCTATGATGGTGAAACCTTGGAGAAATGTTGGGGTTAGGTGGGTTAAAATCTTCCTAGAAGTCAGTGTGTGCACAGATGGGCCATGTCAAAATGCTGAATTTTGGCACTTTAGCAAGTCTATATTCATATAAAAAAAATCAGATTTATTGAATTTTCCATGTCTATCTTAAAGGGCACATCATTTAATATAACAAGCTTTTACAATTTACATATTTGTGCACAATATCTACTTAAAATATTAATGGGAGGCAAAGGGCACTCATTTCGTGGAATGACCCATGTAGTAATGGACTGTATTGAGTGTACCAACTTCACAATCAATCCTAACATTTTTGGTTAATTGATGTAATAGTGATGGAATTCCTAGTGTGTGTGTGTATGATTGTACCTTATTGACAGGGGTGAGCTGTGTGCGGCGGTCAGAGCCGGTGTGGAGACGTTGGTGGTCGTCAAATCTCCCAGGGGATCTCTCTCTGCGGCTGTCTAGTCTGGGGCCTGGGGACTTCTCTCTGTCCAGGGGGCGTGCCGGGGACTTGTCCCGCCGGAACTCGGTTCGACCCTCCCGGTAGCGGTGTGGTGTGCTGGGCTCACGGTGAAGCCCCTCATGGCTGCCAGGGCCTGAGGCCAGACGCTTGGAGATGTGCTCTGTGTATGTGGGTGGACCTCTCTTACTGGGGCTGCTGTAGAGACGAGCAAAAGACAAATAAATGTAAGGAGACAAAATAAGCTGCTGTTGTTTCAGCTCAAATTAGAGAAAAGTCTGAAATATAACCATGATCATACAGATACAGATAAAATGGCTGCGATACACTGAGCGAACAAAAAAATAAGAACACCTTGCTAATATTGAGTTGCACCCATGTCAAGCGTTCCACAGGGATCCTGGCCCATGTTGACTCCAATGCTTCCCACAGTTGTGTCAAGTTGACTGGATGTCCTTTGTGTGGTGGACCATTCTTGATACACACGGGAAACTGTTGAGTGTGAAAAACCCAGCAGCGTTGCAGTTCTTGACAAAAACTGGTACACCTGGCACCTACTGCTATACCCCGTTCAAAGGCACTTAAATATTTTGTCTTGCCCTCTGAATGGCACACGTACACAATCCATGTCTCAAGGATTAAAATACTTATTTAACCTGTCTCCTCCCCTTCATCTACACTGATTGTAGTGGATTTAAGTGACATCAGTAAGGGATCATAGCTTTCACCATGTCAGTATGTCATGGACAGAGCATGTGTTCTTAATGTTTTGTACACTCTGTGTATATTTGGCTTCCAAGCTTTGCTAACAGCAATGAAAACTCAGAACAGTAGGTGGCACTGGAGCCCCTTTCAACATTTAGCACAAGACTTGTGACGCAGTGTATCTAGTATTCTAGAGTTTCCTTTGTTTACTTGTATGTGCATCTACTACCCTTCACCATAGATTTTGTTGATGGTACAGTAGTTCCGGTCCATTAGCTAAAAGTGTGGGTTCTAGAACATGACAGCGAGAGCTCACCCGCGGCTGGAGCCGGTCCTCTGCAGCTCCCCAGACTCCCTGACCAGGTTGCCCTTGCAGCAGATGACCCGCAGCTTGTTCTGGTAGGACGAGGCCAGGTAGATGGCCCCGGAGGAGATTGCTGGACCCAGATAACGGGGGTTAGGGATGTCCAGATGGGCTAGAACTGGAGGGCTACACACAGATACACAGACACAAGCCTCATTTATACCTGGTTCTAACATGCTTCCTTTGTCTTGATCTGATCCACATTGTGATTGTGCCCACGTTGTAGCCGTTACATCTACACATGGTAGTAAAATGTGTCTCTTTTGCATCCACTGTGTCCAGATATGCTGTTCCCTCCCGGTATGCAAATTCTTTGACAGATATTCTTTCAAAAGAATATTTGTATTTATTTGACATAAAAATACATCCCCGCATGAATGGTCTACCATATAGTCAGTGAGACAGATTTGGACAGCAATGCAAAAAAAAAAAAAAAAAGACAAATTCTAAATGAGAGACTACAAGGACAAAACTCTTGATGCTGCAATGATGATGAAAATATTTCATAAACCAAGAGAGGAATTGCTAAAAACTCAACCAAAGAAGAAAAACAACGCAACTGTATTTTGCACCAAGTACACCGAGTGTTTGGAGAAAATGAAAGCAATCCTGAAAAAGCACTAGAATATTCTGCAATCGCACACCTCTTCAAGGAACCCCCACTGGTGGTCTATAAGCGTGATCGCAATATTGGCGATCTGACCTGCCCCCTGAGTCCACTCAAACACTCTTGACACCCATTCCAAATGGGAAGTACAAATGTGGCTCATGTGCACAGTGCAACAGCACTATAAAAACATCCTTCTTCAGACACCCACATACAGGTTGAAAAATCCCTGTTAGGGGCATCACCTCATCACCTGTTCGTGTGGAAAAGCCTACAAAGGGAGGCTTACTGGATATATCCAATCTAAAAACATTGACCCCTAGTGGTCTGAATATTGACTTTGATCTCAGGCCCTTATGAACAATTCTCTCTTTTATGAACAAGTCTTATTAATTGATCTATTCTTTCTACAGATTATCAGCGTACAACCAATATGTTCCCCCTGTTGATGATGCTTATTATGCATTAAGGTTGAACCAAAAGATCACATGTAACAAATATAATGAAATAGGAAACAATTAAATATGTGAAATTGAATAAAAACAATAATGTATGTTGATGCTAATATTATGTACAATATGAAATTGTTTCCATATGATAACAATAGCCTAATATATTAAATATGCCATAAACAATAGTTTTAACAGTTTCACTCAATTCATTCTAATTGACTTAGTCATTATGACACACCCCTCACTATTGTCATTGGTTGCACTAATTGCTCTGTTTGTCTACATAACCTGGTTCAAGAGTTCATGACATAACCCTGAAGAAGGCACAGTGATGCTGAAAGGTTGGTGATCTACCCAATAAATGACTGGGAGTTTATATATGGAGTGTGTGACTCTTATTTATAGCTTTAAGACGCATATTGATGCCATAAGGTAATGGTGTAACTTGTCAATGATTTTAGAGTGCAGGATAATGATGGCTTAAATGATTTCACTGTCCAGATCTGTCTACACTTGTAAGATATCCAAACACAATGCTTTTGACTACCTCCGGATCTGGTCAGAAAGATCACAATGTGTCTTAATCGATCTGTCTGAAAATGTGGGCACAATCAGAATGTTGACAAGATCAGGACAAAGGATGCATTGTTAGAACCAGGTATAAACAGGGCTATAAATGCAGGGTTAGGACCAAGGCCTACATTCAATCAGCTAGAGCATTAACCAGCGTTAAACAGCGTTGGCCGAGATCTGCATAAAATATGTTTTGGCGGTGTTGGACGTGTAACTGCTTTATGAGCTGGCAAATACCGTAGGTGAGAGGCTTCTTGTGAGTCACAAAACACTCCATTATTATTATTCCTACTGCGTTAAGGTACCTCGGCTACGCGAAGCGAACGTATGTGCTCACATACTCCCTAAAGACCTTCGCTTGAAAAACGATAAACGGCAATATTACTGTTTGTCCCTCTTGAGCCATTGTAGCAACAACATACCAAGAAACACTTCCTCTAAATAGTCAGAATGAATTTAGATGTTTCTGCCAAGGAGGTCTTTGTCTGCAACTTTAACTAGGATAACTAAGATGTTTGGTTCAGTTCTTAAGTGAAAAAATGGGAATGAAAACTAGTCTTCTCTTGTTGGATGATAACAAACACTTCATGTTTAGGAGTAGTACTGTTATGACAACAAACACTCCTACTCGTAGTAGTACTGTTGACCAATCACTGACGAAGGGGTGTCGACTTCGGCTACTAAAGTCTTTGCACGAACAGCCCCCCAAAAAACCTGCCAAAGACCAAAATGAACAAAAACGTCACAAATTGTTGCCATAATGCAGAAACTGTTTAGCTTTTAAAAGTTAAAAATGACACTAGGAAGTATAGGCTCTATCGATTTTAGATATAATGTCAAACCATTGTTAGGCTAATGTATGTTTTCATGTTCATTTGGATGGGGGGGATTTATAGCCATTTACATCAGTATTATGAGTGTTTGAACTTTTTAAGCTTACTGTATGCTTCCCAGTAGAAACAGTTTGTGCATATCATAAACATTTGTACATTTTTGGTCTTTGGCAGGTTTTTTGCAGGTTACTGCAAAAACAGTAAAAAAATTAAATAAAATAAAAACATAAGTATTCAGACCCTTTACTCAGTACCTTGTTGAAGCACCTTTGGCAGTGATTACAGCCTTGAGTCTCCTTGGCTATGAATCTACAAGCTTGGCAAACCTGTATTTGGAGAGTTTCTCCCATTCTTCTCTGCAGATCCTCTCAAGCTCTGTCAGGTTGGATGGGGAGCGTCGCTGCACAGCTATTTTCAGGTCACTCCAGAGATGTTTGATTGTGTTCAAGTTCGGGCGCTGGCTGGGCCACTCAAGGACATTCAGAGACTTGTACCGAAATCATTCCTGCTTTGTCTTGGCTGTGTGCTTTAGGGTCATTGTCCTGTTGGAAGGGGAACCTTCAGCCCAGTCTGAGGTCCTGAGCGCTCTGGAGCAGGTTTTCATCAAGGATCTCTCTGTACTTTGCTCCATTCATCTTTCCCTCGATCCTGACTAGTCTCCCAGTCCCTGCCGCTGAAAAACATCCCCACAGCATGATGCTGCCACCACCATGCATCACCGTAGGGATGGTGCCAGGATTCCTCCAGACGTGACACTTGGCATTCAGGCTAAAGAGTTCAATCTTGGTTTCATCAGACCAGAGAATCTTGTTTCTCATGGTCTGAGAGTCTTTAGGCGCCTTTTGGCAAACTCCAAGTGGGCTGTCATGTGCCTTTACTGAGGGGTGGCTTCCGTCTGGCCACTCTACCATAAAGGCCTAATTGGTAGAGTGCTCCAGAGATGGGTGTCCTTCTGGAAGGTTCTCCCATCTCCACAGAGGAACTCTAGAGCTCTGTCAGAGTGACCATCGGGTTCTTGGTCACCTCCCTGACCAAGGCCCTTCTCCCCCGATTGCTCAGTTTGGCCGGGTGGCCAGCTCTAGGAAGAGTGGTGGTTCCAAACTTCTTCCATTTAAGATTGATGGAGGTAACTGTTCTTGGGGACCTTCAATGCTGCAGACATTTTTTGGTACCCTTCCCCAGATCTGTGCCTCGACACAATCCTGTCTCGGAGCTCTATGGACAATTCCTTCAACCTCATGGCTTGGTTTTTGCTCAGACATGCACTGTCAACTGTGGGACCTTATATACACACAGGTGTTTGCCTTTCCAAATCATGTCTAAGCAATTGAATTTACCACATGTGGACTCAAAGTTGTAGAAACATCTCAAGGATGATCAATGGAAACAGGATACACCTGAGCTCAATTAGAGTGTCATAGCAAAGGCTCTGAATACTTATGTAAATAAGGTATTTTTTGTTTTGTGCAACATTTTCTTAACCTGTTTTCGCTTTGTCAGTATGGGGTATTGTGTGTAGATTAAATAAAACAATTTGTCATCAATTTTAGAATAAGGTTGTAACGTAACAAAATGTGGAAAAAGTCAAGGGGTCTGAATACATTCCGAATGAACTGTATTAAAGTAGTAAAAAGTGAAGTATTTGGTCCCATAGTCATAGAACACAATGACTACATCAAGCTTGTGACTCATTTGTTGGATGCATTCGCTGTTTGCTTGGGTTGTTTCAGATTATTTTGTGCCCAATATACATTCATGTTAAATAATGTATTATGTCATTTTGGGGTAACTTTTATTGTAAATAAGAATAGAACACTTCTACATTAATGTGAATGCTACAATGATTACGGATAATCCTGACTGAATCGTGAATAATAATAACAAATATCATACACTCCCACAAATGCTAACCTCCCTTGTTATTGTAGTGGTGAGAGGTTAGCATGTCTTGGGGGTATGATATTTGTGCGTCTAACTTTCTCACTCATCATTTTTCACAATTCATTCAGGATTATCTGGAATCATGGTAGCATCCACATTAATGTATAAGTGTTGAGAAACATATTCTATTCTTATTTCCAATAAAAATTATTCCAAAATGACACAACCCATGTGTGTGAGGTGTATACTTTCATTTCAAAGTAGATTTAAGACTACCAAGAAAAGCTGTATGACCCTGATTTAGCCCACTGCAGTAAAAGGTTAAAAGGTTAATGCAAGCTGCTTGTGGATTTGACAGCTCCAGTTCCACCTCTGACACTGCCAAAACAACCGATGCGGATGTCAATCTGATTTCATCTAGCCCCAAGTCTGGAAATACAATACCCATCATTCAATTCAGAGAGTTGAGAGGATTGAATAACATCATGCTAAAATCAATAATGTCTGCCATTTAGCACAATGGATGAATAGAAAATGAAAATCAGACATGGGGGAATGTTATTGGAGATCACTTCTCTATTCTTGTGTGCGTTCTTCTCAATTTGTGGCATTGATTGTGGTCGCATAGGCCTACTCAGACAAATACTGATGCGTTTGTCATGTGTAAGTTCTTATTGTGTGAGGTTGTGTTTCGGTCGTTCTTTCTTTACCCAAGTGCAGCATGTCCCTGAACCTCGATCACATCCAAGGAGTTAAAGTATGTCACAAACAGGTATGGTTCTCTGTAAGCTGTTCAAGACAGATAAGGAAAGGGTTACATTACAAAAGTCACGAAATATGCTACTGGTACTCAGATTCACATTTCTAGCAATGTTCTTGTTATGACAATACTACATCAAATCCACCACAATGCATACCACTTTGTTAGAACTGTACTATGTGAAGAATCAGCTACTGTATACTGTACACACCAAAGGCCAGGGGCAGACGACTCCATTTGATTTCTTCAGTGCGGCTCCTTCGTCCGTATCCGTCCACAAACACTCCAAACTCTGTGACAGAACAATAGTCCTTAACTACTGTGTCGATGAATGTACCTTGGAATGTTTTACAATCATTCTGTGGTTGTGTGGGGGCAATACAACACAATTTTATGCAATATGTACAGTAAAACAGGTAATACAATATCACCACGGTAAGATGAATTTATTGCAATTGCAAATGTCAAGACAGATCTCACCATGGAAGCAGAGCAGGTACTCCTCCTTCTGCAGAGTGCTGGTGACCTGCATTATGGAGATGGGGAAGCTATGGGAGGAGGAAGCAAACACCGCAGAGGCCAGCGACATGTCCTTCTTATCCAGGAACTCTACAGAGGCGACACAGTGTATAATACGCTCTCTGTCACAGATAGGGTGGTAGGTAGCATAGTGGTTAAGAGAGCTGGCCCTGTAACCTGAAGGTCACTGGTTCTAATCCCGAGCCGAATAGGTGAACAATCTGTTGATGTGCCCTTGAGCAAGGCACTTAACCCTAAATGCTCATGCAAGTTCTGGATAAGTGCATCTAAAATGTAAATATAGAATCAGCATTAGATTAACCATAGAAATTATTTAGTGGCATCAACATTTAACACGTGAATAGTAGAGTGGCTTATTTACATGTAGCATTTTTGGGTTGGTCACATTTCATTTTCTGGTACTCATGAGTTTCAGTGGGTTTACTGAGAGAAACGACCAACAACGAAAACCACTAACCCTCCAGGACATACTGCTTCATCTCAATCTCATAGAATTTGTTGGTGCCGATGATGATGCTGTAGCTGGTCAGGTGGATGCAGCTGCAGGGCTCCAGAGTCTCTATCTCCTGATGGAGGGGTGGTGGAAGGAGGTTGTTAGAGAACTAGCGAGGGAAAACAACTGATGGACTGATAGGAGGAACAGACTTTTTTTCAGTTGCAGTTCAATATAAATGAGGTGCATGTCTAGTCACTGTGAGCTGTCTTGTGGGTCAATTTAATTTCCTCTGTAACCAGAAAGTTATGTGTTGATCGTTTCATCTGATCCTTTGTTTCAACTTTGAGGTGATACTCACCTTGCGAATGCAGAACTTGTTGAGATTGTCATTGTAACGCAGAATTGTAATCTTGTTAGGCATTGCTGCACAGATACAAGGCCCATTATCTATCTGTAGACAGACACATCCAGAAAGTTAGTGACAGTTATGATAAGGGATAAGCATTTCTTCAGTCAAAGGATGACCAATTGAATCAATGCCCCCAACCCCTGAAAAACCACTAGACTTACTCTGCCTGCAGAGAAGAGGTGGCAGCCCTTGACAGTCTCAAAGATAAATGGTTCCAGTTCAGACTGGGCAGGCAGGTGGGACTGGGCCAGAGACTGCTTCACCTTTTTAATCTCCACCAGACACAACGCCCTCTCATCCCCTACAGGCCAAACACAGACATTACCCCTCCCTTCAATTCAGTCGGACAAATAAATGAGACAGTTGACGATGTACTATATATATGTGCTGTTATCACTGATTGAGTCAAGTTGGCTTTCATACCAACAATCATCAGCAGTTTCTCATGCTCCTTCATGATGTGGATCTGGAAGACGGAGCCCAGGCCAGGGATGTGGGTCAGGGAGTTCTTGATTACATTCAGGGCGTACAGACCCTCCTCAGAGCCCACTAACACTATCTGTGAGAAG
Source organism: Salvelinus fontinalis (assembly GCF_029448725.1). Lineage (NCBI taxonomy): Eukaryota > Metazoa > Chordata > Actinopteri > Salmoniformes > Salmonidae > Salvelinus > Salvelinus fontinalis. The sequence goes on from NC_074692.1 coordinate 12,202,299, forward strand.
GGAAACAACACACGTCACTGGTAGTGTACTGTACACTGTGGGACTACATGAAGTGCATATGTTATCAACACACATGTAAAAGTGGTAAGGCGGAAGAGAAAAACGATCAACCCATACTACTCAAAAGTCTAGTTTCCTCTTCATTATATTACCTGGTCTGTGAGGGGGAGAGTACAGTTGATGTCAAGCCTGTCATCTCCCTCCAGCTTCAGCAGAGAGTTCCCAAGCAGTTTCTGGTGGATGGGAGACAGAAACACAGGGTCAGGAGGCTCACAGATTCAGTATGGTGGGAGAGGCACAGTCGGGAAGCTGTCAGGCTTTGCATAGGAACAGAAAGAGGGTCTATATTAAGGTAGTTGGGTGGGTGCAGAAACAGGGTAATCAGGCAGAGTGAATAGGGGGTAGAGACTCCACAAAAGGGGTGTCAAACTCATTCCACGGAGGGCTGAGTTTCTGTGGGCTTTTGGTTTTTCCAATCAGCTAAAGACCTAGACCACCAGGTGAGGGGCGTTCCTTACTAATTAGCGACCTTAATTCATCAACCAAGGACAAGGATGGAGCGAAATCCCACGGACATCCGGCCCTCCGTGAAATGAGTTTGACACGGGCTCTACATGGTAAGACGTGAAAGCTGACGGTACTACCAGACAGACCACTTGTCCTGGCTACAGGAAGGCCTATCGTGTGCATAGGGCTGGTTATATCACTGTAATAGGCTTCGTGATGAGTATGTTCACTCATCATGAAAGTTGAACACCTCGCAAAACATGACACATCTAACATTTGAGTAAAGAAATATACAGCGAAAAAGGCTGTACAATGATCTGATCACAATACATCTAATCAAAGATATTGAACAAAAGATAGTTGCCAGGTGCTACAACAGTCAGACAGTCACTCACAGTAAACACAACTTTGATAAGACAATAGAGGAAAGGATGGTGAGGACAACCAGCGTGTGGTCACAGCGTGAGGTGAACAGCAGGAAAGATGACCACGCGCTCAAGACAAACATGCACAGAATTATTCTGTTTTGTCATTGTAAATGTACTGTAATCGTAAATGTATTATAATTGTAATTGTGTGTATAAAGTGCCTGTGTGTCTGGTATCAACAGGAAAGCAGACAAAAGTAGCCTTGTTAGACTCTTTACCTGGACCAGAGGAGACAGAACCATCTGTTTTTTGGACACAGCAGCCTATGTGCAGTGAAACCCCATGGAGCAGGCAGAATAGAGCAAATCACCAAAACATGCCCACATACAGGGACATACAGTATGACATGATGAAAAAGCAACAAACAGGAATGAGAGAGAGAGAGAAAGTGAGAGAGAGAGAAGAAGAGGGACAATTAACGCCACATATAAGAGACATCATGGATTATTTATAAAACTTTACTGCTGCATTAAATGATTAAAAAACAAAACAATTCACAATTATTTATACAGATTTAATGGATGGATGCATTATACTCAGGGTCCTATCAAGCATACAAGTATGCTGTATCGAAGAATAAATCTAATGTTAAATGTAAAGTATAACCCTCATACAGTAAAAATGCTGTTTTAACCTTTGATGAGTCAGACCTCAGGCATCCAAACAGAGCAACTACCTTAAAAGACAATAGCCAGGGAAACAGGTCTATATATCCACCTGGTATTAATGACAGATATATAATGTAGGTGAAAGCTGAATGAGGACCGACACTTTCCACCATTTACCAAACTCTTATAGTAAACGATGAGTTCTCTCTTGTTGCTGAGTGAGCCCTGTTATTAACTGTTGAGAGTTGAGCACAACCAGCATGGGGGACATGAAGTTAGGGTTAGGGTTGAGCTGGGATGGGGACATGAAGTTAGGGTTAGGGTTGAACTGGGATGGGGGACATGAAGTTAGGGTTAGGGTTGAGCTGGGATGTGGACATGAAGTTACGGTTAGGGTTGAACTGGGATGTGGACATGAAGCTAGGGTTAGGGTTGAACTGGGATGGGGGACATGAAGTTAGGGTTAGGGTTGAACTGGGATGGGAACATGAAGTTAGGGTTAGGGTTGAACTGGGATGGGGACATGAAGTTAGGGTTAGGGTTGAGCTGGGATGTGGGACATGAAGTTAGGGTTAGGGTTGAGCTGGGATGTGAGACATGAAGTTAGGGTTAGGGTTGAGCTGGGATGGGGACATGAAGTTAGGGTTAGGGTTGAACTGGGATGGGGACATGAAGTTAGGGTTGAACTGGGATGGGGACATGAAGTTAGGGTTGAACTGGGATGTGGACATGAAGTTAGGGTTGAACTGGGATGTGGACATGAAGTTAGGGTTGAACTGGGATGTGGACATGAAGTTAGGGTTAGAGTTGAACTGGGATGGGGGACATGAAGTTAGGTATGGAACTGGGATGTGGACATGAAGTTAGGGTTGAACTGGGATGTGGACATGAAGTTAGGGTTAGGGTTGAACTGGGATGGGGGACATGAAGTTAGGGTTGAGCTGGGATGTTGACATGAAGTTAGGATTGAACTGGGATGTGGACATGAAGTTAGGGTTAGGGTTGAACTGGGATGGGGGACATGAAGTTAGGGTTGAACTGGGATGTGGACATGAAGTTAGGGTTAGGGTTGAACTGGGATGGGGACATGAAGTTAGGGTTAGAGTTGAACTGGGATGGGGACATGAAGTTAGGGTTAGGGTTGAACTGGGATGTGGGACATGAAGTTAGGGTTAGAGTTGAACTGGGATGGGGACATGAAGTTAGGGTTAGGGTTGAACTGGGATGTGGGACATGAAGTTAGGGTTAGGGTTGATCTGGGATGTGGACATGAAGCTAGAGTTAGAGTTGAACCGGGATGTGGACATGAAGTTAGGGTTAGGGTTGAACCGGGATGTGGACATGAAGTTAGGGTTAGGGTTGAGCTGGGATGGGGACATGAAGCTAGGGTTGAACTGGGATGGGGACATGAAGTTAGGGTTAGGGTTGAACTGGGATGGGGACATGAAGTTAGGGTTAGGGTTGAGCTGGGATGGGGACATGAAGTTAGGGTTAGGGTTGAACTGGGATGGGGACATGAAGTTAGGGTTAGAGTTGAGCTGGGATGTGGACATGAAGTTAGGGTTAGGGTTGAACTGGGATGGGGGACATGAAGTTAGGGTTCGGGTTGAACTGGGATGGGGGACATGAAGTTAGGGTTAGGGTTGAACTGGAATGGGGGACATGAAGTTAGGATTAGGGTTGAACTGGGATGGGGGACATGAAGTTAGGGTTAGGGTTGAACTGGGATGTGGACATGAAGTTAGGGTTGAACTGGGATGTGGACATGAAGTTAGGGTTAGAGTTGAACTGGGATGTGGGACATGAAGCTAGGGTTAGAGTTGAACTGGAATGTGGACATGAAGATAGGGTTAGGGTTGAACTGGGATGTGGACATGAAGCTAGGGTTAGAGTTGAACTGGAATGTGGACATGAAGCTAGAGTTAGGGTTGAACTGGGATGTGGACATGAAGCTAGGGTTAGAGTTGAACCGGGATGTGGACATGAAGTTAGGGTTAGAGTTGAACCGGGATGTGGACATGAAGCTAGAGTTAGAGTTGAACTGGGATGTGGACATGAAGCTAGTGTTAGAGTTGAACTGGGATGTGGACATGAAGCTAGTGTTAGAGTTGAACTGGGATGTGGACATGAAGCTAGGGTTAGAGTTGATCCGGGATGTGGACATGAAGTTAGGGTTAGGGTTGAGCTGGGATGTGGACATGAAGTTAGGGTTAGGGTTGAACTGGGATGTGGACATGAAGCTAAGGTTAGGGTTGAACCGGGATGTGGACATGAAGTTAGGGTTATTGTTAGGGTTAAGGCTGCGGTAAGGTTAGGGCTAGGCAGTGGTGTAAAGTACTTAAGTAAAAATACTTTAAAGTACTACTTAATTGTACTGGAGAAAAATATAAACACAACATGTAAAGTGTTGGTCCCATGTTTCATGATCTGAAATAAAAGATCACAGAAATGTTCCATATGCACAGTAAGCATATTTCTCTCAAATTTTGTGCACAAATTTGTTTTCATCCCTGTTAGTGAGCATTTCTCCTTTGCCGAGATAATCCATCCACCTGACAGGTGTGGCATATCAAGAAGCTGATTAAACAGCATGATCATCACACAGGTGCACCTTGTGCTGGGGACAATAATAGGTCATTCCAAAATGTGCAGTTTTGTCACACAACACAATGCCACAGACGTATCACGTTTTGTGGGAAAATGCCATTGCCATGCTGACTGCAGGAATGTCCACCAGAGCTTTTGTCATATAATTGAATGTTAATTTCTCTACCATAAGCCGCCTCCTACGTCATTTTAGAGAATTTGGCAGATCGTCCAACCGGCCTCACAACCGCAGATTACGTGTATGGCATATTTGGGCTAGTGGTTTGCTGATGTCAACGTTGTGAACTGAGTGCCCCACGGTGGCGGTGGGGTTATGTTATGGGCAGGAATAAGCTACGAACAATGAACAGAATATAATTTTATCTATGGTCATTTAAATGCACAGAGATACCATGACAAGATCCTGAGACCCATTGTCGTTGTCATTCATCCGCTGCCATCACCCCATGTTTCAGCATGATAATGCACGGCCCTATGTTGCAAGGATCTGTACACAATTCCTGGAAACTGAAAATGTCATGGCCTGTATACTCACCAGACATATCACCCATTGAGCATGTTTGGGATGCTCTGGATTGACGTGTATGACAGCATGTTCCAGTTCCTGCCAATATCCAGCAACTTCGTACAGCCATTGAAGAGGAGTGGGACAACATTCCACAGGCCACAATCAACAGCCTGATCAACTCTATGCGAAGGAGATGTGTCACGCTGAATGAGGCAAATGGTGGTCACACCAGATACTGACTGGTTTTCTGATCCACGCCCCTAACTTTTTTTAAGGTATCTGTGACCATCAGGTGCATATCTGGATTCCCAGTCATGTGAAATCCATAGACTAGGGCATTATGAACTTATTTCAATTGGCTGATTTCCTTATACTGTATGAACTGTAACTCAGTGACAACTTTGGAATTGTTGCATGTTGCATTTATATTTTTGTTCGGTACAGTTTTTGGGGGTATCTGTACTTTACTGTAATATTTATAGTTTTGACAACTTTTACTTTTACTTCACTACATTCCTAAAGAAAATAACTTTTTACTCCATACATTTTCGCTAACACCCAAAAGTACTCGTTACATTTTCCAATTCATTTTCCAATTCAGGCACTTATCAAGACATCATCCCTGGTCATCCCTATTGCCTCTGATCTGGTAGACTCACTAAACACAAATGCTTCGTTTGTAGTGTTGGAGTGTGCCCTTGGCTGTCCATACATTTAAAAAACAAGAAAATGGTGCCTTCTGGTTTGCTTAAACCAGTTAAATGTAACTAAATGTATTCGAAAAGTAATTATGTATCATAAGAGAGCCATAAAAAAACAACTAGTAATGCTGCATATTCAATGAAAGGTTAAAATCTCACCTTTCTGGTAAAAATAGTTATCAGTTGCTGAGGTGTAGTCACTTTTGAGGACACAAGCTCAAGTGCACAGTACAGATATGATAAAACAAATAGGCAAATATGAAATATTTTATACAATGTATTAGTATTCAACAAAACTGTATGAATAAGGCTTGACATGACTTACCTGGTTTCTAAATATAGCATAATCAAATTATGAAATTACTAACTACAAGACTTCACTTTCCTTATAACTGTACAATATATATTTGTATGTTTAGGGTTAGAGAAATATTTTCTAAAGTGAGACATTCGTTGTGAACAGAGCTCTAGCTTGACTTCCTGAACTCGTTAGGATCTCATATTAATCTTGTCCATCTGTGACAAACAGAAAGTGTTTTTTGTTTAAAATCTAATAATTATTTTGATTAATCGCGATAAATCGATCTACCGTGATGACACCACTCTCTCCTGCTGCACTACGATGTAATGATTGCAGGCAGCCAGGAGTTGATGCACAGCCAAAAGAGCGAATGAAATAGTTGGAGGGACATCCATCCCAGCTTCTAGTGGTTTCAGATTTCACATCCTATGTCACACAGGCTAAGAAAATATACTTGGTGCCCATGGGAGCCAAGACTATTGCTCAATGCAACCTAGTTCCATTTACGGCGTCCAGAGATCGATTTATAAGCAAAAATGTCAGTCAGACGAGGTACCAAGAGGATTTATAAGGAATTTGAATTATTTATACTTTTACTTTTGATACTTAAGTATATTTTAGCTATAACATTTACCTTTAATACTTAAGTATATTTAAAACCAAATACTTTTAGACACTTCCACAAGTAGTATTTTACTGGGTGACTTTTACTTGAGTCATTTTCTATCAAGGTATCTTTACTTTTACTCAAGTATGACAATTGGGTACTTATTCCACCACTGGGGCTAGGGTAAGGTTTAGGGTTAGGGTAAGGTTTAGGGTTGTCTGTATGTGTGTCAGTAAGTAATTATACTAATTTAACTCCATAGTGGTGAGTACTGTGGTACTCACTGCATCTGCCTCAGCCTTCTCCCGAGATGCTCGCCCCCCTGCCACCACAGACTCCAGCACGGCCACCCAACGCTGCTTGTCTGGGAAACTGGGAGCCATGAAGTACAGAGTCTGTCCGGGCCAGCACGACGTGTGGGGGTGGGACTCCAGCTTCAGCACATACGGCACATCTACACACATCACAGCACAGTGAGGGAACGAGGGGAACAGTTCATTCCTAAGCACAGATCATGATACTACTAATAAGTTAACAAGTTGGACACAAGTTTGGTGTACCTGACTTTGCGGTGTTGGGCAGCTCAGACGCCCCGACAGCTCCGTGCACCATCACCTCTCCATCAGACAGACACAGCTCAAACTCATCCAGTGGCTTCACTGAGTCTGAACAACACAAACAGAGGGAAATCAACATTCACTAAGAAATACACAGACTGAAAGGCACCAACTGGCAGCAATCAAGAACACTGTAAGCTAAATGAAATAAAAATTAATTGTTACCAAAATAAATAGGAAATAGTTCAACCTATTTCATAATCATATGTACTGTAGGGACAGGAAAGGGAGTGAGACCTTCTCTGGGCTCTGTTTCATAGATGGTCACCTTGGTCCCATCCAGCACCACATACTTCCTCTCCCAGCCCTGGCCACGCTTCCCATTCCTACAGAACAAACATGTCTGTCACAGGGCCAGCAGCATAGACTATCACAGAGATAGTCAATGCCTAGAACAGATGAGGATAATACTGTAGCCTACAACTATACTTTAGTACTAAAGAAACATCTCAGATCAAATCAAATACAGTATGAGGGATTAGCAATCAGTCTAAATGCAATCAACTTGAAGGGTAAGCAGACAGGCAGTGTTGATCTATAGTATAGTCCTATTAGTCAAATTTGTTTCACAGTAGTAGTGGGTATGAAGTCCACACACCAGAATTAACAGACCCACCTGGGCTGCTTCATCCACCCCTCCAGGCGAACATGTCCACTGGCCTCTTTGAGCTGCAAGCCAGGGGAGCTGCCTTTGTCCCGGCACAGCGCCTCAGCCATGTGCAGGGCACAGTCCCCAGGCAGGCCGCACGTGGCAGGAAGGCAGGGGGAGCATTTTGGATGGCACAAAGCATGACATTCTGAAGGAGAGAAGAAAACTGTTCAAACTAGGAATGCCAGAAGCACAGTGCTATATGAGCCACCCTTCTGAAAAAGCCTTGCTCAACAGAAATGTGCCTGATCATTGTGATGGGGAGTGGATGGTTGGAACGTAACATACCGACACAGGTGGCTGCCTGGCGACCAAAGTGCACGGTATCCAGGCACACAGTACACTTGGCAGCCCTCATGTTGAGTCCCACGGTGAAGCGGTGAGGGGTGTTGTGGTGAATGCTCTCCCTCTGCCTCCCCCTCTCCCTGTCCCTCTGACTGTCCTTCATGCGATGGCCATACTCTGAACACAGCCAGGAAAGACAGTGAGGAGGGACAGTATCTATAGCAACCACAATTATCCGGGGGTTTTTCAACAATGAAAAAATCCAGTGCACTGTGCCATGTCAGTTGTGCAAGTGAGGCAACGAAAAGGAAGCATCACCAACATAATGTTAAAACGTTAAAGATAAGAGGATCTGAAATTAAAAGGTAAATCATATTGATCCCAACATTCACCAGTGATCAGTTCATACCTGGAACTTAACACATGCATCCAGGAATCTTCTCATTGAGGGAACAGGATGAATATGTTCCAACCAGTGGAGGCTGCTGAGAGGAGGACGGCTCATAAGAATGGCTGGAACGGCGTGAATGGAATGGCATTAAACACATAGAAACCAAGTGTTTGATATATTTGAAAACATTCCACTTATTCCCACTCCATCCATTACCACGAGCCCGTCCTCCCCAATTAAGGTGCCACCAACCTCCTGTGGTTTCTACATTGCGGTATAAGGTGAAAAGCTGAAAAGAAACCCCCCTCTGTAAGGTGTGCAGGTCTGGGTTGCAGTGGTTCAAGGTGCAGGGCAGATAGCTGCCTGAGAGTCAATGGATTGGAGTGGAGGCAAACAGAAGTAAAGGCAATTGCTTCAGATTTCCAAAGCTGTGCACTTAGAGGGAGGAAAGTTTAGCTCAAGAACAGAGAACTATGGAAATGTTTTCAGTCTCATTTCTCCAAGTAGAATACAGACACATACACTGTGTGTCACAAACACATAATGGCTTTTTTAACATGATATGTTGATTTTATGTTAGCTGGTAATGTCCAATCATCCAATATGCTGGTTTGAATTACATTTCTACAATGATTTACCTGACGCAAGCCAGGAATGAAAATGTCTTTATGATTTATGTACAGCACCACTCAAACGTTTGGACACACCTACTCCTTCAAGGGTTTTTCTTTATTTGTGCTATTTTCTAAATTGTAATGTTACAGTGTTAAAGAAATCTAAATACATTTTATATTTGAGATTCTTCAAAGTAGCCACCCTTTGCCTTGATGACAGCTTTGCACACTCTTGGCATTCTCTCAACCAGCTTCATAAGGTAGTCACCTGGAATGCATTTCTATTAACAGGTGTGCCTTGTTAAAGTTCATTTGTGGAATTTCTTTCCTTCTTAATGCGTTTCAGCCAATCAGTTGTGTTGTGACAAGGTAGGGGTGGTATACAGAAGATAGCCCTATTTTGTAAAAGACCAAGTCCATATTATGGCAAGCTCAAATAAGCAAAGAGAAACGACAGTCCATCATTACTTTAAGACATGAAGTTCAGTCTGTAAAGGTTTTCTTCCAGGGGTGAAGGAGAGGACCAAAGTGCAGCGCGGCTAGTGTTAAACATGTTTAATACCAGAACAAGTGAAACACTACAACCAACATACAAAATAACAAATGTGCAAAACCGATACAGACCTATCTGGTGCAGAACACAAACACAGAGACAGGTAACAAACACCCACAAAATCCCAACACAAAACAAGCCTCCTATATATGAGTCTCAATCAGAGACAACGACTACCATCTGTCTCTGATTGTGAACCCACACTAGGCTGACATAGAAACAGACAAACTAGACACACAACATAGAATTCCCACCCAGCTCACGTCCTGACCAACTAAACACATACAAAACAACAGAAAACAGGTCAGGAACGTGACACAGTCAATACGGAAAATTTCAAGAACTTTGAAAGTTTCTTCAAGTGCAGTCACAAAAAAAACATCAAGCGCTATGATGAAACTAGCTCTCATGAGGACCGCCACAGGAAAGGAAGACCTAGAGTTACCTTTCCTGGAGAGGATAAGTTCATTAGAGTTAACTGCACCTCAGATTGCAACCCAAATAAATGCTTCACAGAGTTCAAGTTACAGACTCAACATCAACTGTTCAGAGGAGACTGTGTGAATCAGGTCTTCATGGGCGAATTGCTGCAAAGAAACCACTACTAAAGGACACCAATAATAAGAAGAGACTTGCTTGGGCCGAGAAACCCGAGCAATGGACATTAGACCGGTGGAAATCTGTCCTTCGGTCTGATGAGTCCAAATTTGAGATTGTTGGTTCCAACCGCTGTTTCTTTGTGTGACGCAGAGTAGGTGAACGGATGATCTCTGCATGTGTGGTTCCCACCATAAAGTATGGAGGAGGAGGTGTGATGGTGTAGGGGTGCTTTGCTGGTGACACTGTCAGTGATTTATTTAGAATTCAAAGCACACTAAACTAGCATTGCTACCACAGCATTCTGCAGCGATACGCCATCCCATCTGGTTTGCGCTTAGTGGGACTATCATTTGTTTTTCAATAGGACAATTACACAAAATACATATCCAGGCTGTGTAAGGGCTATTTGACCAAGAAGGAGAGTGATGGAGTGCTGCATCAGATGACCTGGCCTCCACAATCACCTGACCTCAACCCGATTGGGATGGGTTGGGATGAGGAAAAGCAGCCAACAAGTGCTCAGCATATGTGGGAACTCCTTCGAGACTGTTGGAAAAGCATTCCTCATGAAGCTGGTTGAGAGAATGCTAAGTGTGTGCAAACCCATCATCAAGGCAAAGGGTGGGTACTTTGAAGAATCTAATTTGTTTAACACTTAGGTTATTACATGATTCCATATGTGTTATTTCATAGTTTTGACGTATTCACTATTATTCTACAATGTAGAAAATAGTAAAAATAAAGAAAAACTCTTGAATGAGTAGGTGTGTCCGAACTTTTGACTGGTACTGTATGTAAAGACATGTAAAGTTACATTCTATGAAAATACTTTAGTTATTAATTGAAGTAAATACTAATTCCAGAGGTAGAATAATTTAGTAGAGAGGCATTACTGGAAAGTGGAAACTCCAATACAAGCGTTAGAAACCAGAACTTAGCATACCATACTCTATAGAAACATCTGCCACTTGATCCCAGTGCAGAGCTTTTCAAATCTGGCCCATTCGGAGTGTGGTAGAGAGGCAAAAAGGAAGGGGATAGCAAATTGCGGGCTCCATGAGTTAGGAGAACTTACTTTCAAAAGTGACTCTCCTTCTCTCTGTTGAGTGTGAGAGAAAAAGGACAAAGGTCTAAGGCATTAGGAGGAAGAGGAATTCTTGTAGGACAGTAGTAGCCATCAGGAAAGCTTGCCTGAGTGATTTTAGGTCCAAGTATCTTTATTATGTCAGGGGTGGTCTATTACTTTAATTATACTGCATTATATGGAAATATGGACACACTGCTGAAGGCCACACAGAGGGCTCATCTGATGCAGTGTGTTAGCTGGGCATAAACACTCCCATGTCCCCTTTTTCTCCTCCAGAAGGACTCACCCTCGGGGGTGGCAACCTCCTTCCTGCGGCCAGAGTTAGCGGTAGCCAGCAGGCTGCTCGGGCCCTGCTGGTGCTCAGGAGACTTCACCATGGCAGACATCATCATCTGCTGCCGCGTTGTGCCAGGGGTAGCAGGGGTACCACCATGGTCCACAGGCTTGTACTGGACTGCTGAATGTGTGTATATGTGTGAGAGTGAGAGACACAGAGAGAGAGAGAGAGAAAGAAAGAGAAAGGAGAGAGAGAGAGAGAGAGAGAGAGAGAGAGAGAAAGAGGTGAGAGCGAGAGAAAGGAGAGAGAGAGAGAGAAAGAGAAATAAAGGAGACAGAGAAAGGAGAGAGAGAGAGAAAGTGAGAGAGATGGAGAGAGTGGGTGAGAGAAAGTGAGAGAGAGAGAGTGAGAGAAACGGAGAGAGTGGGAGAGAGAGAGACGGAGAGAGAGAGAGAGAGAGAGAGAGAGAGAGAGAGAGAGAGAGAGAGAGAGAGAGAGAGAGAGAGAGAGGAATCAAAGGAAAGTCACAAGGGAGTGTTGTTTGGGCCTGGTGTGAGTTTGATGTTCTGCTTGAAGCGATAGCATGCGCTGGACTACAGCCGTGGTCATTAGTGGGATTATTTCCTGTTTATTTGAGATGACTGTGTCCTTACCTTCCTCTCGTAGGGAGCGCAGCTCCAGTCTCATATTCTGCAGTGCATCCTCCAGCTCAGAGCAGCGGGATCGCTCCTTGTCCAGGGCCATCTTCATGTCGCTGTACTGGAGGGGCACCGGCTGCACAGAGGGTACGGGGGACACCTGCTGGGGAACCTGGGACTGGCCCTGGGCCACCATGGCAGCCAGCAGGTCCTCTCTGCGCCGGCCAAATAGACCCTGGAACACACACACAGACATAATAACTGTCACATGCAAACATTTTGAGGAAAGATTGGGGGTAGAATGAAAAGGCCCATAACAGACGCTAGTTAAAGGTGCTCTAGAAATGTATTCATGTACTCTGTGTTTCTGTGAGCTGGCCACTCTCACCTTTTTCTTCTTGGAGCCCCCCTGGTCCACCCTGGCCTGGAGGAAGTCTATGAGTTTGGATTGCTGGGTGATGGTCCCCTCCAACTTCACTTTCTCATGGGAGAACACAGCCTGCAGGTGGAGCTAAGTGAACATTACTAAGGCAATGAATTTTTACTAACGTACCTCTCTGAGTGTGTGTGTGTGTGTGTGTGTGTGTGTGTGTGTGTGTGTGTGTGTGTGTGTGTGTGTGTGTGTGTGTGTGTGTGTGTGTGTGTGTGTGTGTGTGTGTGTGTGTGTGTGTGTGTGTGTGTGTGTGAGTAAGTGAGTGTGTGTGTGTGTGTGAGTAAGTGAGTGTGTGAGTAAGTGAGTGTGTGAGTAAATGAGTGTGTGTGAGTAAGTGAGTGTGTGTGTGTGTGAGTGAGTGTGTGTGTGAGTGTGTGTGTGTGTGTGAGAGAGTAAGTGAGTGTGTGAGTAAGTGAGTGTGTGTGTGTGTGTGTGAGTAAGTGAGTGTGCGAGTAAGTGAGTGTGTGAGTAAATGAGTGTGTGTGAGTAAGTGAGTGTGTGTGTGTGTGAGTGTGTGTGTGTGTGTGTGTGTGTGTGTGTGTGTCTGTTGTGTGTGTGTGTGTGTGTGAGTAAGTGAGTGTGTGTGTGTGAGTAAGTGAGTGTGTGAGTAAATGAGAGTGTGTGTGTGTGTGTGTGTGTGTGTGTGTGTGTGTGTGTGTGTGTGTGTGTGTGTGTGTGTGTGTGTGTGTGTGTGTGTGTGTGTGTGTGTGTGTGTGTGTGTGTGTGTGTGTGAGTAAGTGAGTGTGTGAGTAAGTGAGTGTGTGAGTAAGTTAGTGTGTATGTGAGTGAGTGTGTGTGAGGGAGTGTAGCTGTACCTGAATGTTCTCCAGCTGGTACTCCAGGTCAGTCCTCTCAGTCTTCAGCAGGTCAGTCTGGTCCAGAGCCTCCTGCAGCCCCTGGGTCAGCCGGAAGATGTGGCTCTTCTGAACATCCATCTGCTGCTGCAGGTTACCTTGCTGTGGAGGGACACCAGCAGTATAAACATGATGTGATGTTTCACTTCTCACAAGACGCACAAACATATTGGGTTATAATAGAGGCATTTTTAACATGACATGATATGAATGACTCAATTGCAACACATGCAGAATGAGAGGAAAGCATAACTCACGTCATCCAGCAGCCTCTGTTTCAGCTCCCTCTCACTCTCCAGTTTCTGCTGCAGACTCCTGGCATTCATCTCCAGCATGGCATGCTTCTTCTCCAGTTCATTCAGCTAGAGGGCCAGAGGCAAGAAAAGATGTACAGGTCTGCTTTAGCCAAACAGACAGAGAGACAGAGAGACAGACAGAGAGAGACCGAGAGAAAGACAGATGTATACACAGACAGAGAGGGAGATGAACAGGCAGACAAGTAAGGCTCACTGTGTCAGAGAGGCTCTCTGCTTTGAGTCTCTGGTCCTTGAGGGCCTCCTGCAGGGCCAGAATCTCAGCCTTGTGCTCCTTCACTGCCTGTTCAATAGACTGACGAGCCTCTGAGTTGCGCTGGTCCGCACGCAGCCTGAACAGGAGTAAGAGAGGGGGCCATATAAGTGTGTGTGTGTTTGTGTGTGTTGGTGGGTTGGTGTGTGTTTGTGTTACCTGTTCTGCTTCTCGTTGTCCAGCAGTCTCTGGATCTCCCTTGTCCTCCTCTCGGCCTGGTTCTTCTCATCCTCTAGGGCTCCCCTCCAGGCTTCCCACTGCCTCTCCTTCTCCAGCAGCTCATCATTCAGGGTCTCCAGCTCCAGGACCTGCTCCTCCAGCATGGTGCACGTGGTCTTCAGCGTCTCAATGTTCTAACACAGGACATGGGGGGGAGGTTACATGAGAATAGGAGAATAGAAGGCACTGCTCTGTTCTGTTCCTACAGACAACATGAACAACACAGAGTGATTGCAGGGGAAAAACTTACACTAATACAACCATTTAAGGAACTTTTCATGGTGTTTTGTAGTCTTAATGAAGCAGCCCTCTGAGTGATAGACATACTATCCCAAACCAACATCAGTATTGTCATATTCTGATAATCAATGGGTTGTGCGCCACAGTTGAAAGTGCTTTTGAGAGTTGTATAGATTCATGAAGGCAATACATTTCGCATATGTACTGTACATAGGGCTGACACTGAGCTAGGTTTTTATGCTTCCTATTTCTCTGCTTGAGACAAACACTGGGGAACAAATATAGCTGCAGCAGCACCATGGTCCTCTGAAGTCCACGCATCCAGGGCTGACACTACCTGGGAACGATGTGGATGACACATCCCTCCCACTCACGGTCGGATCCCTCATCTATGACTTCCATCCCTGGTTACACAACCACTAGCTAGGACAGAGAGACTGAGAGATGAAGCTACAGAACGCCTACACACCCCCTCCCACAGGGGCAGAGCACAGCGTCACACAGCCTCCTCTCCTCTCTCTGCTCACTGAGCTAGCGCTACATAACAAAAGAACAGTCCAGTATCTTCTGCCTGATTTATACTCCACTTCATCACAGTAGCTGCTGAAGTGTTTGTGTATGTTTTTGTGTGTGTCACCTGTAATTGATTGTTGAGGACTGAGGAGAGTTTTGTGTTTTGGGGCATATGTGAAATTAAATGTATGTGAAAGGAGAGAGGGAGAGAGAGAGAGAGAGAGAGGGAGGGACAATAATAATATATAGACATAACATGTCATTTGAAATGTCTATATTCTTTTGGAACTTTTGTGTAATGTTTACTGTTCATTTTTTATTGTTTATTTCACTTCTGTTCATTATCTATTTCACTTTCTTTGACAATGTAAACATGTGTTTCCCATGCCAATAAAGCCCCTTAAATTGAATTGAATTGAGAGGAAATAAGAACATGAGAAACTAGACTCTCCATGAACACATTCTAGTAACATTAGAGTGTGTACACTGAACAGGATGGATGTGAGTGTGAGTCACACCTGTTTCTGGTTGTTGAGGTGCATCTCACGGTCAGCCACCTCGCGGCGGAGGCGGTCCACGTCCTGGCCCAGCTGCAGGCGCTCCTCTGTCTCATCTGTGGCCTCGTCCAGCTGCTTGGACAGGTAGAAATTCTGTCTGTTCAGCTCAGCGTTCTCCTGCGTCAACTGGGTCAGCTGCTCCTCCAGGTCTGTGATCACCTGAGGGAGGGATGGAGAAGAATTACACTAGGTTCATTACCAGCATCTCAACACAACAGTATATGATTTCAATGTATACTACGATGTAGTGATGTAGTGGTGGACCTGTTCATCATGTAGTGAAATAGAATGATCAATCGATGGGAAAGGGGGAGGAGGGCATAAGACTCATCATTTAAATGACCGTTGACGGACAAGAGTGAGAAGTCCTCACCAGAGCATATGGATTCAATTGGAACCCACACAGCGTATCGTTGGATTACCGAACACTTGAGACGATCAACATGAGTTTCCTTCAGTGAATTCTACATACATTACAGCCCGCTAAGGCAACCATTTTGCAATTAGAGATAAATACCCATGGAAACATCATTATCTTAGACAGCCTTCACGTCACTCTCCAGGCTGAGCAGGGAACTGCATAATCTATTCATCTGCACCATTATGTCCTCTTAATCAGCCAGCATACTAGTGCATACCCTATGCAAATGAAGGTTAGAGGTTTCTGAAGCTGAGTTAGATGTTATTCCTCTTTCTGGGGAGCCTGGCTGCTCTGTACCATGCAGGACTACAGGGCAGTGGAGTGAGGGGGCAAGCCCTAGGGGCTGAGGACTGGAATTCTGAAATGACAAAATACTCAGAAGAGATGGGAGGTCAACAATGGGACTGATAAGCCATGATCTGTTCATCAGCAATGTACTCTCTCCATCCTACTGGGTGCTCATGATAACACACACACACTCCAGGACAAGCCATGTTTGAAGCTCTGTAGCTTCCTTAAAGGATACACAGAAACACAGGACAGTCTAGTAGCAGTACCCGGGGTAGATTAACACTGATGCCAACGTCCAGATGTTTGTGATTTATTACAGTGGGTTTGGTTAGAATTCACTACCCTCTAAAGATGTGTAAACAAAACCTAGACAATTCCCGACAACAGCCAAAGGACCCAGACCTTCACCTCCAGGCATGTTACATAACACTTGTCATCAGTACATAACAGTATCTATTATTGATATACTACTACCTCATGTCAATGCAACCTTGCCCATGTTTCATTTCTGCTGTTTTTGAATGGTGCAGGGCTGCAAGAAGTACTGTGTTATCAATGATCTAAACAGAACAAATAGGTGCCATACACAAAAATAGACATGGGGGGCCAGGCATAACAACCTTAATTTGTTTCCGAACTTGGGAATGATTGCCTGGATATCGGCCAGCCGAATCTAGGGAGAATACTCTTTCTCAACAGCTTGCGAGTGGGAGGATCACAAAAGTAGGGCAAGGGGATAAAGAGAGACCATTATGTATTAACCACAATGAGACCCAGCAGTGATTCAAACAATGTGACTTTGAAGGTTTTTAAATCCCCCACCACAACACAATAACCTCATCTTCCCAGGGTTAGTTTTCACGCGCTCGCTGACAAAGAGATATGAAAAGATATGGGTATATATTATTCATCACATCAACCTAAATACAAGACTTAGTTCTATTCTTGGCAAAAAAGATATGGAGGAACCGCATAAAACAAATTGATATTTTTCTAAATAGTAGAAATAGCAGTGTGGATTGAAAACAGACGGATAACCTAATTGATGGTCTACTTTTTTCCTGGAAAAACAAAGGCCTCATTGAGCGTGATGGCTGGAAACACGGTCAATGGAAATCTATAATAGCTGATCTTATCTGATTCAACTCAATTAATGCCTTTGAATTCTGAAAGGAGGGAGAGAGAATAGAAAGAGAGAGAAAGAGACAGGGGAAAGAGAGGTAGCAGAGAGAAAGATAAAGACAACGCTAGAGAGAGAGAGAAAATAGGTGATTCAAAGGGGTGGCATACCGCACAGCTGTCTCTGAGGGCATCATACTTGCGCTGGATCTCATCTCGGTGGGCCTACCAGACAGAGAGAGAGACAGGTTTGGTGGCTGTACTACCGTACTTCATAACATCACAGTAATAACAGCAGACTGGTATGTGTGTCCCTCCTGCACTCACTCTGAGAACACAGATCTCCTCCTCAGCCTCAGCGGTGGTGTCCTCCAGCTCCGACTTGGCCTGCTGCAGCTGACTCTCCAGGGAGTGGCGTGCCGCCTGCAGCCCACTGATCTGAGACACCCTCTCCTGCAGCGACAGAGTCAGCTCTGTCACCTGACGTTTGATCTCCAGCTTCTGCTCCTCGTGCTCCAAGCCCATCTAACGACACGAGGGACACAAAGAGAGAAGGGGGAGACAGAAAGGAGTCAGGAAGAGGAAGGAGAGATCCAGATCAGGTCAGTGAGTCAGAAAGATGCTGATCTGGCAAATCAACGACCCACAGTGGAGCTTGACCTTTCACCTTACATGACCCCTCTATCTGGCATCCCTCTCTGCCCAACCCGCCGACTGCTTTCCTGGCTCCTTGCCCTCTTTTCCTTCTCCTCTTTTCACCTTCCTCCCCTCTCCTCCTTCCTGTGACCCCAACCATCCTGCCTCTCCTCCTTCCTGTGACCCCAACCATCCTGCCCTCCCTCCCTGCCTTCCTGTGACCCCAACCTTCCTGCCCTCTCCTTCCTGTGACCTCAACCTTCCTCCCCTCTCCTTCTTCCTGTGACCCCAACCTTCCTGCCCTCTCCTCCTTCCTGTGACCCCAATCTTCATGCCCTCTCCTCCTTCCTGTGACCACAACCTTCCTGCCCTCTGCTCCTTCCTGTGACCCCAACCTTCCTGCCCTCTCCTCCTTCCTGTGACCCCAACCTTCCTGCCCTCTCCTCCTTCCTGTGACCCCAACCTTCCTGCCCTCTCCTCCTTCCTGTGACCCCGACCTTCCTGCCCTCGCCTCCTTCATGTGACCCCAACCTTCCTGCCCTCGCCTCCCCTGTCTGCCCTCGTTCTCTCACCATCTCCTCTTTCCTCTCCTCTCCCCTCACCTCTCTCAGCCTCGTCTCCAGCTCCAGCACTCGGCTCTTGTTGCTCTGCTCCTGCTGGCTTATCTTCTCCAGATGCTCCTCCAGCTTGGCATTCTGGGCCTCCAGTTTCCCAGCCTGGGACTCCAGGTAGAACTTCTGCTGCCTCAGCTCCGAGATCATCTCCTCCTGGGCTTTCCTGTCCAACCCAGACAGATAAATAGACACGCAACACAGTCAGTAGACAATCTTCCTAACTAACTAATGAATTATGTAACTAACTGAGATAGTCCACAACACTCACATGTTCTTCTGGGTGTAGATGCTGCTGTTGGCTGCCAGTTTGTTGGCCTCAGACAGCTCGGCAATCCTCTGCTCCAGGCTGGCCATCTTAGAGTCCATGGCATTGATGGTCTGGGATGGACAGAAGAGACACGTTTCAAAGCACATTTACATGCAGCCTCAACATGTCTGACAGTTCACATTTACATGCAGCCTCAACATGTCTGACAGTTCACATTTACATGCAGCCTCAACATGTCTGACAGTTCACATTTACATGCAGCCTCAACATGTCTGACAGTTCACATTTACATGCAGCCTCAACATGTCTGACAGTTCACATTTACATGCAGCCTCAACATGTCTGACAGTTTGCATCGCATTTATAAAGTATCAAATGCTCACTACTATTGTCAGAACAACACAGCACATGTACAGTATATCACAGTTGCCTGGCAAAAGGTTATTGGAAGTTTGTAATAAACCAAGTCAGTGTGATTAATGTGAAAAATAAACCAGGTCCATGTGATTATTGTAAAAATCGGCCTGGCCACATCCTAACTAGCTTGAGCAGCTCTTACCGCCTTCTGCTCGCTGATGATGCAGCACTTCTCCTGGACCTCCTCCTCATACTTGCTCTGACTGGATTCCAGCATCTCCTTATCTGCCATGTCTGCCTTCATCTGGTTCTCCAGAACCTTGTCAATATAAGAGAGATACAACACAGGATCAACCATGCTAGAGCTCAGGATCAAGGCCCAGAACCGGGATCCAAGGAACCTGCCCAGGAAATCTGTGTTCCAGTTATAGCCGACAACCTTCCCCAACTATGTAAATACACCAGTAGCCCATAACATTATACAGCGCAGAATGTTTGTAATGAACAGTAGAGGTCCCTTGAGGCTCTACCTTGATTTTTTCATCATAGAGCTTCTCCTTCTGCTCCATGTGTGTCTCCACTCGTTGGCCTGTGGACTGGCTCTCACGAAGACTCTCCTCCAGGTGCTATACAAACAAACACACACACACACACGTTACAGTACAGTACATTGTTTATTGACCCCTTTCAATTCAGGACCCAACACCACAAAAGTATTCAGTACAGCAAGGATAAAATGCTACAAATAATTGTTCTCAGGAAAAGAAAACAAACACTTTTGGGTCTGAGACAGAGAGAGAGAGCGCTATAAATAATCTCCAAAGAGGGAAGGCCGAATCCTAATGTGAGATTCACGCTCATAACGTGGAGATACGTTAACACTACACATGCGCTTGCAGATCTCAATTAGGATTTGGCACAGACTGAATAACAAGTGTGTGTGAGTATGTGTGTGTAACTAAGTGAGAGAGTGTGTGTGTGTAACTAAGAGAGAGAGTGTGTGTGTGTGTGTGTGTAACTAAGAGAAAGAGTGTGTGTGTGTGTGTATGTGTGTGTAACTAAGAGAGAGAGTGTGTGTATATGTGTGTGTAACTAAGAGAGCGAGTGTGTGTGCTTGTATGAGCAGTGAGAACACATATTCCCGGAGGGCTTGTGTGATGCTCACTCGGATGGAAAGCAATCCTCCAACGAAGGGCAAAGTTGTGAGGACCGGTGGGGGGCTGAGGTGCCCTCTTTCCCCTCCCCTTACCATGATTTTATCAGCCATCTGCTGGATCTGCTGGGCCTTGCTCTGCATGTCCTCCTTCAGCTTACACTCCCTGCGCTCCACTATCTCCAGCCTCTTTACCTGGTTCTCCAGGGTCTTCCTGCCATCCTACACACACACACACACACACACACACACACACACACACACACACACACACACACACACACACACACACACACACACACACACACACACACACACACACACACACACACACACACACACACACACACACACACACACACACCGCTCAGGCTAGAGAACATCTGCTGCCAACAGTAACAGGGAGTTTATCCAGCTCTGTCTCAATGAGTCCTTTCTTTGCAGTTATTGTCTAATATGTGTCAGTACTGCATACCTCTGTCTCCCTCAGGCGTCTGCGGAGGCTGTCACTGGAGTCCTCCTTGGTCTGCAGCCTCTCCAGCTCACGCTCCATGCGCTCCTTAGCCACCCGAATACTATGGAGGAGATCTGTGGTCTCACTACTTCCCTTCACTGCCTGTGTTATGGGCCGGGGTACAACAAACACTGTCTGTCATCTATCTTACATTGAAATAACTTTAAACTGTTGTAGTTTAAACTCTAAAGACTTGATTGATAATTGAATCCATGAATAGCGTAGAATACTGGGTGAAAATGTGATTGATTGTGCCTCTAAAATGTGGGCCCATACAGCTTAGAGAATTCCGTTTGGATAAAAAGAAAATGATAAAGTTTTCGAAAAGGGTATTAAATGTATATTCATCTGTATAAAACATAATAAATGGAGAAACCAGCCATTGTCTGACAGGGGCAGAATAGTTTGATAGCTGGCAATGAAGCTGAAACAAACTACTGATGGTTTTAGCGGAGACAGTTGAATTACTCTCAGGCCACAACTCAGCATCTGCTTCACAGGACAATGAGGAGTTGACACGCATCATTAGCAGGAGAGAAACAGGACTTTTCACATGTCTGTGTGTGGTGAACATATCTTCTCCCCTTACAGCATATGCTGAATATGAATTCATTATCCAGGAAGTTTTCAACCAAAATATTCTACCTTGGCAAGCTTATCTTGGAGATCCTGAATTTTCACTTGCTGTTCAGTATTGGCCTGAAACAGAAAGAGAAAGATAGAGAACATTAACCTTTTAAGCTACACATTCCTTGGTCCCTAAGAGTTTTACACCCAAACCATCTTCATTGTTTCATTCATAATAACTTTTGTTTTATAATTTGGCATTTGTCTCCTAACCATTGACTGAACAGCATTCCTTGAAGGACCATATCGAACCATATAGGATGTCAACATGTGAGCCAATGGAACTGAAGCGGTACCTTCTCCAGCTTTGACAGAAGCTCCTCCGTGTCAGTTTTGCCTTGCTCCTTAGCCTGTAAGAAAAAAAGCTGAAAATCAGTTAAACCAACACATGCCTTTCAAGTTCTCTGAACGTGGGTTTGAGACAGGAGATCAATATCAGAGTGAACAGCTACAGAACCTTCTGCATCCTCTGTTGATAGTCAGCTGCTTTCCTCTTCAGCTCTTCGCTGGTCTGACGGGACTCCTTCAGCTCCGACTCGTACAGGTCGCTACGGCGACGGGCTGCAGACAGGTCCTCCTCCAGCTGCCTGATGGCCACGCGCATCTCCTCCAGCTGGGCATGGTACTCCTGCAGAGGGATGCGAGAGGAACGAGGGATGAGAGAGAGGGATAGCGGAGGAGTGCAGAGGTGAAAGACATGGGGAGAAGGATGAGTGCCAAAAAATAACAAGTAAATAGAAAGGAACGGAAAGCATCGCAGAAAGAGATTAGATAGGCAGACATGAGAGAGGGAGGGATGGGGAGGAGAGGTACAACGAAGAGACAGAAAAGGACATACTGTGTAATGGAATCTATTGAACAAAGCATTATGGAACAAGAAGAGGTGGGGCAGAGAAGAAGTGCATCAGCTAAAATCAATTAGTGTCCTTCTCTTCTAAAGTTTTTATTTTATTTTTTTATTTCACCTTTATTTAACCAGGTAGGCAAGTTGAGAACAAGTTCTCATTTACAACTGCGACCTGGCCAAGATAAAGCAAAGCAGTTCGACACATACAACAACACAGAGTTACACATGGAGTAAAACAAACATACAGTCAATAATACAGTAGAAAAATAAGTCTATATACAATGTGAGCAAATGAGGTGAGATAAGGGAGGTAAAGGCAACAACAAAAAAGGCCATGGTGGCGAAGTAAATACAATATAGCAAGTAAAACACTGGAATGGTAGATTTGCAGTGGAAGAATGTGCAAATTAGAGATAGAAATAATGGGGTGCCAAGGAGCAAAATAAATAAATAAATAAATACAGAAGGGGGAGAGGTAGTTGTTTGGGCTAAATTATAGATGGGCTATGTACAGGTGCATTAATGAATGATTAGCTATGGCTAACAGCTTTCACTTCCATCTCGTGGTCTGGTCACGGGGCATGCAGCAGTCCTGTCAACCAGGCTGGTTAGGACTAGCAGAGGCTAATGAAAAGTAGCATGTTCTCTGTGCCTGGGAAGGGTGAGGACACCCTGACAATGGAACACGACAGGCGCAGCAGATAACATCAGCAGCACCAGCCAGCGCCTCGTTAGTCCCTTTTCATTTAAAAGTTCTCCTCCTGTTTCCATTCAGTTTCAAACCTTGCTAAGTGTTCCTCCGTCAACCCTTAAAGCGTGTCTCCGAGGACGTCCGCCTGTTGTCTACAGTAAGTGACAGGAAGACACTTCATGAGTCATTAACTATTATAATAAGAAAATGTCATGTGTAATAAATGACTCACGCCGTGTTTTAAAAATTAAAATGAAAGACAACGGAATTTCATAATCAGTACAATTTCCTCCCAAATTATATTTGGACCTCCTTATAACGTTAATTAAGATACAAAAAGCATTTGCTATTTGAGTAAATGATGATTGGCATTGTCAATTAGGATTCATGGCATGACGCTATGAATTGAGGAAGAAAAAGGTAAACAGTAAATTAAATTGATAATTGGAATGATAATTAAAGGTTTTCACTTGAGCAATACTTGTATCAACTGAATAAACCTAAAACCACAGGGACCTTTCATTTAATATCTTTGTAGAGTCACATTAACATCCATTTCAAGTAGAAAAGAATCTTCATACAAAATGACAGTGTGTTTTGCCAGCGGGCCGACTCAGCATATCAGTTCCTCGGTGTCCCCAGTCCCCTAGGTCCCTGACTGGATCACAGCAAATCTCTGGCAGCCTTAAACATCAGTTAGCAGGATAACTGAACTAGGCCTGGGCTTAAGTACAGAGCTGAGTGATACCCATGGAGGAGGAGGGAGGAGGGAGGAGTGAGCCAGGGGCAGGAAGGAAGGGATAGGATTAAAGAGAGAGAGAGCAAAAAGGGGGAATACATGGTGAATAGAATGGAACAGTGCCCGCCAGAAGAGCTGATTCAGAGTGTGAATTACCTAACTCACACAAGCACACACATACATGCAAACACACACACACAATCACACAGGAAGTCCCTCCCTATCGTCCCGACCTGCACACTCCCACTGGGAGCTTCAAATGCAGTAGGTGTAGCCCTGACAGGGAGAGTGATATTTCTGCTGTAGCCTCTCAAAATGGGGGAGACTAATCCGTGGTCCTGGGGGCTTTGCCTCTAACTCTTCACTCTGCCTTACAGAACAGAATAATCATGTTGATGTGCCAAAGGTAAGTTTGTTGACAAAGTGGTTAAATTAAGCTTACTTTAGGTAGGCCTTAGAACTGGATTAAACCTACCTATCACAGATACAATACTAAGAGGTAGAATAGTTGTCTTATCCCAGTTATAGTCTATCAGCCTGCGTGCTTTGTATTCAGTGTTAGGGATCTGTTCCAATTAGCCTAGTTTTTAATTCTCACTGCTTCTCAGAATTACAGAATTTGCATGTACTGATTGTCTTGCAATGGATTTCTCTTTCTCTCACTGAAAAGCTTGTATCGCTCATATCCCCAATCTTCCCTGCTTGTTGAGCCAACACTGAATACGTTCTGCATAAATATGAATATGACTTCCAGGCTCCTAAAACGGAGCGTGGGAGAGAGGCACTGTTCAAGACCTTATGCAGCCCTCAAAATCAAGCAGGAAAGTACTTCTGCAAATATCCAATAGCCTAACTCATTCTCATGTATGACACTTACGAACCACTTTATGAACTTTAACTATAAGTGGATCAATCGTTTCCTTAGCTAATTTCCAGGTTTGCATTAGCCGTATCAGTAAGCGGTAACGATACCACCACGGTGACCGTGGATTGGGTGTGAAGACTACAGTGCAGTGATAAAACACCAGCACTCCAATTCCCATAATGTAAGATCCAAAACCCCATCGCCTCATCACGACAGGCTGCCCACTGCATCAGCGGCACTGCACACTCTCCACTTCTAGGTATGGATGGTTCACATTGCCATGGCAACCATTGCGCTATAGAGTCTGTGCCTGGTAACCACTGCCAGGGATTCTGCTCTGTGCGGGGGGGGGGGGGGGGGGGGGGGGGGGGGGGGGATTTTTCATACTGTCTAACTGTCCTCTGCTGTCAATCTTTCAGTATCTTAATTCAGGAACTTGGCAACCCTTCACCAAATCAGATCATTGTTGTATCCGCATTGAGCACACACACACACACACACACACAAACCCCCCACGCACAAACACAAACACACTAACTCACACACAAACATACACAAGGAGACACACACACTATTTGGATAATGGTGTGCTGAACGTGAATCTATCCTTCCTCTACACTCCTCAATCAGCAGAGACTCAGGAGACACTACATCACTTCTGAAAGTAGCGAGTGATAAACACACAGGAGACGCCTTGATGTACTGGGGCGCTGAACTATGCAAAGGCATGCCACTACTAGAGAGATATCCACTGAGACTTTCTTTATGGTCAGGACAAGTCCTGTGTGCACGGCAGAGTGCGTTTGAGTTCACGCCCACTGCTGGACACCATACTGCAAACTCCTAGTAAATTCTCAATGCTGACACTCACAGAAGGTTATCGCTACTAGAACGTCTATTTCAGACTTCTATTACGTGGCACTCAAGGCTTTTTCTCTATTATCCGAGAAAGGCAATGAAACCACAGTGACAACACTAATTCACATGAATATGGTTCCATGTAGTCAGGAATCCAGACCTAGGATGTTTAACAGTCTACTGACTCCACCTACACAGGGAGCAGTGGATAAGCCTCAACACCCTCCACTGTAATTAACCCGGCTTTGACAGGGTAGCACTCTCCTCACACCCCACACGACTCACACCCCATAGGGATGGGCAATCAACCCTTTACAGCACATCCCTCCACAGCACTCTGTGTAGAAGTTGCCCTTAGGCACTGAGCTAGGATCAGCTTACCCTCCCCAAATCTTAACCCTAAACATTACAGTTAAACAGCGTTTAGGGGCAACTTTGTGTTACTCCCTCCACCACCCACAACTCCTGTCAGGCATCTGATGCCCCACGGGAGGCGCTCTCCTCTACCTGTTCTTTGATCTCCTGCAGCTTGTTGCTCTGCTCCCGGATGCCGTGGAGGAGCTGCAGCGCCTTGTCGTCTTCCTGGGAAACCTCCATACGGGCCTGCTCCAGACTGAGCTTTAGACTCTGAAACACACACATGAAACTCAGCAAAAAACAGAAACGGAACATTTTCAGGACAATTAATGAACATGCACCTGTGGAACGGTCGTTAAGACACTAACAGCTTACAGACGGTAAGCAATTAAGGTCACAGTTATGAAAAACTTAGGACACTAATGAGGCCTTTCTACTGACTCTGAAAAACACCAAAAGAAAGATGCCCATGGTCCCTGCTCATCTGCGTGAACGTGCCTTAGGCATGCTGCATGGAGGCATGAGGACTGCAGATGTGGCCAGGGCCATAAATTGCAATGTCCGTACTGTGAGACGCCTAAGACAGCGCTACAGGGAGACAGGACGGACAGTTGATCGTCTGCGCAGTGGCAGACCACGTGTAACAAAACCTGCACAGGATCGGTACATCCGAACATCACACCTGCGGGACAGGTACAGGATGGCAACAACAACTGCCCGAGTTACACCAGGAACGTATAATCCCTCCATCAGTGCTCAGACTGTCCGCAATAGGCTGAGAGAGGCTGGACTGAGGGCTTGTAGGCCATGTTGTAAGGCAGGTACTCACCAGACATCACCGGCAACAACGTCGCCTATGGGCACAAACCCACCCTCGCTGGACCAGTTTATTGTCTATCGTTGAAGGAATGAGCGTTACACCGAGGCCTGTGCTCTGGAGCGGGATCGATTTGGAGGTGGAGGGTCCATCATGGTCCTGTGCAGTAAGTCACAGTATCATCGGACTGAGCTTGTTGTCATTGCAGGCAATCTCAATGCTGTGCGTTACAGGGAAGACATCCTCCTCCCTCATGTGGTACCCTTCCTGCAGGCTAATCCTGACATGATACTCCAGCATGACAATGCCACCAGCCATACTGCTCGTTCTGTGCATGATTTCCTGCAAGACAGGAATGTCAGTGTTCTGCCATGGCCAGCGAAGAGCCTGGATCTCAATCCCATTGAGCACGTCTGGGACCTGTTGGATCGGAGGGTGAGGGCTAGGGCCATTCCCCCCAGAAATGTCCGGGAATTTGCAGGTGACTTGGTGGAAGAGTGGGGTAACATTTCACAACAAGAACTGGCAAATCTGGTACAGTCCATGAGCAGGAGATGCACTGCAGTACTTAATGCAGCTGGTGGCAGCAGCAGATACTGACTGTTAATTTTGACCCCCCCCCTTTGTTCAGGGACACATTATCCATTTTTGTTAGTCACATGTCTGAACTTGTTCAGTTTATGTCTCAGTTGTTGAATCTTGTTCTGTTCATACAAATATTTACACGTTAAGTTTGCTGAAAGTAAACGCAGTTGATAGTGAGAGGAGTTTATATAAAGCCTGTTGGCAACACTGCATGTAGTACACACGAGCACCCACACATAGTGCTTTATGGAATCTCTCTCACACACACACACACACACACACACGCACGCACGCACGCACGCACGCACGCACACGCACACACACACACATACACATACACACACACACACACACACACACACACACACACACACACACACACACACACACACACACACACACACACACAAAGTCAGGATCTTGGGCCACTCACTGTGCACTCGGTGATGTAGGTAGCCAGGTCTTGCTCCAGGATGGTCCTCTGTGTCTCTGAGGCTTTCAGCTCCACATCCTTCTGCTGCAGCACTGACTCCAGATCAGACATCTTACTCTGGACTAAAGAGATCTCCTGTTCCATCTGAATACAGCAACATGGAGGACAGCTTTATTTGTCAATTTCAGCATTAGTTCATCTTCCCAATGTCAACTGAACTCTTGCAGGTGACCACAACCTTATATTACTGTAATAAACATGGCCATTTATAATAAACCAAAGGACTGAATTTGACTGTGCAAAGCATTTCCTTGATCACAGCTATTGGGGTTGAAGAAGACTTTATGCTGAGAGTAGTGAAAACATAGATTAATCATTGCAGCCGTGCTTCACAGGAAAGCACGTGAAAGACAGCAGCACATTTAAGTCCATTATGTAAAAATCAATGACTGTTGCCAAATCTCCTTTGAACCCAGCCTACTATGAAGAAATTTTGAGGTAAAATCTTTAAGGAAAATTCCACCCAAAAACTGCAATCAAGTTTTCAAGATATATACCTTTCAAAATACAGCATCAGATGATGCTAAATGCATCACGCCAGCTGTATTTCTGTATTTTGAAAAGTTATATAGATTGGAATCTTGATTGCTGACATGCAAAACATGTTGGGACTATATCAACAATAGACTAATGAACCCAAATATCAAAACATAGTTTTAGGGGGGGAGTTTTCCTTTAAGCTATAGGAAGCTATTTCCTTACCTCCTAAGCCAAGCTGCTCATCTCAGTATGTGTGGTTTAAGAGATGAGCCAGTTGGGTGATGGATGAATGCAATTAAAGAAGCCATTAGAGCCCCTGAGGAGCACTGAGAGTCACGGGTGCAGGGCCGTCAACTGTGTCACAGATACGCAATCACAGTACATACTTGAGTGCATAGACTATATGCTGTGTTGGAGTGCTACCACTAACACAATCACAACATAACACACAAAAAAGGATTATGGTATAGAGTCACAGCACTGGGTAGCAACACAAGGCACCACAGTAATGTGGTGTGACAACACAGACACCACATAACAACAGTAGTCTCAAATCAGAGAACCATCAGTCAGTCACAGGACATCAACAAATAATCATATACACACACTGATAGACACACACAGAGTAACTTGACACACACAAAGTATATCAAACATAAGAGTACCTGTGACATGTGTCTTGTGTCTCTCAATGCTCTCTGTATTTAGTGTCTTGGTGTCTTTAGCAGGTCTTATCTAGAGAGCTGAGGGCTGTAACCACTAATCTGCAGGAGAAAAAAAAGCGTGGGAGAGAGACTAATTGCAGTAAACACTCTATATACACAATCTCTCCTGAAAGCTGTGGGGCTTTTATTTACAGCACTTACCTTTTCCTATCATTATGTTATACCACACCGCCTTTTACAGTTTATCAAATGGGAAATGATCAGCACCATTGAATTGATGTTAAATGTCGTGACAACATTACATAAATGGACTATCACATTCCTTTTCCTAAATGTATTCTTCTAGCAACATGTTGTAGCTTGTATAGGAAACAGGGTTAAGAGCAGAAAACCCCATACAAAAGCTGCCTTTAGTGCCATTCATAATCATCTTCTAATCAAACAATTAAGGTAATTAAACAATTAAACTAATCAAGTGAAACACAAGTCAAAGAATTCAAAATAACTAAATGAGCCCTTTCATGCCCATGTTCAAAACTCAGAATTCAAAAATCCGTAATCAGACCAAACCCAACACTTGAGGGGCCCAAGTAGCACAAAACTCCAGCTCAATCTGTGATGCTTTACATTTGAAGGCATACTCCTTATGTTACATAATCACACACATAATTAGCATCTATTCTGAGAACTACTTTTAATCACAGAGTGAAAAAACTTAGAACCATACCGGTGGACCATGCCGTATGGGTATATTCTGGAATAAGACAAACCTAAAAATAGAGCGTGATTCTGAGTGTGTATGCACATGGCTGCCTCTTTAAGCACTATTCTCTATATTTGGCAGCCTTTGAGATGGAGAGGCAGGAGAATGAAGAAAAGAAGACTGTCACTGTCTATTAAGCATGGGCTTCTCTCCCACTCCTGCTCACAGCAGCAGCTCAGTGGAGGAGCTTCGACAGCCACAGGCCCAGGGGTTTCACATAACATTCTGCATTCCATGATGCAACAGAGACTATGGCTTCACACAGAACAATCACCAACCCCATAAGATAACACTTCACACATCACATCCGAACAGACAGAGTAGCATATATCCATCATGTGAAAGGAACAATGAGCACTGTCTGCATGGAGTATAGCACTCCAGCCTTAGGCAATGTATATTTGAATGGTACATAACATTATTGATGCAATGCAAGACAGGGTTGATGCGCTCTGAGAGATCCACTCCCCATTCCCCAACACATGCAGAAACCACCAGAAACGTGTGAAATAGATAAACATATTTTTTCATTTCCTGTTGTTTATATACAGTATCTCGAATCAGGAACTCTGTCATATCCTGCGTAATATGTCAAAACTATTTGATAGATTTCTTATCATGGTGGCGTGGATTACTGTTTGATTTTGGGGTAGGCTGTCAACAGCATAGACTGTGACACTATCTGTTTTCTAATGATGTCAACAATGCATCTGGCATAGAATCAGCTGTTAGAATACAAATTTAAGAGGATCTCTATGGCGTCTAGACATATTTGATGTCATGAATATGATGTCTTTATGCCATGGGTAATGTCCATATTCACTTCAGTTCATTGTGTCTGCGGAAGGTTCACAGACGGGTTTTCAACCGAGCTACATTATCAGAGACTCAGAGCGGGCATCTTAACGGGTCACACATAATGGCTGACGACAACCAGGTTAATTGAAGGTTAATTTAAGCCTACATTTTGAAGTTTAAAAGAGAAATCAGTAAGTAGCTTTACATGTTGTTCAAAGGGCAGTTCTTCCTTAAGGTCAAATGTGATTGATATTAGGGCGGAAGTATGATTTGAAGTTTCAGCAAGTAATTCCAACTGGGTAATTGTTGTGGGATGTCAGCATGCCATAAGCCTACTGCGCGTGTAGAATCAGTGCCATGAAGGATGGTGCAGGCCGGGCAAGTTGCTACAGTAGCCTAGCATGGATTAGCAGATGGGATCAGATCTGGCTGACTTGTTCGCAGGCTAAATTTCTCACCAGTTGTCCATAATGAGCCAAGCGAGCAGGCTGTGCAACTGGGCTCATCCTCTGTAATAATTACCTCCCAGAGAGCAATTACAAATAACTAATATTGTTTTTAAAAGCACCATTATAACTAGCGACATTACAGTCAGTCACCTCTGGCTGAGAAGGACTCGGTAGAACAGTGTTGGATTTGTTCATGTCTTTCTAAATTAATCTACCATAACTGGGGAGACTTTATACTGCATTTTTATAGCTGGAATACTTAATGGTGAAACTACCACGTCTGATATTACAACAGCAGATAAGTTACTGCAAACAACGAACACTGTTTTTTTCTGCTTCGTGCATCATTGCACGCAAGAAAGAACATAAGTATATCCCACTGGACACATATGTCAATTCAACGTCTATTTCACGTTGGTTCAAGATAATTTCCTTAAAATGACTTGGAAACAACGTTGATTCAACCAGTGTGTGACCAGTGGGATGTAAGCCACCGCTGCTTCGTCAACAAAAACATTTCAGAATCATGCCACTGTCTCAGGTGCTGCCCAGATTCAAAACATTTCAGAACCATGGCGCTGTCTCATGTGCTGCCCAGATTCAAAACATTTCAGGACCATGGCACTGTCTCAGGTGCTGCCCAGATTCAAAACATTTCAGAACCATGGCACTGTCTCAGGTGCTGCCCAGATTCAAAACATTTCAGAACCATGGCACTCTCTCAGGTGCTGCCCAGATTCAAAACATTTCAGAATCATGCCACTCTCTCAGGTGCTGCCCAGATTCAAAACATTTCAGAACCATGGCACTGTCTCAGGTGCTGCCCAGATTCAAAACATTTCAGAACCATGGCGCTGTCCACTAACGCCTACAAACTCAGACATCGACAGCTCAACAGTGCTGAAATAGTTCGAGTCCCAGAGAACATCAGTGATTCTAAACTACTTTAAGTGCAAGTGATTATAATTTATTGCACATGTTAGTTTTGCTGATTTGCAGCCTCAGAATTATAGCTAATGGGTTGCAGTGAGTTACGTTTTTGAGCATGGGGATGATGATGCATAAGAAGAGGATGAGGATGCTTGATGAACCATAAATTACACGCTATGATCTGTTTTCTGATATTGTCGACAAAGCATTTAGACAATAGACTATAGAAATATAGCAAATCCATTGGATTTATGCAGTAGATTTAGGCCTAATTGTGACATCACGTGTATAATGTATTTTACGAATCCCTATGCTTAAGCCTATCAGAAACGAGTATTCAACAATGTCTTGGTAAAATTCAAGGATAACGTTCATGTCACTTCAGTTGCGTCTGCCGACGGTTCACCCGTGTGCTTTTAAAGGGACTATCAGTATTACCTCCAAATAGCCTGTTACAATAGGCTACACATCATGTCTGACGATACCAAGGTATGGTTAATTACACATACTTTGAGTTTCGAGGAGAAATCACTAACAATATTTTAGGTCACTCACTACCAAAGCAATACTGTATGTCTGTCTCACTGGTTTGACCCATGGACTGAAAGCTGACTACCACTGCCGTTTTGAGTAAAATACGTTGTTTCATAAAGTCACAAAAGAAGACTGATATTGCCCTCTCATTTATCCACAAGAGCATGAAATGGGAGGATACCCCTGACGATCAAAAGGAAGTTGGGGAGGATATGAAGGATGAAACAGAGACTCATGAGACCAAATAGAACAGGACAGGAAGCAAGGTAAGATGGAAAATATGCAGTCCTTTGCACATCCTCTACCTACTTAGGCACAGATATAGGATTGGCTTGCTATCATTAAATCCACTGTCCTTAGATCTGCTATGAGACCTACAGTCTGTTGTCCTGTAGGCTTAACGTAAGTCCAGTGGAGGTGCCAAGACGAATTCAGTGAAGGAGGACAGCAGCATTTGTGCAGGTCAGAGATTGTTTTATGTTGGGTGCAGGTTGTGTTTAAATGAATCAGCACTGATCTGAGATGATAGCATCTATACCTACAGGTTAAAGCACTATGTGACCCGTTTCAAGAACTTAGGCGTATGTTGCACGTCACTACTTCACAGGAGAGGCATTTGCACATATAATTTTTTTAATGCGTTTTTTGGGCAGAAATGCCTTCTGGAACATATACATTTTAACGTGGCTTAATAACAAACTTGTATGCCATCTGTAAATACGAATACAATTGTTAAATTATGAGCCTCGTTGGTTTAGCCACAGAAAAAGCAAGGAACCTTCCCACTAGCCATGATTGGCTGAGATCTGGACATGCCAAGAGATGAGCTCCGATTGTTCTGCCATGTAGCATGTCACGTCTGCTCCCGCTCCCCCCCCCCCCCCCCCTGGCGCTTGAGGGCGCCAGAATCCCTTGCATCACTCACTCCTGCCATCCATCACGTACACCTGCCTTTCTTCGTCACGCGCATCAGCGTTATTAGACTCACCTGGACTCTCTTATCACCTGTTAATTTTCTCCCCTATATGTGTCAGTTCCCCAGCTCTGTTCCCCGCTTCTGCATTGATTGTTTTCTGTTTGCTAACGCTGTTTGTCTCGTTCCATGTCCATTATTTATTCAATGTTACTCCCCGTACCTGCTTCGTCTCTCCAGCGTCATCATTGTGACATAGCATGCTTCTGTCTATAACGTGAGCTGCTCAGTATGTGAAGATAATCCTGTCTTTTTTTAAAGATATAACGTTGGACTTCTCTCAACAACATGTACAGCTCTCAACAACATTGCTGCACTGAATTTTAGATGGCGCTATCGACAAAGATCAGTGTAGAAAATTTGTGATGGACTACTACTACGGTCAATGTGAACTGGAGTGACTTGACACAACGTGGGCCAAACAAGATGTACCTATAAACACAATGGAGTGAAAGGGGCAGCAGTCTGCCCGTGATGCGTTCATCCATGTATATGGGTAAGAGTCTAGCTACATTTAAGCAATAAGGTCCGAGGAGGTGTGGTATATGGCCAATATACCACGGCTAAGGGATCTAGTGTGTGTTTACCAGAGATGGTAATGTGAAGAACAACATGACCTGCACAAAAGTCAGATTAGGAAATAATACTACACTACTTTGTTTATCACATGGCCTCACGTGAATCCTTAAAGAGATGGGTGGGGCTAAGGCTTAAAAAGGTGTTAACAATGCTGATTGGGTGTAGACAAGGTGTACCAAAACATTCAACTACAATTTTGTTTTTTACATTGAATCAAATCACATTTTACTGGTCACATGACATATTTAGCAGATGTTATTGCGTGTGTAGCGTAATGCCTGTGTTCCTAGCTCCAACATTGCAGTAGTATCTAACAATTCACAACAATACACACATCTAAAAGTAAAATCATTAAGAAATATATAAATATTAGGATGAGCAATGTTGGAATGGCATTGACTAATATACAGTAAAAAACAGTATATACATATGAATTGGGTGAAACAGTATGTAAACATGAATAAAGTGACCAGTGATTCCATGTCTATGTACATAGGGCAGCAGCCTCTAAGGTGCAGGGATGAGTAACCAAAGGAGTCTTTCAAATGGACAATGACCCCAAGCATACTTCCAAAGTTGTGGCAAAATGGATTAAGGAAAATAAAGTCAAGGTATTGGAGTGGCCATCACAAAGCCCTGACCTCAATCCTATAGAAAATTTGTGGGCAGAACTGAAAAAGCGTGTGCGAGCAAGGAGGCCTACAAACCTGACTCAGTTACACCAGCTCTGTCAGGAGGAATGGGCCAAAATTTACCCAACTTATTGTGGGATGCTTGTGGAAGGCTACCTGAAACGTTTGACCCAAGTTAAACAATTTAAAGGCAATGCTACCAAATACTAATTGAGTGTATGTAAACTTCTGACCCACTGGGAATGTGATGAAAGAAATAGCATCTGAAATAAATAATTATCTCTGCTATTATTCTGACATTTCACATTCTTAAAATAAAGTGGTGATCCTAACTGACCTAAGACAGGGAATTGTTTACTAGGATTAAATGTCAGGAATTGTAAAAAACTGAGTTTAAATGTATTTGGCTAAGGTGTATGTAAACTTCCGACTTCAAATGTATGTATACTGGAGCTAAGAAAGTAATGCTAAGTGTATGTTGTGTAGTAAGCTGTTAGTAGCCCATGTGCCTCACCCTAATAATTTGGTCTATTTTCCCCTCTTAATTTCACCTACTGTTCTGACTTGTTGGTGCACATGTAGCCTATCACTTGTTTCAGAGAAAAGTAATAATTGAATATTGTAAGAGTTTTCATTGTCTGCTTATGTCCCCCCTTCATTTATCCTACGGTTCTGTACAGGGAGAACACTGTAAGAACGGCCCATGTTCTGAATTCTGTCGCTGTACATTTCAAAAGTGCTAAACAAATAGTTATGTAGACTATGTCCGTCCTAGCGCGCTTATTAATATCTCAATTCGAAATTACGGATTGCCTTTTATTTGCTTGTATTTGTATTTATTATGGATGTGCCAAGGCTGCAGCTGCTCTTCCTGGGTTCCAGCAAAATTAAGGCAGTTATACAATTTAAAAAACATTACAATACATTCATAACAGATCTCACAACACATTAAGTGTGTGCCCTTAGGCCCCTACTTCCCTACCGCATATCTACAACACAAAATCCATTTATATGTCTGTGTATAGTGCGTATGTTATTATGTATGTGTGTGCATGTGTCTGCGTCTATGTTTGTGTTGCTTGTTGTCCCTTTATGCCATAGTTTGTACATCTCAATTGTCAGCTATGTCTTTTTAAAAGGCAGTTAATGAGGCTGAATTAACTGTTTCGCTGCCAGACAAGGCTCCACTGATAGCCAGGTGTAGCAGTGGTAATGTGTTGTGACTGCTATTAGGACTCTGCTGTTGGGACAGCTTTATGTAGGCCCTAACAGCTTGTGGGCACCGTTTGACACCGTTATAGTGCAATGAATGTATTGTTTAGTGTTGTGTTATGTTGTGTTGTGTAGTGGCTTTGGTGGCATGCATCACCAAAATGTTTTGTTTTGTTTGCCCCATGCTAAAATCGCCACTGGATATACCATTTTCTAGAAGTCTCTGCTTTTATCCAATGTAAAAAACACATTTTAAAATGTTACTACATAAGACCGAATCGAGGTGGTGAGTCACATATTGTGGAGGCCCACAGAGAGATATGCTTTCACCTGTCCAGTGCAATCAAATCAGTACCAATGAACGAAAATTATAAATAAAGTTATGATTTAACTTCAGATTTCTCTTTGTGGTTTCCCAGTGTCTTCTCATGCACCCAGGTGTAGTTTCCAGGACAGGGGATCTATTATTGAGCAGCTGGAGAAGGAGGCTCAGAGGACTCTAATGCCTTCCCTCAATATTGGGACAAGCTGTGCCCCAGTCCTCCTCTCCTTCCTGAGTAGTCTAACTAATGAGTAAGTCCCACGTCTTTCTCCAACCTCACATACAACAACTCTGAATTTGCAGTCATAATGCGCCTTCTAACCACAAGTGTGATTTCAACCACTACCTTAGCCATACCCTTATCTCTATCCCTAAATCAAGAACAAAATGTCTCATGTACTTAATACCTTTATCAAATACACTAACTCAACACTAAAATATGCAACTCAAATATGTTCCCTTTCTTTTCTCTAGCCAATGGAGAGTGATTCCGCATGGCATAAAGAATAACGTAAGTCTCTGCAGTCTCCACATAAGGATCTGATCAAAAGTAATGTTTACAATTGGCTCATTCATCCCCCTCCTCTCCCCTGTAACTATTCCCCAGGTCGTTGCTGCAAATGAGAACGTGTTCTCAGTCAACTTACCTGGTAAAATAACGGTAAAATAAATAAAAAATAAATAAAAAATGCACTATTTAGGAGAATGTGTCATGGAATAGCTTGATTTAATATTACTCTGTTGGCCATAGCTGACGTTTGAGCAGCTCTCCATGATGTGTCTGAAGATTGTTAGGGTCGTGACCCAGACGTCCCTCTGCATTCTCCTACCAGTGCTGGCTCGTATCATGGGGGTGAACCTGAGGAGTGGGGCAACCTCCCCAGAATCCCAGTGCTCTCTGACAGGGTATAAAGACTCCTTAGACAGTCTGGATGAGCGGGAGAAAAGGCTGCTGATCAGTGAGATGAACTACTGGACCGAGGAAAGGAGGGATGGCAGGGCAGGGTGCTGCCAACAATCTGTTGCCAGAACCAAACCACCATGCTACTCTCCTAAGAGGTATGCTCACAGCAATATTTCAACGTATTGATTCCGTTTATCCCTGACCCATACCTAACATCAATTGGAAACCACACCTTGTATTTTTATGTTCTGATAAAAAATGTTGCCCCAGAGGGGGCGGGTCTTGGGTAAGCCATTATAAAGTAAACTATGAATAAAGAAATCGGGTACAGTACACGCCTTTCAGAAATAATCAAATTCTGATGTTGTAAAAACATCAAAATCGTGTTAAAAATGTTGGTTTTGGGATTCTATGCATGGCATCAGTGATGTTTGTGTGTGTATCTTCAAGATGACAGACCTGATTACAGAGCTTGCATGCATCTGGAGAGGCTCCCCTCATAGAGGAGCCTTTGACGGCTCTCTTTGGAGTAACAGAGGAAAGCCTCCTGATGTCCTTGTCTAAGGGCCACTCCAACCTCGCCTCCTCCAGCTCCTCTCAGCTGAGCTGTGCTATCGCGGGGAAGGTGTACACCAGCTTATCTCTGGCCTCTCAGTGGCCATTCAGCCCAGCCCTGGTAGTTGCCCCCCTTTGGAAAGTCAGGATATAGCAGCAGGCAGGAGGTCATTCGCGTAGCCTCGGTGCAGATCCTGGCTGAGTTACAGAGCCAAAAGTCTGAGCCAGAGTGGATAGGGTTTATCGAGCCACTCATGGACCCTGTGATTGACGATGTGCTGGATGCCATTGTCGGCACTATGGAAAAAATGGCATAGGACTTCAACACCCTATTGGATCTGGCCAAGAAGATGAGCAGTCAGAGTTATCGAAAGTGGAGAGTAAATCGTTGGTGTAACGAATGCACTGAGAGTCAGTGAGGAAGTATAGGGAGTGAGTGTTTAATAAAAAAATGGAACAGAAAACAAGGAACACGAACAACGCACTGACATGAAACAGAGTCAACAACACCCGAGGAGGTGATGGAGTCAGATATAGGGAAGGTTATCAAGGAGGTGATGGAGTCCAGGTGAGTGTCATGAAGCGCTGGTGACGATGGTGACAGGTGTGGGAAATGATCAGCAGTCTGGTGACCTAGAGGCCGGAAAAGGAGTATACATGACAGTACCTTCTCCCTGATGCGCGGCTCCAGCTGCAGGACGCCGACAAAGGGGACGATCCCGGGGATCAGGAGCAGACCGGTCACCTCTACTGAAGCGCGGGAACCGGTCAAACCGGCTGGGGCACGGGAGCCCGGCGACCTAGAGCACCGAAGAAGGAGCAGACGAAACAGTAGCCCCTCTCCGACGCACGACTCCAGACGCAGGATGCTGACCGAAGGGACAATCCTGGGGACCAGTAGCGGGCCAGTCGCCTCCACCAAGGCGCAGGAACCTGACGAGCAGCCTGAAAAGCTGGAGCCTGGCGAGCCAGCTGTGGCATGGGAGCCTGCCTAGCCCACCGAGTCTTGAGAACCTGACGAGCTAGCTAAGGCATGAAAGCATGACGAGCTAGCTGAGGCATCTCGGTAGACTCGGCAACAGACGCTTGACAGGCCAACTGAGTCTTGAGACCCTGTGGTACCGGCTGAGGCATGAAAGCCTGATGAGCCTGCTGAGGCACCCTCGGTTGCTCCGGCAGCAGAACCCAGACCGACGTCACCTCCAACACAAAAACGAAAAACACTCCCTGATGCTTCCCTTTGGTGAGGTGTTATTTACTCTGTTCCATGTTGGTGCGTTGTTCGTGTTCCTTGATTTCAGTTCCGTTAATTTATTAAACACTCACTCCCTGTGCTTGCTTCCCAACTCTCAGCGCATTCGTTACAGAATAACACCTCACCTAAGGGAAGCACCAGGGAGTTATTTTATTTATTTTTGGTTTCGATGGGAATGACGTCGGGTCCGGGAGACGGTAGAGACTCTTATGCCTCAGACAGATTGCCAGACTCCCATGCCTCCACCGGCTCGTTAGGCTCTCATGCCTCAGCCAGATCACCAAGCTCCACTGCCTCAGCCGGCTTGTCGGGCTTTCATGCCTTCGCCAGATCGCCAGGCTCCCCCGCTTCCACCGGCTCGTCAGGCTTTCATGCCTTCGCCGGATCGCCAGGCCCCCCTGCCTCAGCCAGTCTGTCAGGTTCCCACGCCCCAGCCGGCGACAGGTTCCCGCACATCAGCAGGGGCGACCGGTCCGCTCCTGATCCCCGGGATTGTCCCTTTGGTCGGCGTCCTGAGGCTGGAGCTGTGCGTCGGGGAGGGGGAACTGTCAAGTGTGCTCCCTCTCCGGCTTTTAGGTCACCAGGCTGCTCGTTATGACGCACACCTGTCACCATTGTTACGCGCACCTGGGAGTCATCAGACTCACCTGGACTCCATCACCTCCCTGATTACCTTCCCTATATATGTCACTCCTTAGAACCTGTTCATCTTTGTCCATTTCTTCAAAGGGTCATTGTTCCTTATCCAGATCTGAAAAAGGGTCCAAGGTCAAAGTGTGAGCTAGAGATCAACCTCACTGGTACTCCCATCCCTGATGAGGTGCCTGATGATTTGACCTTCCCCATCACCAGGAGCTCCTGCATTGACACCGGGGACTCTATAATGCTAGGGATTTCTACGAGTGACCTAAGGACAAAGATGATGACACACACAGATGAAGCCCTGCATCGTAATAGTCCAAGGACTGACAGTAACCAACAATCGAGTGGCAAAGCCTCTCTTCGATTCTTCACTCCCTCTTGCACCAGCAAGGGAACATCTTTGGTAACAAAGGGAGTTGGGATTGACATGGAAGAGAAAGAAGTGTGCCCTAGCAGCTCTGGCCATCTGAGGGAGTTATTCATCACTTCAGACATCAGCAGTGCTACTGCATTCCCTCTGCAGTCCTTGATGGACTCCGGCAAAGATGATTTTATCTGTTTGGTCACGATACTAGTGATAAGGTTGTTATCAAAGATCGGTCCCTCAGCCCTAGATGGACCTTCCCAACAGGCAGTAGATATGACAGCAATATTTCAGCAGCTCATCAGACAAGTTCTGTCTGAGTTCTGTGCTGCATCTGGATTCTCAAGGACACAGCCGTACCCTCAGGACCTGCACATCCACACTGTGTTCAGGGGTGTACATAAAAACATCCTGGAGGTGTTTGGCTCTTATAACGCCCTTCAAGCCATTATGGCCTCCCAGGAATCTGAATTTGACAGAATCCTGGTAAAATCATTGACCCAGCAGCTGGTGCAGGGATGCAAGGAGGCATCAAGACCAGCTTCTACTGCAACAAACCCAGCAGACCAGGCTGAGACAAAGAGTGGGAATGAGCAGAAAGCAAGAAGGAGCTTCCTTTGCTTCTCAATGACCAAACTCAGGATCAACAATGTTCCAGTTAGGGGCTGGTGTCATTGATGTGGCTATGATGAGATAAATACATGAGATAAATATGTTTCATTCCTCACTATATTGTTGCGTTGCATTCAGAAGGTTTTATTTACATTTTCTTTACCTTTCTCTTTTAGCGTTCCAAGAGAGGAAACAAAATGACAGCCATTCAGTCCAGGACCAGACTGAGATTCCCTCTACTGCATAGGTAAGGATGTTTTAAAGCTCTGCTATAGCTTGAAGTTTTGTTCAGGTGTGGTAGAAACATAGAGTAGGTCTAGTAAACTTATATAACTGTTATTTTTTTATATTTATTATACATAAAGTTATTATATTTATCTCTCTCTCACCCCTAAACCCACCCCTTTCACTTGTGTTTCTAGCCCCCCACATTGGGGCTCAGGGTGCTGAATCTCCAGTTGGAGAGGTTTCTTGGTTCATCTCTCAGCCTATCAAAAACCGCTCCTTGATAATCAGGGTCTTCTCAGCAATGATGAAGCCGTTCAAGCGCTCCTCCTGAAAGACCCTGTAACCTGTTGCGCTGTATGAATAAATACTTTTGACAAGAGGAATCTGCATGTCTACCCTTTAAAGTCTATTTGATCAAATAAATGCAAACTATTTTACAAGGGTTTTACATGTTTTGGATGATTGCTAGCACTGAAGCAGCTTTCTCACATACTCTCTGGTCAGATAGTGAAAGAGAAACGCATTAGTTTCCACATGGTTACCCATCATTTTGTTGAGCAGTTGTTGAGCTGACAGGGCCTCAACCTCAGCTTGACTCTATTACAATAAAGTTGGTGCATAGCCAGTCAGATAACCAGATGCTCTCTCTTCATTTAGTTAGGGCGATAAGAGCTTATTAACAGCAAAGGGAAAACACATAGTGGAGAATTTGATATCTGCAGCTAGATCAACTCTCCGAGATGTTTTCTGTCGGTTGAATAATGTGTGGCATGAGTCAGTCCTGTTGCAGAGGAGGAGAGAGAAGTCATGGTGTTGCTCTACATTCAGACTGCAGGATGACCAGCGGCTACTGGGACTGCTGTAACATATGGGCTGTAGGTGGCAGTGAATCACTAACCTGTTGCAAATGTACATCCTGAGTGTAAATCCTGAGTTAATTAAGCAATTAACATCCCTTCATGCTTAGGGTCATGTATAAATATGTCCAGTTGCCTATTATTTTGGCTACAATGGCTAGAAGAAAAGGTCTCAGTGACTTGGAAAGAGAGGTGTCAAAGCATAGGAGGTTTAAAGTGTGTGTGTGTGTGTGTGTGTGTGTGTGTGTGTGTGTGTGTGTGTGTGTGTGTGTGTGTGTGTGTGTGTGCGTGCGTGTCTCAGTCACCAGATCTCAACCCAATTGAACACTTATGAGAGATTCAGGAGCGACGCCTGAGACAGTGTTCCCATCACCATCAACAACACACCAAATTATGGAATTTCTAATGGAAAAATGGTGTCACACACATCCCTAAATCGTGAGTTAATTAAGCCATTAACATCCCTTCATGCTTAGGGTCATGTATAAATATGTCCAGTTGCCTATTATTTTGGCTACAATGGCTAGAAGAAAAGGTCTCAGTGACTTGGAAAGAGAGGTGTCAAAGCATAGGAGGTTTAAAGTGTGTGTGTGTGTGTGTGTGTGTGTGTGTGTGTGTGTGTGTGTGTGTGTGTGTGTGTGTGTGTGTGTGTGTGTGTGTGTGTGTGTGTGTGTGTGTGTGTGTGTGTGTGTGTGTGTGTGTGTGTGTGTGTGTGTGTGTGTGTGCGTGTCTCAGTCACCAGATCTCAACCCAATTGAACACTTATGAGAGATTCAGGAGCGACGCCTGAGACAGTGTTCCCATCACCATCAACAACACACCAAATTATGGAATTTCTAATGGAAAAATGGTGTCACATCCCTCCAATAGAGTTCCAGATGTATGCCAAGGCGCACTGAAGCTGTTCTGGAGGCTCGTGGTGGCCCAACGCCCTATTACGACACATTATGTTGGTGTTCCTGTATTTTGGCAGAAGCACAGATTCTGTCAATCTCCCAGTTCTAGTTCCCCTATAGACCTATCAGGTCCAATCCCTAAACCCTAAAATGGACAGGGATTGTTTTCTATAGCTAAGTCCCTGGTCATGACAACAGCAACTCAGTGAACCTGATGCCACATA
Source organism: Salvelinus fontinalis (assembly GCF_029448725.1). Taxonomy (NCBI): domain Eukaryota; kingdom Metazoa; phylum Chordata; class Actinopteri; order Salmoniformes; family Salmonidae; genus Salvelinus; species Salvelinus fontinalis. The sequence goes on from NC_074692.1 coordinate 12,244,786, forward strand.
GGTACAATCATTCGTACCTCAGACTCTTTACAAAGGAACTACTAGATATGGAGAAATCCCACAAAGAGGGTCACAGAAGAGATAAGGGGCCTTTTAGAAATGACACTTGAGGGTACGGGAGAGCTACAGCAGCAGAGCTCTCCTCTCATCACGACTCACATTAACATGCATAGATTTTGCGCTAGAGAGCAGCTACACCACCTGACCGTATCTGCTCGCCGCCTTCAGCCCTTTCTCTTTCTCCGAGTCACATTTCACACTGTTCTGTGCCGCCTCCTGTCTACAGGTGAACACAAGTGCAAATGAACAAATTCTTCTCTTGCCAATTCCTCTTGCCTTACATTTATGTAATCATATGGATACTCCCTAAATATAGTCCTAATATCTAATATACACTACATTGCCAAAAGTACGCGGACACGCATTAGTGGATTCTGCTATTTCAGCCAGTCCCGTTGCTGACAGGTGTGTAAAATCGACCACACTGCCATGCAATTTCCATAGTCAAACATTTGCAGTAGAATGGTCCGTACTGATGAGCTCAGTGACTTTCAACATGGCACAGTCATAGGATGCCACCTTTCCAACAAGTCAGCTCATCACATTTCTGCCCTGCTAAAACTGCCCCGGTAAGCTGTAAGTGCTGTTATTGTAAAGTGGAAATGTTTAGGAGCAACAACGGCTCAGCCGCGAATTCGATAGGCCACAAAAGTTCACAAAACGGGACCGGCGAGTGCTGAAGCGCAATGGTGTGTAAAAATCATCTGTCCTTGGTGCAACACTCACTACTGAGTTCCAAACTGCCTCTGGAAGCAGCGTCAGCACAAGAACTGTTCGTCAGCAGCTTCATGAAATGGGTTTCCATGGCCGAGCAACCGCACACAAGCCTAAGATCACCATGCGCAATGACAAGCATTGGCTTGAGTGGTGTAAAGCTCGCTGCCATTGGATTCTGGAACGGTGGAAACGCGTTCTCTTGAGTGATGAATCATGCTTTACCATCTGGCAGTCCGATGGATGAATCTGGGTATGGTGGATGCCAGAGGAACGCTACCTGCTCGAATGCATAGTGCCAACTGTAAAGTTTGGTAGAGGAGGAATAATGGTCTGTTTTTCATGGTTCGGGCTAGGCCCTTTAGTTCCAGCGAAGGGACATTTTTACGATACAGCATACAATGACGTTCTAGATGATTAAGTGCTTCCAACTTTGTGGCAGCAGTTTGGGGAAAGCCCTTTCCTATTTCAGCATGACAATGCCCCCGTGCACAAAGGGAGGTCCATACAGAAATGGTTTGTTGAGGTCGGTGTTGAAGAACTTGACTGGCCTACACAGAGCCCTGAACTCAACCTCATCGAACACCTTTGGGAGGAATTGGAACACCGACTGCGAGCCAGGCCTAATCGGCCAACATCAGTGCCCAACTTTACTAATGCTCTTGTGACTGAATGGAAACAAGTCCCTGCAGCAATGTTCCAACATCTAGTGGAACGCCTTCCCTGATGAGTAGTTTCTGTTAGCAGCAAAGAGGGGTCCAACTCCGTATTAATGCTCATGATTTTGGAATGAGATGTTTGACGAGCAGATGTCATACTGTTGGTCATGTAATGTACTTTATCCTAAATATGTACACTCTTAGAAAAAGGTTTCCAGAAGAGTTATTTTGGCTTTCCCCATAGGAGGACCATTTTTGGTTCCAGGTAGAACCCTTTTGGGGTTCCATGTAGAACTCTCTGTAGAACCCTTTTGTAGAATCCTTTTTTTGTAGAACCCTTTTTTTTCTAAGAGTGGGGAAATGCCCCTTACTCAGTCCACTCCACGTAGCCCTCTGTGCCCCATTGGGAGCACTAATAAAGCCAACTATATCTGTCCCTAGTTAGACCCTATACAAACCACTCTGTCTTTGATTGGAACTTAGTACATTGAAAATCTTTACACGTCCAGTGTATCTGAGTAAGATATACAGTATTATTCCTTCATGAGCCATCTCAGTGTCAGACAAAGGGGAAAGGCAGAAATTTCATAGTAATCATCATACATTTTTAATGATGATTACTTTAAAATAACGGGGGGGGGGGGGGTGAGGGATATTGTAACAAGACTAAAGACTTAAATATCAACATGTATTACTTAACTATCATTAATATGTATGTGTTGTAGTCTAATTGAATGTTGGCCAGGTTTTTAGAAACAGGAGCTACCTTTTCACCTGCCCTGAGAGGTAGCTGAGGGAGGGGAGAGGTAGAGACAGAGGTGAAACAACTGTTTCCATAGAAATACATGTTCTCTCAACATAGACTTGATTGATAATTTCAGACATTTCAGCACTTCTTTTTTGTTACAGAATCTATTTTTGGCCACACAGGCCTTCCTACGCACACTTCCCTAACAATAACTCACCAAGTGCCTTATCAATGGCAACTATCTCAATTTGTAGCGAACAGTTCATGTGATTCACGATCAAGTTCTCAATAGAGATGATTCTTTGTTCTACCAAGCTTCGATATAACAAGGACAATAAACACACAGTGCCTAGATTATGTTTTTCCAACATGAACTTCCCACTTCCTCAAATTTTAGGCAAAAGAAAGCCACCAGGAAAAAAGTGAATTTAAACACTGATATTTTCAGAATCCTTTGAAACAGTACATCAAAGCAGAGAGAGAAGTCAGAATGTGAGAGCTGTGATTCCCCTAAGAAGTTGATGGGGATCTGCTGAAAGGAGACAGAGATGCTATGAGAGCGGAGATGCTAAGGCACGCCGTTGCCTGAAGAGGATGGGTAAACAAAGACAACCATTTAATGCTAACACAGCATCTCAGAGTCGTGACAATAGAAGACTCTGCTCTCCCACTGATGTATCAGGCACCTGTGCTATACCGCTATCACATCTGACTGAAACTCCCCTGACAATAGCAGAACCACAAATCAATCAATTTGAACAGCATGCTGAGATGGGCAAACAAAGGCTGATCAGTTGCAGTGTGTCGAGGCAGTTTAGAGGTTCTGCACACACAGCCTTGTTGTTCCACACATTCCTTGTTATTACTCTGTCAGTGCAATCAATCCCACCCTGTTATTAGTGAAAGATTCCTTCAGAGCAGTACTTACTCAGACCTGGCCGGTGCTGTCGGTGCCTTGCTGAAGAACCACCTTAGAGGGGGCACATCCTCACCCAGAAAGCCCGATCATGTGGGGTCTTGCTGGGCAGCCACCGGCCAGTACGAGGGACACGCTGATTCATCAAAACTGGAGATGTCATCTTCACTGTAGAGAGTAGAGCCAAATGAAAGGGAGAGAAGAGCTTTGGCAGGAAAGGGAGATGTGAGCAGTGAGAGCGAGCGAAGATTAGCACACAGAGAGATAGAGTGAAGTAGAGAGGGAGGGAATGGAGGAGAGAGGGAAACTGCATTGAAGAGTAATGCAGTAGATCAGTGAAAACACAATTGCATAGACACGCAGGGAAAATCTCGCTTCTCCACTCTCTATTTTTTCTCTCTCACTTGCTCACCCTCTCTCTCTCTCTCTCTCTCTCTCTCTCTCCTTCTCCCCACACTGCAATAGATTACGCTAATCACTGTAATACATGCAGCCTGAGTCACTGCTGAAACTCTCCCGCATAACCCAGGCATTTCAGTAACAACCACTCCACAGGGACCCCAGCGCTTCTCAGACACCAAACACAGGGATCTGTTACCTATCGCAGTCTCTCCTATCACACTGCACTGCTATCAAATGGCCAATTTGGTGGAAGGCACAGTGGTCCTGTAACTGATAAGACTGTTTCTTTGCAATAAAAAAAGTTCAAGCTACACCTGTCCACATCTGCTCCAAATCAACTCCAATGATAAAGACACGAATACACTTCAATGCCAAGCTGTTTAGACATGCGTTTGAGCTGTATTAGTCATTCAGAGAAGTCAGTGAGGAAGCAAATCCATCACAAAAAAAATGATCCCGATGTCACAGTTAGGCTGATTGGCCTTTCTGTCATTGTATCAATGCTGAGTTTAGCCAAACGGACACATACACGCACATGTGAGCAGAAGCACACACACACACATGCACATACACACGCACACACACACACACACACACACACACACACACACACACACACACACACACACACACACACACACACACACACACACACACACACACAACGGACATCGCATTGGGGCCTCTGAGGTCCCCGCTTGGGAACAGATGGCAGGACCTGTCCTGGTAAGCAAAACTCCATCACAGCAGTAGAGATATGAAACAGCTTGGCAAGTTCAGGTAACCAATCAATGGTTGTTATGGCCCTGTCAACCACCAGAACACAACTCGGCATTCATATTGCGGGCTACTATTGCTGTTATGAGGGTCTGCAATCATTCACTGATTTTAGATCTTAAAGTGTAGAAATGTTTGAAAATAACGTTTCAAATCAAATTGGATGTGGAGCATAGCAGGCAATAGGCTATAAACTTGCATCACGCATGAGTGGGGAAAATGGACCAGCAAACAAACCACGACAATGACGTTGACTTTGTTTCTGTTGAGTGTTTACTCAGCTCAGATGAAAGCAAAACATTGGAGGCATGCTTTGTCTTATGAGCCGAGAATATAATTGTTTCAGACTCCCAGTGATTCAGACAAGCAGCCGTCTCAATCTGAACAGAAATCTGGGCCTGCAAGAAAGCAAATCCAGTAAGAATCCTCAATTACTGATTTCTCGGAGCGGACTTCTGCTATTACAGCTTGAGGTCATGCTCTATGTCTATGAAAACAGTACATTTGTCTTTGGACTAGGCTGAAAACCAAAATACTGTACAGTACTATCCCCTAAGGAATACCATGCTATGCCATTGGATGTTTGTGCGTGCATTGTATACATAGACCTGCAGAACCAATCAGTGTTCTCTAAACATCTCTTGAGATCCTTTGAAGTGCAACTAATTGTTAGGATTTAGAAATAGAACCCGCTTTTGGCTCAAAAGCATTGCGTAATGCAGTGTGTTGCCAGAGGGACATGATCAATAGCCTTACTGCTGTATCTCCACTTCCATCTGAGCTAACTGCAGCTAAAACCTGACAATCTGCCTCCTGATGACGTCTCTCTAAAGAACATTCAACCTGACGAAACACAAAAAAATGTTACAAACTGTTACAATTCAAACACATCACATCATTTTCTGTAAAAGTATGCAATTTTGTGCCATTTAATAGAGATCAATGCATGCAATGGTATACATGTACAATATAATAAAGTTAGCTAATTAGGATAGGACAATTGTCAACATTTGTCGGCAGATCTTGGATTACACTCCTCTCCAAAACACATCAATATGAAATTGGTTCTGGTTTCGTAGAGAGAATATGAGGATGGGTAGAGGCTTTTGCAGAGGCTTTTTGCTGATGTTACCTAGCAACAAGGTATTGTACATACCTTAGGCCAATCACAGCTTATATCGAAGGAGGGAGAATAATGAGAGTTTCATCACAATTCACTGAGCTTGTATAAATGATCCTTCAGACTGGATTTATCTGTTGCTAGAGTACAGAGGGGAATTCTTAATCCAAGGAAAATGACACTCCACAAAGCACAATCAATTAAATCTTATATTCCACTAACCTTTATAACAATGTGTCACAGACTTCTTTCAAGACATGCTGAATTTCAGGGACATCATGAGGACAAAAGTTGTATGAAAGCTCTAAGCAAAGCTGAATACGGCTGGAAGACTGTAAGAAGGCTGTAGGACTAAGATGATTAGTCTGGGAGAGTGGTGACCAGTGTGTGCAGAACATACTGAGGCTCTCCTAGAGAAAATACCAGTGATTAAATATTGCCCTCCATTGGTACAAAAATGAAATGACATTACAGGCTATAACACGTGATGGTTTATGTAAGGGTAGAGTTCTTAAAGAGGAACACTGCTGCAGTCTGGAGGTGAATGCCTCTTCATCAAAAGTGACTCTTACATAACTGGAGTCTGGAAGATCACCAGCATTGGCTGAAATGTAGCGAACAGACAGCACTGACAGGCAGACATAGTATCAGACCAGAGCAGGCCTGCTGTATGACTAAGGCAGATGTTACATAAGTGTTCTCTTACCTAGTAGAAAATATTTACTGTTAACCAGTGGTGGAAAAAGTACCCAAATGTCATACTTGAGTAAAAGTAAAAGTCACCAAGTAAAATACTTCTTGAGTAAAAGTCTAAAAGTATTTGGTTTTAAATATACTTGAGTTTTAAAAGTAAATGTAATTGCTAAAATATACTTAAGTATCATAAGTAAAGTATAAATCATTTCGAATTCCTTATATTTAAGCAACCCAGACGGCACCATGTTCTTGTTTTTTGATTTATTTACGGATAGCCAGGGGAACACTCAAACATCATTTACAAATATATTACATCATTTCTGTGTGTTTTGTGAGTCCGCCAGATCAGAGGCAGTAGGGAAGATGTCTTGATAAGTGCGTGAATTTGACAATTGTCCTGTCCTGCTAAGCATTCAAAATGTAACGAGTACTTTTGGGTGTCAAGGAAAATGTATGGAGTAAAAAGTAAATCTTTTTCTTTAGGAATGTAGTGAAGTGAAAGTAAAAGTTGTCAAACATAAATAGTAAAGCAAAGTACAGATACCCCAAAAACTACTTAAGTACTTTACACCACTGCTATTACAGTTTTTTGTGATTGCTTACACACTTGTGGAATTTGGCTCATTGTGTCAGAACTCTATACACCAGCCAAATAAGACAGAACACTTAGAGATAAACATCTCACTTCTATGTCAGAATGAAACTCTGCATCAAAACCTAACAATCCTTTTTCTAAATGGCATTTTTGCAACAAAAATGATACACCATTTCAATTACTCTTTCAAAGCAGCAACAACACACTGATGTACTTTATACAAAACACTGCTGTGCTTATATACAGATGATTTTTTTGCCATTGCAGGTTGACAACAAAAAAACTAAGAAAAATACAATATGTTACTGTAAACTCACAGAAAAACAAAAATAATTACAGTAAAATTACAGTGCAGTGGTAAACAAAAAATAGTATTGTAAGGGATGGGGTAGATGGTTTATGGATCCCGCGTTCTGTTAGGGTCTGGCCACATCACCTCATCCACATCACAAGCAATGTCATCCCTGGTTAGGCAACAGGGAAAATATCACCTTGAGTGTCATATCCAACCCTGGACTGACCCCACCTCAGTGTCTCTACATGCCTCTTCCATTGCTTGCAGAAGAAGCAGGCGGGCATGTGGTTGGCGGTTATACACTTTCCAACGCCAAGGTGAAAATAATTCCCCAATCGGATTGAGAAATGGGGAGTAAGGGGGTAAGTATACAACTGTGAAGTTATTGTGGTTGGTGAACCAGTCCCTGACCAGAGCAGCATGGTGGAAACTAACATTATCCCAGATGACCACAAACCTGGGCTGCTCTGGTCAGTCCTGTACAAATGCATTATGTAGTGCATCTCGAAATATGATTATGTGTGCAGTATTGTAGGGACCCAGGGTGGCATGGTGATGGAGAACTCCTTGCAGACTAATTGCACACAAGATGATATTTCCCCGGCGCTGCCCAGGGACATTCACAACGGCTCATTGTCCAATAACATTTCGGTCCCGACGCCTGGTTTTAGCTAGATTGAATCCAGCTTCATCAATGAAAATGAACTCATGAGGCTGTGCAACTACATCAAAGTCCAGGACAGAAAATCGGGTACAGAAAATGCATACACCGTACCGTGAATATGGTGTAACTCAAAACACAGGACTACAATGTCTACATTTTCACACCAGGATGGGGGTGGGGGGGTGGGTTGGGTCAGACACATTCAGTCAAAACTACAAGCTACAGACAAGGCAGGCACCCCCACAGACCCCTTGTACATAGTCATAGCGAAGGTCTTTGATTCTAGCGCTGCTCCTCTCAAATGGAACCCTGTACAGCTGCTTCATCGTAAGTTGGTGTTGATGCAAGACACGGCAGAGTGTCGACATACTGACACGGTTGATATTATGGAATGTTGTGTGATCTGCGATGATTTGCTCTCGTTGTTGATGTAGGCGGATGGTGTTGTTTGCCAACACTAGATTGACAATGGCCAGTTCCTGTTCATGGGTGAACAAACGTTGCCTTCCACCCTCAGGAGGTCGTCTGGCAGTTCTGTAGAAAATGCAAGAATATTATGTCATTGGTTATGTTCTTTTTTTACATATTGTACTGTCATACTGTAGACAGTAACATCACAACTGTAGTACATGTACTTCACAGCAATATACCAATTTTTTGGGTTCACTGAGGAGCATAGACCTAATATTGTAGGACTACACTGTATTGTACTGTGATGCAGAATGATGTGCAACAATTACATAGGTACAGTCTAGTGTAGAAAGTTGAAGACATACCTGTTCTCCAGTCTAAATGTCCGTATTATGGATGCTACGGTGTTGCGACTCCGGTTGGGCTGGACTCTCTGCCTCCCTTATCGTCAGGCCATGATTTATGACATGGTCCACCAAAGTGGCCCTAACGGCGTCGGAAATATGTCTCCGTCTATTGCCTGGTCCCCTTCTTTGTTCTTGTCCTCGTCCTCATCCTACTCCTTCTCTCTTCCTCTACCTCTTCCTCTCGCTCTCACTGCCTCCATGTTTGCAAAATTATCACAAAAGAGGTGAGCTTACCTGAGGTCTATTTGTAGTGCTAAGGCTCAGACTAATTGGTGTTATATTACTGTATAAATGTTTTCATGTGTGTGTGGGTGTTGCCAATTTCAGGTATGTTTTGCATTTAGAATAAAAGTGTTTTCCCAATGATTGCAAGAGATTTCATTCTTGAATGAAGTGTCTAATGTAAGAAACAGTGTGTAGTGTTTTGCAAGTGTGTTACAGAAATGCAGACAAAGTGCAAACAAAGTGCAAAGTGTGTTGCAGAATTGCGAAGCAGAAAATGTGTTCGTACTTTTGGAAGCTTTGTTTAAGGCATGTTACAAAAGTTAAGGTTTTGATGCTTTTGTCTAAGCATTCACTTTCAGTGTGTAGGCAAATCAGCAAAAACCATAACAAGGAGCCACAGCTCTATTCCCTCCGTGCATTGTGTATTCCTCTCACGCCAGAGTTTCTTAGTGCCAGACAGTCAGAGACTGTTAGTGTAGCATATTTAATGCTCCGCCACCACCACCTACCTATTACTACTGTCTATTTCGTACGGTTATTCATTGCACTGGTATACATTACATTTAAGTCATTTAGCAGACGCTCTTATCCAGAGCGACTTACAAATTGGTGCATTCACCTTATGACATCCAGTATACCTTTTCTCGAAATGACTGTGTGCGTGCGTGTGTGTTTGTGGTGTGTGTGTGTGCGTGCGTGCGTGCATTTGTGCGTGTGCCTGTTCATATGTTTAAGACATTGGCAAGTAATAAATACTGTAGGTAGGGAAAGGAGGCTGGCTACTTACTGTACTCTGGGGCTCCCAAATGGCGCAGCGGTCTAAGGCACTGCATCTCAGTGCTAGAGGCATCACTACAGACCCTGGTTAGATTCCAGGCTGTATCACAATCACCTAGTTAAGTAAAGGTTAAATTAAAATAAATAAAATACTAACCAGTGAGCTGAGTCTGTGATGAGATACCATGTCTTCTCCACAGAGGGCGCCATTACACTGCCACATACACAGGTTTGCATTTATTGTGATGAATCTTGTCCTGGAGGCAGCTCTGCAGAGTGGTCATCAGCTGGCCTATCCACAAAGTTATAAAAATCTGATTATAAACATAATCACAGTACTAACCATATGCCTAACCCTAACCTTAAGACCAAAAAGCTTATTTTTGTTTTCATAAATGTTCTACAATATGGCCAATTATGACAGAAACCGCTCTGTCTTCAGGACAAGATTATTAACAATAAACGTCCACCTGCACCATATACATTGAGTGTAAAAAATATTAGGAACACCTTCCTAATATTGAGTTGCAGCCCCTTTTGCCCTCAAAATACGTTGGGGGGCATGGACTCTACAAGGTGTCGAAAGCATTCCACAGGGATGCTGGCCCATACTGACTCCAATGCTTCCCACAGTTGTGTCAAGTTGGCTGGATGTCCTTTGGGTGGTGGACCATTATTGATACACACGGGAAACTGCTGAGGATGAAAAAGTGTTACAGTTCTTGACACACTCAAACCCGTGCACCTGGCACCTACTAACATATCCCGTTCAAAGGCATTTAAATATTTTGTTTTGCCTTATTCACCCTCTGAATGGCACACATACAAAATCCATGTCTCAATTGTCTCAAGGCTTAAAATTCCTTCTTTAACCTGTTTCCTCCCCTTCATCTACATTGATTGAAGTGGATTTAACAAGTGACATCAATAAGGGATCATAGCTTTCACCTGGATTCACCTGGATTCACCAGGGGCCTGTTGCACAAAAGTAGAATTAAGACATCCGGGATAAATGACTCAGCTGAGCTCAATGAAGCCAAAACATGTGCGTCCAGGCTTAATTGGTTGCACAAAGACCAAGCCAGGATGAGCAGACACGGATTCATTAAGCCAGGTGAAACCAATCCTGGATAGGTGCGCGCTCACGGCTCACTCAAATAGACCCCGCCACAGATCACAGATTAACTGATTTACCATGGCAACTAGAGCCGCGTACTTTTCCCCGTCGGAAGCACAAATCCTCATGGAGGCATACGAGGAGGTAAAAGATATAATTAAGAAGAAAGGCAACACCGCCACAGTGATAAAGCAAAGAGAAAAAGCGTGGCAAAGTATTGCAGACCGCCTGAATGCGTAAGTAGTGCACAATTACACAGTCACCGCTCCGCTGAAACATCACAATTACAATTCAAATATTTAATTCACATCTCCAAAAATGCAGTTGTACTGTAATTATGAAACGGTTAAATTTTTAATTGAAATGCACTGCAGATATGAGTGAAATTGTGTAAAGTAACTCCATCACACTGTATAAAGCTATGATAAATTTTGATATTTTTACTGAAAACAAGACAAAAATACCAAGTAATTTTTTGCAGTGTGACTCCATTAAATGTGTGTGTGTGTGTAGATTAAACATGAACGGGCCAAAACGGACATGGCAGCAGGTCAAAATCAAATACAAGAACATTCTGCAGAATGGTATGGTCCCTGACTAATATTTAACAAAGCACAAGCATATATTGTACCCAGAAGGTGCCTGCTCACACATTGTCTGTACTGTTTTAGCAGTGAAAAAGAATACCCACAGACAAGGCACGGGTGGTGGGTCACCAAAGGCTGACCTTACCCCAGCAGAGGACATGGCCTTGGAGCTAAATAAAGGCAGGCCCGTCTTAGAGGGGATCCCTGGGGGGAAAGAGACGAGCATAGGTTCCTCCCAAGATGCCACCCGCTTCATTCAAGGTATGTCCTTCCATCTCTACATGGGATACAACCACATTCATATTGAATCAATTTGGACTGTCTGACTTTGGTTTACCTATTGCCTTGCAGTGTCTGGCAGCACTGTGTTCCTGTTAGAGCCACCAGCACAAGCACCAGACGATGCTGATCCAGTGAGTACTCCATCAAAGGCATACTGTAGGCCTGGCATGTCTTGTCTACTAGCTTCAATATGAATCCGATTAAATGTGATAGGGTGAAGGCCCCAGTGCAGCAGCAACAGCACATGATGGAGACGATGATGAGGAGGAGACCATCTCTCTGGATTCCAGAAGGCATGAGGTATCATGTTAAGACTGTGAAAGTACTATTTACTCTACAATGGTGAGGAGTCCTCATCAAAATCAAAAAATCGAATTTCTTTTACAGGACCCAGATGCTATACAGTGGGAAAACCAGCCTGGCAACATAGTGCGTATTAATAAAAGGACACCACATCCTGCCAAATTCCAGCTGCGCTAATTGTATTGTGTTCACAGAGCTCACAAGCTATCAGAAAGTTGAATGGCAACCACCTCCGGCGCCAAATAGAACTGGCAGACATAGACATTCAGTACAAGAAGAAAAAGATGGAAAATCTTGCACTGGAGTCCGAAATAAAAAAGAGGACAATTAGGAAACTGGACCTTGAAATAAAATAACTTGAGAGGGAGGTGAGATATGCCTTCAATGTACACTGTATGCTAACTGTAACACAAATGTATTAATCATTATTTTTCTTTCCTCCCCCAGCTCCAAGAAGATGACACAGCTCAAAATAAAAATTAGGTATATTCTCGTAAAGTCAAGTGAGCCATGACATATGAGTTCTTATTGTGAGCACACAGGACGGTGGCATCTTTCTAAGGTTTTTTTATTTTCCCGGCAATCAGTACAACCAAGTCATCGTTATAAGGCATCGCCCTCTTTTGCCCACCCCCCCAGCACCAGGTGTGGCCACTAGCCTATATGAAGGCCCAAAATTGTGTGTTCCTTTCTGCCCTGACAATGGCATGCCCATTCGTGCGAGAAGTGGTGGATGAAGAAGCACTTGTGCTGAGGAGAGCCTTCAGGCGAGAAAGGGTCTTCAGGGACCGGTTGGACCCACTGGCCTTCCCTGATGACCATCTATATGAAAGATACAGGTTTTCTGCAGATGGCATCAGGTATCTATGCAGACTACTGGGTCCCAGGATTAAGCACCGCACTGCACGGAGCCATGCACTGAGTGTGGAGCAAATGGTTTGTGTGGCCTTGCGCTTTTTTGCTAGTGGAGCCTTCCTGTACTCAGTGGGGGATGCTGAACAAGGCCACAATTTGCCGCACAATAAGGAGCGTGTGTCTGGCTATCAAAGCATTAGCAGATGTCTTCATCTCCTTCCCTGGCCACAGAAGACTCTGTGACATCAAAGAGGAGTTCTATAGGATTGCAGGTAAGAGGATCTACAAATTACAGGACAACTGTTAACACATAGTAGGATACTCATTACTTTGTGTGACAGGTTTCCCCAATGTCATTGGTGCAGTGGACTGCACACACATAAGGATAAAAGCCCCCTCAGGTGCCCATGAGGCCGATTTTGTGAATAGGAAATCATTTCACAGCATTAATGTTCAGGTGAACATAACTTTTTGATATTGTCCATTGACGAACACTCTGCATTGCCAGTGATGTGCATTGATTGGTGTAATATTCCTCATCTTATGATTTCAGATGGTCTGCAATGCTGACTGTGTGATCAGCAATGTTGTGGCAAAATGGCCTGGCTCAGTCCATGACTCCAGAATCTTTCGGGCCTCTGAAATCTATCAGTGCCTATCACAAGGTAAGCCACACAACCCCTATTTATAACCATCATGGCTGTGTCAAGAATATCACTGTGTTTATGAGGTAGTAATGATGAGATTTTGTGTTGACAGGTGTGTTGCTGGGAGACAGGGGGTATGGCTGCCAGCCTTTTCTCCTGACACCTTTCACAGACCCCCAGGAAGCACAGCAGGCCTACAACCATGCCCATGCCAGGACCAGGGCCAGAGTTGAAATGACCTTTGGCCTCCTGAAGGCACGCTTTCACTGCCTTCACAAATTAAGGGTCAGCCCTGTTAGGGCATGTGATATTACTGTGGCTTGTGCTGTCCTCCACAATGTGGCCTGCCTGAGGAAGGAGAGGGCCCCCAGAGTGCCACCAGCCATGGACTGGGACAATCCGGCAATCTTCCCTGATGACGACAGTGGTCGGCTGCTGAGGGACCAATATGTGTTGAATTATTTTAGTTAGTATGTGTGCTTTCAATTTTGGTTAAATATGTCCTGCGGTGGCAGAGGAATTTGGTTTTTTTTGGGTTCGTTTTTTTACGAATTTGGCCTCTTATGATGTTTGTGCGGTATACTGTGTGTAATACAAGGCTGCAGGGAGGCTACTGCATCCATTCATTTGTCTGTTCAGTTGATGTGTATGGATTTGTCCTGCATTTATTTTAGTGTGCAGACATGCATGGTGTGTTATATACAGACCTTTGAATGTGTATGTATCATTTTGTATAATATGCTTGGATTCTGTGCTTTCCATCTTGTAGAGTCACTGTGACTTCAGTTTCGAAAGGAGCTGATGGTTTACCTGCTTTGTTTTGTCCTTATTCAATAAAGGAACATAATGTTACACATTGTGTTTTTATATTCATATGGAATGTGTATTTGTTTATATGACAGAGTACTAGGGCCACACTGAAGAAAAAGGATAAAGTCATAAATTTATGAGGCTGGTTCTTTCTGCAGAAAAGCTACATATTGTTTTGATACTTATGACAATGTGATACTTAATATTCTGGCATGTCTTTGTTTATGAAACCATACTGAAGTACAATTTCACGAAATGCCCCACATCTGTCATTTTAACAACTGTCCTCCTTTAAAACAACTGGTTACAATATTATTACTTGTGTTTTTTTCCCCTCTGTGGCCGTAATATTCTATCATTTTATATATAGCCTTATAGTCTATGGGAAACTGTAAATTATCTAATGATAGCAATATCATCTAAAAATTATTTTTTATCCAAAATCATTGAAATTAATGATCACAAACGTTTAAATAATGACAGTGGGTCTAGTTATATGTGATAACAATGTATAGTGAGCAGTGAAATAACTATTGGTTTCCATTTGTGGTGACTGCTGACTGACATTAGGGATGAGATTAAATAGATCCTGGAATTTAGCCTGGTCTGGAGCAGGCTAGCTCCACAGAATAAATCTCCATGGTAATTTATACCATAACATATCCTCCTGCCCCCTATCCATCTTTAGTGCAACCGGATTACAGATCAATTGAGCCAGGATCACCAAGATATCCTGGCTTAATCCCTTATCCTAGTTTTGTGCAACAGGCCCCTGGTCTCTCTGTCATGGGAAGAGCAGGTGTTCCTAATGTTTTGTACACTCAGTGTACAAAACAATCCTGGAGATGAATATATTCTCATGCAGTTTTATGTTTACAGCTCCAAGTAGAATAAAAAACATGAGCGGGCGCTCAACCAGAAAAATTATTTTATGTAGAGGTGCTGACTAACGGCAAATAAACTATAAGCTTTAAAAATAATGAGTCGCACACTCTACATATAAACTCCCAGTAATTTATTGGGTAAATCACCAACATCGCTGTGCCTTCTTCAGGGTAATGTCATGAATGCTTGAACCAGGTTATGCAGAAAAACAGTGCAATTAGTGCAACCAATGACAATAGTGAGGGGTGTGTCATGATTGAGTTAATTAGAATGAACACTGGACCCCTGTGTGTTATTCTAACATCTAGAAACTCATATTCATGTTGTCAACCTATAACAAAAATATAGTCAAATCCATATTCAAATCATAGTCAAAGAACAGACTAACACACTAATACCATCACTGTGGTGATGATGATGATGATGATGATGATGATATTGATGATGATGATGATATTGATGATGATGATGATGATGATGATGGTATTGATGATGATGGTATTGATGATGATGATGATGATGATGATGATGGTGATGATGGTATTGATGATGATGATGATGATATTGATGATGATGATGATGATGATGATGATGATGATGGTGATGATGATGATGATGCGAAGCTACTGTACTGAAACATCTTGAAGCAACGATTGATAAACAGTGCAATTAGTGCAACCAATGACAATAGTGAGGGGTGTGTCATAATGATTGAGTTAATTAGAATGAACACTGGACCCCTGTGTGTTATTCTAACATCTAGAAACTCATATTCATGTTGTCAACCTATAACAAAAATATAGTCAAATCCATATTCAAATCATAGTCAAAGAACACACTAACACACTAATATCATCACTGTGGTGATGATGATGATGATGGTGATGATGGTATTGATGATGATGATGATGATGATGATGATGATGATGGTGATGATGGTATTGATGATGATGGTATTGATGATGATGATGATGATGATGATGATGATGATGATGATGATGGTGATGATGGTATTGATGATGATGATGATGATGATATTGATGATGATGCTGATGATGATGATAATGATGATGATGATGATGGTGATGATGATGATAATGATGATGATGATGATGATAATGATGATGATGATGATGGTGATGATGGTATTGATGATGATGATGATGATGATGATGATGATGATGATGATATTGATGATGATGATGATGATGGTGATGATGGTGATGATGATGGTATTGATGATGATGATGATGATGATGATGATGATGATGCTGATGATGATGATGATGATGATGATGATGATGATGATGATGGTATTGATGATGATGATGATGATGATGATGATGATGATGATGATATTGATGATGATGATGATGATGATGATGATGATGATGATGATGATAATGATGATGCGAAGCTACTGTACTGACGATTGTTTTTATACATTTATCTCGTATATAAGAGAAAGAGCATTACATTAATATGGATGATTGAAGGCAGCTGCTTAATCCATGCCTGGCGGCCTATTAAACGTGCCCCATTCCTATGCTGTATGTAAAATAACAAAATATGGCGTTATCATTCTCAGCCAATGGGTGGATATTTGTAATAGTTTGCTGTTGACGTCAGCAACGTGGGGCGCGCATTCCAGGGAGGGAAGAAGGTGGCGCCATCGGGCTCGTGCTCTGCTCGAGTGGGTATTTTGGATATCTGGCACAGGCCTTATAGCTTCTGCAAAATGCCTCGGGTGTAAAGGGGCCAACTATTATGGGGTACTGGGACCCCGCCGCAACGGGGTGGACAGACCGACCGCTGATGAGAGTTCGTCAGGGCAGTTAACGCGGGGACAAAGCACGCTGGACCGACAATCTTTACATACAAGATAGCCAGCAACAGACATCAAGAGGCTTGTTATCAACTCAGCTGCAGAGGGGGCGGCACTGTTTGTAGGATTAAAGGGAGAGCCTGGTGTGTAAGGTCTTCCGAGTGTGAGGGACATTTTAGTCAGACAAGTTAGCAATTGCCGTGATTTTGATACCAAGGAAACGTATCTATGGAGATATTATCTACAAAAAGAGGATCCGGTCATCCCGACCCAGTGACAGAGCGGGTTCAGTCGGAATAAATAAATTGGTCAATCTCTTTTATTTTTGTCCGCCGGGCGGCGATGTCAGCTTTCTGCCTCAACTTGCACACATCTACCGCCGCGATTTCAGCACCACCCGAACTGGAAAGCGACTGCATGGCGCACCTGCTAGATCAGGGCAACAAAACCCCACAAGAAACGGGAGGATTTCAGGGCCACTCGCTGCTACACACCGGCTCTGGAGGCCTCGGGATGGCGTTGGAAGAGGAATTAGCCATGCTTACCGGGGAGCAGGACGACGAGGAGGAGGAGGAAGAGTTATCCGAATTGGAGACGCCTGTAATGGGACAGAATACAGACTTTTTGTTGCTCTTCCGTCAAAAAGAGAAGGACTTGGTTTTAGCTGCTAAACTCGGCAAGGCACTGCTAGAGCGAAACCAAGACCTGACTAAGCAATATGAGAAAATGAACAAAGATCTTAACGATAAACTTGAGGTAAGAAGCTAGTAGTACAAACACACACTGACAAATACTGTAGGCTACCATCATGCCAGTTTCGTTTTTCAATTCTTAGTTGTTTTGGCCATCATTATTCAATTAATGTGGAGTTAAGCAGTGTATGTAAACACGTTGAACTGATTAAGACCGTACCACATTATTGGTAATGCTGTTGAGCAGACTTCACTCTTTAAACACCTGTCTTGACAGTGTTTTCAGACTGTCTACAACTTACATTTACAGCTCCAAACATCTCCACACAGTGTCATAACAGTCTAATGCCTCTTTCATGAAATCAGATTCTGGGAGCAAAACAGTACTCTTAAAGCAGACTGAGGTCACTCAATTCTTACAATGACTTTTTATTTCATTGATTTGGTTGTCTCACACAGACAGCATTGCACTAGTTAGAGGGGAGGAGTTCACAACATCTTGCAGTGTCACTAAAGCCCCCAAAACCCATAGATTCTTATATTAACCCTCTCACACCACTGCACTTGGCCTGGACTGGAACAAGTCTAATCCCCTGGAAATGTACCATGGGCATGGCCTATTGTATCTACTGTAGGATACATCTGCTCACAAAACTGATCTCTAACAACACAGTACTATGCTATGACCCAGTGCACAATATTCATCAAGCTATTTCAAAGCTTTTTAGGGGCAGTTAATATTGTTCCTTGTCCTTTTACCAACTTCGTTTTTCCAACCATGTTTTACTCCTGATGAGGCCTCTTTGTTTAGGACTGATCACCCAGCATGCCCTGTGACCAACCATGCCACCCATCCCAACCCCCCATACTCTGACCCTCTTGTGCTCTCATTAAAAGCCCACCCTCATCCCCTCACCCCCTGCCTCAGCCTTATCAAGCTATGGATAGAAGAAAAGCTGAAGCTTTGTGCTATCCTTTCAAAATCCAAGGACTAGTACTACTACTAGTCTCAGGCCTAACCTAGTCCCTCCAGTCCAGTATCATCTCTAAACCTGTCCCTTGTCTCCCCTCACCCACAGCACCTGGAGCAGGAGAAGCATGAACTGCGGCGGCGGCTGGAGAACAAGGAGGGGGAGTGGGAGGACCGTGTGGCGGAGCTGGAGACAGACGTCCAGCAGCTGCAGGGAGAGCTGGAGCGCCATCAGGTCCAGCTGAGAGAGGCCGACCGTGACAAGTCCACTGCCATCAGGGAGTTGTCAGAGCAAAACCACCGCCTGCTGGAGCAACTCAACCGGGTGAGTGGAGATAACTGTCTGTCTGTCTGTCCGTCCATCCGTCTGTCTGTCTGTCTGTCGACCACTGGGACTCAACACTGGATGTCTCAGTCTGCTGTGTTCATTTCTGGAGAGGTTACAACTATGTTCTCATATAGTATGCATACATGCACATACATACACTCTGCTTCAATCTCTTACCCCATGTCTCCATCTCATGTCTCCATCTCTCTCTCTCACACATCAATATATGCTAAGTCATCGAAATTAAAGTGGAACGTTCCCCTCTTAAACACTGAATAATTTAAAATGATTGGGCTGGGGCGGCATACTCCTTATTCAACCCTCCTGTAAATATTGATAAGTAACTACAGGCTGTTGAAACAGATTTGATATCTTAGGTAACACACAATCCGCTTTAATAGCATACAGTATGTGACTGATGGGTTAAGAACAGAGAAAGAATTACAGGATGACTGGGAGACTGGAGGAAGTAAAGGTTAATTCAGGGCCACATGCACTTTGTAGAGAGTGATGGAAGTGTGAGGAGAAGCTGTCATTAGAACAAGGTATAAACAGGGCTATCATCATTCCTCATCCTGATATTGTCCTGATCTTGTCCGTTTACACTTATAAAATTTGATCACAATCATATCACAATGTGCCTTTTAATCGTCTACACTTTTCTAAATATATGGGCACAATCCGAATGTGGACAAGTTCCGGACAAAGGACACATAATTAGCACCAGGTGTAAACGGGGCTATTGATTCGCCTCTATTCATGGCCCGGTTGGATTGATGGAGCTGAGCAATAGCAGGTAATACTGTTGATTAGACTCCCCTAAGAAGATGGATTTACTACAGCCTTCAGTCAAATCACACAATCCTAATTAATGAGGGAGGCATTGCCCTGACAGCCTAAATACCAATGAAAACTAAAAGAAACTTAGGCCAGGAGGGGAGTACACAGCGCTTCTACCAACTTGAGTCGAGGTGCAGCAAAAATCCCATAACTATCTGGAAAAACATCTGGTAAAAACTATTTTTCAGATAAACAAATAGATGTAGTGGGTTCGCACTCAAAAATATATTGCATAAAGCATTTCGGCATGTACGCTGTCACGGATGCAGTGAAAATCATTTTCACAAATGTAATACTGAAGTAAGCTTAATGCGACATCTTTTTGAGTGCGAATCCACTACACCTTTTTGTTGATCTGAATTTACGGGTTTTACGCACCCAATGAACATTCAATTCAGGACAAAAACACTCAATATTTCATGAATGTATTATCCTCTACATCAACAGAGTGTTTGAAATGATTTTACTGGTGCTCATCTTGCCACTAGCCTCTCATACCAGTCTGAGGCATCGATACAGGCATGGCGTCAATACACATAGCTGTTACTAAAAGAGACTAGCTTTCCACTCACGTGTGTCATGCTTCTGTGTGTGCTGCAGGGATATATCGATACCTAAATGCTAGAACACCTAAACCTTTGAAAGTTGGTTAAGGTTGTTAAATGGAGAACGCTTTGTGTTGACTGCAGTCAGATAGAGGAGCAGTCTCCATTTTAAAGGCCCCAGGAGATAGGTGGCTGTTGCCTGCTGAGGTGACACCGGTGACAGTGTTGTGGGTGTGGGTAACACTGCCTGTGGTGTGGTGCTGTCTGTCCTGGGAATAGATGTGAGCTGCAGTCAGGCAGATGCTGCTTCCTTCCACAGCCCAGCAGGGAGAGAGCTAGCTAGCTGTCAACGGCTGTTTTTAGCCCTCATCACTAGGGCTGCTGCTGGCTGTATGCTGTCACAGATAGAGTAGCACCACCACTGTGTCATACAGACCTTCTCTCCCTCTCATTTCCATCTCTGATCAGATTAAAGTGAATTACCTGTCATCCACCATCAGTCTCTGACCATGGAGGGGTCGCTGAACTGGTCTGTTGCTATGGATCCTGCTAGGTACTTAACATAATTAAGTTGCAGTTGATTTAAAAGCAGCCCTGGTTGAAATTAAATCTGGGTAGATCTTTTGGGGTAGATGGCCTGCTTACTCCACGACTCTGAGTACACCTCCTCCTAGTGAACCCACATCACCCTGACTCTGGGAACCTCCCCAGTAGTAGAGCCACCAGAGAGAGGACTACTATTAGGATCCAAGTAGGTTTGTGTGTGTGGATAGCCCTAACCAAAGACATGGATTAGGATATATTTTTGCTTTGTAATGACATTCTTTGTAGCATTAGTAGGGATAAGGATGCTAACAGTTTTATCTACAGACAGACCTTAGTCTGGTAATATTCACTGCAAAACAAACACCCATTCGTTAATTTTCAAGGTTCTTTAGGTTCTATTCTTTAATATATATTCTCAAGCTTTAGCTCCACTCCGGACACAGTGTGTCCACTGTCTTCCAGTCTAAAATCAAGCACCCTCCCGGTAAGTGACAGAAATAAGAGGTCATCTGTTGCAGGCTGCATTAGAGAGCCTGTAAAATGGTTAGAATCCTATCATGTGCTTGACAGCTCTTCAAAGGGCCGTTCTCAAAATAAAGCTTTAAAGATTACACTCACAACAACAATGCACTCATAAAAACAGGTTTGAGAGAGGAACCAATTGTCTGCTGGAATCAAGTCTCTGATTGGATGCAGCAGGAATTAGCTTGTTGTGGAGGGGCTGGCCACAGGAAGTGATGTAAGACGCAGTGTGTAAAATGCAGCATTGAAGGGATTAGGTCATAATCCTGTGTAATAGCCTTTCCTTATTAATTAAATCAGCAGCCAGAACAACAACACTGCTCAATACTGGGCTCACAGCTAATTAAAAAACTGTCACTCAACTATTTTGTTTGTGTAGAGAAGAGTATGTGTGTGAGCCATTGCCCCTCATGTCAAAGGACAGTGCAAACCTGGCACTAATACACTAGGACACCATTCTCTATGAGCTAAACTTAAATCTACAAGAGCACACACGCCACTAACATACAGTGCATTCGGAAAGTATTCAGACCCCTTGACTTTTTCCACAGTTTGTTACTTTACAGCCTTATTCTAAAATTTATAACATAAAAATGTTCCTCATCAATCAATACCCCATAATGACAAAGCGAAAACGGGTTTTTAGAATTTTTGCAAATGTATTAAAAAGGAAAAAAAAACATATCTTATTTACATAAGTATTCAGACCCTTTGCTATGAGACTTTAAATTGAGCTCAGGTGCATCATGTTTCCATTGATCATCCTTCAGATGTTTTTACAACTTATTGGAGCCCACCTGTTGTAAATTACATTGATTGGACATGATTTGGAAAGGCACACACCTGTCTATATAAGGTCCCACAGTTGACAGTGCATGTCAGAGCAAAAACCAAGCCATGAGGTCGAAGGAATTGTCTGTAGAGCTCCGAGACAGGATTGTGTTGAGGCACAGATCTGGGGAAGGGTACCAAAACATTTCTGCAGCATTGAAGGTCCCCAAGAAAACAGTGGCCTCCATCATTCTTAAATGGAAGAAGTTTGGAACCACCAAGACTCTTCCTAGAGCTGGCCGCCTGGCCAAACTGAACAATCAGGGGAGAAGGGCCTTGGTCAGGGAAGTGACCAAGAACCCGATGGTCACTCTAACAGAGCTCCAGAGTTCCTCTATGGAGATGGGAGAACCTTCCTGAAGGACAACCATCTCTGCAGCACTCCACCAATCAGGACTTTATGGTAGATGGAAGCCACTGCTCAGTAAAAGGCACATGACAGCCCGCTTAGAGTTTGCCAAAAGCCACCTAAAGACTGTCAGACCATGAGAAACAAGATTCTCTGGTCTGATGAAACCAAGATTGAATTCTTTGGCCTGAATGTCAAGCGTCACGTCTGCAGGAAACCTGGCACCATCCCTACGGTGAAGCATGGTGGTGGCAGCATCATGCTGTGGGGATGTTTTCACCGGCAGGGACTGGGAGACAAGTCAGGATCGAGGGAAAGATCAACGGAGCAAAGTACAGAGAGATCCTTGATGAAAACCTGCTCCAGAGCGCTCAGGACCTCAGACTGGTGTGAAGGTTCACCTTCCAACAGGACAATGACCCTAAGCACACAGGCAAGACAACACAGGAGTGGCTTCGGGACAAGTCTCTGAATGTCCTTGAGTGGCCCAGCCAGAGCCCAGACTTGAAACCTATTGAACCTATTCAACAACGCTCCCCATCCAACCTGACAGAGCTTGAGAGGATCTCTAGAGAAGAATGTGAGAAACTCTCCAAATGAAGGTGTGCCAAGTTTTAGTGTCATACCCAAGAAGACTCAAGGCTGTAATCACTGCCAAAGGTGCTTTAACAAAGTACTGAGTAAAGGGTCTGAATACTTACAGTACCAGTGAAAAGTTTCTTTATTTTTACTATTTTCCATATTGTAGAATAATAGTGAAGACATCACAACTATGAAATAACACATATGGAATCATGTAGTAACCAAAAAGTGTTAAACAAATCAAAATATATTTTATATTTGAGATTCTTCAAAGTAGCCACCCTTTGCTTTGATTTCAGCTTTGCACACTCTTGGTATTCTCTCAACCAGATTCATGAGGTAGCCACCTGGAATGCATTTAAATTAACAAGTGTGCCTTGTTAAAAGTTAATTTGTGGAATTTCTTTCCTTCTTAATGCGTTTGAGCAGTTGTGTTGTGTTGTGACACGGTAGGGGTGGTATACAGAAGATAGCCCTATTTGGTAAAAGACCAAGTCCATATTATGGCAAGAACAGCTCAAATAAGCAAAGAGAAACGACAGTCCATCATTACTTTAAGACATGAAGGTCAGTCAATCCAGAACATTTCAAGAACTTTGAAAGTTTCTTCAAGTGCAAAAAAAAAACGATTTAATCCTTTTTAGAATAAGGCTGTAACGTAACAAAATGTGGAAAAGGTCAAGGGGTCTGAATACTTTCCGAACTTACTGTATTCATCACCCTCTGTAACGATCGACATATAGAGGAGAAGGAGAAGACCAAGGTGCAGCGTGGTAAGTATTCATAATTCCTTTTAATGAATACGAATACTAGAACAAAACAACAAAAACGATAAACGAACAGTTTTGCAAGGTGACATACACTAAACAGAAAACAATCACCCACCAACACAGGTGGGAACAGGCTACCTAAGTATGATTCTCAATCAGAGACAACAATAGACAGCTGCCTCTGATTGAGAACCATACCAGGCCAAACACACAGAAATACAAAACAAGGACAACATAGAACACCAGACATAGAATGCCCACCCAAACTCACGCCCTGACCAACCAAAATAGAGACAAAAAAGGATCTCTACGGTCAGGGTGTGACACCCACAGAACACAGCCATGTAGAGACACACACAGACACAGACACAGACACTTACACAGACACACTTACTGTATTACTAATACAGACGTAAAGAAAAAAACACCTACAGTAAACCCAGTGGTGTCTGGTAGGCTGGGCTGGGGTGTGAGCTTGGCCAATCATCTAGGGCAGGGTTCCTCAAATGGCGGCTCGCGGGCCAAATTTATTTTATTTTATTGTTGGACATAAAAGACTGTAAAAACACCAGCAAATCAGTGATTTTAATTTTGAGAATCTGTTCCAAAGTATTCTCACATGTAATAGAGAGAATCAGGTAACTGGCAAAATAAAGGAAATACCATCATAAAGTGTCTTAATAGGGCATTGGGCCAGCACGAGCCAGAACAGCTTCAATGCACCTTGGCATAGATTCTGGAACTCTTCTGGGGGGATGTGACATCATTCTTCCACGAGAAATTCCATAATTTGGTGTTTTGTTGATGGTGGTAGAAAACGCTGTTTCTGGCACCACTCCAGAATTTCCCATTAGTGTTCAATTGGGTTGAGATCTGGTGACTGAGACGGGCATATGGTTTACATAGTTTTCATACACATCAAACCATTCGTTGACCATTCGTGCCCTGTGGATGGGGGAATTGTCATCCTATGGGGGCATAGCCATGGAAGGCAAAATAATGGCCTGCCCAGCATTTTTATACATGCTCTAAGGATGCTGGGATGTTCATTTCTTAATAAACTTAGGAAACACACTTGTGTGGAAACAACACCTGCTTTTAATATACTTTGTATCCCTCATTTACTCTACTGTTTCCATTATTTTGGCAGTTACCTGTATATGTGATCATATTTGTAATTTTTATTAGGATCCCCCATTAGCTAACGCCGTAATGCTAGCTAATCTTCCTGGTGTCCAACACCAATTAATAAGACATTACAAATCAAGACTTCACAAACATTCAACAAGTAGACCATACAGACAATTAAAATACCTGACAGGAAACACACTTAACAGTCAGTTGATGCTTTCTATTTCCTGTCCAGTCATATGGTCTATCACATTAGATGTTCTTTTATTTGGGATGGATTTACTTTTTTTCCTGGGAAATATCGATTGGTAAAGAGTTCTGTTCAGCTATGGCTCTATATACAAATGTAAGCAAGGTTTGAAATGATTGTTTTAGTCAAATATTATATATGTTTGGGCTTCTTGCAGTCTACATCCACTCAACAACAAAAAACTAACTGTAATGAGCTGACTGTATTACCAAGGGCCATGGCTCTGTTCTGCTTCGTTCCTGTCACAGGTCTCTGTTCTAATAACCACCTGTATACAACACACGCGCCTCTCCAGGCCATCAGTTGTGATGATGATCAGAAACACGTGCTGCTGCTCCCATACTCTGTCTGTAGCCATCAGGGATTCTGACAATATAGCTTCAACTGGAAGACTGACTGATGTCATGTTTTAGGGGATTTCATCATCTACACTCTTAGATAGTCTGTGACTATCATTAAATGGAAAGACTGTTATTTTATCAATCAATTCTCTATGTATAGTTATTATTATGTGATTAAACTAATTATGTAAACTTTAATTAACTAGGTAGTTGGGGCACCACGGGAAAGTGTTTATAGAGTCTCTATTTCCCGAATCAACTCTTCAGATATTTTCATATCTTATAGAGTACAGTCTTGTATTAATGTATTGTTATTACCTCATCAGTTCTCATTACTGAACGTTGCAAACCCTTGGATATCTGCACGAACCTTAGCCTCCGTAATGAATCAGCGATATACAAATTGGCTTAATTATTTATTTACTAACTAAGTAAACAAATCACAGAAATACATAAACAAACAATATAGTCATTGGTTACTAACACAATGCATTGATAAGTCCCTAGTCGACTAAACCGGTATGACGGCTTGGTAGACAATGGAAAGGGATGGGGACAGATAAAGAGCGGGATAGATAAAAATTGGTTCACTACACACAATTGATAATTATATTCATTGAAATGCTAATCCTTTGCACATGAACGGCCGCTCATTCAAAAATTATTGCAATGTATATATTTACGCCTGTATGTCGTGGTTGTCTTCTCTGTTGGAATCGCCAGTAAGTCTGCTGGAGAGTCAGTTCATCAGAGAGTCTCTGGTTAACTTCCCCAGAAGTCACAATGTCTTTCGTGGTTGTAGCTTTCTCAGCGGCTCTGGATAGTGTTTGTTGTAATGGATAAGTCAGGCACACAGATGGTCGTTGCATAGAATAGATACTTCTGCGGTTGTCGGTATTCTCGTACTAGTCTTACGTAATTTCCAGCTGCAGACTAGTAATTCTACGTCTATGATTTGCTCTTGTTCTGTAGTGATCGATAGTCTCAGAGTTGAACCATTTCCAGCCGTGTAGCCAAAGGTCCACGCTGTATGTTCTCCGTAGCCGATAGAGTTGTAGTTCTTAAAACCACTTCACATGTAGCGTCAGCTGCATGTTTTCTAGTCTAATGTACATTTCGTCAGGAGTGGGTTTTATACACTTCTGAGAAAAGGACGGTCTATGGCGTAATGTCTATACTCACGTGGGCGTGGCCACTGATTTGGTTAACTTGAAATGAAAACCCATATTTTCTCATTTAGAAGGTTAACATCACATTACATCTTTTCACAAATAGCTTAATGTTTCATCACATACGTTTCACAATATTTAGATGTAACCCCATAATTAAAAAGTGTACACAACCAAAGACACAGTATTGAGTGTTTCCTGTCCTTCATGAGATCACCAAATAAAACACACTCGTCATGACTGTCCCTTAAGTGGCCATGGACCACTCCCACATTCTCAAAAATAGAAATATTGTTTAATTATTCAAACTTTTGATGTCCAAAGGTCTCTCTGTATTTTATGACCGCCATAAAACAGCCGACTTCCTGCTCTCCCCCTCTACGAGAGAGAACACGCTGTAGAGCGGACCCACTGTAACATGATCCTTCAGATCGTCACAGGAGAGTTATGACAGTGGTGACTCGAGAAACCTTGGAGAACCTTAAGGAACCCCTTCAGATAGATATGTTAGGCCACCCGTGGGAGTAAGTGTCATTCCTGTTTATCTGTTCTGTTGTATTGTCATCACATGTTAAAGTTGAACACTGACAGTTTTGTAGCTTTAATGTGGCTTTCAGAGGTGTAGGAGTTCCTTGAGCCTATGCAAATCCCCAAATTGGAATAGTTACCACTTTATTACTATATGCAATCATGTTAATATCAAATCAAATTTTATTTGTAACATGCACCGACCGAATAGAGGTGTAGACCTGACAGTGAAATGCTTACTTACAAGCCCTTAACCAACAATGCAGTTTTAATAAAAATAAGTGTTAAGTAAAAAATAGATAAATTACAAATAACAAATAATTAAAGAGCAGCAGTAAAATAAAAGTAGCGAGGCTATATACAGGCTGTTCCGGTACAGAGTCAATGTGCGGGGGCACCGGTTAGTCGAGGTAATTGAGGTAATATGTACATGTAGGTAGTGTTAAAGTGACTATGCATAGATAATAAACAGAGTAGCAGCAGTGTACAAAAGGGGGGGGGGGACAATATAAATAGTCTGGGTAGCCATTTGATTAGCTGTTCAGGAGTCTTATGGCTTGGGGGTAGAAGCTGTTAAGAAGCCTTTTGGACCTAGACTTGGCACTCCGGTACTGCTTGCCGTGCAGTAGCAGAGAGAACAGTCTATGACTAGGGTGGCTGGAGTCTTTGACTCCTTTAGGGACTTCCTCTGACACCACCTGGTATAGAGGTCCTGGACGGCAGGAAGCTTGGCCCCAGTGATGTACTGGGCCGTACGCACAACGCTCTGTAGTACCTTGTGGTCAGAGGCCGAGCAGTTGTCATACCAGTAGGTGATGCTACCAGTCAGGATGGTCTCGATGGTGCAGCTGTAGAACTTGTTGAAATTCTGAGGACCCATGACAAATCTTTTCAGTCTCCTGAAGGGGAATAGGCTTTGCCGTGCCCTCAACATGACTGTCTTGGTGTGTTTGGATCATGATAGTTTGTTGTTGATGTGGACACCAAGAAACTTGAAGCTCTCAACCTTCTCCACTACAGCCCCGTCGATGAGAAAGTGGGCGTGCTCAGTCATCCTTTTCCTGTAGTCCACGATTATCTCCTTTGTCTTGATCACTTTGAGGGAGAGGTTGTTATCCTGTCATCACACGGCAAGGTCTCTGACCCCCTTCCAATAGGCTGCCTCATCGTTGTCGGTGATCAGGCCTACCAGTATTGTGTCGTCGGCAAACTTATTGATGGTGTTGGAGTCTTGCCTGGCCATGCAGTCATGAGTGAGTACAGGAGGGGTTGGCTGTGCAATGTCAAGTTGCAACACAGACGCCTGACATGTACACACATTGACTTGTGAGTCATCTTCAACCATACGTGTATACTGTAGCTTGAACTGTACAGTATGTTCAGTTCAGGGGTTCCTTGTTACCTACCCTTACCACCTGGGGGTGGCCCGTCAGGAAGTCCAGGATCCAGTTGCAGGGAGGTGTTTAGTCCCAGGGTCTTTAGCTTAGTGATGAGCTTTGAGGGAACTATGGTGTTGAACGCTGAGCTGTAGTCAATGAATAGCATTCTCACATAGGTGTTCCTTTTGTCCAGGTGGGAAAGAGCAGGGTGGAGTGCCATAGAGATTGCATCATCTGTGGATCTGTTGGGGCGGTATGCAAATTGGAGTGGGTCTAGGGTTTCTGGGATAATGGTGTTGATGTGCGCCATGAATAGCCTTTCAAAGCACTTCATGGCTACAGACGTGTCTTGACGTGTAGTCATTTAGGCAGGCTACCTTAGTGTTCTTGGGCACAGGGACTATGGTGGTCTGCTTGAAACATGTTGGCATTACAGACTCAGTTAGGGACAGGTTGAAAATGTCAGTGAAGACACTTGCCAGTTGGTCAGTGCATGCTCGGAGTACACGTCCTAGTAATCCGTCTGACCCTGCGGCCTTGTGAATGTTGACCTGTTTAAAGGTCTTACTCACATCGGCTATGGAGAGTGTGATCACACAGTCGTCCGGAACAGCTGATGCTCTCATGCATGCTTCAGTGTTGCTTGCCTCGAAGTGAGCATAGATGTATGAATTAGAGGTCGACCGAATATGATTTTTCAACGCTGATAACGATAACGATTATTGGATGACCAAAAAAAAGCCAATACCGATTAATCGGACGATTCTTTAAATTTTTTAATTTGTAATAATGACAATTACAACAATACTGAATGAACACTTATTTTAACTTAATATAATACATCAATAAAATCAATTTAGCCTCAAATAAATAATGAAATATGTTCAATTTGGTTTAAACAATGCAAAAACAAAGTGTTGGAGAAGAAAGTAAAAGTGCAATATGTGCCATGTAAGAAAGCTAACGTTTAAGTTCCTTGCTCAGAACATGAGAACATATGAAAGCTGGTGGTTCCTTTTGACATGAGTCTTCAATATTCCCAGGTAAGAAGTTTTAGGTTGTAGTTATTATAGGAATTATAGGACTATTTCTCTCTATATACGATTTGTATTTCATATAGCTTTGACTATTGGATGTTCTTATAGACACTTTAGTACTTCCAGTGTAACAGTATAGCTTCCGTCCCTCTCCTCGCTCCTACCTGGGCTCGAACCAGGAACACATCGACAACAGCCACCCTCGAAGCAGCGTTACCCATGCAGAGCAAGGGGAACAACTACTCCAAGTCTCAGAGCGAGTGACGTTTGAAACGCTATTAGCGCACACCCCGCTAACTAGCTAGCCATTTCACATCGGTTACACCAGCCCTTCTTGGGAGTTGATAGGCTTGAAGTCATAAACAGCGCAAAGCACAGCGACGAGCTGCTGGCAAAACGCACGAAAGTGCTGTTTGAATGAATGCTTACTAGCCTGCTGGTGCCTACCATCGCTCAGTCAGACTGCTCTATAAAATCATAGACTTAATTATAACATAATAACACACAGAAATACGAGCCTTAGGTCATTAATATGGTCGAATCCGGAAACTATCATCTCGAAAACAAAACGTTTATTCTTTCAGTGAAATACGGAACCGTTCCGTATTTTATCTAATGGATGGCATCCATAAGTCTAAATATTACTGTTACATTGCACAACCTTCAATGTTATGTCATAATTACGTAAAATTCTGGCAAATTAGTTCGCAACGAGCCAGGCGGACCAAACTGTTGCATAAACCCTGACTCTGAACGCAAGAGAAGTGACACAATTTCACCTGGTTAATATTGCCTGCTAACCTGGATTTCTTTTAACTAAATATGCAGGTTTAAAAATATATACTTCTGTGTATTGATTTTAAGAAAGGCATTGATGTTTATGGCTAGGTACAGTCGTGCAACGATTGTGCTTTTTTCGCAAATGCGCTTTTGTTAAATCATCCCCCGTTTGGCAAAGTTGGCTGTCTTTGTTAGGAAGAAATAGTCTTCACACAGTTTGCAATGAGCTAGGTGGCCCAAACTGCTGACACTGTTGCAAGAGAAGTGACACCATTTCTCCCAGTTAAAAGAAATTCATTTTAGCAGGCAATATTAACTAAATATGCAGGTTTAAAATATATATACTTGTGTATTGATTTTAAGAAAGGCATTGATGTTTATGGTTAGGTACACGTTGGAGCAACGACAGTCCTTTTTCCGCGAATGCCACCACATCAATTATATGCAACGCAGGACACGCTAGATAAACTAGTAATATCATCAACTATGTGTAGTTAACTAGTGATTATGATTGATTGATTGTTTTTATAAGATAAGTTTAATGCTAGCTAGCAACTTACCTTGGCTTCTTACTGCATTCGCGTAACAGGTGGGTTCCTCGTGGAGTGCAATGTAATCAGGTGGTTAGAGCGTTGGACTAGTTAACCGTAAGGTTGCAAGATTGAATCCCCGAGCTGACAAGGTAAAAATCTGTCGTTCTGCCCCTGAACAAGGCAGTTAACCCACCGTTCCTAGGCCGTCATTGAAAATAAGAATGTGTTCTTAACTGACTTGCCTAGTTAAATAAAGGTGTAAAAAAATATATATAAAAAAATAAATAAAAAATACCAATTTCCAATTGTTATAAAAACTTGAAATCGGCCCTAATTAATCGGCCATTCTGATTAATCGGTCGACCTCTAGTATGAATATTACATTAGAATATGTAATATGCACACACTTTCAAGGGCAATTGAAATTTGCAGTGTATAAACTTAACACGATGACCAGGAAGGACATTTACTCTTAATGGGTGGAAGCCACGCCTCCACTCTTCTGATAGACTGCCGCCTCTACAATATATTATTAAAAAGGTTCAACGTTCAACCCCGTCCCATCACAAAAAGGTTCTGGTTTTAACCTTTACACAGGGGTTTCTCGAAGACTCATTTCAGAGGGGTTCCTTAAGGAACCTTTTGGAACTAGATAGGTTCCCCCTGTGTGACAATTTTTAGAATCCCAAAAGATTCTTCCAGGCTCCTTTACTTCTAAGAGTGTGGGTCCATAGACTAGTGTACACTGTGCTATGACTAAGGGAAATGCCAGAGAAATATGGCCACCAAGTCACACAGCTCCACCAGTCATGTCTCCTCTCTCTGGTTGCTATGACAACCCGGGTGTCACATGTGAGATTCCATGTGTTGCCATAGAAATGTGCTCTGCATCACTGTGTGCTGTATAGCCAACCCAATGTCAGGTTGCTACACAGACCCCCTGACATGTACACACATTGACTTGTGAGTCATCGTCAACCATGCGTGTATACTGTAGCTTGAACTGTACAGTATGTTCTGCTTCCTGAGGAGAGGGCAGAGAGAGAAAGAGGGAACAGATAAGCCATTGGAAATCCCTGACTTAATTAGCTATGTTAAAAAATAAGAGGATACAAGTGCCCTACCCCCTCTCAATTTCACACCCATAGGCGTAAGCAAGAACATTACACCGGAAACCTCAGAAAATCTGTTACGTTCTTGTATTATACATACGCTATGGATTAGGTTTGTATGTAGCAAAGGTATGTTTCCTCTCCTATCAAAGACTAGTGTAAATGAAAAAGTTTAGAGAATCTTGTGATTTTCCCTTTGAAAGAGAATGACTTGGCACAAGTTACCTTTGTGGCCGAACTCTGGAGGAAGAATGAGCGTTACGCTAGTCTCTCAGTTGATTGAGCCCTAGTTTGTTGGCCTGGATTCTGTCACAATAGTCCGTTTTCCCCCATGTACTGATCATGCTTGATCTGGGATCTGAGGATTTGACGCTCGGATTAGGGGAAATATCAGTAAATCTGGCAAACCACAGTGAAATATCCTGTTCCTCCTGTAATCTCAATCTGCCAGGCGCAGTGTGATACTGGGTCAAATGTCACGTTCCCACTGTGACTGGGCTCTGTATAGACATCCACTGAGGAGAGATACATCAGTCAGGTCAGAGAGGAAGAGCTGTATGCATCATCCTGGCCTGGTTAGGAGAATGTGAAGCTCATTCCGAATGGCAGAGTAGAGCTGGTGTGTTGTACACTATGTCTGAATGTCTATAAATGCATCAAAGCGAATATGATTGTGCATTTAATGTAGGTTACATATCATTCCTCCCATGCATCGCTGGGGACAACAAGGTGCCATTATGAAAAAGGGGTACATGGACTTAGATGTGGAAGGGATTCAATGCTGAAAGAGCCTCAAAAAAATGTTTCCTTCTTGTTGTAAGCACAGTGCACGTACCAAACTCTTCCTGTGATATGGTACAACTGAAAGTGTCTAGTTTACAGATTGTTCTGCCCTTGGTTACCCAGACAGAATGCATCAATATTACAACTCCTCTCTGAGTTATTTAAGGACACAAGTGCATCAAGTGTGAATGGAAGTCGGCCATTTTTTACAGCAGACATTAGAGTGGAATTCTCATTTCACCTTTAAAAGCGTTCCAAAAAACACTACGCCATGCTGCTTTCCAAATCTCGAACAGCTGTCCAATGCAGAAACCATTACCCTCTCACCTAAATCTTAAATTCACTTACAGTAGACTTACTGTAGTAGAAAAGATAACACGGACATGGCATTAGAGAGTGGCTGTAGCCTTCTTCTGACCTGTCTCATGCAGTCACTACTCACCAAGGCCTTACCAGTCACCAGTGTGGCCAACACTGCAACCACTGACTGAAAAACCTATAAACATCACACTGCTACCTAGAGGCAAACATATTGAAAATCCTGCCACGGATATTATCTTTGTAAACCCATGTAGAGATTTGATTCCACCTGGTTCTTATTTGTCAGAGGTAGTATACACCTGACCTTTGATTGTGGACAGGAATCAACCTGTTGGATGAGTGTTCTCTAGAATCTCTAATGAGGACACAGATCTATTAGATTCTAAACACTGAAGTTCCATGATGGAGTGAAATACTGTAGTCAGAGAATTGTGTAAACGCATCGTACAGGCAGTTTATCATATCTCTATATTCTCAGTAAGATCTGTTAAGTTGAATTTGTCTCTAAATCAATGATTGCTTTGTTATATGGCATTTATATTTCTCAGTGCAGAGGCTGGAGAGGAGTGAGTGAGTGGTATCCCGGATTCCACCGTCCATTACCATGGCAGTGATGATGACAATCAGAGTCTGGGCTTCCTGAGTGCAGCCTCGCTTATGCTAATGAAGTTCTGTCGGTCTGACTTTGCGATCTGCACTCGGCCGGTAGGCAGTGGGGTGATCAGAACAGTCCAATGATCTCAGCCAGGGAAGGGGCTTCTCCTGCACTCTGCTGCACTCAGAAGGAGGGGCCCAGCTTCAAATGGAACATTCCAGATTCTAAAGGCCAAGAGTTACTCAAACCTGTGCTTTCACAGGAACAGTTATACTGTGCAGCTGAATGTACCAGTTCCAGGAATACTGTGGTGACTCAGAGGTAACATTGTGTCAAATCAAATAGCACTCAAAGCATTTACAATGTTGGTTACTCACTCAGAATGTGTCTCACCATGGGCTCCCGAGTGGCGCAGCGGTCTAGAGGCATCACTACAGTCCCTGGTTCGTATCCAGGCTGTGTAGCATCTGGCCGTGATTGGGAGTCCCATAGGGCGGCGCACAATTGGCCCAGCGTTGTCCGGGTTTGGGCGGGGTAGGCTGTCATCGTAAATAAGAATTTGTTCTTAACTGACTTGCCTAGTTAAATAAATGTTAAATCAAATAAAAATGTATAGATTGTGCAATGTGAAGTATGTAAGGGGCATTAGTGTGTGTGGTCAATATGTTGTGAACATTTCATTGTGTGTGAGTGTGGCAGTATTGTTGTGCATAAGGAGTGATGTCACGCTGCTCTGAATCAAGCGCTGGAGGGATGAGTTATGTTCCCAGAGCTGTGGTGAACACTAGGCTCCTTGCTGAGAGACGCACTCAAAGCAGAAACAAAAAACAGGAGTTGCTCTACACTGAACAACAGACTGCATAATACTGAACTGTTCTGAATTATGACTTTACAACACTACCCTTATGCACTTTGTATTATATGCAGAATATGTTTATTTGTAATCTGGTAATGCCCATGAGGGAGTAAATAAAGTTGAATGTTATTCAATTATTTCCTAATGTCTTTTGTGCTAACACCCTGTGTCTGGGGTGTGTTTCGTCTCCAGGCTACAGAGGTGGAGAGGCAGCTGTCCACTCAGGTCCACTCGTTACGGGATGACTTCAGAGAGAAGAGCGTCTCCACCAACCAGCACATGACACGACTAGAGAGCCTACAGGCTGAGGTGAGACTAGAGGGCCTACCGGCTGAGGTGAGACTAGAGGTACTACCGGCTGAGGTGAGACTAGAGGGCCTACCGGCTGAGGCGATACTAGAGGGCCTACCGGCTGAGTCGAGACTAGAGGGCCTACCGGCTGAGTCGAGACTAGAGGGCCTACCGGCTGAGTCGAGACTAGAGAGCCTACCGGCTGAGTCGAGACTAGAGAGCCTACCGGCTGAGTCGAGACTAGAGAGCCTACCGGCTGAGTCGAGACTAGAGAGCCTACCGGCTGAGTCGAGACTAGAGAGCCTACCGGCTGAGTCGAGACTAGAGAGCCTACCGGCTGAGTCGAGACTAGAGAGCCTACCGGCTGAGTCGAGACTAGAGAGCCTACCGGCCGAGTCGAGACTAGAGAGCCTACCGGCCGAGTCGAGACTAGAGAGCCTACCGGCCGAGTCGAGACTAGAGAGCCTACCGGCCGAGTCGAGACTAGAGAGCCTACCGGCCGAGTCGAGACTAGAGAGCCTGCCGGCCGAGTCGAGACTAGAGAGCCTGCCGGCCGAGTCGAGACTAGAGAGCCTGCCGGCCGAGTCGAGACTAGAGAGCCTGCCGGCCGAGTCGAGACTAGAGAGCCTGCCGGCCGAGTCGAGACTAGAGAGCCTGCCGGCCGAGTCGAGACTAGAGAGCCTGCCGGCCGAGTCGAGACTAGAGAGCCTGCCGGCCGAGTCGAGACTAGAGAGCCTGCCGGCCGAGTCGAGACTAGAGAGCCTGCCGGCCGAGTCGAGACTAGAGGGCCTGCCGGCCGAGTCGAGACTAGAGGGCCTGCCGGCCGAGTCGAGACTAGAGGGCCTGCCGGCCGAGTCGAGACTAGAGGGCCTGCCGGCCGAGTCGAGACTAGAGGGCCTGCCGGCCGAGTCGAGACTAGAGGGCCTGCCGGCCGAGTCGAGACTAGAGGGCCTGCCGGCCGAGGCGAGACTAGACGAGACTAGATGGTCTACCGGCCGAGGCGAGACTAGAGAGCCTACCGGGCGAGACTAGACAGCCTACCGGGCGAGACTAGAGAGCCTACCGGGCGAGACTAGAGAGCCTACCGGGCGAGACTAGAGGGCCTGCCGGCCGAGGCGAGTCTAGAGGGCCTGCCGGCCGAGGCGAGTCTAGAGGGCCTGCCGGCCGAGGCGAGTCTAGAGGGCCTGCCGGCCGAGGCGAGTCTAGAGGGCCTGCCGGCCGAGGCGAGTCTAGAGGGCCTGCCGGCCGAGGCGAGTCTAGAGGGCCTGCCGGCCGAGGCGAGTCTAGAGGGCCTGCCGGCCGAGGCGAGTCTAGAGGGCCTGCCGGCCGAGGCGAGACTAGAGGGCCTGCCGGCCGAGGCGAGACTAGACGAGACTAGATGGTCTACCGGCCGAGGCGAGACTAGAGAGCCTACCGGCCGAGGCGAGACTAGAGAGCCTACCGGGCGAGACCAGAGAGCAACCGGCCGAGGCGAGACTAGAGAGCCTACCGGGCGAGACCAGAGAGCCACCGGCCGACTACCGGCTGAGGCGAGCCACATGGCCTACCGGCTGAGGTGAGACTAGAGAGCCTACATGGCCTACCGGCTGAGGTGAGACTAGAGAGCCTACATGGCCTACCAGCTGAGGTGAGACTAGAGCCTACGGGCTGAGGTGAGACTAGAGCCTACGGGCTGAGGTGAGACTAGAGCCTACGGGCTGAGGTGAGACTAGAGCCTACGGGCTGAGGTGAGACTAGAGCCTACGGGCTGAGGTGAGACTAGAGAGCCTACGGGTTGAGGTGAGACTAGAGAGCCTACAGTGCCTACCGGCTGAGGCGAGACTAGAGAGCCTACCGGCTGAGGCGAGACTAGAGATGCTACCGGCTAAGGCGAGACTAGAGAGTCTACTCCAGGAGGTACGAGACTAGAGAGCCTACCGGCTGAGGCGAGACTAGAAAGCCTACAGGCTGAGGTGAGGCATGGGAATGGGAATCAACCTGTTGGATGAGTGTTCTCTAGAATATCTAATGAGGACACAGATCTATTAGATTCTAGACACTGAAGTTCCATGATGGAGTGAAATACTGTAGTCAGAGAATTGTGTAAACGCATCGTACAGTGTGTACAGGCAGTTTATCATATCTCTATATTCTCAGTAAGATCTGTTAAGTTGAATTTGTCTCTAAATCAATGATTGCTTTGTTATATGGCATTTATATTTCTCAGCGCAGAGGCTGGAGAGTGAGTGAGTGGTATCCCGGATTCCACCGTCCATTACCATGGCAGTGATGATGACAATCAGAGTCTGGGCTTCCTGAGTGCAGCCTCACTTATGCTAATGAAGTTCTGTCGGTCTGACTTTGCGATCTGCACTCGGCCGGTAGGCAGTGGGGTGATCAGAACAGTCCAATGATCTCAGCCAGGGAAGGGGCTTCTCCTGCACTCTGCTGCATTCAGAAGGAGGGGCCCAGCTTCAAATGGAACATTCCAGACTAGAGCCTATGGGCTGAGGTGAGACTAGAGAGCCTACAGGCTGAGGTGAGACTAGAGAGCCTACAGGCTGAGGTGAGACTAGAGAGCCTACAGTGCCTACCGGCTGAGGCGAGACTAGAGAGCCTACCGGCTGAGGCGAGACTAGAAAGCCTACAGGCTGAAGTGAGGCATGGGCGGAGTCATTTTTAACCGTCTCAAAAATCAATACCTTCCTTAAAATGTATTTCAACTTGACAGATATTACCTATGAAATATATCCCCAGTCATTATCAAAAGTGTTGTTTATTTAAAATGTTCTTTTAAAATGCTGTGTGGGTTTGAAAAAGTAATATCCTGAGATATTAGAATATACACACCTCAAGTTGTGCTTGCTATCAAACTAATTCAAACAGTTGAGTTATGTGAACAAATATACAAATCTGTTTTTCCTCCTTTTCTATCAATCATTCCCTGTTCCCCTCCTCTAATACCGTGATTTAATCCTTCCTCTTGACTGGAGCAGCAAGGGCTGGAAGTGAGTGGTTATATTGGTTTGTCTGCATGCTGCATGTCACGTGTGTACATGTCCAACTGTACTTCTATGGAGCGTGAGATACTGTAGCCTACCAGGGGAATACACAGTAATATCAGTCATGTGTAATATCAGCCATTTAGCTCAGGGTCATAGGATGATACCATGACATACAGTACAGTATATAATATCTCTCAGCCTCCTCTTTTAAAGTGGGTCTTATTGGAGAGGAATAACCCACTGCGGAGACCGCGCTGTAATTGGGTGAAAACAATACCATTCTATATTTAGCTCAGATATACTGCAATGTCTGGGTGTTCGCAGGATTGCAACGGGTGTTCTTAATGTGACAAGGATGAATATGTCACAGTCCTGCTAGACAAAGAAAATCACAGCAATGTCAACCGAAATGTCTGAAGGACACACGGAGAACATAAAGCTACAAAGATGTCCACATGATGGCAAAGTCAGTGAGCTGAGCTGTACACGCAATGTCAGCCTCCTGCGCTGTGAAGGAGACCATCAGACGTAGGTCAAAGCATGGCTGGGGGATAACGAGAAAGAACATGAGCTGATGTTTGTTTAATGGAGTAAGCTGCTCAGCTGGCTACCGAACATATTACACACAAACTCGCCTTGTATCTCTAGAAATGTGCGGTGTTCGTGCAATGTTAGCCTTCAGTCCACTGTACAGTATCGACTGATGAAGTAATAGACTGTTATCAGGTTTATTTGGAATATCAACTTATCGCAGAGACATTCCTGTATGTGAGGGAGGCAGAAACCGCCTACTCCTAATCGCCTATGCTAGGCAACAAACATTCTTTGGACCAG
Source organism: Salvelinus fontinalis (assembly GCF_029448725.1). Taxonomy (NCBI): domain Eukaryota; kingdom Metazoa; phylum Chordata; class Actinopteri; order Salmoniformes; family Salmonidae; genus Salvelinus; species Salvelinus fontinalis. The sequence continues at coordinate 12,283,462 of NC_074692.1, forward strand.
GGGGAGTACTTTAATCTTCTGGAAGATTTGAACTCTCCTCAGAGTCATGAAAGAAACAGGTTAACACTAGAGGGCTAACACTGAGTGCAGATAGCTACCAAAACAGTTTCTCCTATCTGTCCTTGGTTCCATAGCACAATGTGTAACTTGGCTATTGGGGTTATGTATTTTGTCAGATTAAGATGCTGTCGGAGCGTAAGAGAGAGCTGGAGGATCAGGTTAATGCCGTACTAGAGGAAAACGAGCTACTGCAGAACACTGTTGACGACCTGAGGGAAGGGACACTAGTGCTGGAGAAACAGTACCACGAGAAGGTCTTACAGGTACGATCTCTGACATTCTTTAGGGGTTTTGATAAAACTGTTGTACAGTGTCATAATATTCCTGTGTAATGTGTGAGTGTGTATGTTGGTGTATAGATATCTGTACAGTACGAGTATTTCTGAGTGTGTTGTGTTGATCTGTATGGTATCAGGGCTCTGTGTTGACCACTGTGTTGACCACTGTGTTGACCAGTTTGTTGACTGCTGTACATGTCCAGTTACGGCAGAGCCAGCTGGAGCTCCAGGAGGTACGGGTGTCCCACAGACATCTGAGTGCCCGCTTTGAGGAGTTCACAGAGGAGAGAAGTCTCCAAGGCCTAAGCCCAAACCCTGCCAGCCTACTCTGTGAGATAGAACAGAGCATGGAGCAAGAGGAGCAGGAGCAGGAGAGGGAGCAGGTACACACATGCAAACACACACACACAGGTGCGCATGCATGCACAAACACTGTTGATGAGAGAGAGTGGCATACAGAGATTCCTTGTTGTTCTATAAGTGATCTACAGTGTATCACGCAATGGTGGTATAGTGGTGAGCATAGCTGTCTTCCAAACAATTGGCCTGGATTCGGTTCCTGGCCATCGCAGCCAAACACTTTATGTGGACGGCAGGTAGCCTAGCGGTTAGAGCATTGGGCCGGTAACCGAAAGGTTGCTCATTTGAAACCCTAAGCAGACAATGTCAAAAAATGTAACCATAATTGCTTCAGGGATGCTGGACAATGGTGACCCTGGCCAATTGACACGTGTGTTAATACATACTTTTACATAGGAGAAATGTAAGCACTCACCAACTAATTATTATTATTATCAGTGGTCTTTGCTAAGTAGCTTTCCCTCTGTCTCCAGCTGCGTCTCCAGCTGTGGGAAGCCTACTGCCAGGTGCGCTCTCTCGTCTCCCACCTGCGAGGCAACGACATCACAGACTCAGCCCTGTCCACAGACTCCTCCATGGACGAGTCCTCTGAGACATCCTCAGCCAAGGACGTTCCCATGGGGAGCCTACATGCCAGTCTACTGGAGCTACGCAGACTCACACAGAACCTGCTAGACGGCAATGAGTCCACGGTACGGACCTTTCACACAGATATATGAAAAATACTGACCAGATATACTATACAGATATACACTGAGTATAAAACATTAGGAACCTAATATTGAGCCTCAATTAATCGGGCATGGACTACAACATGACTCCAATGCTTCCCACAGTTGTGTCAAGTTGGCTGGATGTGCTTTGGGTGGTGGACCATTCTTTATACACACAGGAAACTGTTGAGTGTGAAAACCCAACAGCGTTGCAGTTCTTGACACACTCAAACCGTTGTGCTTGGCACCTACTACCATACCCCGTTCAAAGGCACCCTCTAAATGGCACACATACACAATCCATGTCTCAATTGTCTCAAGCCTTAAAAATCGTTATTTAACCGGTCTCCTCGCCTTCATCTACATTGATTGAAGTGTATTTAACAGGTGGCATCAATAAGGTATCATAGCTTTCACCTGGATTCACCTGGTCAGTCTATGTTCCTAATGTTTTGTACACTCAGTGTATAGTTCCTCCATGCATCTAATAAAGAGTGTGAACTATTCGATACACTCAAAACTACTCAAAATTACAATTGAGTGGAAATCACAATATAATGAACCTATGTGTGTGTTGTTGTGGTTGTGTGAGCAGGGTTCTCGGCGAAGTGACGAGGAGGCTCTAGAGGACCAAGTTCGAAAGCTTGGGGAAGAGCTGAGAGGAGTGAGAGAGCTGTACGAAGCAGAGCAGGATAGAACACGGAACAGCCAAGAAGAGGTTCTACAACTCCATAATCAGGTACTACTGCACACAGAGCTTTATCATCGCTGTAACAACAGCGTTGTTATTCAAGCGAGACACATTCGATGGGATTTCTTATTTATGAGGCTGACAATGTGTCTGATAAGGGTCGCCTATGTCATTCCTCCCCTGTCCTGCAGATTGCAATGCTTTCTGTGGAGATGTGCTCTGTACAGGAGGAGAGTGAGCGTATGAGGGCCATGTCTGAAGCACGAAACCCCAGTGAACAGCTCCAAAGTGCTATACAAGACCGAGACGACGCTATTTCCAAGTAAGACCACACAAAATAACTCATCATCTGGGCACAACCAAATTGTATGTGCTTCCTGTGTAAAATCACTACCAATGTAATAGACTAGCATATAACAACAATTAGTCTTTTTACATTCATCTCCAAATAAGCAAGCCAGTCATAAACTCTCATTCAGCGGAATAAGAGCAAAGAGAGATGTTGTCTGTCTCTAAGCTGTGTGTCTGTGTGTCTGTTTGCCTTACAGGAAGAAAGTGGTGGAGACGGAGCTGGCCAAGTGTAAGATAGATATCATGTCTCTGAACAGCCAGCTCCTGGACGCCATCCAGCAGAAGCTGAACCTATCACAGCAGCTGGAGGCCTGGCAGGTGGGTCAGAGGTCAGGGGGTATGAGGGGGCACGCTAGGCCACTCATAGTGTGAGCTATTATTTGATTCGATTTAAAAACACAATTCAGCCACATGTGTATACACTGTATTTAAAATAATCGAGGGTAACACAATAATGTTTAACAACTTATTTCCATTGTTACTGAATGGACTGCCAAATTGAATGGACTGTCAAACAGAGAGATATATATATATATATAATAACAGATATGAATATGTATCTGAATGACAACATGTATAAATGATTACATTCACACAGTAATTATCATTCTTAATGTGTACTGTATTTTATTCATTAAATAAGAGTATACTAGCGGACTGAAAATGTGTGTATGGTGATCTTTTCCACACCACATCCTGTCCTCTCCTCTAGCTTACCACTGTCCAATGTGTGTGTGTGTGTAACATGTACAATACTGTACGTACTCTGAGTCGCCAATTTACACGAGTGTCTAAGGAACTAATACACTCCTCAATGAAACCTCAATGAGTTTCAACCATGGGTTTTCATTGAACATTCTGCAAACAATTAAGCAAGTAGGACGAGTAGCTAGCTAACTAAATTGAGGACTCAGTGTATGACTTTCCCTTCCCATCCTCACCCGTAACTAGCAGCTCTTTCCTCTCTCTTTCCCTGGCTGCAGTTTGCATCCTCAGGGCTCTTTACTGTGTGGCTCTTGTGGTTTCTGATCTAGTGGCCTTTCTCAGCTTCCGTACCACCCTTTCTCCCCTGTGGTACCCCCCTCCTGCCTTAGAGGTGAGCCTAGGTGTGCCATCTCGGCCTGATCCTGTCCTGTGCTCTTCCACTCTTCCATGCCATGCTGAGCCATTCCATGCCATGGCCTGCTGAATCAACAGAAATGCGCTCACCCATTCTAATCCATTTGATCACCCAAAACCAGCCACTTCCATGCCAATCTGTCACACCTTCCTTCTGCCTTCTGTTTCTCTTCTCTAAAAACCCTTGTCCTCTTTAACATCCCCTCACATTCCCTTTATCTCTCTATCGCTCTACTGTGCTCACACCCTCTCTCTCTCTGTCACTCATTCATTCTGTCTTTCTCTCTCTTAGGATGATATGCACAGTATGATTGATCAGCAGCTCATGGAAAAGCACCAGGAGGAGTGGAGGGTGACCCCCTACTCCCTCGCTGGGTCCCCTGGGGGCCCCTCCGGCCAGTCCTCCAGACGAGCCCATCGCTTCTCCGATGGAGACAAGCGGCTCTTTTCCTTCTTCAAAAAGAACTGAGCGCCTCTGGACTGGCCCGAGTAAGCAAGAGAGAGAGAAAAATAATAATTCAAATAGAGTGCAGATGTAGAGAAAATAAAGGCAAAGACTGAGTGGCAGTGAAACACACTATCAGACGGGGGGGGGGGGGGGGGGGGGGCTAAAGAGGTTCAAGGCTAATTTTGCACTTTATCTGTCCCATCATGTCCTACCTTAAAGATGTTGAAACAGAGAGTTAAGGCACTTAAAGAAGGAGTGAGCAACACTGTTAGGGCTCACTCACACCAGTAGTGCTTTCTGGCCGAGAGTACTTGGCACCTCTGAACGTAATTTGAGAACCGAGTGCTCACCGATTTTACATGTGGAAAATGTCGGCAGTCAGACGTCTATAGCGGGTGGTCCCTAAAACACAGTGCACTGAACGATCAACAGATGAACGCTAGATCCACATTAGATCCACATTCAATGTGATGTGTGTGAGCGTTTACACATCCAGAGGTCTTGGCTCCCATCCCATAAACACCCATTGGGCTTACATATATTTCAAAGAGGATGGTTCCCCAGTAGTGCCTCCCAGTGTCTCTACCCCACTTCCAAAGCCCCAGACTGGGAGTGTATGTATGCAGTAGGGCTGGCTCCTGTGCCCTGCCACATGCAAAGGTGTCTGGGGAGAGGGTGTTCAATACGGGACTCACCAAGGCGTTGGGGTGGAGGGATTAGGACAGTGGGACAGGGATCTGGGTAAGGGAACATTCATTGAGGGATAAGAACCAGCCTCTGGTTGGGAAATAGCATTGTTGCAGCTAACTCCGACATGTTCTCAGCTTTATTCATATATTCAGGGATTTACAGAGGCCTTATTCCCAATCAATCCAATAGATGGATTTCTTTCGGTTGGTATGCACTTTACAATTATGGTCGTGCCATAGCATTGGTTAATAGAGTTAACACAACACACCAAATGTCCATCCTTGAATATCAGTGAAGTATAAATGTATAGATCAAGCCACAGTAAATCCATAAACATAGCACGTTATGCATATAAATCATAAGTTTACATCAGATACTCAATACTGACTGAGCAACCAGTGCATGACCAAGGGAGAGTTACATTTACCAAGCACTGAATGTATGAAAACCAGCCTATCTAAAGTGATTATAGGACTGTTTCAGGTCAATGGACATTTCTACACAGGCCTCTTGTTAGTCTCTGACGTCTGAATAAATCTCTGGGCCGCTGGCGTTGGCTGCAGCCTCTATCCAGGTGGACTTTTTCTACAGTTAGAATGTCACGTTTTGCATACGTTTGACGTACAAAAAGTATTTTCAAACATTGTCTGTACAATGGCCATCATCATGTATATTCCTCCTAGCTGACCAAATACTCCGAACTGTTTACATTAGCTTGAGAAAGGAGAAGTCTAAACGTTCTCTCAATAATACGTCTGCAGTGCCTAACTTTGGCAAGTCAAAGGCATCCATATTGTGCTACAGTTAATTGTCAAATTACCATTAATTGGAACACAAATGTAGATGATATTGATTTAGTAACCTACTCAGTCAGGTACCACCAATCCAGTTTCACAGGAAAACCTATTGACAGGGCCTACAGAGTGCTTTAGCTATAGTAACACAGTAATATAGAAGGTCTACTGCCATTCCCATTGGTTCAAAGTTTATGATAGTGGACACTTCATTTTCAAGCTTCCATAAAGACCAGACAAACAGTCACCTCCAAAATGATTGGCACCCTTGATAAAGATGAGCAAAAAATACAGTATAAAATAAATTATACAAAAATTGTATGCTCAATAAATGTGAAAAATATATTATTTTGTAGTAATACAATTGCTTAGAAAAAAAAATATTGTTCAAGTAATTAACAAAAAATCTCAAAAAGATAGGTGTCGAAATTATTAGCACTATTTTCAATACGTTGTGCACCCTCTTGTGAGGATAACAGCACTTATCCTTTTTCTATAATATTTTATGAGACCATTCCTCCATACAGGATAATTCCAGAACCTTGAAAGATTCATCCACATTTTACAGTAGGTACGAGGTTCTTTTCTGCATATGCATCCTTCATTCGAGGCCAAACCCACCACTGGTGTGCGTGGCCAAAGAGCTCTGTTTTAATCTCATTTGACCATAGCACCCGGTTCCTATTCAAGTGCCAATGCCATTTAACAAACTCCAGGCATTTGCTATTGTTGGTTGCTCTCAATAAAGGAGGTGGCGTTTAATTGTATATTTGGAGACTTGGTGACCCCAAGACGCGACCAAGTTCGGTCATTCTCCAACTGTGGCCTTTGGACTTTTTTTTTGCCTCCCGAACCATCTTCCTCAATGTGCGTAGCACAAGATACACTTGGGTCTTACCAGGCAAGTTTACCACTGTTCCAGTGGTTTTAAACGTATTCATTGTGCCCATAATAGTGGTAAGTGGTATAGTGGAGTTTTCAGTCGTTTTTTTGTACCATTGCCTGATTTATGAAGTCAACAGCCATTTGCCTTTCCTCGTGGTGATGGATGACAAAGGGATTTTACATGTTTGTTACCTCATTTTTCTACCCCAGTGAAACAGGAAGCCATGGAAGGCCACAACACAGTTCCTTTAACTGAGATTAACTTAAACAAGTAGAATGCTAATGCAATCTTTAGGGGTGCCAATAATTTTGACACATATATATTTTTTTTTTACTTGTTAAACAAAATCTCTTTCCTTGAGCAATATTGTATTAGTATGTTCCTTTTTTGCATACAATATAGCTTGGTATTTGTATTATTTATACATATTTTTTGCTCATCTTTATCAAAGGTGCCAATCATTTTGGAGGTGACTGTATCTGTGACTCCATATTTGTAGAGTGTGTGTGTAGATAAATGTGATGCGTCCGAACCGTCATGGCGTGTTTAAGAATGAGACTGGCACAGTCCTCTGACCTCTGTCTATGTATGGAAAGTCATATCTGGAGCACCTGAGCAAACCTATGCAGATATCTTCTCGCCATCTCAGTTGGTAAGGTTGTTGGTTAGGATCAACCCAAAGAATTATTATTTTTAAAGAGTTGAGAGTAGGTTTGGATGAAATCAATATATTTATAAATGCATACCTTTTTCAATGGAAATCTCGTATTTTTTTGTTTAAAAAACTATAATTGTTCATGTATTTTTATTTTGTGTTTTGAGTGTTTACATACAAATTGGGATCTCTGCGGAAAGGGAGAGGAGGGGTGATGTGGAGGGTGAAGATTATAAATTCTACATGTGACTGTTCAGTTCTGTCTTTGTAATAAGTAATTCTAACTTTCACGTAATTCACTGAATGTTGTTGAAGTTTGAGTTATACTCAAGTCTACCGATGTTTGATTCAGAGATGTTCAATTCGAATTGAGAGCAGTCAATTCAGGAGGTAAACTACAATTCCAATTACATAATCAAAAAAAGGGCAGTTATTTTCAATGACTTCTCAATAAACTGAAAAAAGGTTGAGGCTATTTATTTCAAAAGTTTTTACATTTAAGAATTTGCAATTCAAATCACTTCCTGAATTGACTACCTTCAATTTGAATTGAGCCCAGCCAGGCTGCAAAAACAAACTCATTATCTAGTTAAAAGAGCGAAGTCTGCCTTTCTGTCTGTTGTCTAAGCAAGTGTGGGTCGGGGCAGGGGTCCAGGTGGGTCGTTAGCTTAAATTTTTTGTGCATTGCATAATTATTATAAATTATATTTTATATATATATACATTTTCAGGAATGGAAAAACACTTTCAGTGTCAACTTTAACAACTACAACCAAATAGAAAGTACGTAGAAAAGATAAGGGACCTATATATTTTTTTAATAATAGTCTATAGTCTTTGAGAACTTGGAATCAACTAAATTAAAGCCCCTATTGATTTTGTTATGTTTGAGCATATGAACACAGCATTAGCCATGTCAAAATGTGTAGAAATGCAGAGGATTTGCATTAACTGCAAAACATTTCTCTCAGCTCCATGGCAAAATGTATAGAATTGCAGAAAGATTGGCTTTAAAACAGCAATATTTGATTCAGCTCCATGAAGAATTGCAGGAAATTAGTTTTAAAATTGCATTTTATTTCAGCTCCATGGCAAGATGTATAGAATTGCAGGAAATTTGGTCTGTGTATGTTTTTGCACCGCTCAACCCTTATGGTGGGTCGCGACTCAAAAGACACCTCAATTAGTGGGTCATGAAGTAAAAAAGTTTGGGAATCCGTGTCTAAGCAGCTGTGGTGTTGTATTGATCTGAGAGGATGGTTAAGTGGGTCTAACACCAGGAGCCAGTCAGCTCTGATAGGTACTGACTAGCTGCATGATTATAGTGGATATTAAGCCAACCACAGAACTGAGTGAGGCTGCAGTTAGACTGCAGCCTCAGAACTGAGTGATGAGAAGTTATTCTGCATGCTAAGTTAGGGTTGGTTGAACATGGATCAAACATGAACTTATATTACGAACGGGATCAAACAACACTTATGACCAGAATGTAAGTTTTCTCATATCCTTGTCTTTTTGGAGAGAAAAACAAAATTCTGTAGTAATGTAACAGGCCAGAGGTCTTGAACTCAGCCTCATGGCCTGTTGTCACCAGAGGGGTATACTACAAAATAAGTTCTATGGCTTAGGCAGCTAATTTGGCAAACAAATATTCTGAAATAACTCAAACTAAAAATAGAAAGATGACCATAAAATGGGCACAGTCTAATTAACTTAACCAAAAACACATATCTAAGATTTGCTTTCTTAATGGAGCAGTAAATCAATAGTTATTTCTGGTTGTTTATCAAAGTTAGTTGGTCAATTCATGAATCCTTCTTTGTAGTATAAACCTCTGGTGTTCCTGGGCGTGGCCTCTGGTAGAAAAGTTTGGCCGTTCTGGTCATTCAGAGGGGATACGTTCAAGAGCTCTGGCCTGCTAGTTACTTACATCCATGTTATAGTTTTTTCAGTTTGTTATGTACTCTTCATGTATATGTTATGTCCAAAATTACTGTACATTGTATTGTTTTAATTTTCTATTTGAATACTCTTTTTAAAGTGTGTCTCCTGTCCTCAATCTTACTGTTAATCAGCCTGAATGCTGAGGGAAGAGTTGTTCTCCTGCGTTGAGTGTTTGTGTCTCTGTGTGTCTGTGTGTGCACGTTGTGTAAAAAGCAGACATTCCATGGAGTGTCCTTATGGGTCATGTTCTTTGGAATTTCACTTAATCTCAGTGTTTGTCCTTTTTCATTTACCAATGACAAACATTGTTTGGGTTGCCAAACTATTTGGAACCTTTGAAAATACGGCATTGACCATGGTCATTTGGGGGAGTTAATGTGGGAATCTGTGGGTCTTGGTATGGATTATTTTTGTATCAGTACACCCATTTCCCCCCTGACTCACCACCATAGGGTAAGAAACATAGCTTTCTGTCAACCTCATTATTGGACAAGCTTCAATAATGACACCGTTGCCATTTAGCCTTCATAAATTAATGTGATACTGAACTTAAACAGCTGCCCCTTTCTCTCCTGACACATTAAAGCTTTTCTGTAATGGTAAGGGACTATATACCCTGCTCCAGTCAATTGAATATGGATAATGCACACTGTTGTAAGAGTAATATTTATAAGGTCATTAAATAAGATGGCGACTTTAATGTAGTCTTGACACTGAAAGGCACGATCTCAGATCACAAGTGAACTTAGAAACAAAGACAGTTTGAAATGGTAAGTGAGAATGACAGCTATGTGATTTGACACAGGTTACATATGCTTAAGTATATATGCATTTACATGCATACTCGTTCACATATTGTACATATGAAATGACAAACTAGTTTATATCGATGAGAATTTCATAAAGAGGTACATAATGTTTATTTTGGGGCTGGAAATGTAAAAGAGTATGGTTATATATTCATAACAAATTACTATTTTTAGTATTGGGGATAAAATATCCAAAACACTAACTCAGAATGGATTTTTGTAACAATTATTCTATATGTGGGGGCCACTGTGAAAAAAATACATGGGGACAGAAAGAAAGTATCTTGGTAGAGTTACTACTTACTTTGGCTTCTCTCCATGTATTGAGAAAAACACCTTGCCGTCTATGGACAAAACACCATTTACCATGCCACTCATATTCTAAGTAAATGTATGATCTACACTGAGTATAGTAGTTTCCTTGTGGTCAACAACAATAAAACAGCTTTAAGACACATTCAAGTGGCACAATTCCTCCATAGTTTTATTCACAAAAAGCAAGAAGTTCAAAACAAATCAAGGCCAAGCTTCAAATCATTGACAAAAGACAGCAGTCGTTATGTGTCAAATATTTATTTTAAAACGTTTATTGATTAAATTCATGTAGGGAAATTGAATAGTACATCTCTTTTCTCCAGTGTACAGCCAACCACTGCTGATAAGTGTGTTTCAACCATAGCACACGAGGCATGTCAATACATGCACAGTTGCGAATGTGTATGTTCTATATACTGAATAAACACAAATATTTTTTATATACACAATGAATAGAAATCATACAGTCAGATTTGATACCATTTCTCCACTGCCTGGCATGTGTCACCCAACGCTCAGGTTGTGGCACTGTCATGTGCCCCACCCCAATGGTCGTCTGGTTAGGGTCACAGATTTCCCAGCTCCACATCATGACCACCTCAGCTATCCTCAAGCAGAGGAATAGGTATTCGGGGCCCGGATGTGTGTAGGAGAGGGCTGAGGCCAGGGATTCCATTTCTCCATCACTAATGGTCCCCCATAGCAAACCCAGAGAGTAACCCGTCACACCGCCCGCCTGCCACACAGTCAAGCGGAACACTGGATAGTAGCACTTCAGTTGAATGGGTAACCAGATTGTGACAAGTCCTAGATAAAAACATGACACAACCAGGCATAAACATGTGTTAACAGTTCAGAATATCTTGCAAGCTGAAAGTCCTGGACAATTTATGAATACTACATGCATGTCAGATAACATATACATACCCCTTCAAACAAAGTGTTTCGTGTTAAACACACATGGCTAACCAGTTTGCAAAGGTACAGGGTTAGTGCACTGACTCCCATTTCCTGTCAACACAGTCCTGGCACAAACCAAATTCACCCTGTAATGATGATAAAGATGTCCAATATCATTACAATGCCCCACAAGTGACCAAAGCTAAGGGGGTTGAATCCATAGCTGTGGAGAGGTGCTGATATGAGGGTGTTTGGTGCATGGGAATAGGGAGGCCTGTGGCTGAAGTGTGGTTAGAGAGAGCAGCGCTGGGCTCCCCCCCCGCCGCCCGAGAGTTACCCAGGCCTTAACCCAAAACGACTACGCCCAGTGGGCCTCTATCACAACAGTCCAACAGGGAGAGCCAAAGAACTCACTTTTCATTCACATCACATATTGGCAGTATCATTGTTAAAAAAAAAAGAGGAAAAAAAAAAAAAAAAAGTGGAAGATTTTCTTTTAAAAGCAAACTTAGTGCACAATAAGACTGCAATGAGTGGTAGATGGCAGAGCATTGTGTCCCCCGGGCCATGGGAGTGGTTCACTGCTCTGAACAGGTCGTTGGCTGATCGATCGACATTACTATAGGACAAAGGGGAGGAGAAAAAGCTTGGCAAAAAAAATGTGAAAAAATAAACTAAGAAGATAGTCACCAATTCTGTCCATTGTATTGGTTGCTAAAGGGTGCCCATCAATCATCATTTTCCCCCATTAAGTCAAAAACAAATTAGTTCATGATCAGTTGGTGTGAACCTGGTAAATAAAGATGTCTGAAAAGTCAAAATAAAAAATGTACAAAAGGTTGTGAATCCCTTCCCTCATACCCCATCCAGTTTTTCATTTAGACACGTTCCAACAACCGACACCCACTGCCCCCACCCCCAAAAAATGTATCATCCGAAAAAGTGAGTCCTCCTCTTCAGGTGCAGAGTTTCACTTGGCTCGTAATGTCCCGTGTGAAGTGGAATGACAAGGAGAAAATAGATACGGATGTAAGAATATTTGTATACGCATATAGAAATCAGAGCATTATGGCCGTCAGTTTTCAGCTTGCAGATCCTTCAAGAAAGGAGGATCTCTTAAATATTGCCCATCTGCTGAATTCCAAATAAAACTTGATCTGACTAATATAATCTGTACATTTTTAGTTAAGTCTTCATGATTTGTTTGTTCGTTCAAAGGGGACCGTTTTAATTAAATGTTTTCATTGTATATTTATTAAATCTATCTTAATTTAGATGCTTGGAGTCCCATCCCGTGTGCCGTCTCTGAGGCAGACGCTGGTGGTCTTTGTGATTGGGGTTTGAGTTCGCTAGCAGCACTTTTTCTTTCGTTTACTGTTCTTGGAGAGTTTGACCACGTCGTTCTGTTGCTGCTGCTGCTGCTTGGCCAGCACCTCCTTCTTGGCTCTTAACACTAACTCTGTGATGCAGTTAAACATCTGTGGGGAAAAGACAAAAAAAACATGGTGAACACAATCAACTAACATTTTTAGGATGAGAGCTTGTTTTCTTTCCCTCCACTAAAAGCAACAACCTCGCCTTCAAGCCCATGTCCCATGAACAACTCCACCCCTTCAACTTTCCACTACTTATACCAGAGGACCCCTGACCCACCTCTTCAACATTGATGTTCTCTTTTGCACTTGTCTCAAAGAGATTGATGCCCATCTGCTCTGCAAACTTCTGTGCGTCAGTCGTCTCCACCACCTTTGAGTTGGGATCGTCGTTCTTGTTTCCCACTGAGGAAGAATACAAATAGGAAGACCATTTGAGCTTTCTCAACTCCAAGTAGGGACTATAAAGTCTGTTTTATTACTTCCCAGATTCCAGTGAGCATTTCCCGAAATTTTTTTATATGAAAATGATGCAGAAAGTAAGAGAACCACGTGAACCCCCACACATGCAGACAGGGTGAAACATGCAAATTAATACATTTTTCTAATTACTTTTAAAAAACGAGTTAATGTTCTACTAAGTTAATCATATCTTTGAATATTTTGTTTTAATGTCTGGATGGATTTCATAAGGCCTTGCAAGGGTCCCTGATGCAACAACACTGCATTGGGTAAAGGTAATTGAAACAGGTGGACTGGACTCACCTAATATTCGACACACATCATCACAGTTCTGGTTGATTTCATGTAGCCATCGTTTCACATTGACAAAGGACTCGGCACTCGTGACATCATATACCACTATGACCCCATGCGTTCCCCTGTAGTATCTGGAGAGAAAGAGAGAGAGAGAGGTCAGCATTTTGACACATTTCATGTCCACTAGGGGGAGCCCAACTCAAAGAGAACTGCCAGAATAAAGGAAACACTTGAATAAATGACAGATAAAGTATATTGAAAGCAAGTTCTTCCACACAGCTGTGGTTCCTGAGCTAATTAAGCAATTAGCATCATCATGTTCAGGGTAATGTATAAAAGATTGCCCAGTTGCCCATCATTTTGCCTAGACGAGATCTCAGTGAGTTTGTGTGTGGGGGGGGGGGGGGGGGGGGGGTTCTCAAAGAAGCATAGGGTGTGTGTCACCAGTTCAACACCAGTTCAACCCAATTGAACACTTATGGGAGATTCTGGAGCGACGCCTGAGACAGCATTTTCCACCACCACTTTATGATGGTATTTCCTTTATTTTGGCAGTTACCTGTATTACAAACACACATGAGATTTTCAATCAATCCCAACAAACTGATGTTAACAAAGCCAAAAGTATGCTTGAAGGACTACCCATTCTCACATGAAGTAGAAATGCTTCCTTTTGATCCCATAGACCAGGGTTCCCCCCAGTAGATGGCCCGCGGGACATATTCAGTGATTTGTTCTTGAACATAAGACTATAAATCACCAGTAAATGAATTCAGTGATTTTAATATAGGAAATCTGTTCAAGTATTCCCACGCATAAATAGAGATATATGTGATCATATCCCAATGTAATCTATGTTTGAAATTATTCCGTTTTTTGTCAAATACTACTTCTGTTATTGCGGTCAATTTGCAGTATACAAATTATTTATATCCATGTTCCAGCCCATGACCATCCGCTGAAGGAACTAATCATCCCACGGCTGAATGGAATTGGGGATAGACGCAGACCTGTTACAATAAATGGCACAATATAACAATAATCTATTTCCTTTCGTCGCCCTCTAACAGCCAACATGAACTGAAAGCCTATTACATATACACCAACTCCACATGCTGCTTGGAGTTCAATAATCCCTATTAGTGTCCTGAAATCATGAGAGCAGGAAGGGGTGTGTCTGAGGCAGGGTAGGGCAGCGGTCGGCAGGAAACCAGAGCTGATGCTTATCACAGGAATATGACAGAGAGATATACATGGAGGGGAAAGGCAGACATGCAAGTAGAGGACAGCCACAGTATTCATGAAAACCTGCCCCCCCCCCCCCCCCCCCCCCCACAATGTCTGAAAAGTAGGCCACAAGAGAGGGGGCATCCCCCCTCTGACTGCAGTGCACCACACACACACACAATATACAGCTTTCAAAGGGGTGTGTGTGTGTGTGTGTGTGTGTGATTGCATTGGCCAGACAGAAGCTTCGTCTGTCACACACAGCCCAGCAGTAACGGACCAGTCAGCGGGGCGTTCTGCACAGATGAATGGAGAACCAGAAACACGCAACAGGCACAGGGGCAGTTCCTCCACCACACACAGGCTGCTGTCCACTACAAAGACATATATTCAGACAGACATATGGCAGCTATGGACTGTGACTGACAGACATAAGGCTAAACACACCCTGGCTGGGCTGACCACTGAAATGCACTTAGGCCTAATGAGGCACCATGCCACTACTTCTCCACAATTAACAATCAGCAAAAAAGAACCCAGCAGCACTCGCTACCTCTCTCCTCACACAGCCAGCCAGGTTTCCAGACACACTGACTGCATTCTGTAGACTTGTAGGAGGTTTACCACAGGAAAACCAGCAGCTCTGTTTGAGGGTAATTCAGCATATTTTCCAGAGGGTTTTGAGGAAAAATAAAATAAATAAAAAAATCAACAGGTTCAAATGCCTCTCTTTCTCAAAACCTTTTATTTTTTTGAGTGAATGGCGGCAAGGTTTCTACTTTCTCCACTCTTTCATAGACCCAGGCAATCAAAGCCAAACAGTGTCAAAGGTCTGTACAGTCCTCGTCAAAGTCCAAAGGGGTGAATAGTTTTTAGACGCTGTGCTGTCCATGTCAAACAGAGTAGTGTGAGTCAGATGGTTGTAAGGTGCTGTAATGAGGACTAGCTCACAGACCTTTAGTCCACCTTCCTGAGTGACGGCATTCTTGTTCAGAAACACAGACTACTCATCACTACGAGAGGATGAGCGTTTAAATCGGCATGGCCGATTTTATTAGGACCAATTTCAAGTTCATAGCAATCGGTAATTGTCATTTTTGGACGCCGATTATGGCCGATTACATTGCACTCCACGAGGAGACTGAGTGGCAGGCTGACCACCTGTTATGCGAGTGCAGCAAGGAGCCAAGGTAAATTGCTAGCTAGCATTAAACTTATCTTATAAAAAACAATCAATCTTAACATAATCACTAGTTAACTACAAATGGTTGATGATATTACTAGTTTAACTAGTTTGTCCTGCGTTGCAAATAATCAATGCGGTGCCTGTTAGTTTATCATCGAATCACAGCCTACTTCGCCAAACGGGTGATGATTTAACAAGCGCACTCGCGAAAAAAAGCACTGTCGTTGCACCAATGTACATAAACATCAATGCCTTTCTTAAAAATCAATACACAAGAATATTTTTTAAAACCTGCACATGTTTGATAAAATACGGAACGGTTCCGTATTTCACTGAAAGAATAAACGTTTTGTTTTCGAAATGATAGTTTCCGGATTTTTACCAGATTAATGACCTAAGGCTCGTATTTCTGTGTGTTTATTATATTATTATTAAGTCTATGATTTGATATAGCAGTCTGACTGAGCTGTGGATAGCAGCAGCAGGCTCGTAAGCATTCATTCAAACAGCACTTTTCTGCGTTTGCCAGCAGCTCTTCGCAATGTTTGAAGCACAGCGCTGTTTATGACTTCAAGCTAATCAATTCCCGATATTAGGCTGGCAATACTATAGTGCCTAGAAGAACATCCAATAGTCAAAGGTATATGAAATACAAATGGTATAGAGAAATAGTCCTATAATTCTTATAATAACTACAACCTAAAACTTCTTAGCTGGGAATATTGAAGACTCATGTTAAAAGGAACCACCAGCTTTCATGTGTTCTGAGCAAGGAACATATTAAACATTAGCTTTTTACATGGCACATATTGCACTTTTACTTTCTTCTCCAACACTGTTTTTGCATTATTTAAACACGTTTCATTATTTATTTGAGACTAACTTGATGTATTATATTAAGTAAATGTAAAAAGTGTTCATTCAGTATTGTTGTAATTGTCATTATTATTATAAAAAAAGAAAAATAAATATCGTCCGATTAATCGGTATCGTTTTTTTGGTTCATTTTTTATTTTATTATTATTTTTTTTTATCGGTTTTGAAAAATCATAATCGGTCCACCTCTAATCACTACACCTACTTCTCATGACAGAGAGGAGAATGACTGGGCACACTCATCCACTTCAGCTTAGAAAGTCCTCACTTGAGAGAAGATACCAGCCATAGTTCAAAAAGAAAAAATGAATTCAGAGAGGAATGTCTTCCAATTCTGTTTTTGCTTGTAATTTGTGTCCACAATTTAAAAAAAAAAGGCAATGACGTGACCATATTCCACTTGGCACATTACAAGAAAAAAAAGATGCATTTGACAGCCAGCTCAATACCGGTGTCCCAAGAAACCCAGACTCCACACTGCACAGGAGTAATTATCTGTCAAACATGCAGCCAAGGTACACAACGGATAGAAAATGTGAACATTTGGAGAGTGACGGCAATGACAAGGAAAAAATGAAATTCCATTGGTACAAATTAAGTAAATATAACAAGGTGAAGCAAATCAATGGGGATGACACCCAAGTGAGAGAGGCATTGAGCTCCAATCTTTACAGTCCTATAATTCTGTATGACTAAAACATGCCTGTTACTAAAATGTGTAATTAGGCTCTGTGGAGAATTCCATCAGTTTCCAAAAAGAGCACAGGTGTTATTTTAAATATCTTTGAGAAGTACTTGCTCAACATATCTTAAAAAGTTGGCATCGTAAAATATCCCCTGAATATCAGTTGACATGTTAGAATGTTGCATGGTCAATGGGGCATGTGTGAGTCTTGCTAACAGCCCAGTGTGAAAGTGAGCCTTGCCTCTTCCTGTACTTACGTGGAGGTGATGGTGCGGAAGCGCTCCTGTCCTGCCGTGTCCCAGATCTGCAGCTTCACCTTCTCCCCATTGATCACCACTGTCCGGATCTTGAAGTCCACTCCAATCGTGGTGATGTAACTACCTGCAAACACACAAACACAAAAAAAACAGGTTATGAGACCCAGTGTTTGATTTGCAAGGCAAGTACTCACTGGACAGTTGTTCAAATTCAACAGACCAAATGACTCATAACCTGCTGGGGGGGAGGGGGGGGTTAGGAGTAACATTTACTCTTACCTGAAAATGTGTTGTCTGCAAACCGCAGGAGGAGACTGCTCTTCCCCACTCCTGAAAAGGACAGGTTGAGTCAGGTTAAAAAGGCTTACAACAAGCTAGGCAGGAGATGTGATTTCTTACCACCCTTTAATTATGACAGTTAGGCTACACAGAGGTTTCTAGAAGTAAGCTCATTTAAAAGAAGATTTAGATTTATCTAAGTTTGGGTTGTTTTGTAAAGAGTTCAGATTTCCACAGCTCTTTTTCTCCAATCATAAAATGGCCTGGAAGAATAACAGAGGTACATAACCACCTACAACTAGGCTGGTGTGTCTCCTGACCTCTTTGGTATAGGTAAATTAGCACAGTCAGACAGCCAGCCCTTGACAGCAGGCACTCAGACAAATACATGTTATCTACTGTAGCCTTGTATAAAGACAGTGATAGCTGAACTCTGCATTACCTTTAGTAGGTTAAAAATCACAATAACACAGAGGTATAGTTTTGATACAAATGATGCAGGTCAGGTACAGACCATAACATCCCGGGACAGTTTTGCTAATAACCTTGTATTGTCAACCAATAAGCAATGAGAGAACACATTCTGCGAAATCACAAAGAGGCACAGACAGGTGGGCTAGTTAACCGTCAGGTGAGTTGGCAAAACTGTCAGAGTTGAATTGTGAGTCCAGGAGGAGGGACTAACAGCTCAGATCAGTTGCTAGCGGAAGGTAATGTGATCGTGTCTGGCTGCGGTTGATTGGTCCCGAGTTAAAAGCCCATCAGAAAACAAATCCCTCTGATCGCTCTCTGGAGTTTCATTCGTTCACCAGACTCAACATTACTGGCAGCTACAAGAAACAGAGATAGTGTCCTATATGCGGGTGGAATATCATTTAAACAACACTGTCACCTGTCAGGCCACTAACAACCACATCAAAGACAAGTACAACTCTCATAAGCCTAACATTCACACAGAGAGCATCTGGGGAATCCCAGGGCTCTACTGCATCACACATTCCTCCCTGTTGATGTCCAATCAGGGGGATAATAAGAGTTCAGTCATGCTCTTCCAGCTACCCAGACAAAGCAGAACCAGATCACCATATAGGCCTTGTCATTATCATCTTTTAAAAATCAGGCCGTTGTATGCCAGGAAAACCATTCTTTGTTTTGGATGGACTGGACAGCCTAGTCAGTCAGTCGGGCCGGGACGATACCCGTATTGCGATACTCGTTAGTATCATGGCAAGGGAACAAAACACAAAGCGGATTTAACTTCTTTAAGAAAACAGCCTTAACGTTGGAAACAAATCATTAGGTTGTCATCCAGAGTCACATTTATTTGTTTTCCAAGCTAAAGCACACAATATTTTCCATACAGCAGGTTGTTATAAGACCAAAGAGTTATCTGCTTCGTGTTGCCATGGAAAAAATATATCGCAATACTGGTATCGTCCCGGCCTCATCAACCAGTCTTGATAACAGGGAATCATAATCAATGACTGAGTGAGTCGAGAAGAAAACCGTTGAAACTCTGGTACCTGGCATGTCCACATCTGGTCTGACTGGTAAAACATCCCTCAGTGATACTTGGAAAGACTTATCAGTGCAGCCCTGTCTTTGAAGGAGTACTTAAGCAGTCATATTAGGTACCTGTCGTGAAGATATAGGCCATTGCCTGCTCACTTGTAAAAACGACTGTCCAGGGCAATAAGCAAAAGCCAGAAAATACAGTACATCTTATTCAAATCCCCAGTACTATATTTAGGCCAGGTAACAAAGGTGAAGCACAGTAGCCTGGGTGGGTGCTAGTTGGTTTCTGCTTTGTTGTTATCATGGAAAACACCAGCTACAGGTGAGGTGTACCTCTGTCAGTCCAAATACTGGTTTTCCTTGACCAATTACCTGCCGGAGGACCAAGAGGTGCAGAAAGTGACCATTGATCAGAGCTCCTAAACCCTGTATGTCAGATCTATCTGGGCAGCAATTTAATGTTTAGGCTCTCTGTCTGAGACAAGGAGGGGTCAGGACTCTCATTTGAGCATTGGTTTCAATCTTCCCTGAATCTCACAACAGCGGTACCAATACTGGTTCCAGATTGCAGCCAAGGGGACACAGCACCCTGTGTGTCTGTGGTAGTAAAAGGGCTGCTGTCTTGCCCACTATTGTGATCAGCCAGCTGATGGGATAGTGCCAGGACGGAGTGTCAATGGCTGAAAGGATCTTTACCGTCAAAAGGATTGTGGAGTTGGAAATGCAATGTTGCTTGTAGATGTATGTTTTCACATGAATGCAGCAGTCTCTAGAATTAAAATAAACATGCGGTGGAAAAAACTGCAAATGAAGTGGTAGTATGGTTTTTAATATACCTTATATTATGGAATTCAGTCACTTAGTTGGATCTTGATAGTAAACCATTTAAATTCCTTCCTTATTGGTCTACTAACGTTGGGCCCTAGGGCAGAGATATTCAACTCTTAACCATCAGGCTCCACACCGTGTAGGGTTTCTGTTCTACTTGATAATTAATTGCACCCACCTGATGTTCCCGGTCTAAATAAGTCCCTGATTCGAGGGGAACAATTAAAAAACGCAGTGGAACTGGCTTCGAGGTCCAGAGTTGAGTTTGAGGGCCCTATGTTAGGGGATCATCTAGAAATCATTCAGGCTCATTGTAAACAACTCTGCGCTTGATGCAATCAGTATCACATAAATATTGCTAGTTTGTCATAGTTAACATTCCTTCACACAGGGAACACGCTGCTGAAATGTTTTTTTTTCTTCTAACTAACGTACATTGACAAACCACCTAACGTAAACTAGCCAGCTCACAGCAGGATAACACCAGAGTAGCTGGTTGTCAACTCAAGGGAGGCTAGCTTTCTACCTAGTCGTTAGCTAGCTCCTGGGCTAACAAAAAAATAGGATCCAATAGCTAACGTTGACTGGCAAGTTAGCTAGTAAGCTAACAACACTTGGCAAGTTGTAAGAAATAAGTCAAATGTTCAGCTACAATATACATACTTGCAACGCCATAATAGCTAGTTAGTAAAATATTCCGCTAAATAACAGAAACACCTTAAAATGGATGGAATTCGTCCCAGTGTGGCAGTACTAGACGCTATCGTGCAATATCTGGCCTGATCGGCTGACATGCCCAGCGATGCACACCTCAGCGCAAGTGTCACCGCTCTCTCCCCAAAATATTGCTGTGCATTTTTAAAACTACACATAGTGACGTTCACTTAAACATGAGTCCAAAATCACGCTAGGAACCTCGACCTACTTTTCTGCGACTCATTGTGTAAATACCTGGAGAGGCCCATTTCCCGTTACGCATCCCCGGTATTCGCTTACCACTGTCACCGATGATGAGCAGCTTGAATAGGTAATCGTAGTCCCTGGCCATGCCGGTAGTTGGTGGGTTACCCCCGCCTTTTGCCGTTTACTATGTTCTTCTTATCGACTTGCTGTCCGAACCCTTGGCTTGTCGTACACAAGCACTACCCCCAATATGAATTAGAATGATTACCCCCCCTATGCCCAATTGCTAGCCCCCAAGCCGGCGGCTTTTTTCTCGGGGATTCGAGGTGTCAGCAATACTTTCCCTACGCTACAAATAGCCGGAACTCAGTTTCCTTGTCTGGTGGTGGCTGCACCCAACCCTTACGCGACCCAGAATCACTGCGCAGACGCACGACAAAGTCTTGGGCCCATTGATGCAGGGTGCTGTTGACTTCAGGTTGGCAGCTTTCAATTTGTTCCCGAATAACTCACTGATATAAAGACAGATTCAGATTGGATATTCGTCTGTAGTTTTCCTTACTTCCACCAACAGCAGTTAGGGACCGTCAACATAGTGACAAATCATATTTTTCAAATTTCAATAGCTCTTTAACCATTACTCCTAAAACTGGTTCTAGCTAACCCGATGGCATAGACACACTTTTTCTTTGCACTATATTAAATTATTCATTTTAATTTTCGAAATTCAATAGCACCTTGGTCATGTGACCCACACACCTCAAACAAGGTTCATAATGCACACTTAATGGGCCTACACATTGCACACCCTTTTGTTTGTCCATTTCAAACTTCAATAGCTCCTTAGTCTTATGATCTACAACCCTCAAATTACTTTCAGAATATCCACTGAGTAGCCTTATATGTAGCACAACCTTTTGTTTGTCCATTTTAATCTCAGGTGATTTTACAATCATTTTTCTTTGTTTTGAATTTCAATAGCTCTCTGGTCATGTGACCTAAAACCCTCAACTGCTGTCAGAATATCCACTGACAAGATTTATATATTCCACACCCTTTTGTTTGTCCATTTGCATCTCATGAGATTTTACATGACGTTTTCAAACTTAAAAATTTTAATAGCTACTTGGTCATGTGACCTACTGGACTCAAACAAGGTTCAGAATGTCCACTGACTACCCTTCTATATTGCACACCCTTTAGTTTGTCAATTTTCATCTCACACGATTTTACATTAATTTAGTCAACTTTAGAAGTTCAATAGCTCCTTGGTCATGTGACCTGACCTCAAACACGGTTCAGAATGTACACTCAGTGGGCCTACACATTGCACATCCTTTAGTTTGTCCATTTCCCTCACATGATTTCACATGAATTTTTTTGATTTCCATATGGCAAATGGATGGCTCCTTACTAGACGTCCGCGGGTGTTATTAAAATAGGCCGACGGCCTCAGGTCGCCCCCCAAGGCCTGGTCTTCCGGGATGTCAAAAAATAACTGGGGTCATCAGGGAGAATAAGCCAGAGTTATTCTAGTTGCACCCGCCGGTTTATACAGTTTGACACATCAGAGTTTCTCCCTAAGGATAACATGGGTTTACAGGTTGTGCTCTAACTCTGCTTCTGTGCAGGCAATTTTCTAAATTCCTTTTGCCACATGTTCAGGGTCACCTGTACTTCTACAGATATCAACATGAAAATATTGAATGGCCCCCTTCATATCCTAAAGGGGAAGTATGAACTTTACCATCAAATAGGACTGAAATCAACAAATTGGCAGGCTGAAATCATCACAGAAAGGGAAACAAATGGCATCACCATAATCGTGTGAGATGAAAATGGACAAACTAAAGGGTGTGCAATGTGTAGGCCCACTGAGTGTACATTCTGAACCTAGTCGGTCAGTAGGTCACGTGATCAAGGAGCTATTGAAATTCTTTAAGTTGACAAAATTCATGTAAAATCGTGTGAGATGAAAAAGGACACATTAAAGGGTGTGCAATATAGAAGGGTAGTCAGTGGACATTCTGAACCTTGTTTGAGTCCAGTAGGTCACATGACCAATGAGCTATTGAAATGAGAAAGTTTGAAAAATTCATGTAAAACGTGCGAGATGAAAATGGACCAACTAAAGGGTGTGCAATGTGTAAGCCCACTGAGTGTACATTCTGAACCTTGTTTGAGGTCAGGTCACATGACCAAGGAGCTATTGAAATTCAAATGTGAAAAAAAGTTGGTACTTTGTTTGCGCTCCCTAACTAATTCAACTAGGAATACAAAATGCTGTTCACATTTCCAAATGTTTATTAGCTTTGGAAAGCAAATTAATATAGAAATCATGAAAATAAGACCTGTGCAAATTTTCCATGACATTTATTTTAAGTCTGTGGCTCAAGTGGTTTGAAAAGTATTGAAGTTTGACAGTGTGAATATCCAAACTGAAACTGTTTTTACCTCGGTGAATAACCGTACACCCTTGACCAGGGCCCGGTTTCATAGATTCAAGGTGCTGTTGACTTCAAGTTGGCACTTTTCCATTCTATAACTCTACACCACATGTCAAACTCATTCCATGGTGGGCTGGGTGTCTGCAGGTTTTCGCTCCTCCCTTATGCTTGATTGATGAATGAAGGTCACTAATCTGTAAGTAACTCCCCTCACCTGGTTGTCTAGGTCTTAATTGAAAGGAAAAACCAGCAGACACAAGACTCTCCCTGGAAGGAGTTTGACACCCCTGCTCAGGGCCCGATTTCCCAAAAGCATCTTATGGTTAAGTTTATCTTTAGAACAATATTCTAATGATTAACTTAGCCTTAAAATGCTTTTAGGAAACCGGCCCTGGACTGACTGAAATTTTGTGTAGTTTGTGTATCAAGGCAAAAAGCCAAGTTCAGTGACAGGGTGCCAAAAAGAATCAAGTTAATTCAGATTGTCAACCATTATCAAATCAAGTTTTATTTGATTTCTTTTTACAACTGTAATATTGATAAGAATATCAATTTTATCCTAAAGATAACTGGTTGCTTTCCCCACACAACTCACACACACAAAACCAAAGAGGGATAAAACAGTGGAAAAGCAGGGGTATAAATTTAATTGCTGCTTTGTTACTGGTGTCAGTGATGCGCTAAATAAATTCAAAAAAATAAGAGGGACATTTAATACACATTTAAAATGTCAAAAGGTTATTGGCACAAATTACTTTCTTTATGCAGTGAGCCATCAGGAGTTTTACCTACACTTTGTGAGAGAGAACCAATGTTATAAATGTTTATAGAGCCACCTAAACAAGAAATTAAATTGTCCAAAGAGTGGGAATATGAAGGAAAGCGAGTGTTCATACTCATCCTTGGTCCATGGATAACATGGAGTTATTCGGGATGTATGCGTGTGTCAGGGTTCTCTCCATAGATCTATGTATTTGTTAGACATAACAGCTAAGTTCTCTTGATTGCCGTTGAGGTCTTTTCTGAGTACAAGAGCAACAGTATGGATTTTTTTAAAACTGGGTTAAATCCTGTCCATCACGTGAGGATGGTGTCGTCAATCTCTTCGTTAGAGTCTGGAAGGCTGGAGATCTTCTTCAGGGAGCGGCGGTGACAGTCAGACAGCAGCTCATTACTAGCGGAGTCAAGGATGGCACTGACGCTCTGAAAGACAAACATATCATCACAGATTGTATTGTAAATGCACGCACAACTCAAATCCATCAGGCCAAGTATTATCTTCTTTATAATGAGTATTGAGACTGTTTATTTGTGCAAGTGTGTTTGTCACTGACTTGCATGGTCTGCTCTCCCTGACGCAGTCGGAGCAGGCTGACGATGGTGTGTTCGCTCTGGGCTCTGACGCTGGTGTTCTTGTCCTTGGTGTTGTCCAGCAGGCTCTTCACCAGTGGCTTGATGAGTGCGGGCTCCAGGGAGGGCGTGGCCTCGTCTTTAAACACCCACCACAGCACCCGCTCCGACACCAGCCTGATGTCACTGGACTGGTTCTGGAGACACTGTAGGGGAAATGACAGGGGAGAGGTTACTGACAAATCAGAGGAGAACTGTCACAGTGTTCTTATTTCTTACATATGTCCATACCCATGCAGCCACAGGTTGCTGACCTCTTAAATGTAAAGTCCCCATATTTGGGGACCCTATTAAATTGCATTTTATTCTATTCAGTCTGGTATGAGAACGGTAGCCCCTATCTGCAAAAGCAGGGTGTCTGCAGAAAGCTGACAATCTTGGCTATTGATCTGTGCCTTAATATTTGTTGTGAGTTACTACCATATATGGGCATACGAATGTATAAGGGCAGGCCGAGCCGATGACCTCATTTCAAGATGGCTGCTACCTACATTCCGGTTAGCGTCGTGAAGCATAAACTAAATAAACACAGAATTCGTCGATACCCACCGAAAGCCGTGACTCCACAGATCATGAGGATGTCTTATTTGTCTGCCTGTGACCTACCATTATTGACCACCAGCCCAGAGTCAAAATGTATATTTTACACAACATTTTCACCAAACGTTGAGGGGGGGTATGAAATGAATCCGTAGGTTGGTAGGAACAAATCTATTGTCAATTTTATCTGATTATGTATGACTTAATGTCTACATCGAACGTCCACTGAGTGACTATCTTTGCACTTCAAAAATATGAGGTCGCCTGCTTAGCCCGTAGGCATCCATTACACAGGGGATTGGCTACTATGGCACCTTGACAGTCTTGTAGCTGATGAGATAAGCTTTCCAGTGATATGCAGTTAACCTGTGTGGGACCAAGCAAGGCCTAGAACCTTTTATGCGTAATGCGAACTATTGCTACCGAGCAAATTACATTGTAAACAGATTAAAAATCGCTTTAATATCAACCCTTTAGCATAAAATATGGCTTCAGGGGGGGAGATGTAAAAACTAAGAATATCAAACAGGAAGCTAAAAAGGCAGCAGCTATGAATAAGTATACTGACATAGAAGCTTTGAATAAAATACTGGTCGGAGGCCTCCCGGGTGGCGCAGTTAGCACTGCGATGCAGTGCCCTAGACCACTGCGCCTGCATCGCAGTGCTAACTGTGCATCGCAGTGCATCGCAGTGCTAACTGCGCCACCAGAGTCTCTGGGTTCGCGCCCAGGCTCTGTCGCAGCCGGCCGCGACCGGGAGGTCCGTGGGGCGACGCACAATTGGCATAGCGTCGTCCGGGGTAGGCCGGTAGGGATATCCTTGTCTCATCGCGCTCCAGCGACTCCTGTGGCGGGCCCGGCGCAGTGCGCGCCAACCAAGGGGGCCAGGTACACGGTGTTTCCTCCGACACATTGGTGCGGCTGGCTTCCGGGTTGGAGGCGCGCTGTGTTAAGCAGTACGGCTGGTTGGGTTGTGCTTCGGAGGACGCATGGCTTTCGACCTTCGTCTCCTTTCCGAGCCCGTACGGGAGTTGTAGCGATGACACAAGATAGTAATTACTAGCGATTGGATACCACGAAAATTGGGGAGAAAATGGGATAAAAAAAATGTAAAAAAGAAAAGAAAAAAATACTGGTCGAACTCAGATCAGGGGAGCGATTTGGACAACGAGGATTTGGACCCGGCCGACTAAGATAGCTTTCTAGAAGGATTGGATCACTTTTAGATCTGTAATTAAATTACTTTAATTATTTTGTATTAGAGGTCGACTGATTATGATTTTTCAACGCCGATACCGATTAAAAATCGGCCGATTTTTTTATATATTGTAATGAAACAGGCAGGGAGCAGGTCTCGAACCCTCGACCTTCTAGCCCGAGGCCCGGCGCACTATCGACTGTGCCGCAAAAGCATGCTCGTGCGGCAGAGTCGATTTCCGCGCTTATAAACCCAGGGTCGTTACACTACTCCCTCCTTTCAAAGAGCGCGTCCTCGCGCTAGCTTGCGACTATGTTTTACAGGAACGCGCTCACCGGCCAAGCACACGCACTGTCGTGGATGCAAGGCCCGATCACTTCTGACACCAATGTAACGAAACAGGCAGGGAGCAGGTCTCAAACCCTTGACCTTCTAGCCCGAGGTCCGGCGCGCTATCGACTGTGCCACAAAAGCACGCTCGTGCGGCAGAGTCGATTTCCGCGCTTATAAACCCAGGGTCGTTACAATATATATATTTGTAATTATGACAATTACAACAATACTGAATTAACACTTATTTTAACTTAATATAATACATAAATAAAAATCAATTTAGTCTCAAATAAATAATGAAACATGTTCAATTTGGTTTAAATAGTGCAAAAACACAGTGTTGGAGAAGAAAGTAAAAGTGCAATATGTGCCATGTAAAAAGCTAATGTTTAATATGTTCCTTGCTCAGAACATGAGAACATATGAAAGCTGGTGGTTCCTTTTAACATGAGTCTTCAATATTCCCACTTAAGAAGTTTTAGGTTGTAGTTATAGGAATTATAGGACTTTCTCTCTATACCATTTGTACTTCATATACCTTTGACTATTGGATGTTCTTATAGGCACTATAGTATTGCCAGCCTAATATCGTGAGTTGATAGGCTTAAAGTCATAAACAGCGCTGTGCTTCAAGCATTGCGAAGAGCTGCTGGCAAACACAGGAAAGTGTGTTCTGGCAAATTAATTACGGTCTTTGTTAGGAAGAAATGGTCTTCACACAGTTTGCAACGAGCCAGGAGGGTCAAACTGCTGCATATACCCTGACTCTGCTTGCACAGAACGCAAGAGAAGTGACACAATGTCCCTAGTTAATTTTGCCTGCTAACATGAATTTCTTTTAACTAAATATGCAGGTTTAAAAAATATACTTGTGTATTGATTTTAAGAAAGGCATTGATGTTCATGGTTAGGTACTTTGGTGCAACGACAGTGCTTTTTTTCGCGAATGCGCTTGTTAAATCATCACCCGTTTGGCGAAGTCGAATGTGATTCGATAAATTAACAGGCACCACATTGATTATTTGCAACGCAGGACAAGCTAGTAAAACTAGTAATATCAACAACCATGTGTAGTTAACTAGTGATTGTTTTTTATAAGATAAGTTTAATGCTAGCTAGCAACTTACCGTGGCTCCTTGCTGCACTCACATAACAGGTGGTCAGCCTGCCATGCAGTCTCCTCGTGGAGTGCAATGTAATCGGCGTCCAAAAATGCTGATTACCGATTGTTATGAAAACTTGAAATGCTGATTAGTCGGTCGACCTCTACTTTATATAGCTAATTTACTATATGCATTTCATTTTTTATAAGTTTTGTGCTTTGGATTTAGTTTACATAGGCCTACATAAGTCATTTCAATGTTATATAATTCCAAAGTAGTTATTGTCTGTTTCATATTAGTTCACTGTTTGCTGTTCTAAGTGCCATCTTGTAACTTGAAGCCACTGCACTCTCATGCCCATGGTTCATTTGTGGTTGACACCTCTGCCTTTCTCTCTTAAGTGTTACTGTTTGCATTGTGGGTGTGCATTACACCTATGTGAGTCACTGGTGTTTTTACTTTACAGTAATGTAATTTTGTAAATTTAGTCAACTGTACTTCAGAGTGGAGGATGCAGAGGATTTTGATGACGTTTGAGAGCAACCCTTCCCCAGCAAGTGCCCCCCCCCCCCCCGTCAATCACCCGTCTGATGGTTCTACATCCACTTTTCATAGACCTCTTGAAAAACAAAATAGGGGCTTGTGGCACCATTCGTCCTAACAGAATCGGTTTCCCCAAGACCAAGGTAAACGACATGACAAAGACAGCGGAGTGGGGACCATAGGTTGGATCAGGACTAACAAGCTGCTTTTTGTGAAATGGAAGGACACTAGGGAAGTAACCATGCTCACCACACAGCATAAGGCATTCAATAACGACCATGTCTCAAGGAGGGTGAAAAGGGAAGAATGTCCCCATTCCTGTGAAAAACTACAATGCCAGCATAGGGGGGGGGGGGGGGGGGGGGGGGGTTTAACCTATCTGATGCTCTGATAGGATACTACCAGGTCTTCTACAAGACCAGGAAGTGGTATAATACTTTTTTTTTTTACCACTTTATGGACATTGCTACAGTAAATGCTTTCACTCTCCACAAGTAGATGGCCAAAGCAAAAGGTCAAACCCCTCTCTCCTAGTTGGCCTTCTGAGAGCAGCTGGTGTGTTGGAAATGGCTGAATTGGGGGCCCAAAGCAACCATCACAAGACACCCCACTCAAGGTGAGCGCCACTATCCAACACACATACCAAAAGACAAAAGGATGAACTGCAAGAATTGCACAAAATACTCAGGCCGGAAAAAGGGTTAAATGCCAGATATTCTATACGAAAGGCCAGTTTGCTTTTTGTTTCCTGGCAGAGGGGGACTGCTTCAAAAACTATCACAACTTATTTATTGCCTTACCTCCCTAATCTTACTACATTTGCACACAATGTATATAGATTTTTCTATTGTGCTATTGATTGTACGTCTGTTTATCCCATGTGTAACTCTGTGTTGTTTTTGTCACACTGCTTTGCTTTATCTTGGCCAGGTCGCAGTTGTAAATGAGAACGTGTTCTCAACTGGCCTACCTGGTTAAATAAAGGTGAAATAAATCAAATAAAAATGACATGCATAAGCTACGGTGAAAGTGAAATCTAATCATCTACACCTGGGATGTAAAACGAACACCATTTGTAAATAGTTCAGCTTATTTCTATTTGTGCACCTTTCTTAGTGAAGGACAGGTGTGTAACCAAGTGTGTTTGATAAAAAAGAATTTTAAAAATGTCTTATGTACAGCACCAGTCCAAAGTTTGGACACACCTACTCATTCCAGGGTTTTTCTTCATTTGTACTATAATAGTGAAGACATCAAAAATATGAAATAACCAATGGAATCATGTAGTAACCAAAAAAGTGTTAAATCAAAATATATTTTATATTTGAGATTCTTCAAAGTAGCTACCCTTTGCCTTGCCAGCTTTGCGCACTCTAGGCATTCTCTCAACCAGCTTCATGAGGTAGTCACATGGAATGCATTTCAATTAACAGGTGTGCCTTGTTAAAAGTTAATTTGTGGAATTTCTTTTTTTTTTTATGCGTTTGAGCCAATCAATCAGTTGTGTTTGTGACAAGGTAGGGGTGGTATACAGAAGATGGCCCTATTTGGTAAAAGACCAAGTCCATATTATGGAAAGAACAGCTCAAATAAGCAGGGAAACGACAGTCCATCATTATTTGGTCAGTCAATCCGGAAAATGTCAAGAACATTGAACGTTTCTTCAAGTGCAGTCGCAAAAACCATCAAGCACCATAATGAAACTGGCTCTAATGAGGACCATCACAGGAAAGGAAGACCCAGAGTTACCTCTTTTGGAGAAGTTGATTAGAGTTACCAGCCACAGAAATTGCATCCCAAATAAAATGTTTCAGAGTTCAAGTAACAGACACATCTCAACATAATTGAGGAGACTGCGTGAATCAGGCCTTCATGGTCAAATTGCTGCAAAGAAACCACTACTAAAGGACACCAATAAGAAGAAGAGACTTGGTTGTGCCAACAAACAAGTATTGGACATCAGAACGGTGGAAATCTGTCCTTTGGTTTGATTTGATGAGTCCAAATTTGAGATTTTTCATTCCAAACACTGTGTCTTTGTGAGACGCAGAGTAGGTGAACAAATGATCTCCGCATGTATGGTTCCCATCGTGAAGCATGGAGGTGATGGTGCTTTGCTGGTGACACTGTGATTATATTTAGAATTCAAGGCACACTTAACAATATACCCACTTCAGTGCTTGATTTGAGAAACATTCATTTTGTAAATGGGGGGGAAAAAGTGAAGTAACAGATTACTCCTAAGAAAGTACCCCCCTGCCTCACCTTGACAAACTGTGTGATGATGCGCTGTGATGAGCCACCTCCTTCCTTGGTTCTGAGATGATGTCTCATCAGGTAGCCCATGGCTCTGATCCCACTGGTAGCTACGGGGATCTGGGGGAGACAACAGTGCGCAGTGTTCAGTCAGAGAGGAGAAAGATGTATGGTTTGGCAAGGGAAAGTGCTTGACGAGCCAATCCTTCCACGGTCTGGGTGAACAGAATGAGTAAACTAAAGGGAGCGGTATCCACTTAGATCTGACCAGATGTATGAAGTTCCTACCCTGTCAGCGGTGGCACTGGCCAGGATGGCCTCAGTCACGGTTGAACTGTACTCCTCCACACACAGCTGCTCAGGGGCAGACTTGACTGCGATGGCAAGAGTCATACTGCGACCATGACGCACCATCCAGTCCACGCCTGATATGTCAGCTAGGTGAAGAACGGGAAACATTTTCATAGAGTAAACAAAAGTCTTTCCTTACCACATTATAGTCTTGATAGTCAAGAGTTAAGTGTTAGAAATTGTAAAGTGTTAATTCAATGTGTGAATACCTTTTATCATAAGTGTGAATGTTTGTGCTATATAAAGGGTTGTGCGTTGGCGAAGAGTATGGTGTGACAGTGTAAATTCTTACCCAGGACATGCTGAAGCAACACACTCCTCAGATCCTCTTCAGACAGGAAGGCACACAGCTCTCCTAAACAACCTGCTGAGGACATGCGTGTAGCATCCTACACACACACACAAAGTTAGAACTAAATGATTCTATATAAGGCTTTCATACACACTGGCTGATAAGGAGGCCTAAAACCCCTTTCATTAAGCCACATCCTGCCTTGACTGACGGAAGTCTAGTTTGTTTAGAGGTAAAACGAAACATTGCACTCTGAAAGATCCTTTCATTGAAACATGGAGCTGAATATGTCCTTATCAAATCAAATCTTATTGGTCACATACACGTGTTTAGCAGATGTTATTGCGGGTGTAGCGAAATGCTTATGCCAGGTTCAGTATTGCAGGTCTACAATATATTTAGCTAGCAAGATTAAACTGAAATAGTTGTATAATCAATTCCAGCAATTACCATTGAGAGAATGCCTTAAAAACTGCCTTAAAAACATCTGTTGCATTCATACATGCTTTAGTCAGTGTATCTGCTTGTAGACATACCTCATCATGACCCAGCATACTCAGCAAGGTGGTGGTGATGTTTTTCCTGATGGCTGGTTCAACCTTTGACCCTGCTCCCTGGATGACAAATCGTAAGGCTTGTAGCATGGTCTCCCTGAAAAAAGGGAGCAAAACACTAGGCGGATTGATTGAATCTAATCAATCCCCCAAAAATCCTAAATGAGAGGAATCCTATATGGAACTGATCACTACTCTTCACATTGTGTTTCTCAGTTACCCAGAATTCCCTGGTTTTGCATACCTGACTCCTGAGTCCTCAGCATTGTGGATGGCAGAGAGCTGCTCTGTAAATAGGGGGTCCACCTTGCTGTGGATGGAGACCAGCTGGCCCAGGGCCTCAGCAGCCTTCAGCCTGACCGCCCGGCTGGAGTCCTGCAGAGCCTTCAGGAAGGTGGTCTGGAGCTGGGGCAGGAAGGGCTTCAGGGCTATGCCTACCTGGAGACAGGGGCAGAGCAACAGGGTCAGGACCAAAGCAAGATACCAACCATTCTTCCAGCAGGGAGGAAACAACAGGATTGTGTTTAGTAGGCACAAAAAAGGAAAACGTTGAAAAAAAATAATCTTATTTTGGGATTATTTCATGTATTAACCACATTTCAAAATGTTTTTCCTGTCTCCCATTTTGTGCTTACCGAACAAAACCTTTAACCTCAGAATCAGCAGCAGACACTGACCTTGGCCAGCAGCAGGGTGAGTGTCTCTAGCAGAGAGGTCTTCACACTCCAGGCAAAGCGGTCTCCCAGAATACGGATGAGCGGTCCAGTGATGTTGACCACAGACGGTCGGAGAGCCTCAGAGGAGGTCAGCTTGATGACTCCTCCCAGCGCTTTGGCCGCCTCCTCTTTCTGCTCAGGACTGCCTGTCAACACTCCTTCCCTCAACACTGGCAGGATGCAGGTCACACCCTGGGGAAGAGGGAAAGAAGAGGAGAAGAGAGAATTAGAGGAGAGGAGAGAGCCGAAAGATACATCAAAACTAGTCAGCTTGAGGAT
This sequence comes from Salvelinus fontinalis, assembly GCF_029448725.1. Taxonomy (NCBI): domain Eukaryota; kingdom Metazoa; phylum Chordata; class Actinopteri; order Salmoniformes; family Salmonidae; genus Salvelinus; species Salvelinus fontinalis. The sequence goes on from NC_074692.1 coordinate 12,316,385, forward strand.
GTGACTGTACATGTCTAGAGGAGAGAGAGGCCTACCTTTTTTGGAAGACAGAACCCAGGCAGGTGCTGACCCTTGACGTCTACTGCCACTGACCGGATGTCTCTATGCAGGTCGTCAATCAGAGCCAGCTGGCTGCCAGCGTCCAGTTTCTACAAAAACAAGCTACAGTTTAACATTACCTCACACATCGATACATACAGTGGCAAGAAAAAGTATGTGAACCCTTTGGAATTACCTGGATTTCTGCATAAATTTGAAAAAAAGTCACAACAATGGACAAACAGTGTGCTTAAACTAATAACACAAATGTTATGTCTATATTGAATACATAATTTATACATTCACAGTGTAGGTTGGAAAAAGTATGTGAACCCCCTAGGATAGTGACTTCTCCAAAAGCTAATTGGAGTCAGGAGTCAGCTAACCTGGAGTCCAATCAATGAGACGAGATTGGAAATGTTGGTTAGAAATGCCCTGCCCTATAAAAAACTCATAAAATTTGAGTTTGCATTTCACAAGAAGCATTGCCTGATGTGAACCATGCCTCGAACAAAAGAGATCTCAGAATTGTTGACTTGCATAAAGCTGGAAAGGGTTGCAAAAGTATCTCTAAAAGCCTTGATGTTCATCAGTCCACGGTAAGACAAATTGTCTATAAATGGAGAAAGTTCAGCACTGTTGCTACTCTCCCTAGGAGTGGCCGTCGTGCAAAGATGACTGCAAGAATACAGAGCAGAATGCTCAATGAGGTTAAGAAGAGTCCTAGAGTGTCAGCTAAAGACTTACAGAAATCTACAATACATAAAACACTAAACAAGAATGGTGTTCATGGGAAGACACCCCGGAAGAACCCACTGCTGTTCAAAAAAAACATTGCTGCACGTCTGAAGTTCGCAAAAGAGCACCTGGATGTTCCACAGCACTACTGGCAAAGTATTCTGTGTATACATGAAACATAAAGTTGTGTTGTTTGGAAGAAACACACAACACTATGTGTGGAGAAAAAAAAGGCACAGCACACCAACATCAAAACCTCATCCCAACTGTAAAGTATGGTGGAGGGAAGGAGCATCATGGTTTGGGGCTGCTTTGCTGCCTCAGGGCCTGGACAGCTTGCTATCATCCACAGAAAAATGAATTCCCAAGTTACAAAGACATTTTATAGGAGAATGTTAGGCTATCTGTCCGCCAATTGAAGCGCAACAGAAGTTGGGTGACGCAACAGGACAACGACCCAAAACACAGAAGTAAATCAACAACAGAATGGCTTCAACAGAAGAAAATATGCTTTCTGGAATGGCCCAGTCAGAGTCCTGACCTCAACCCGACAGAAAACATTTGGTTGAGGTTATTGCTGCCAAAGGAGGATCAACCTGTTATTAAATCCAAGGGTTCACATACTTTTCCCACCCTGCACTGTGAATGGTTGCACGGTATGTTCAATAAAGACATGAAAACGTATAATTGTTTGTGTGTTATTAGATTAAGCAGACTGTGTTTGTTTATTGTTGTGACTTAGATGAAGATCAGATCAAATTGTATGACCAATTTATGCAGAAATCCAGGTCATTCTAAGGGGTTCACATACTTTTTCTTGCCACTGTACTATGTTAGTTAACCAGAGTACCTAGTGGCCATTGGTTATCTATGAAATCAATGCTGCATAACGATCCACAACACGACTGTATGACTTCAGTAAACCCAGACAAACCCATTCCCAGTTCCTGTAATGCTCTTGGTGCCAACTGCTAACCTTGGTGATGGAGTTGATGGCGTCCCAGCTCTGCACGAGGACCTCAGGGTTGGAGTCGTTGAGCAGGCGGATGAGGCCTGACAGTAGGTTGCGTGTGTGGGCACTGTAATCCAGGCGGGTGCGGGAGAAGTATCCGTTGAGGATGGTGGCGGCGGCCTGTCTGAGACCGGCATCCGGTGACCTGGTGGCCTCTAGCAAGTCCTCGATGATGATACGCTGACCCACCTCATCTTCCACAGACAGGATCACTGCCTGGCAGCTGGCCAGCTCCTGAAAGAGAGGCGCGGCGGGTAATATAAAGCTGGGGACAAACCTATCATCTACGGACCACAACCGCCCACTAAGAACCACTGTAATCTTATCCCAAGACGATGACTGTTAAGACCCCCGCCAGTTGAAGTAGTGCCCCTGCACTTGGAACTCCTTTATAACCATCTTGTAATCATCAATGCTGTTGTTACCTGCTGTCCCTCCTCTGTTCCCAGTTTGTCTTTCAGAGAGGAGTAGAGGGCGGGCAGGATGACCCCCAGGTGGCGCGTCAGAGCGTCTCCAGCCACAGCAGATAGGAAGGCCAACACACGCGTGTTCACTGGAGGAGCAGTGAGCTGACAGGGGAGAGGAGAGCATTCATACGCAGAACTGCACAAACTATAAAAGACTTTAAAAACATTTAAGCATCAGGAAAAGTGGTATATAATCAAATACAATTATTATTGAGATGAATCATTGTCAGTAGTGTATAATGTTTGGACAGCTCACCTTCGGCACCAGGTAGGGCAGCACAGAGCGACTCTTCACTGCCATCACCTGTTTCAGACCGTCCAGAGCAAACTCTGCAGTCTCCTCATCATCCTGCACACAGAAACATTAACATCACTCTATTTTCTGTTCCATGGTGGGTCCTCTGTCCTCTCCAGAGGGACAGGGGACTGAGTATTACTGAACAAAATGTGTGGATACAGAGGAATGTTAGCGGTAAAGTGGATTCATGTGTGTTTGTATGCGAGTGTGTGTCTCACCAACTGTTTGAGCAGGGCAGGCAGGATGTCGTCCAGGGCCTGGTGACCGATGGTGGCGTGGAGCTGCTCAAAGGTTTTGGCTGCAGCCTCTCGTACCTCCTCCAGGGGGTCACACAGAGCCTTCCTCACCGTGGGGACCAGGGACTCAGAGAATATCAGCACCTGGAAACATATACGCATTGTGACCTTGCTTCTCTACCATGGGATCAGGTCACAACACAACCCTGCTATGTATAAGGCGTTTAAAAAGATTTCCTCAAACTGTATACTCATCTCAAGGGACTTCCAGGTTAAATAATTCATAAATAAAAAAGTGACCAGGTATGTGTTGAGGTACTGACCGCGTCCCTGCTGGTGGACTTCATGATCTCACTCAGACCGATGCACACACCCTGCCTCTCATCACTCTTATCTGAGCGCAGACCCTCCTCCAGGATAGGAATGATCTCTGGGAGGATCTTCTCTCCCAGCTTACGGACCAGGTCTCCAAGTGTCCTTGCAGCAATCTAGAACACACAGAGAAGCCACATTCAGTAACCCAGGGATCAGAAGCAGGAGAGAACACAGAATCCAAACACTCAAATTCAGACAAAAGTGTAGAATACTATAATCCAGTAATAACAGAATACTGAATTGTCTTAGTGTGACTAATGTACATGACAAAAGATAGATAGACAAAGGGGATCAAATTGAATTGTATTCATCACCAGCTTCGTAAACAACAGGTGTAGACTAACAGTGAAATGCTTACTTACGGGCCCTTCCCTACAATGCAGAGAAAGAAAATAGAGAAATAATAGAAAAGTGAAACACGTAATAAATACACAATGAGTAACAATAACTTGGCTTTATACATGAGGTACCAGTACAGAGTGGATGTGAAGCGGTACGAGGTAAATATGTACATATAACTAGGAATAAAGTGAGATAACCTGTAGCAGGAGCATATGTTGTGAGTCAAAAAAGTTAGTTAAATAGTTAACCATTGACCCATTTTGCACTAACTATTTAGCAATCTTATGGCTTGGGGTTGGAAACTGTTCAGGGTCCTGTTGGTTCCAGACTTGGTGCATTGGGGCCGCTTCCCAAGCGGTAGCAGAGAGCACGGTCTATGACCTGGGTGGTGCGAGTCTGATAATTCTTAGGGTCTTCCTCTGACACTGCCTGGTATAAAGCTCCTGGATGGCAGGGAGCTCCGTACCAGAGATGCACTGGGCCGAACGCACTAACCTCTGTAGTGCCTTGCGGTTGGATGCCAAGCAGTTGCCACACCAAGCGGTGATGCAGCCAGTCAAGATGCTCTCAATGGCGCAGCTGTAGAATTTGAAGATGAGCGCCCATGCCAAATCTTTTCACCCTCCTGAGGGAAGAGGCGTTGTCGTGCTCTTTTATCGACTGTGTTGGTGTGTGCGAACCATGATAGATCCTTAGTGATATGGACACAGAGGAATTTGAAGCTCTCGAACCGCTCCACTACAGCCCCGTCGATCTGAATGGTGTGCTCGGCCCTTCCGTTTCCTTTAGTCCCTGATCAGCTCCTTTGTCTTGCTGACATTGAGGGAGAGGTTGTCCTTGTACCACACTACAAGGTCTCCGTTTCATCGTCGTTGATCAGTCCTACCACCGTTGTGTTGTCAGCAAACTTAATGATTATGTTGGAGTCGTGCACGGCCACACAGTCGTGAGTGAAGTTGCAGAGGTGTTCAGTCCCAGGGTCCTGAGCTTAGTGATGAGCTTGGAGGGCACTATGGTGTTGAATGCTGAGCTGTAGTCAATAAACAGCATTCTCACATTGGTATTCAAGTTGTCCAGGTGAGAAAGGGCATTGTGGAGTGCAATAGAGATTGCGTCATCTGTGAATCAGTTGGGACGGTATGTGAATTGGAGTGTGTCCTGGGTTGATGGGAGCCATGACCAGCCTTTCAAACCATTTCATGGCTACAGATGCGAGTGCTACGGGGGCGATAGTAATTTAGACAGGTTACCTTGGCATTCTTGGGCACAGGGACTATGGTGGTCTGCTTGAAACATGCAAGCAGACCAGAGAACATGTTGTTCTCATGCATGGTTCAGTGTTGTTCAGATTCACAGTGTTTAATAGTCACATGTACAGGATTGAAGGTGTGATTGCAGTGTACAGTGAAAATCTTAGGCTCTGAGCTCCAACATACAGGACTTCGTTAAATAAAATAATGAAAATGGTCATAAAAAAACAACAATATAAATAGCACTATATACATAAGTGTAGCATTGAATAATAAATAATTGTCCATTGGGGTGGAGGCAGAGTAAAGACTGTTTAGGAGTGGGAGGGAATAACCATCGGGGGAGCAGCATGACCAAGTTCATTTTTATTACATTTTTTAAATCTATAAATATTCATATTAACAACTGCAACAGTGATGAATGTTGTTGGGGTGGTGGCAGAGTAAAAGACAGTTGGGTGGTGGGGGGAAAATGTCCATAGTGGGAGCAGCATGTAAGGTATGTGACCGTTGAGGGTGTGTAGGGGGGAATGTCCATAGGGGGGAGTAGCAGGGGGGAGCAGGTAGCTAACTAGTGGTGGCTATTCAGCAGCCTGATGGTGAGGGTAGAAACTATAGGCCAGTCTTCCAGTTTTTGCCATGATGCTCCTGTACTGCCCGCGTCTGAGTGATTGAAGCAGGGAGAACAGGGTATGGCTTGGGTGGCTGGGGTTCCTGATGATCTTCTGGCTTTTCTGTCTGACAATGGTGTGTTCGGCTAAGCGTATCACCCTCTGATGCGCCTTGTGGTCCGCTGCGGTGGAGTTGCCGTACCAGGCTGTGATGCAACCCAACAGTATGCTCTCGATGGTGCTCGTGTAGAACACCGAGAGCCCTCGGGGACAGGCCACATTTCTTCAGCATCCTGAGGTTCAAGAGTCGCTGTTGTGTCTTCGCCACGGTGTCCGTGTGGTTCGACCATTTCAGCTTCTCAGATGTGTACGCTGAGGAATTTGACGTTATTGACCGTCTCCACAGCGGCCCGGTTGATGAGGATGGGGGTGTGTCCAGCCTCGTTAGTCTTGAAGTCCATAATCAGCATGTTTGTTTGCTAACGTTGAGAGAGAGAGAGGTTGTTTACCTGGCACCATGCCGTCACAGTGCCTACCTCATCCCTGTAGGCTGATCTCGTTGTTGTTGGTCATCCGGTCTACTACTGTTGTGTTGTAAACAAACTTGATGATGGAGTCTGGGTCGGCAGCCTTGCGAGTAGGGCAGACCCTAATTAGTTGACCGGTCGATTGTTTGGTCGATGGGATGTTGTTCAACCCAGATATTTTTTAGTCGAACAGTAGCAAAATATATATATTTTTTGTGGCACATAAGACACCTGTCTTATTCGTGCGCATCTCAGTGAACTAATCCACTGCGGAGGCTGTGGGGATGGCACAGTCCAAGAAGGGGAGTGTGGCAGCACAATGCACGTCTCTCCAGAACACGCTCTCTCCCACCAATTTGTGCACATGCATTGTTTCATAACTTCATTGTGTGAATTGTTTGGGTTCGATTGTTAGTGTATATCAATTCCCCATTACATATATCCCCAGTAGTACATTTACCCTTAAATGCTATCATTTCAAATCTACAATGTTTGTTTGGTTACGGTAATATCTGTTAATGCATTCAATATATTATTATTACAGTCTTACCGTTCTCATTGTCAGAGTGGACACGTTGTTTGCAGAGTGCTCAACCTAGGCTACACTTGTGAGAAACAAGTTTTGGTTTATTTCATTCCATTTACGAGTTGACAATTTAGTCAATGTTTTGTTTGGAGTGCTCCTGTCAATGTTGAGTAAGGACGCGCATGTGATTACGCATAGAAGTAGGCCTATAGGATTCCTGGCCTGCGCACAAATATATCCATATAAAATGTGCCTATTTGGGGATCTGATAGGTTTTCTGATTGGCTTCACGCAGCACCACTAAGAAGCAGTGGAGCTTCTCAAACAGCAAGCAAACAGTCCCGTTTTTACATCCATGACAATAGTTCAATGTATTGAAAATTATTTTCAGCTCTGTCCCTTTCGATAACAACTCAGTGTTTAAGAGACAAATGTCATGCTCTGAGCCTTCCGAGTAGCGCAGTGGCCAAAGGCACTGCATCGCCTTGAGGCGTCACTACAGACCCGGGTTCGATCCCAGGCTGTGTCACAGCCCGCCGTGACCGGGAGACCCATGAGGCGGCACACAATTGGCCCAGCGTCGTCGGGTAAGAGGTTTTGGCCGGCCGGGATGCTCTTGTCCCATCGCGCTCTAGCAACTCCTTGTGGCGGGCCGGGCATGTAAGCTGATTTCGGTTGCCAGTTGTACGGCGTTTCCTCTGACACATTGGTGCAGCTGGCTTCCGGGTAAAGCAGTGCGGCTTGGTATGGTCATGTGTTTCGGAGGATGCATGGCTCTCGACCTACGCCTCTCCTGAGTCCGTACGGGAGTTGCGGCAATGGGACAAGACACTACCAATTGGATATCACGAAATTGGGGAGAAAAGTGGGTAAAAGTACAAAAATACAATCATACTCTGATCCAGGGGAAACGTCATAAAAATAGGTCTACCTGATTACTTGTTATCCCTTGCGCAATGGCCTACAGCTGTGTCTGTACTAGAGTTCGACCGATTAATTAGGGCCGATTTCAAGTTTTCATAACAATCGGAAATCGGTAATCTTGGACGCCGATTCTTTTTTTTTTTACACCTTTATTTAACTAGGCAAGTCAGTTAAGAACACATTCTTATTTTCAATGACGGCCTAGGAACGATGGGTTAACTGCCTTGTTCAGGGGCAGAAAGACAGATTTTCACCTCGTCAGCTCAGGGATTCAATCTTGCAACCTTACGGTTAACTAGTCCAACGCTCTAACCACCTGCCTCACAAAGAGCCCGCCTGTTACGCGAATGCAGTAAGAAGCCAAGGTAAGTTGCTAGCTAGCATTAAACTTATCTTATAAAAAACAACCAATCAATCAATCATAACCACTAGTTAACTACACATGGTTGATGATATTACTAGTTTATCTAGCGTGCCCTGCGTTGCATATAATCAATGCAGTGCGCATTCGCGAAAAAGGACTGTCGTTGCTCCGTGTACCTAACCATACACATCAATGCCTTTCTTAAAATCAATAGACAGAAGAATATATTTTTAAACCTGCATATTTAGCTAAAAGAAATCCAGGTTAGCAAGCAATATTAACCAGGTGAAATTGTGTCACTTCTCTTGCGTTCATTGCACGCAGAGTCAGTGTATATGCAATAGTTTGGGCCGCATGGCTCATTGCGAACTAATTTGCCAGAATTTTACGTAATTATGACATAACATTGAAGGTTGTGCAATGTAACAGGAATATTTAGACTTATGGATGCCACCCGTTAGATAAAATACGGAACGGTTCCGTATTTCACTGAAAGAATAAATGTTTTGTTTTCAAGATGATAGTTTCCGGCATTCGACCATATTAATGACCTAAGGCTCGTATTTCTGTGTGTTATGTTATAATTAAGTCTATGATTTGATAGAGCAGTCTGACAGTGATGGTGGGCACCAGCAGGCTCGTAAGCATTCATTCAAACAGCACGTTTGTGCGTTTTGCCAGCAGCTCTGCTGTTTATGAATTCAAGCCTATTAACTCCCGAGATTAGGCTGGTGTAACCGATGTGAAATGGCTAGCTAGTTAGCGGGGTGCGCGCTAATAGCGTTTCAAACGTCACTCGCTCTGAGACTTGGAGTAGTTGTTCCTCTTGCTCTGCATGGGTAACGCTGCTTCGAGGGTGGCTGTTGTCAATGTGTTCCTGGTTCGAGCCCAGGTAGCGGCGAGGAGAGGGATGGAAGCTATACTGTTACACTGGCAATACTAAAGTGCCTATAAGAACATCCAATAGTCAAAGGTATATGAAATATAAATCGTAGAGAGAGAAATAGTCCTATAATTCCTATAACTACAACCTAAAACTTCTTACCTGGGAATATTGAAGACTCATGTTAAAAGGAACCACCAGCTTTTATATGCTCTCATGTTCTGAGCAAGGAACTGAAACGTTAGCTTTCTTACATAGCACATATTGCACTTTTACTTTCTTCTCCAACTTTGTTTTTGCATTATTTAAACCAAATTGAACATGTTTCATTATTTATTTGAGGCTAAATAGATTTTATTGATGTATTATATTAAGTTAAAATAAGTGTTCATTCAGTATTGTTGTAATTGTCATTACTACAAATACATTTTTTTTTAAGTAAAAAATCGGCATCGGCTTTTTTTGGTCTTCCAATAATCGTTATCGGTGTTGAAAAATCATAATCGGGCGACCTCTAGTCTGTACCAAGCTCACTGGCACCATGTTGCAAGTTTGCTAGTGCAGCGAGCTTCGGGTCAGACCTGTTGATACAATGTTTCAAGTTTGTAGCAGACAGGCCATGCGCAGCCAATGTGATTTATAGGATATTCATTTTTAAAATCAGGATATTTTTCTACCTGCAGGTTGCAATGTTTTAATTTGTTGGATTAATAGGCTATTTTTACATAGTTGGCAATAGAAGTTACCTTTTAGGTTTATATCATTTTCTTTTAGATTAAATTTAGATTAACCACATGACAATGATTTTGAGATACAAAGACGTTATTAGAGAAAGAAAACTGTTAAACGAAAAAAATGCATATGTAAACCATAACTGGCACGCAGATTTATTTTAATTTAACTAGGCAAGTCATATCCCTCTAGTGGTGTGGGGGCTGTGCTTTGGCAGAGTGGGTGGGGTTATATCCTTCCTGTTTGGCCCTGTCCGGGGGTTTCTTCGGATGGGGCCACAGTGTCTCCTGACCGCTCCTGTCTCAGCCTCCAGTATTTATGCTGCAGTAGTTTATGTGTCGGGGGGCTAGGGTCAGTTGGTTATACCTGGAATACTTCTCCTGTCTTATCCAGTGTCCTGTGTGAATTTAAGTATGCTCTCTCTAATTCTCTCGTTCTCTCTTTCTCTCTGAGAACCTGAGCCCTAGGACCATACGTCAGGACTACCGGGCATGCTGACACCTTGCTGTCCCCAGTCCGCCCGGCCTTGCTGCTATTCCAGTTTCAACTGTTTCTGCCTGCGGTTACGAAACCCCTACCTGTCCCAGACCTGCTGTTTTCAACTCTTAATGATCGGCTATGAAAAGCCAACTGAGATTTATTCCTGATTATTATTTGACCATGCTTGTCATTTATGAACATTTTGAAAATCTTGGCTCTCTCTAATTTTCTCCTTCTCTCTCTCGGAGGACCTTGGCCCTAGGACCATGCGTCGGGACTGCCGCCCGTGGTGACTCCTTGCTGTCCCCAGTCCGCCTGGCCTTGCTGCTATTCCAGTTTCAGCTGTTCTGCCTGCGGTTATGGAACACCCACCTGTCCCAGACCTGTTGTTTTTCAACTCTTAATGATCAGCTATGAAAAGCCAACTGAAAATTATTCATGATTATTATTTGACCATGCTTGTCACTTATGAACATTTTTGAACATCTTGGCATAGTTCTGTTATAATCTCCACCCGGCACAGCCAGAAGAGGACTGGCCACCCCTCATAGCCTGGTTCCTCTCTAGGTTTCTTCCTAGGTTTTGGCCTTTCTAGGGAGTTTTTCCTAGCCACCGTGCTTCTACACCTGCATTCTAGCTGTTTGGGGTTTTAGGCTGGGTTTCTGTACAGCACTTCGAGATATTATCTGATGTACGAAGGGCTATATAAAATAAAATTGATTGATTGATTGAGTTAAGAACAAATTCTTATTTATAATAACGGCCTACCTCAGCCAAACCCGGACGACGCTGGGCCAATTGTGCGCCGCCCTATGGGACTCGCAATCACGGCCGGATGTGATACAGCCTGGATTCGGACCATGAACTGTAGTGACGCCTCTTGCACTGAGATGCAGTGTCTTAGAAAGCTGCGCCACTCGGGAGCCCCATCGGTAGAAATGGTAAGATAAATTGGCATTCCAAATGAGAAAGCTTGCCGCCGACTCATGTAGTCTATTACCGGCAACTTCCAGAAAGTAATGGCAGAATCTGCAAAAGCCAGTAGGAGTGGGAGGAGGATGGTCGGGACAGGTTACGTTTTTTCTTCTTCTGGTTATCATGATCTCTGGCTCCCTCGTAAGTAATTTGTGTCTTATTTCATCAAACAATGCACTTAAAGCATCAGACAAGCTCAATGCATATTTAGTTGATTTTATTAAAACACAGAGGGTGTCTTTATATATGGAAAAATACACGTTTTAAAATGTTGAACAATTGGTTGAAAGAACAGGCGATTTTCGGTCCACCAAGATGTTTTGGGGGTCGGGGACAGCCCTGTGGTAAACTCCTCAATGTTATTGGATGAATCCCGGAACATATTCCAGTCTGTGCTAGAGAAACAGCCCTGTAGCCTAGCAACCGCGTCATCGGACCTCTACGTATTGAGCGTGGCACAGGTACTTCCAGCACCAAAAAAAAACAAACATAGAAAATAGCAGGATTGGTCAGAAGCCCGTAAAATGGCTGCTATCCATTGCAGTGCCATTCTCTCTCATTCAATAGTTGTGAGAGCAATAAGGAAACAGCTCCCATACATCCTAGCAGTAGAGTTACCGTTCTCTTGTCGGGGCAGTCGGAAGCCAGGAAGCCCAGCAACAGAGTGAAGAGGGTGGGCAGGATCTCCCGGAGGGTGCGGGGCGTGTTGGACACCACAATCTTCCACACGTGTAGGGAAGCCTGTCGCACCACCAGCTGGGTGTCTGAACGGCCCATATAGAGGCCAGACAGGACCCGGTTACGCCGCTCTCCACCCAGCGCTCCGATGATAGCCTGGGGGAGAGGAGAAAGAGGGCTCAGCACCAACACTACATACATTCAATATTATTTACCTCTCATATCAACCATTGTAGAACCAACAATCTATACAGGAAAATCATGTCAGAATACCTTGTTGGACTGCGCTGTGCCAAAGTTATCGTCCTCTGAAGCGGTCTCAGTGGTCATCTTGCCTGTGACTCCTGAAATGTGGAACAGTAGGTCTCCCAGCAGCTGCACAGAGCTGAATCTGTGGTCCAGAAACAACATGGAGGCTCAGTTAAGACTTACATTTCCAAGAAAAGTATTTAGTATACTATATTATGTTGCATATAATATCCAATAAAAAATTCACATTTTGACCAAAAGTGTAGATAATCCTCTAAGAAAACCATTGGTCCAAACCTCATGTCTCTATCATAACCTGTTCAAAATATATTGGAGTTTTGACCCAATATTTGGGCGACTAAATCAATGGAAGCCAGATATTTTTGTTGGGTCATAAAATCAGGAAAATAGCATGGCGTCAGATAGGCTGGATGCTGTGCGAGAATTAAAGCTCCTGGACAGGCCTACCATTGAACTTGTCATCCTTCTTCTCAAATCCGGAGGACATAAAACAACAGACGGATTTGAGAAATAGTATTTTCATATTTTAGTATACGCTGTTCATAGTAATGCAAAGTTTGTTCTTTTTCACAGACGTCTCAGAAAAACAAGCGTATCTCTGAAATGTCAATGGAACACTCAGCATATTTAAGCCTTTAACATTTAATTCAGCTGGTGTCATGCTAATTTTTCATTTGCACCTGCGGAAACAACTTGGAAGACGACCACAAAATATAAAATCCTAAAGTTTAGCCGAGAAACCTGCACCACTGTCAACGGAGCTTGGTGCTTATTGTCGATACGTTACAGAAAGACACCACTGAAAGATTCAGAACATGAAAAATCATATTTGTCTTGGTAAAACGCAATGTATAACACAAAGAAGTGAAATGTCATCACCAAAGTGCGTTTTCACCCACTGGACACCTTATAATATCACATAAATTATGTTTGAGTAGATGTCTGACCTAATCCTCCAGAGGTCGTCAAACAGGCCCTGTTCCAGTTCAGGCAGCAGCAGGGCGATGGCCGTCTCAGCGTACATGCTGATGATGCGCTGGCCGGCACGCAGGGCCGTGTCTCTCACATACTCATTCTCATCAGCAAGAGCCTGAAAACAGAGGGGGGGGGGACAGGTGAGAGGTATTCACAACCAGAGAGAGGGATGGTGGTGAATGGAGAGTGCTCCATACCTTGAGGATGCAGGGGATGATGGGGCCAACGTAGGGTGTGAACCTGTCCCCGAAGGTGAGTGGCAGGTAGATGAACATCATGATGTAACCGTCGCGGACGTGGGAGGCGATGTCCACCTTGCTGGCCGTCTGCACCACGTCTGGCATCAGCTTGTCCAGCTTCTCCACTCCCAGCCCAGCCATCACCTCAGCCAGACCTTGGGCAGCTCCAGAGCGGTCCACAGAGCTCTGCTCAGATGCTAGGGTCTCCATGAGCCAGGGAAGCAGGTCATCAAAGCACGACTCACCCATGCCCTTCACCATGGCACCCAGGGCCTTGGCAGACACGGTACGCACCTGGTAGAGGAGTGGAGAAGGAGCGAGAGTTATCAGGTAACCAAATCACATTCACTTGTTTGTTGGTGAGCTCTTCGGTACAAGCACATACATCAGGCACAGGGTCCAGCAGAGAGGCTTTGAGTCCAGGAATGACACTGGGCAGGTATGGGGACAGGTCCTGCAACACAAAGACAACACATTGTGTCAACCAATAGAAACACACACATAAAACAGTAGAGCATTTTAGAAGATCAATTGTAGTACAATGCAACTCAATATCCCAGGGCTGCTACGTACCTTCTGGTCTGTGAGGGAGTACATGTTGCCGATGATCTGAGCGGCCATCTTGCGAGTGTCGGTGGAGCGGTCCTGGAAGGCCCTCTGGACGATGGGCATGATGAGGGCCAGGGAGGGGGCGTCGATGAAGTGGACAAACTTGGTGTCCAGCAGCGTCTGCAGGCAGTTCTGGGTCTTACGGGAGGGGTCAGTGAGGGCATCTAGCAGGATGGGGGTTATGGCTGAGGGGGACAGAATATCTGTTAGTAACTATCCTGAAGTACAAATCTGAAATAATATCCTATTCATACCGCTCTGAACTTAAGTTTGTCATTTGTCTAACTAAATCTCAGAGTTTAACACAGCTCTCTTACCCAGGATCTCAGGGTTGCGGATGACAGAGCCAATCTGTCGTAGGGCCTGCTGGCCGGCATTCTGCACTTTGACATGGGAGTCAGTCAGCACCTCGGTCAGCTTGGGCACAATGCTGGGCAGGCAGGAGGACAGCTGCTTAGGGGCACAGTATGCCATGGCACCCAGGAGCTCCACAGAACCTGGAGGGAGGAAAAGAGAGAGAGAGCAACAGAAGCAGTAGTGGGGTGCAGAGGAAGGAAGGACAGGATAAGAGGTATGGCAGTATCAGGACTAACCAGCTGAAATAAGTCTAACAGGTGATTGATTTTGAATGGTTGTGTCCTCAGAGCTCTCTAAAAAGGCCCATGATGCTTGACCCTCACCTGCTTTTGTCCTCCAGGATTCCTCCTCAAGAGCCACCAGCAGGGAGGGCAGAACCAGCTTCACCCCATGGGCACTCAGGTTCCTCATCACCGCCTTGGCACAGTCATCTGCCGCCTGGGAAGGGGCAGGGAGGTTAGGCAGAGCGTAATGCACAACAAAACGTGAGTGAATGTGAGAATTATTAGGTGGGAAATGAGTGTTTGGTGTGAGAGAGGAGGACAGGCAGAGGGCGGTGGGATTGAAATGAGAAGCTGGTAATGGTCATCCTACCTCTCTGACATACTGGTTCCCGTCCCCGAAGCAGAGCAGGAGGTGAGGCAGCACGTGGACCACGTAGGGCTCAAACAGCTTCCCCAGCATGTTGCACAGCATCTCAAAGGCAAACAGAGCACCTGGAAAAGAGAGGGAGCGAGAACTGTATAAAAAAATCAGTCACAGATAACGGTAGAACCAATTAAACCATGGAGCCCAGCAAAGGTTAAGCAACTGGCGAGGAGTCACCGACCCTCTCTGCGTCTGAAGTTCTTCTTGTCCTGGATGGCGTCGGTCAGGGTGCTCATGATGTCCTGCTGTTTGAGGGCCAGGATGCCCAGGCCTTTGACCAGGCCTGCCAGGCCATAAGCCGCACCCTTTCTCTCAGCGTACTTGTCACTCTCCAGCAGCAGCTGCAGCAGCTTCCGCACCATTCCCCCAGCATCCTCCCTGATGGCAGGGACCAGAGGGGGCAGGCAGCTAGCCACAGACTCCTGGACCTGAGGGAGGGAGGAGAGACGGACAAGGCAACAGTTACTACAAGCAGGCTTAGTGTTGCTCGGCTGAGGCCAATGTGACAATGTAAAGGCATTTCATTGTAAAGGTCAATGCATATAGGTTATAGAAATCAAGATGAAACATATAAAAGAATAATGGGAGGGACTTTACCAGAGAAAGGTTGGTGGTCATATGCACATCCTTAAAAAACAGAGTTGCTGGACTAATGAAGGATACTTGAAAAGAACAGATAGGCCTGCTACTGTAATATGCTTCCAACTGCCACCTTCATTGATCCTTGTTGGATCCAAACCTTGTCAATAAAGGTGGTAATTGGGACCATGTTCAGTGTGCGGGCCTTTCTGTCCTTTTCAAGGGATTGTTCCAGTACCTGCTGTGAGGGTGTGGAAAGGGCAGTGATGAGCTTAGCCACGATGGGTTTGACCTTGGGGTCACTCTTGTCCAGATGTTTGGCCAGAGAGCCCATTAAGATGACCACACTCTGGCGGACTGAGTCGTAGCTGGCGTCCTGGGGGGCGTCCTTCAGGAACTCCTCGAACACCGGGAGCAGGGAGCTCACATTATCCTGGAACACAACAGGCAACACACTGCTCAAAAAGGAGCCACAAAAATGGATATACTGTATTGCGTTAGTAGGAGTCCATTGAGAGAAGAGCAATTGCATTGGGTGCCAGGAGATGGGTGTGGTTGTATAGAATAAATCAAATAAACCATGTTGGTACCTTTCCGTGTGTGTTGAGGGAGGAGAGGGCAGCGTCCAGCATGCAGCGCCGCACCTCAGGGTGACGGTCATTCAGGGCATCAGGAACAAAGAACAGGAAGAGAGGAGTGACCTGGGGCTCATCCAGGTACTGACACAGCTTGTTCAGAGCCAGGGCGATGCCACACCTGCAGACACCAACACACCCTTAGACACCATGCACAAGGTGGTCCCATTTAAACACAGCAAATAAGGATCTAGAGAGTAGAATAAGAGTTGTATTGACATTGTCGAGTGGCAGAGCGTCCTCTAACCTGGCTTCCCACTGGTCAGGTGGTTGTTCAGAGATGACTCGTCCCAAAGCATCCAGGACAGGAGGAGGTCTCTGTAAAAACACAACAGTTTCACATTGGCCCTGGTTCTAGCCTACAATATTACACCACTCCTGATACCCAGCGACTAGTGGCTACTCCTGAGCTGTGATAGGAGGAACACGGTGGAGGGAGACTCACGTAGAGTTTCTGGTGGTAGAGCTCATTGAGCTGGCCCAGGACTATGGGGGACTGGTCGCGGTACTCGCTGATGGCTCTGGACAGCGCCTCGGCCCCTGCAGTACGCACAGCCTCCTCGTGGTGGGTCACATCCCCGATGAGCAGAGAGCACAGCTCAGGGACCAGCTCCAGACACAGAGCCTGCCACAGCCTGGGGGAGAGAAGAAGGGGAGCAGAGTGGTATGGTTAGTCACAGCAGCTACGCAACATGAGATGGGAGACACGCTACTTCACAAAAGCAAAGTCATTCTGAAGAGGGGAGCTATATCCTTTATGCAAAGTATTAGTATTATATGAAAAGTATTACATAGATGGGGCAACATTAGCTACTCACTTCTCAGCCAGAGTCCTACCCTCCTCCTCCACATCAAACCTGGACACCCACAGCCTGCGGAGAACACTCAGACCACTGGGATCTGTACTTTCTGTAGGCAGAGCCATCTCCATCTCCGTCAGGCCCTGGACAGAGAGAGAAAGGGGTGGGACATTAACACACATCCAAAGAACCACGCACAGTAATTACGCACAGTACATACACACACACTAATCAAATCGCATTTGTCACGTGCCGAATACAGCAAGTGTAGACTTTACCGCGAAATGCTTAATTACGAGCCCTTTTAAATTACGAGCCCTATTAAAAAGTAAAACAAAATAACAATAATGAGGCTATATACAAGCGGTAACGAGTCAGTGTGCTGGTGTATGAGGTAGTTGGGGTGATTCATTGAGGTAATATGTACATGTAGGTAGGGTATGAAAAGCAGAAAGTCCGGGTGGCCGTTTAATGAACTGTTCAGCAGTCTTATGTCTTTGGGGTAGAAGAGGTTTCCTATTTCCTCACCCTGAGGGCAGCGTCTCTGACAGAGAAGCAGGGGGAGAGCAGAGCCTCCAGTAGGACGTCAATCTCATCCTGCTCAGCCAGAGCACAGCCCTTCTCTCCTCCTCCACTGGCACACACCGCCGTCAGACACTGGGACGCCAGCACCTGAAACACACACACAATTAGAGATCTACACACACACAGTATAAACGTACGTGACAGCTCTACTGATTAGTATTTGTCTGTAAATGTGGTAGAAGCATTGCCTGGCTACCCAGACTCCTTCCGAAACGTTCTTCTCCGCAATGAGTCTGGATCCGTGTACCTCCTCGACCCTTTACCAAATGCAAACACATTCGGGGCTGTCTGATTGGTCCATAAACCGATGGGTTGGGCCAGAGCGGCAGTTTGAAAATGTGTCTTTGATACTCTGATTAGTTAGAGACGATCCAATCACTGATGACTGTTTTGTACACCGCCCCTCTCGCCGCCACAAAGGTCTTCTATGATAGAAGTCTCAGACTTAAGTATGTAGCGGCATTGGATCGAGCAGCGGAAGAATTTAGTGCGTCGTTGTCAGGCTAATAGAAGCATGGTGTACCTGCAGTCTGGGTGCTGCAGTGGAGATGACTCTGGTCAGGAGCAGCAGCATACCGAAACGAGGTAGCAGCTCAGGTCCATTCTGAGAGAAAGACACAAGAAATATCATACAAACGTAAGCCCTTTGTCTATGACAGAGTGGAGAGTTTAGGAAGAGAGGACAAGTATATATATTGATAGGAGAACGCCTCAGACAAAGGGAGGTGACAACACACTGCTAAACTCCAACTTTTATTTTGGTGTTTGTATTTTAGCTCTTTTTCCTCCCCAATTACGAAGGTCGAGTCATGCGTCCTCCGAAACATCCGCCAACTTAACCCAGAAGTCAGTCGCATCAATGTGTCGGAGGAAACACGGTTCAACTGACGACCAAGGTCAACCTGCAGCCCGCCACAAGGAGTCGCTAGGGCGCGATGAGCCAAGTAAAGCCCCTCCGGCCAAACCCTCCCCTAACCCGGACGACGCTGAGTCAATTCTGCGCCGCACTATGGGATTCCCGATTACAGCCGGTTGCGATACAGTCCAGGATAGAACCCGGGTCTGTAGTGACGCCTCTGCACTGCGATGTAGTACTTTAGACCGCTGTGCCACTCGGGAGGCCCAACTTGATCAACTCTTACCTCATCGATGAGTATGTCTGTGGTGTCAACCTTGGCGCGGAGTTGAGCGTGCACATTGATGACCTGCAGGGCGCGGACCTGCATGCTCTCCGTCTCCTCGGTGCTGCCTGAGGAGTCCCTGAGCACGGTGTTGAGCAGGGGGAAACAGAAGGAGAAGGCTGGGGCAGACAGTGGAGCCATGTCTGAAACAACAGGATGAGCGCATTAGGCCACCTGCAGGTAATATACTTGCACTATGTCCTTGATGTGTGTTTTTTGTCACTATTGTCTCGCCCTCTCTCTGCGTGTGTGTCCTCACCACCACCCTTGCCCTCTCTGTGTGGGACAGTGTGCATGTGCAGCAGGCCGACAGTGCGCTGGGTGGCTGTATGTAGATCCTCCTGTCCCCAGGCCTCGTCCAGATCACACTCAGGTTTCATCAGGCGCAGCGTCACCTGGCCCACCAGCACAGCTGTGGAGAAGGCAGGGAGTAGAACACGCAGGAGGTTAGAGGAAGTCTCCTCACAGAAACTATTTCCCTCCACAGATCAGACAACTGGAGATATGTATAAGCAACAACTCTACAGTGTTCATGTAGGCTAGGTGGAATTTCCATCATGTTGCTTTCTCCTATCTCGTCCTGTGAGATCTGTGAAGGTGTGTGAACAAGAACACAGAGGGGGAAAGTGAGAGATAGCTCTCCCTAGTGTAGTAGTCCATGTACCCAGGTAGTGCAGCTCCTTGGAAATGAGACAGGCTCCTATGTCGAGGAAGGCCTGCTGCAGGTGTGGAGCGGCCAGGGGGGAGTGGAGAAGAGGCAGTAGGACCTGGAGGACCCCTGGGAGCTGCCAGGAGATCTGGGGAGGCTTCTGGATCAACGTTGCCTCCAGCAGACCCACAGCACACCGCAGCTCCATGTCCAACTGACAACCACAATCAAACAATCAATGATCAATCAAACAGGAATTTTATTATGTCAATGTCCAGAATCTAAAGTTTGAGAAACAGGGTACATGTTAAAATATCTGGCCGTACCCCTTGTAGTCTCTTGCGAATGGAGGACTCTTTCTCCAGCTGGGCTTGCATCATCTCCTTCTGTTTGCTGGTCAGCTGCAACTCGTCTTTGATTCCTTTCTTCTTCTTGATCTCCTAAACCACAACATCAAAATCCCAGTGAATTTCAAAACTACTTTCTTCAATTAATAATGGTTCCATCATAATTCAACCTACTAAAATGATCTGATAAGTTAACAGAGGAGGATCAAACCGTTCCAATATGCTCCTGTATCTAGTAACCCATAAGATGAGGTAGGAGTGCGTCTAGTCCCCATCAATCACAGTCCCCCAGTCTCACCTCCTGCAGCTCCAGTTCTATGATCTGTTCCTTATACGAGTAGGCCTTGTTCTCCCTCTTCATGTTGCCCTTCTTAGTGCTCTCCTGCTGGGCACTGCACAGGAAGAGAATAAAATGTTGAAACAAGCCTTTACAAGCAACAACAAAGAAATCAACACAGCCAAGGTGTTTTGGATCAATGATAAGTGTCTACAATGGTAAACCCACAGAACACCTCTTACAGTAGTGATACAGTGTGTTCGTGTCCTACCTCTGGATGATGCTCTTGTCATACAGCTCTCCCTCAGGGGTGAGCATGATGGCGTACTCCTCTCTGGTGACCTGCCGCAGCGCCGGATTGGACAGCCACTGTTTCACATGCTCCATCACCCGCGGCAGCAGCTTGATAGGAGAGAGACCGGACAGGGCACCAACCGCATTCCTTACAGCCTGGAGAAACAAGAGGACCAACCATCAGTCAGCCAATAAGAGAACAGGTCAAGTTGGACCATAGGCTTGTCTCAACTAATCACAAGAGCAAAAGTGGGCCTGAACCAACCCTTGGCTGTGAGTGTAAGTATGTATGTGTATTTCAATGTGTACATCTGATATAAGGATCTCACTATGAGAAATATGTTCTGACCTGATTGTCAGCGTTGGCCTCCAGCAGCCGTGGCAGAATGTCATCCAGGTTCTTGTCGATGAACTCATGGGCTTTGATGTTCATGCTGGACAGCAGGTAAGGCCACAGCCCGGGTCGAGCTGCAACTGCATTGGAGGAGAGGAGAACATACGTCAGTACTAGAAGTGGGTTTATACAAACTGCAGTGTGAAAGATGCTATAGTGTAATCCAACAGACCTATGGAGGGATGGTGGGTGACGATGAGGATCTCCATGGCCATCTTGTCTGCCTCGGCCGGGTCGCTCCACTGGCCAACTACAGAGCACACCACACACAGCGCTTCCAGCAGGACGCGAGGGGGACTGTAGGCCTTGCCCACCTCAGACAACTCCCCTGACTCCGCCTGCAGCACCTCCTGAGGCAACACCTGGGGTAAGATAAAGATGCAGTATTTAGTCAGTAGCTAGGTTTCCATCCAATTGGCCACAGATTTTCATGCAAATATTCTAAAATCTGCATAAAAACAATATGCGCATTTTCCCACCAGAGATGGAGTGACGATGTAGAGCACATACCAAATTAAAAAAACACAAGTAAATGGGTTTCCATCAAATGTTCAACTCTATTGATCGTTTTGTCACAAAAATGTTGCATTATATAGTGAATGTGCCCACTCTGGTGTTGGTTTGTCAGCTCTACAACAGCTCACAGATACCTACACTCCTATTATTCTTTTTATTTGTCAAATGGCAGCCAAGCGTCAATAATCATGTCACCAGAATAAGATTTTCGATATTTATTGGAAAGCATAAAGCATAAATTATTTCATCTGCAGCCTAATAAACTGCATGGCTTCCAGAGACGTAGTGGGAGGACCACAACATATCACGTGACTCCATGTTTAATTCGACATGATGGTTATTTTATCAATATTTGCACAATAATGCATTTCCGACGCATTTCTCGCATAATTAACTTTACAGACACAAAAAGATCTCACCCTGTCTAGAGTATTTTGTTCTGTAGACATTTGGAAAGTTTACCGATAAATGTGTTGTTTCCATCAGGCCTGTCGTGACATTTTTTTACCCGACATGTACTTTACTCACATAAGAAGGTTGGATGGAAACCTGGTTTATGACAAACACATAATACACTACAAATAGAAAGAAAATAAGATCCAAGTCTAACATCCCAATTTAATTATTCAGTCATTACTAGTTTATAGTACCACTGAAGTGAGACCTGACACTACAAATCCATTAAAATGTGTAGTGCAACCCATCGTCAACTATTCTTACCTTGTGTTTGTTGATGACCACTCTGAGTTCTCCCAGAAGGCCATAGGCTAAGCCGGAGCCGCCCAGGGAGAGCAGCTTCTTCACGATCTGCTGTGCCCGCTTCCGTACACGCCAACTACGAGACAGCAGCACCGCCACAGTGGCGCGGTGGTACATCCTATGGAAAGAGGAGCAATGGAGTTACAGTTAAGAGGAGAATGGGAACAATGTTTGGGAAACCGCTATGCTTGACCAGCGCCAAAGTCACTTACTGTGATTTGCCATTGGTGAGTCTGTGGGAGTGGTCCAGGAAAAGTCTCTCACACAGCTGTATCACTGTGCACAGAGCTGGGGTGAAAGAAGCCAGGTTAACTACTCAATGTCATTCCATATCTTGACACTTGTGTGATCACTGATCGTTGGCATATTTGTGTATTGTTTGTTTATGCCTCACCTTCCTCACTGGCCTGAGAGAGGAACTTCTCTGTGGTGAATAAGGGTTTATTCTCATCGAGGATCAGGGTCCAGAAGCCAGCCAACTTGGCCTCTGCAGCAAAAACAAAAAACACACCATTTTATGTCAGTCTCCAAACTGATGAACAAGGATGCTGTCCCCTGCAGGCAACCTCATTCAACAGAGTCAAAGATCTAGGCCTTCATTAATCTCATGGAGTGTCATGATCCTACTGTAGATTCACTCACCTGTCTGAGTCTCCAGCAGAGACAGTCGACTCAGGAGAACGGCAGCAGCCACACCCTCTGATAGCAGAGCATGCTGGGAGTTCTGGGCCGCAGCCTTCTCCACTGTCTGGATGAGGAGGGGCACGAGGTCAGATGCCTGTCCCAGAATGTCACCTGGGGAGAAGAGAGGGGTCAGGACTATGACACTGTGCCTCCTGCATGCTGTAGAGCTGGATCAATGCACACACACAAAAATAACAAAGTTGCCCAGCGCCTGTAACTAACTGACCTTTGAAAGCCCCCAGCATGGCCTGTAGGTATGCGTGGCGGACAGGAGAGGTGGAGGTCTTGAGGGTGAAGGCCTTCTTGAACCATTCCAACAGAGCCTTGGGGACCTCCACTGTGATCCGCCCACTCCACTGAGACAGAACAGCCACCGCGTGCACCAGGGTCCCCTCATGGACTGACAGAGAGAAACACATGAGCACCTCTCTCTTTACGGACGAAGGGAATGAGAAGGAGGAAGGAATGAGACATAGTTCTTACCTTCTTGTTGCAGATAAGGGATAAACAGCACAGCGACTGCAGAGCTGAGCGTTTGGCTGGAGGTGCCCGACACAGCATGACGGCTGCAGCTGCCGATACCTGGGCAGAACAAGTCAAAAGCAATCAAAACAGGGGTTAAAAGACAACATCCATCTGTCTGCAAGGCGAACATACTAAGTGCGGGTTATGAAAGACAGGACACTTGGGACAACGTTACCTGACAGCACACTCATCTTCTGGCCGAACGCTGTGAGCTTCCCCTCTGACCCTGAAAAACACACAGTTCTGTTAGTGCAAAAAGATAATTTACACTAGGTGCTGCCATATGTGCTCAAATGTTTCTTAGGTGAAAGTACGTGAGCTGTCCTTGCCTCCCAGGATGCTGAAGAGGTGTGTGACGACGTCCTGTACAGCACTTGGGTCACTACATTGCTTGGCCAGGTTCTGCATGGCCTGCACTGCCTGCTCCATCAGCTGGGGGTTATTGGCCTTCAGCTGGCCTGAAACGCATAGCACAGCATGGTTACACACACACACACACACACACACACACATTTCTAGATATAAAAGGCATGACTTACTTGCAATGCCTTTTCCAATATCCATGGCATACTGACTGAGGTCAAGTGTCACTGAAGCCAGTAGACAGGAGACGGCTGAAGGAGAGGGGAAAATATATCTTGAAAAGGACAAAACTACAATACATAGTATAGAATATACACAAAAGTATGTTGTGGTATTGGTTATGATATTAGCTACTGTACTCACTCTGCATGGCATTCTCTGGGCTGCGGAGCATAGCCTTCTGCAGGGCAGGCAGCAGCAGCTCCTTGAACTCAGAGTGGGAAACATGCCGCAGCAGCGAACCACTCTTGTCCTGCAGAGGAACACAAAACAGATTACAGAGAAGAATTTTCAGCACAAACACCCAAAAGATATTTCACAATACACATCAATTGTGGCGATGGGTGGTCTTTAGGTTGTGAACACCAATCTTTTGATCTCCCTGAGAAGCGGCAGTCCAGCTTCACTCACTAGTATGTGTTGGTGTGGTCTAGTCTTGCTCATGAGGACTGCCTTCATATACAGGTCCAATATGGCACTCTGAAAACAGAATACAGGCGTGGTTAGAGATTTCAAATGTGAGCATATGTGCTGACTCAATCTGCAAAAAATATTAAACATACCGAATTCAACTAATATCAGACTCGCCTTGTGTTTCTCTACAGTGGCCATGTCTTTGTGAGTTGTGCAGAAGTCCAGACACACCCCAAGCAGAGGCAGTGAGCTGGGGTTCTGTTCCAGTCTCAAAATGGTGCTTATATACTGATCAGCCAGGCCAGGGTTCTGGTAAAAACAGCAGAGACAAGCATTCTAAATCACAGCAGATCCAATATAGTGATTATACACTGGACCATGGTGACTTTGCCCAAATATTTCTTATAACTGTCGGGTCATTCCTTGAACGACAACTCCCACCTTCCTTACCTTTTTCCACATGTTGCTCAGGTTCTTCAGGGTTGACTTCAGTGCTGGCGCTTGAGCCCCACCCACCACCTCAGCCAGCAGCAAACTCTGGACCTCCACCTGTCAGAGGAAAGATAGTGAATCATGGATGAATGAACGCAGAAAAGTCCAAATCAAACATCTCCCACAAATGGTGTGGAACTAGAAAGCATACTGATAACTGACATGCTAAAATTGTTTCACAGTATAGAGAAAGACACGGCTTCTATAAGCATTGTCCTCGTTCACTTACCAGTTTCTTCCAGATGGGGCCCTCTCTTTTCTCTGGAGCCGAAAACACAGAGCGAACCAGCAGGCAGGTCCAGGCCAGCCCGGTGAAGGCAGCCGAGCCTGTACTCTTACTGACAACGCCACAACATATAACAGATGGACAGGGAACCAAAACAAGGTATTCAATAAGAATTTGTTCTTAACTGACTTGCCTAGTTAAATAAAGGTAAAAAAAAAAAAAAAAAAAAAAGGTATTCAATATGTGGTTGAATTAGTACAATATTGCACATAACATACTGTAAATGTATATACAAATTGATACAAGGCATTTGGCCATGGCCCTCTACCTTTCCCCATGTCCTACCTGGGTACTCCATTCTTGCTGATAACACCACTGTTGAGGAGGCAGTGGAGGAGGCTGGTTGCTAGGATTTCAGGTTGAGACTCGGCCAATTGGCCAATGACTGAGAGAAGGGCTCGTCGAGATGCAGCATCCCTACAGAGTAGCCAACATTTTTATTTTAACACAAGACACACTACTAAGCACTAAACTAAGGAGATTATTGACGACTACAGGAAAAGGAGGACCGAGCACGCCCCCATTCTCGTCGACGGGGCTGTAGTGGAGCAGGTTGAGAGCTTCAAGTTCCTTGGTGTCCGCATCAACAACAAACTAGAATGGTCCAAACACACCAAGACAGTCGTGAAGAGGGCACGACAAAGCCTATTCCCCCTCAGGAAACTAAAAAGATTTGGCATGGGTCCTGAGATCCTCAAAAGGTTCTACAGCTGCAACATCGAGAGCATCCTGACTGGTTGCATCACTGCCTGGTACGGCAATTGCTCGGCCTCTGACCGCAAGGCACTACAGAGGGTAGTGCGTACGGCCCAGTACATCACTGGGGCTAAGCTGCCTGCCATCCAGGACCTCTACACCAGGCGGTGTCAGAGGAAGGCCCTAAAAATTGTCAAACACCCCAGCACCCCAGTCATAGACTGTTCTCTCTACTACCGCATGGCAAGCGGTACCGGAGTGCCAAGTCTCGAACAAAAAGGCTTCTCAACAGTTTTTACGCCCAAGCCATAAGACTCATGAACAGGTAATCAAATGGCTACCCGGACTATTTGCATTGTGTGCCCCCTTCCTCTTTCTACGCTGCTGCTACTCTCTGTTTATCATATTTGCATAGTCACTTTAACTATACATTCATCTACATACTACCTGAATTGGGCCGACCAACCAGTGCTCCCGCACATTGGCTAACCGGGCTATCTGCATTGTGTCCCCACCCACCCACCAACCCCTCTTTTACGCTACTGCTACTCTCTGTTCATCATATATGCATAGTCACTTTAAACATATCTACATGTACATACTACCTCAAACAACCTGACTAATCGGTGTCTGTATGTAGCCTCGCTACTGTTTTTCACTGTCTTTTTACTGTTGTTTTTATTTCTTTACTTACCTATTGTTCACCTAATACCTTTTTTGCACCATTGGTTAGGGCCTGTAAGTAAGCCTTTCACATGTTGTATTCAGGGCACGTGACAAATAAACATTGATTTAACAAATTACTAACTGGGGAATCCTTAAGAGCAGTAGGCTAATTGAGGGCACCTACCTGTATCTGTGTGGAGTGAGACAGAAGAGCTTGCATAGCCCTTTAATGGCTGTCTCTGGTAGCTCTGTAAGGACACACATACACATCATTGTCAATCACTGACATCAGTTTGCTATAATCTTGACCACCCAAGCCAAATAATACACAAGGAGCGAGAGCAGAAAATAAAACAATTATGCCGACTGGGGTACATGTCTTCTCACCTTTGCCACTAATGCACTGCTTCAACTCGCCAATGACCTCTTTGCGCTCTCTTACACTGGCTGTGGTCACTTTCACAGCAAATTTCTTCAGTGTGTCTGAAACCTGTTGCAATACACAGACATCCGAAATCAAAAAATAAAGCTGTGTCTGGCAATGTGTGTCACTGGGGCAACGTCAATCATTTGTACCACTTGCACTGCATCTCTAAAAAATTATGTTTTAAGTTATAACTTTGCCAGACGTCTCCAACTGATCAAGATGAAAAACAAATATTCTGAAATTATGGTATGACATCGGGCAGAAAATGATGAGACCACTCATAACAATCAAAACATTTTATTTAGCAAAATGTGGGATACTGAGACATGCATGGTCACCAAATGCATTATATGACATTCAGAAGACAATCTTGTTTGGCTTCTTATAACTGGATAGCATTAACTAGCAATTAAGTGTAACTATGTTCCAAGAACAACTTCATGAAATGATTCATGCTACCTAACAAGTAAATTAGTTAGGCTGGCTAAAACTTGCTCATCTAGTTGGCATTTCGATGCATCTCAATCAACGGAGTTGGTCACCAATATGCACAAGAAAATTCGCTTAGTAGTTAGCTAACAACAGCTAGCCGGCCAAGTCTTGCTAGTAGTAGTCGACTAAACGCAACTCCACGATTTATGATGGAGTTGAGCGGCGACTAGCGTGGGCGGACTGGAGCTCCGACGTCACATAAAATGAAATCAAAAACATTAAATTCTTTGCGTAAATGGAGGCTATTCTTTGTTGCCGTGTTCAAATGCTTGTAAGAAACTATGAAACATGGACATTTCGTGTGCTCAAATGCAGTTTTTTATTAACGTAATGTTGTGTGACGTCAGAACTCCAGTCCGCCCACACTATGCGCCGCTCAACTCCATCGCAAATCGTGGAGTTGAGTCGGCTATGCTAGTAGTAGCTACGTTAGAGCTATGTGGGGTGTAATCATTAGTCCAAACAGTTACAAAACGGAACATTGTCCAACGACAACGAGAGTTCATATTGGACATATCGAGGTAGGTTCCTCCTGGTTTCGTTACGTTTGGTTCCTAGTGAATACACCCCTGGGGTATATTCATTACTCCAAATAGTGGTAACGTGTCATTGTTTTTCAACGAAAACGAGTGTTTCTATTGGACAGTTGCAGGTACGTCCCTCCCGATTTGCTGAACATGTCCAATAGAAACATTTGGAGTCATTATTAAACCCCTGCACTCTCCGCATGTAACGTAACTACTAGCCAGGTTGCTAGCTAGCTAGCTTACCCTGCTGGATATACTGTTTACATCAATTTTTTTTACAGGAAAACACACAGACAGCCACAAAGTAATTATCCCTCATAACATCTTCATTGTCAAAAGTAATTGGTCGACAAATTCTCGAGGAAGAATCAGCACAATTTTAAACATCAGCGACACAAACCTGCGTGTCCGCTGCCATCTTGCCGGTCTCGAACTAGGAAGTACTTGTCACTTCCGGTTCATTTACAACGCATGATCACCACGTGGAGTGGTAGATATTTGGAATATCTTTGCAATTGATACACAACCTAAAACGTTAACTGTGCACATATATTTTCATTTAGAAGGTAATCTCAAGTCTGTGTGTGTTTTCTGTCCTTCTTCAAACCTTCCACACTGCATCCAAGGGCCAAAATAGTTGGCTGCTAGGAGGTATGTCAAGGACAGATTTAGTCGGGTCTTCTTGCTTTCCTCATACAGAAAAACATTTACCCAACTATTCTTACGAATATTGTTTGTGAATTTACTTTTCTTTGCAAAAATAATGACATCTTGATTTCGCCACTGAGGCAGAGGCAGGTAGATATTTCTGTCAAAAATCATCTAGTGTGCTAAATCCATTCTTAATTATTCCTAGATGGGTGAAGGTCACTTCTATGTCCTCAAGGTACATTTTGGGGATTTTATTTAATATGTTAAATTCACACTACAATCACCCCAGATCTATCAAGTAATTTAGCAACTTTTCAGATTCATTTTATACCTCAATTTCACTGTTTTGCCCTTGTCCCCGACCCAGACTTTTGAGCTTCTACTCTGTTTTTCTATAAGAAAACATTATATAATGTGTCATTATTCATGTTATCTACTAAAGAAAGAGTCAATTAAATAAAATGTATATCAATATCTATTGTGAGTATGCCTTTTATATAGTTATTTACACAAAATATACCTGTCCTTTGGTAGTGGTGCCATTTTCAAAAATAAAAATATTGGTAAATATTGCTTGTGTAGAGAATATTTTTAATGTCAGTCATTTCCAAACAGGCTATAATTTATTTAATTGGTGGTATAATAATTTTTTTTTTTTGCATTTTATGTATTTAGTGTAAACTCTATGCTAGCTCTAATACTAGCCAAAGCATGCTAAGCAGTCTGTAATTTTTATCCAAAAACTAGAAGCATAATTTCCATGACAGTCATTTCCATCACAAACTTAACTGCGGTAAATTACGGAAATGACAAAAATCCATAATGTTATTACTTTTTATTTTATTCTTTACTTTAGGCTTGTTTAATAATGTTTTAAATTAATTTTATCTAGAAAATGCTCCAAGGTGTGCGCACAAGTTGAAAACCTAAGTAGTATTTTTGTTTTAGAAGATGCCACACAAAACAGCACAGACATAGAAGAAAAAGACACGATTCCCCAAAAAGACAAAACAGCAAATGAAGGGAACTCGGAAGAACTCAAGAAGGATTTTATTGTTTCAAATGCCATCATTGCAGAGGTAAAGCAAAAGTATAAAACAAAATGCACAGTGCCATTAACAAACAAGTGGCTTCAAAAATGCTGAGAAAGTGTGGGCTGGTTTAAAGAACAAATGAAAACAGGCCAACAAGTCTTCAATATTCCAGGAAAAAGTAGTGTAACATAATTAGCACAGCCACCGAAGAGAAAATCACTAGATTCTATGAATGTAATGTCAACAGTGAGCAACAACAGGGGAAAAGGGCACGCTAACAAGGAACAAGAAGAAAAAGCAGAAGCTCTTCTTGAGTGACACAATTCAGAACCTTTATCAGATGTTTAAGAGGGAATATTCCGAGATTAAAATGTCCAACTAAGAATTCTGCAAAATACGTAATTTTTGTCAAGCCAACAGTCAAGAATAGGGACACATGCCTCTGCAAAACCCATGCCAATCTCCAGTTCATGGCGGACAACCTCAGTATCACAGTGATCAGCTGCAGCAACATTGAGAACCTTATTGAGTCTTTGCTGTGCGAACCTGTACAAATCGTTCATGTAAACAGGCTGCTCCCTTTTCCATGCATAAAAGCTTAAAACATCTGACTTTGATGTTGGTGAGCAGACATGGTGGTTTGAGTGAAAAACAAAGCTGAAGAGAGAGAGACGGAAAAACAAAGAGGGAAACATGGAGAAGTTCACTGTACATTTGACAGTAAAAGAAAAAGTGTGTGACCCACTGTAGATTCTACTGGAGGACTTCTCCAAAGGATTGAAAGAGAAGTTGGGGAAACACTCCAAACTGAGAGAATTAAAAGAGAATCTGTGGAAAGAGGAGATCATCATGTATATTGACTTTGCAGAGAACTACTTGTGTAAATACACCAGTGAAATCCAGGCAGTTCACTTTGGTGATTCTCACAAGCAGGTGACCCTCCACACCTGTGTTGGACATTCCACAAATGATACAGTTTCACTTTGCTCATTGAGCGCTTCTATATGTATGACCCCTCTGCAATCTGGGCCCATCTCTCAAAAACACTGGCCTAATTCCTTGAGCTCTGCCCAACCGGCTACTTTTGGAATCTTACTTTGTCTTAAATTAATTAAATGTTTAACAATAGTTGTTGTTCAAAATGTTTGCAATAAAATATTGTTTTCATAAAACATTTTTTATATAGATGTCATTTCCACCACACCTTGTCATTTCCACCACACCCATATTTTTGAGGTAAATTAGTATATTATGTATAATTTACATTGATTGATTAGATAGGGAAATCCTATGGTTGTTATCATAATCTTACAAAAAGGTTGGGTGGAAATATCTTATTTTCATGATAAATAAATGTTTTCAGCTGTCGCAAAGTTAAGTTTATACATTCAGGCATTGTGTTGAATTATTAATATTAGGAAAACCTTAAATCACGGAAAATAACATTCATTACAAGTTAATGTACACATGTATAATAAATATGTTATAAATTAATTATATGATATTTCATTTTTAACGAAAATGAATGTTTAATGGCGTGATGGAAAGTACATTTGTCTATGGCTGTCTGAGAATATATACATTTCTGAATAGTACGATCGCAGGCATTATCAGATGTTATTTCTAGACAAAAAAAGACAATTATAATACTGGTAAAATGGTGTTTCAATGTGTTTTCTTTTCTGAAAGCTTGCAAGGCCAAAGTGCCTGAAATTGCAGAATCACCCAGATATTATAAAAAGGCAAAAATATCAGTAGCAACTGATAATGTAATTTTAGGGCAAGTCAGTTAAAAATAAATTATTATTTACAGTGACGTCCTGCCCCGGCCAAACCCTAACCCGGATGACGCTGGGCCAATTGTGCACCGCCCTATGGGACTCCCAATCACGGCCGGTTGTGATACAGCCTGGATTCGAAACCAGGGTCTGTAGTGACGCCTTTAGCACTGAGATGCAGTGCCTTAGACCGCTGCGCCACTTTATTAGTAATAGCTACTAATAGGTAATAACTTTTGCATTTGTAATGTAATAAATTCTGATAATGTAAAAAATTGCCAATAATGTAATACATTTGCTAAACGGATAACATAACGCTTTTGCACATAATGTAATAATGATTACATTGTGTTGATTATTACATTCTGAAATTGATATTTTTTTCCCTTGAATAGTGTAACTTAAACAAATATAATATTCACTTTTTTGTCATGCATATCAAGTGTCATGCTTCAGTAATAGCTGACTACACACCAAACCACGTTCCCGAATCCTAGCTCTAAACCTGATTTTAGCAGTAAGACCCACAACCCCAGTCAATCAGTGATTCAGTCAGTCAGTCTGTCTAAATTAGGGAGTGAGAGAGTGTGTGCCTAGGCATGCAATTTTTGTTGTTCATATAACCCTGCAAACAAAAATGAGTCATTAGGACGTCCCCTGAGCGTCACAAAATGGTCACCTAAAGTGTTTTGGACATTGCGTCATGGTCCCCTGGAGGTTTTGTCTAGTTCCCGGTTTGTTAGAGTGGTCACTCGACCATCTTGTCAATATAATGGAAATCTGTAACCATACCTCTCTGGCGGTCATAGGGGTGATGTTGTTGTGGATACATCAGTCGTTGTGGGCGGGGCTACACAAGTCTGGTTCCATCTCGGAAAATGTTATTCTTGTTGTTATTCACTAGGGTTAATGTTTTAATAAAATAGTTAAATTCAATCCATTTTTTTGGGGGGGGGGGGTTGTGTATGAAGTATTTGGCAACAAGAATTTTAAAAAATTACAATAATTTCAGTGGTCTTGTTATCATTGCAATAGTAACATATATCTTTCATGTCAAAAACATAGGCAGTGTTCATAATGGTAAATAAGTATTTTGTAAGGTTTCCCAAAATTCTGACACAAATTTACATTCAAAGAACAAGTGAGACAGATTCTCACCTTTTTCACAGAAAACGCAGATGTAACATTTTCCTGAATCATTATAAGATTTTTTCAGAGTGAATACAATTGCACTAAAATTGTTTATTTTTTGTATTATTTTATTGATATATTTTGTATGTTTGAGTATTTTCTTGTTAATACCCGTGTTTTGTTTTTTTAGACATGTTTGATGAAGCAATATAAGTTGAAAAAAAGAAAAAAAGAGAGAAAAAAGTCTGGTTCCATCTCCACACTGTAAGGCAAATTGGCCTGTTATAAGGAGTGATACTCCTGTTGAATATTTGTGTGATTAGAATTTGGCTAATCACATGACTGCAAGGTGGGTCTTCAAATGTAGTTTGTTTTCTCTGACTACACTGGATATTTGCAATAGTATCCCCCCTCCAAGTCTGTTGTGGCAATGAACGCAAATAGTTCAAGTGTGACACTTCAAAGCGTATGCACATTTTCAATCCGAAACAGTTTATGATATAAGGACGTTAGTTTGTCTCCGGCAATGTTTTTTGGGGGGCTGATTGTGCACACGACATTTTTCCCCTCGGGGCAAGCTGAAGTCTGCGCCCCTTCGTCGGTGATTGGTCAACAGTAGGGATCCTTCAATTAAGTTATATATATATTCTTTTTTTACTTGCTTAATACTGCACTAAACATCGTAATGTAAAATTGCGCGACTATTGTCCCCTTGGCAAAAACGTCAAAGTTAATGACCGATTTGAGTTATTAGATACATTTTGACTATTGAGGCATTCAGACTGCTGGCTACAGAATCTCAAGGTGGACAAATGGTACGATTGCAGATAATTTTTCTAGTTTTTCCCAAACGAAGATCTTTTAAACCTGTTGAGGATGGGGGCGCTGTTGAGACTATTTATGCTAATTGGGTAATTTTTGAAACGGCTTCCCACAAAATCCTTGATCGTACAATATGCATATTATTATTATTATTGGATAGAAAACAGTCTATAGTTTCTATAGGAGTTGAAATTTTGTCTCTAAGTGGAACAGAGCCCATTCTACAGCAATTTCCCTGACATGGAGTCAGATTTCAGAAATGTTGGCCACTGTTCTGAAGTCAGTTAAAAGGGCACTGTTATTGCTATGACTATACGGACACTTCTTACGTCTTCCCCTGGATGCCTTTACGTGATGACGATTCCAATGGGGTCGATTGCGCGTTCACAGGCACTACAAATGAAAAAACCCTGTAGCTAGCAAGTCTTTTCTTGGTGCGTAACGCTCGTGGAGGACACCGAGCCGCTCCTGTTCCAAGCATTAGTTTAGCCTGTTATATTTCTCCGGTCATCTTTTCACTCGTTATAGGAGTTAAAAACATCATAAGGTAGTTAATTTAAAGCGTTTTATAGCAATTTATATCCGTTTAGTGCGATTTTGGGACATTTATTTTTGAAACGATGTGAATAGCTGGGCACGCTTTTCAGTTCATCCCGAACGCAGTTGGCATTTCCACATGGCAAGAGGACAGCTTTCCACCAAAAGACGATTACTCCCAAGAAAGGATCCTTTGCCCAAGATACTGATGGAAGAACAGCTCAAAGTAGGACATTTTTATTATGATAAATCGTGTTTCTGTCGAAACATTTTAGTGGCTTAGGACGCCATGTTTTTTGACGTAGCTTCGCTTGGCGCAAACTGTATTGAAAAGTAAGGATAAATTAAAAAATGTAATTCCGCAATTGTATTAAGAATTAAATTGTCTATCAATCCCTGTCCACCCTATATTTTTTAGTCACGTTTATGAGTATTTATGTATAAGAGTAGATCACTGTCTAAGTGGCGCAAGGACATTTTCTGACCAGCTGAGCTACATTTCACATTGTCTAACCATGATTTTGGTGGCTAAATATAAACGTTTTCGATCAAACTCTATATGGATTGTGTAATATGATGTTACAGGAGTGTCATCTGAAGAATTCTGAGAAGGTTAGTGAAAAAATTAATA
This sequence comes from Salvelinus fontinalis, assembly GCF_029448725.1. Classification (NCBI taxonomy): domain Eukaryota; kingdom Metazoa; phylum Chordata; class Actinopteri; order Salmoniformes; family Salmonidae; genus Salvelinus; species Salvelinus fontinalis. The sequence goes on from NC_074692.1 coordinate 12,350,331, forward strand.
TATTTTTGGCGATGTTGACGTTATCGCTCACTTTGGCTAGAATCAATGCTGGGCTGCTATGTGCTATGCTAATATATAACGATTTATTGTGTTTTCGCTGTAAGACACTTAGAAAATCTGAAATATTGTCTGTATTCACAGGATCTGTGTCTTTCGATTCGTGTATGCTGTGTATTTTTACGAAATGTTTGATGATTAGTAAGTAGGTAAACACGTTGCTCTAAGTAGTTTTTCTATTCCATTTGTGACGGTGGGTGCAATTGTAACCTATGCCATCTACCTGAAATATGCACTTTTTTCTAACAAAACCTATCCCATACCATAAATATGTTATCAGACTGTCATCTGATGAGTTTTTTTGTTGGTTAGGGGCTATAAATATCTTAGTTTAGCCGAATTGGTGATGGCTACTGGTGTTGGTGGACAAATAAAAGATGGTGGATTATGCTAATGTGTTTTTAGGTAATAGATGTACATCTTTACATATTGTGTCTTCCCTGTAAAACATTTTAAAAATCGGACATGTTGACTGGATTCACAAGATCTGTGTCTTTCATTAGCTGTATTGGACTTTAATGTGTGAAAGTTAAATATTTGTAAAAAATATTTTTTTTGAATTTCGCGGCACTGGTTTTTCAGTGGGGGTGGGGGGGGTGTGCCGCTAGCGGCACGCTGATCCTAGACAGGTTTTAAACGAGCAAACTCGTTCAGTTCGCTTAGCAGAGTTCGGCTAGGCGCCGGCCGAACCGAAACATGCCATTAAAGAAAGTGGTTTTAGTGTTACATTATTGGTTTACGTTATTACACCATTATAAAGAGACGCATCATGTAATAATCACATTATGCATAAAAACATTTGTTATGCATTCAGCATATTTACTACATTATCAGCATTTATTACTATAGCAGTTGCTACAGGGTCTTGAAAGGTAAACATGATCACAAAGACACACGTTGGTACCAAAAACAGATTTTATTTGAGTATAGCCTATATGAAATGAGTTAAATCAGTATTCAGTACTGTGACATTTAAAATGAAAGGAGGGGGGAAAATGTTTGATTAAATAATAGCCTTCTACAATAATTTTGTGTAGACAAAATGGCTAAATTATTTTCTAAATAAAAACAGAAAGGCTCTGGGTGTAAATCCCTGAACAAGATACAGGTCCAATAAAATTATGTAATGCAACCATTACATGATAAAACTACAAGCCCACAAACCCAGCTGGTGTACAGTAGATGCAACTCACATGCTTCTCTAAATAAGCCATTTCCTCCATAGCTTTAGAGTTACACTCAGACCAATATCAACACATTATCCAGTGGATTCACTGACAGAGCTCTGAAGAGATAGTCCAGGAATCACAGTCTATAAACAGTAGGCTACCTTGCTGGTCTCCCCAGTGTAAAATACATTGCATTGATATATTGGCACAAAAATAGGCATATTCCTTGAAAGCATAACTTGGATAGAATCAAGGGGTTGTTGAGTTCACCATACAATGTTTACAGTTGCATACAGTATTGTTTGCATTTAAGCTGTGTGTACTTACATCAGGGCTTCACCTTGTGCACTATTTATATAATTAAAAAGTGGAATAGAATGCACAGTAACTTTAAGGATGTTAAACGTTTAAAAGTATCTCTGCTATGAAATGTCTTAGAGGATTTCTCTTAACGAGTGGTTATTAAAAATATTAACTGACCAGCACTTTGTATTCAATGTACACAATATTCTCACAGTAAAATGTAACTGTCTCCTGTATGCAGAATACATTCTAATGTTTATCATGGTATGCTCTTATATACTGCATGAGCCCTTTCTGAACAGAAGACAACTCCTAAACCAGTCCAGCTAAGGTTTAAGCTCTAAAAAGGACTGGGTAGGCATTGGCGGTGACAAAGTTACAATATTACACATCTGTTGTATTATAAGACTCCTATTTTTCCAAACATTAAAAGGGAGTCAAATGTTATTTGTTGTAAATTAATCTCACATACATTTTATAGAAATGTTCAAATACATAAAATCAAAAGGCAACAAATGCTTGTTTGGGGGTTTTAATGATTGTGCGTCACAAGGCTAAAGGGGTCTGATGACACAACCGTCTGCGTCACAAGTACTAAAATAATGACTGACCCACAGCCTATTTCCAGTCAATGCTACAATGACAATTTTAACCATCTGTTCTCAGTTACTCAGACAGGAAAAGAGAAAGATATATCACCAAGGCCTTTACTTGAGCAGTTGAAAAAACAAATACAAATGATAAAAAACACAACAGGTCAACTGCTCCCTCTAACATGACACCTTTCAAATGGTTTCAGAAGACACACTCAACCAGTGAGCAGCAACCTCAAACACTAGTCCGTGTACGTATATTCCTTACAAAAGCAAAACTATTTGGGCTTGAAATCATACGACAGTCTGAGCATCAGAGAGAGCAGACAGGCCTAGACCTGATATGGATGTCCATAACACTTCAGGGGCTGATAGAAGAATGCTGGAACTATGCACACCATCAGAGTACAGAAAATACACTCAAACTCAATCTGACTCGCACACACACACACTACCTGAGCTACACAGACACTTCCCCCATACACACACAAATCTCCAGGCATAGACAATCTACTCCTTAACTGAAGAGTTTCACAAAGCAGCCCTGGCAGTAGGGCTTGTCATTCTGCTCCTTGAATGTGCCCTTGTTGAGCTGCTTGAGGCAGAAGGCACAAACAAAGTGCTCAGGGTGGAACTTCTTGGCCATGGCTGTGATGCAGCGGCCCGTAATGGGCTTCTGGCAGCCAGAGCAGAGGGACCCGCGGCGCTCGTGGTAGTGAACCTCACAGTAGGGCTGCCCATCATGCTCAAAGAAACTCCCGTTCACAAATGGGGTGAAGCACTCCTGCATACACAAACAGGGAGTAATGAGTAAGTACACGAGTCAGGACTAATAACAAGATGAATGCCCTTATGTAAAGGGAATAAGGCAGAATACAGACCCTGCAGACAAAGCACTCTGGATGCCAAAGGGAGTTCAGTGCAGAGATGTAGTTCTCCAGGATGGCTCGGGCACAGCCGCCACATTTAGGCGCAAACATGTCAAAGTAGTCCTTCCTACAGTACGCCTTCCCATCCTTCTCATGGAAGCCTTCAATAGACACAGATCATGAGTTCTGCACCTCACTATAAAACTGGTCATTACAAGTGAGCTCCAAGAATGGGTCAAACTCACCCTCTGGGCCAAAGAATGATCCACACTGAGCACAGAAGAAGTGCTCAGGATGCCATGTCCTGTCCAACGCAGTCACAACTTTCTGTAAACATGAACATTGGAACAGTAACTCACTGCTAGCTGCTATTGCTACACTATCTGTCCACTGCCTTAGTTGTAATAGTTATTTTTGTAGTATATGGTGTTTACTTACATCCAGAATAGGTCCGTTGCAGTAGTGGCAGCGTGGGGAAAACAGGTTGTGGTAGTCCTTCTCGCAGTAGGGCGCCCCGTCACGCTCAAAGAAGTTTCTGGAACCTATCTCCTCCTGACAGTGGGTACACACAAAGTGCTCCGGGTGCCACGTGCGCCCCATGGCAGTCACCACCTGGACACACAAATCGACAGTTTATGTAAATTAACCATGCCAACAAAGCTCAGCAATTAAATGTAATGAGAGACCATGATCTTAGAAAGGCCATCGGCTTAATCTCAGGCCCACCCAAGCCCCTTACCTGTCCCACGATTGGTTTACAGCAGGCCCCACACACTCCCTTGGCCACGGTCTGCACACCCAGTTTATGGAGGTCAGACTGCAGGCTGCCGAGCATGTTGTCCAGCTTGTTGACCTGCGTTGGGGGGCCTCCAGGGCCACCTTTCCCCTGGGCCATCTGTCAAAAGATGGAGGGTGAGAGGATAGGATGGACACCAGAGCACAGTGCATTCTCTCATAAAAATACATCTGTACAAATAATTAAACAGTGGGTTTAATGAAGGAAACTGAAGGCAGTGAGAAATAGAGAAGGCGTTCTGTTATAGAAATAGAAAAGGTAGAGAGAGCCATGCCTGCATTGGAGGCAAGATTGGGTCATATTCGGTTTGACAGCCAACGGACACCAGGACTTTGGGGGGAGGTGGTGGTGGTGCAGGCTGCACTGGTGGAGAGGGCGCTGGCTTGGGGGCAGGGGCCTGCCATACTGGGACAGGTGGGGATGGAGGTTGTACAAGTGGAGGTGGGGGAGGTAGAGGAGCAGGGGTCTGCTTCATAGGTGGGGGAGGGATGGGTTCCTGGGGTGGAGGAGGGGGGCAGGGGGGAGGCGTAGGAGGGGCAGGGGTCTGCTTCATAGGTGGGGGAGGGATGGGTTCCTGGGGTGGAGGAGGGGGGCAGGGGGGAGGCGTAGGAGGGGCAGGGGTCTGCTTCATAGGTGGGGGAGGGATTGGTTGCTGGGGTGGAGGAGGGGGGCAGGGGGGAGGCGTAGGAGGTAGAGGAGCAGGGGTCGGCTGCATAGGTGGGGGTCTACTGGGTTTTTCTATAATAGGAGGGTGACGAGGCGCTGGGGGAGACTGGGATGGGTAAATGACCCTCTGAGGTAGAGGGGACTCTGGGGGAATAATGATCTGAGGAGAAGAAGAGACAGGGACAACCAGAGAGAAAGACAAAATGAAAGGTAAAGAACTGAAAGTGAAGTAAAATTTGAATAAAAACTAATGAGAAATGTGCAATAGTATCTGGGATGGTGGGAGCCTGTTGTGATCGTATCCAGGCCAACCTTGTCCACCTCGTTCGCGGCCCTGTTGCCACGGAAGCGCTGTGGCTTGGACATGACGATGATGCCCTCAGTGAGCCAATCGTCCGGCTGCTTACGCCGGCGGTCAGCCAATCGACCAATCCCCAGCTTCCCCTGCAGCTCCTCTATGAGGCGGTCCTGGGAGCTGCTCTTGTTGACAATGATGGGGCCCACCCGCCCCCTCCGGGGGTGATCCTCTCGGTACATGGGGTGTACGTTGGAGGTCTCCTTGGTGCGCCTAATCACTGATTTAAGCTAGAAGGAGAACGAGCATCAGGAATCCACTGTGATCCAGTTACAATACAGCAGGCCAGGTGAGTGGTTCAGTTCAGAGGAAGTCCATTCAGATCAAGCACCATTCCAGTTCACTCAAAGACAAAAGCAGCCACCTCCTCACGCGTGTGTAGCAGCAGTGGGTAAAGTCGTCCAAAGGAATGTGTCAGTCACACTCATGTGGTCTCACATGCGCAGACCCCATCCAACCTCCCACAGTCCCCATATGCTCCCTGACCATTTAGCAGAACATAGTTGTGCAAGATGGGGGTGTCATGCCACACTGGTGCAACAAGTGAGGTAGTCATAGGATGTGGTCACAAATTAAATTGTGTGGTTTAAAAGAATAACATGCCAACAAAGGACACAGCCAGGCAGTGAACAATTAGCCACTATGCAGTAACAGCAAACATCCTAGTGTGCAGATTGTAATGACATTATCTCAACAACAAAAGAAGAACAGATGTTTTGGTATCAAAACAACCAGCTTTCTGAGACGGCAGAAATCTGTTATGCTATTGTATGAATAACATTTAACACTGACCAGGGTTGGGGAGTAGTTAGTTACATGTAATCGGATAACAAAAAAAATACAAATCAGTCACGTTATCAGCAAAAATATTGTAATTAGATTACAGATACTTTTAAAAACTAGATAACGTTTAAATTTAGAAAGGATGTTTGCAAAAAAAAACGGACACCTTTCTGTTTTCAAGTCAGGATTGAAAAAAGGTGCTAGTTTAAGTTTGTTTCACGTGAGCAAGCCTGGAGACGACTATGATGGATCCTTTGTCTTCTAATGCCTCTTAAGGGCAAAGTAATCCAAAAGTATCAGATTACGTTACTGATTACAATTTTGGATAGGTAAGTAGTAACTAATAGATTACATTTAGAAAGTAACCTACCCAACCCTGACTGTTGTTTCTGTATGTGTTTGTGCAGATCCAAAACAGTGTGGCGGCGAGGGCAGTCCCATACATGTCCAGATGCTGAGACCCTGTCCACAGTGGCATGCTGCAGCAGAGGCAGGTCCAGGGAAGCATCAGGAGTCCCAGGGCAGGAGGAGCCATCCAGGGACTCATCCATCCAGCTGGCCTCAGTCGTCGGGGTCATGCTCCCATCTGTATAAGGTCTCTCTGTATTAGGAGTCATACCACCATCCAGTCCATCTTGGAGACACATGTTCAGCTCCACATCGGCCCAGTCCATGAGCTCCCTATACCCATCAACATGTCCACTTATTACTGACCCATCCCGGGTAAATGTCCCTTCATGGGTACTTGCCTCGTCCCCGGTTCTTGCCCCGTCCCGGGTACTTCCGGTGGTGTCCGGCTGCAGCTTATCCAGGGCTTCATCCAGAGAGGGCTCAGCTGCAGGGACTGGCTCCAGCACTCTCCTTGAGATCATGGGGCTAGTGAGAGCTGGGGGAGGGGGGGCCTTGGGATATGTGACCAGAGATGGCGAGGGGGCTTTCGAAGCAGTGAGAGGAGTAGGGGACTTGGAGTAAGAGAAAGGAACAGGACTAAGGCTCTTAGTAGTAGTTGGAGTAGATAAACTTAGATCCATGTCAGTTAGGGGACTGGGGCTTTTGGTAACAGAGGAAGGAGTTATGCTACGTTCTAGAGAGGGACTAGGGGATTTTAAGGGGTTCTGGTCCAGCGTGGTGCTGGCTGAGGTGAGTGATGGTTTAGCAGCATTGAGAGGACTGGTGTCTGTGCTAGGTGAAGGTTTGGAGTGGTTGAGGAATACCAAGGACTTCTGATGAGAGGACAGCATGGTGGCAGAGACGTCGATGAAGGCTTCTGGTTCACTCTCTTCAAAGAACAGAGGGCTCTGGAAGGTTACAGTTGCTGGGGGAGGGCTTGATAATGAGGGATGTGGAGAGGACACTCCCCCCCCACCTTCCTCCTCTATGTGCAGCTCCCAGTCAGGCAGTGAGAAGAGAGGGGAGTCACAGGCAGGTTGAGAGGGAAGGAGGGGGGAGGGGGCAGCTGCAACAGGGGAGGAGGGGGTACGTGGATGAGGATGGACCTCCAGAGTGCTGCTGGGGGAGATTTCTGCTTGATCCAACTGGGGATCAAAAGGTTCATAGACCCCAAGGAGCCAAGAACAGGACAGGACAGGCAGGAGAGGAAAACACCACCACAAGAGCAGGAAGATAAAGAGAAATAATCAGATCAGAAAATATAGAATCTAAGGAATCTAATAAAGGATTTATTTCATAAAAGGACAAGTGTAAGTCCTGTCAACACACACACACTGCTGTGCACCTTGAAGTCGGACAGGGAGGCCATGAGCTCGTCTAGCTCGCGTGTAGCACAGGATGCTGAGATTCTGGCCTGCTGCTGAGAGGGAGAGTCCAACTCACTGTGAAGAACAGAGGGGCTGGGGATGCAGAATACACAAACAAAGCACATGATCAAACACAATCCAACCTGGACCCCCTGAAACAAGTTATTATTCATACAATCATTGCATGTGATCAGATAGAGCACCACAATCCAGGCTACAGTAGATTATTACCATCATCTCATTGCTAGTTAGCACATATCCTATAATTCAAAGTTATGACAAACTCATCCTTGTCCATCTGTGACTCTTGAGTAGGAGTAACTGCCAATATCCTGACCTGTGATTGGGTACAGAACCCTCCAGCTCATCCAGCAGACTCTCCACTGTGGGCCGGCCATCCTCCACCACCCTGGTCCCATTCTGTTTGGGCTTCTCCTGAATGGGAGGGCTCACCATGATGTCAGGGGGGCCCCCATTTTGCTGCACATAGTTGGTAATGCTGCAGGATGGCAGGGGTGGGGCGGTTTCCTCTGTGGGTAGAGAGGACAGCGGGACATCATCACAGTAACATGCAGTAAACACATACTGCAAGAACAAAACCACCTGTTGCACAGTTGATGGCATCCCTTTGGTGATATAAACACCAAAACCTAGTGAATATTTATGTAGGATGTGGTTCGCTGTCTGTCTACCTGTGGTGGGGAAAGAGGGAGAGTTCTGCTGGACAGCATTGAGCTCCAGGAGCAGCCGGTCTAGCTCTGACAGGTTACTGCCTAGCGCGGAGCTCATGGCAGCCGCAGATGGGTCAGCAGACTTCTGTTTGTTGGGGAAACTGACAGGCAGAGAGACAACGGTGTCAATTGTGTGTAAAGTGTAAAACAAACAGTGACAGACGGTCTAGTAGTCTCCCAGTGAAGGTCCCTTCCTAGGGATCTGTTCCTATGGCCCTTCTGCCTACCTGTAGACGTGGTCCTCTTCATTGTGGGACAGGGGTGGGCTGCTACTGTCCCTGGACCATGAACTCTTCGGAGCTGAACCCAAGGACTGCGGAGAAGAGAACAGTCACTCAGTTCAGTCTTGAAAAGCCATTTACTGAATGATATGCGTGAGTGTGAGTCTGATGTGTGACTGACCTGTTGGGAGGAGTGGAGGGAGTCAATCACAGAGCCATTCAGAGCCTCAGCGGAGGGAGGGGGCGGCACCGGGGGAGGGACTGACACATCCTGGTAGGAGTTTCCCCCAGTGGGGAAAGAGTAGGGGGTTTCCTCAGACAGGAACACAGGCCGCTTGGAAATGTGGGATGTCGTGGATTCCAGGTCCGCCAACAAAGCGTCTGAGGTGGTAAGAAATGCTTCCATGGTTAGACACAGTTTAGAGCTCTGACACTCATAAATATTTGACAGAAATACAAACCCTAATGCTGCCACAGTATCATAACTTCACGAGGGGAGGGCAGACGTTGGGTCGTGACTCGAACACTATTCTTTCCCCTCTTTACAATCATTCACAGAAGATCAAGATGCAACATCTTTTCCTATGCTTAGTATGAATGTCATAAGTTTGCAGATTTAGTTATATTGCCTCCGTTAGAATGTGAAAAATGTAAAGTACGTAAATGTTTAGGGCTGGGAATTGTCAGAGACCTCACAATACGGTATGTATTGCGATTCGATACTGTGATTTTATTGCAATTTGATGTTCCAAACATATTGCATACTATACTGAGTGTACAAAACATTAAGGACACCAGCTCTTTCCACAACACACTGACCAGGTGAAAGCTATGATCCCTAATTGATGTCACTTATTAAATCTACTTCAATAAACGTAGATGAAGGGGTGGAGACAAGTTAAAGAATGATTTTTAAGCCTTGAGACACTGTTTGTGTGCCATTCAGAGGATGAATAGGAAAGACAAAAATGTTCAAGTCCCTTTGAACTGGTTAAGGTAGTAGATGCCAGGCGCACTGGTTTGTGTCAAGAAGTGCAACACTGCTGGGTTTTTCACGCTCAACAGTTTCCCATGTGTATCAAGAATAGTGCACCACCCAAAGGACATCCAGCCAACTTGATAACGGAGTCAACATGGACCAGCATCCCTGTGGAACGCTTGCGACACCTTGAGTCCATGCCCCAACGAATTGAGGCTGTTCTCAGTGAAAAAGGGGTGCAACTCAATATTAGGAAGTTGTTTTACATTTTTTACATTGCATGTCTGCTGCAGAGGGACAAGACATTTACATCTCATCCAGAGTGACTTACAGTTAGTGCATTCATCCTAAGATGGCTACCACATATCACAGGCATAGCCATCAGTAGAGTCAGAGATAGAAGTCACGGTGCGGAGGATTATTTACGATACGGTTAGAAGAGGTAGGGTTTCAGATGTTTTTGGAAGATGGGCAGGGACTCCGCTGTCCAAGCTTCAAGGGGAAGCTGGTTCCACCATTGGGGTGCCAGGACAGAGAAGAGCTTGGACTGGGCTGAGCGGGAGCTGCCCTCCCGTAGGGGTGTGAGGGCCAAGAGAACTGAGGTGTGCTTGGGTTGGGGTGTAGGGTTTGAGCATAGCCTGAAGGTAGAGAGGGCCAGTTCCTCTTGCTGTTCCGGTGGTAAGCGCCATGGTCTTGTAGTGGATGTGAGCTTCAACTGGAAGCCAGTGGAGTGTGCGTCGGAGCAGGGTGACATGGGAAAACTTGAAGGTTGAAAACCAGGCGGGCTGCAGCGTTCTGGATAAGTTGCAGGAGTTTTGACAAGAGGGCCATGATAAAATTAGTTTCAGTCATGGAAGTAAAAGTCCTGAAAACAAATTTGCTTCCTATTTAAAAAGCTGCGAGGACAAGCTATGCACCAAAAATACTGGAGTTTTGGTGCAGGTACAGTGCAAAAAATTACATTGTGATATGTAACTGTCTCGATTTACACCCCCCCCCCCACTACCACTAGTAATGTGTGTAGAGACCTACTCATTCTTCACCCAGCTTATTGTGCTCTCAGGCTGTAGTCTACCAAGTGGCGGGTGTCTAAACTGACAATTCCTAACTGTATGAGTCAGTCCCTCATTCCAACCGGTCACTCAGCCTCCTCATTCCAAAAAAAGGCCCGCTCCCCAGGGCCCTCCACAGTAGTCCTGTCCTGCACCAGGAGCTAAGATTAGGTCATCAGCATAGCGCCACAGACACACAAATCCCCAGTGTCATTTCTAAACCCACTATGTCTGGTTAACATTCTCTCCCCCCGGCCATCAAATCTTTCTATTGGGCCCTAAAAAATATATAGCTCCTGTCAGTAAGTACCTGGCTATCGGTCTTGGCTTGTCCGTTGTTCCATTTGTCTTCAACAGAATAATTGTTTTCTCTTTTCCAAGAAGATTTGTGTGAGCATGAGACAGACAGCATATCTCCTCCAGGGTTATCAAGTGTACAGTACAGCATTAGTGTCCCCTAGAACACCAGAACAAAATAGACCCTGACATCACCCACTCCATCCATCCATCCTCAGTCAGTTAAGAATAGCCTGTTAAAATGTTGCACATACTGGGATGATGGCACAGGGAATCCTCAGTCTATTTTAAGTAACAAGCGTAAAACCTAGAGAACATTAAATTGGTTCAACTACATTATCTGATAAATAGAAAGTCTAAGATCCCAACTTTACAACAACAACTTCATGAGGTGAACCACAATAGTCAAATTCAAGTGGGCATCATACATACTGCACTGAAGACCACAGTCAAAAAGTCCATCTTAGGTCACACACACAAAATCTTCTTTAAGTCAAACAAAGCAAAAACACACATGCGAGAAACTAAGATGACATTAACAGTTAGGGAGTTATAGTTCAGAGCAAATTTTAAATCTTTACTGGGCAAAATTCCCCCTTACTATTACTCCCGATATGCCACCTGACGACCCAAGAGTATGTGAGTACGTAACTGTGTATACAAAACAGAGGGACTGAGATGAGACAGAGAGGACTACGACTAGCTAATGTCCCATCTGCTAAGGGTGTGTTGGCAGGGGAAAACCAGAAACAGACATGGGATATTATTACAATCCCTTACTCGAAGCCTCTCCCTCCAACTTACCCCGGGGCTTCCTTTTTCTCTCATAAAAAAAGAAAAAAGGAACTAGGTGTCTGTCTACTTCTGTTAACCGACTTAACTTTTTAGCTTGTAAAAAATAAAAGAATCTATATAGAGCCTTGACTTTATTTGACCCTATTCTCTACCACAACTTCCTTCCACAGTACTTCCTCCACTGTTCATTTATACCAGAGACCCCAACCAGTAGCTAGATGTTAAACCACATGGGAACAAAACATATTTAAAGCTGTACTCTCAGCAAGTAAGTCAGTGCAAATGTGCTGAACTATAACTACCAGCCCAAAACGAGCTGCACCTGGTGCCGACAAAGGTCTTAAAGTTCACTTCATCACTCTTACAATAAAGCCTAATGAAAATCACTATCCTCTCTCCAAATGGTCATTCTTTTGTGAATATCTTACATGGTGTGGTTTCCCCTTTAATAATAAATAATCCTGAAAGTCATTACTGAAACACTAAATCACACATAGCCAGCTAGGTATGATATACAGTACACAGAATAACGTCGACCTTACTCATGGCAGTGCAGGCCAGCCTTACCAACCCACTTTGAGAGGAATGGACACACCGCCAAGTTCCTCAGTATGCCAGACCGGGATCTCTAGTCTATTCTCTGCTTAGTATGACTAGATTACCCCCCTGCTGCTACTACATCTGACCTGGGCCAACCCCTGTGGTACTGATCAGTTGGAGATTCCAGTCAAAATCTAAGTGTTTCAATCATGCCTTTAATGGATATTTGGGTAATGTATGGACTACTCAAGGGTGTACCTAGTAGAAGCTGGTACCCACCTTCATTGTAAAGGGATAGTTAATTAAACTAAGAGCAATGAGTGGAGGATATTTAGTCATAGCTAAAGGTCTGCTGCGATACACTCCTGTATAGTGCTTCAGGCCAGGGTTACATTGACATAGATGTTTACTGGAGTGTGCTGGAGGAAATGCCACTGGAATAAATTCATTCATTTGTGTTGATTGTCCCTCCTGTGGAGGGCGGCGTTGAGTCTGAAACGTTGATGACAAAGGGGCTGTGGCTTGAGTTGGTTTGGGGGGGTCCTTTGCTTCTTAATACAGCTAAGTACTGTAAGCCAAGTAACACATTAATCTTTGAGATGGGTAAAGTCCACTCTTTTCAGAGCAAATCCTGACTACTTCTGAGAAAAATGCAATTATAAGACTGCTCACTTCTATGGGAAACGCATTCATTCTGCCATTTGGGGATTCTAAGCAGGCCATTAGCAAAAGAGATCAAGTCACCTGACTTTGTTTATTGCAGCTTCAATGACTTAAATAGATTAGCAATACATTCCGGTCGTGATTCTTTCAACAAAAGGGTCTCATATAAAGTCATGATGTTCAAACATAAGCCAACAGTCTAGTGTTGTGTGCATACTGTATGGGCATTCTTTGGGTGGTGGGTGTACGTGTATATTCTTGCCGCAGTCTGTATCCCCCCCTCCTCCTGCCCGTACCAAAACCCTGGAGTCTTTATCTGATGGGCGGGAAGGTGCATTCCACACATTCCACTGTCTGCCTCGGAGAGAAATCAGCCAGGGAGACAGAGGAGGGTGGCAAAGGAGATGGGGAGGCATGTGATGGAGGGCAAGAACAAAAGAGGGATGATTTGTACTAGGGTTGCAAAATTCCAGGAACTTTGAATAAATTCCCTGGTTTTCCATAAATCCTGTTTGGAGGGGGGGGGGGATGGGAATTTATTGAAAGTTCACAGAATTTTGCAACCCTAATTTGTACTATAAAAACCGTGATATGTAACCTACATGAAAGTAGCAAATATGAAAACAAAACAAAATACACTGAACAAAAATATAAAACGCAGTCCCATGTTTCATGAGCTGAAAAATAAAAGATCCCAGAAATGTACCATATGCACAAAAAGCTTACTTCTCTCAAGTGTTCTGCATACATTCGCTTACATCCCTGTTAGTGAGCATTTATACTTCACCAAGACAATCCATACACCTGCCAGGTTTGGCATAACAAGCGGATTAAACAGCATGATCATTACAAAGGTGCACCTTGTGCTGGGGACAATAAAAGGCCACTCTAAACTGTGCAGTTGTGTCACACAACACAATGCCACATGTTTTGAGAGAGCGTGCAATTGGCATGCCGACTGCAGGAAGGTCCACCAGTGCTGTTGCCAGAGAATTGAATCTTAATTTCTCTACTATAAAGCTGTCGTTTTAGAGAATTTGGCAGTACATCCAACCAGCCTAGCAACTGCAGACCACGTGTAACCACACCATGCCAGAACCTCCACATCCGGCTGATGAAACTGTGGGTTGGCACAACCGAAGAGTTTCTGCACAAACTGTCAGAAACCGTTTACGGGAAGCTCATCTGCATGCTCGTTGACCTCAGGGTCTTGACCTGACTGCAGTTTGGCGTAACTGACTTAACTGACGTAACTGACTTTAGTGGTCAAACGCTCACCTTCGATGGCCACTGGAGAAGTGTGCTCTTCACAGATGAATCCCGGTTTCAATTGTTCCAGACAGATGGCAGACAGCGTGTATGGCTTGTGTGGGCAAGCGGTTTGCTGATGTCAACGTTGTGAACAGAGTGCCCCTTTGTGAAGGTGGGGTTATGGTATGAGCAGACATAAGCCACCCAACAACGAACACAATTTCATTTTGGCGATGTCAATTTGAATGCAAAGAGATTCCGCGACAAGATCCCGAGGCCCATTGTTGTGCCATTCATCTGCCGCCATCACCTCATGTTTCAGCATGATAATGCACAGCACCATGTCGCAAGGATCTGTACACAATTCCTGGAAGCTGGAAATGTCCCAGTTTTTCCTGCATACTCACCCGACATGTCACCCATTGAGCATGTTTGAGATGCTCTGGATCAACGTGTATGACAGCATGTTCCAGTTCCCACCAATATCCAGTAACGTCGCACAGCCATTGAAGCAGAGTGGGATAACATTCCACAATCAACTCTATGCAAAGGAGATGTGTCGCGCTGCATGAGGCAAATGGTCACACCAGATACTGACTGGTTCTGTGACCAACAGAAGCATATCTGGATCCCCAGTCATGTGACATCCATAGCTTAGGGCCTAATTTATTTCAAATTGACTGATTTTCTTATATGAACTGTAACTCAGTAAAATATTTGAAATTGTTGCATTTTTTTTTGTTCAGTGTATAATGTTTTGTAATACAGGATATGATTGGCCAGACAGAAACCATCATTCAATCAGATAAGAGAGGAAAAAATAAATACATTTGTCAGTTTAAAAACAATGAAAGTACTATGCTATAATTAGACAATAACAATAGAGCCAGATCAACAAAGTACAAGATACTTGAGTCCAGGATAAGAGAGATGTTTTTATTACCCATGACAGGCCCAGTGAGCCATGCTTCCCAGGCGGGCAGGCAGCAGGCAGCCCGGGCTGGCCAGTTCATCTTTTCTACTGACACATTGGATACAGTGATGGGCCACCAGGGTTCACAGCTCACATGTTAATAGCTGGGGGGCACAGAGCAGAGCTGGCCAGAGCCACATGTAGGAAGAAACACTATCCCATCGGGCCTACCCAACATGATATTTATACCAATCAGGAGAGACTGGGGCCAGAGAGGGGTGGAGAGAGAGATACCAGAGGAGAATAGGGGGCGGTGGGGTTACACCACAGAGAGAGTAGGGGGGAACAGTGAGCTTAAAGACATACTGAAGGGAGCAGAGACACAGTGGTGTGGTGTTTCAGAGAAAGACAGAAGGATCTTGAAGCAAGATGGTGATGTTTCTTTTGAAGCCACTGACCCTAAAAATACCCGCCCAAGCAGCCCCATATCCGAAAGATGATACTCCCTGAGGAGAGCGCTGGACTAAAATAAAAGCGCTTCCCCACAAGTCAGTAAATCAGACGACAGGGAAGTCTAAAGACCATTCTGACACAGACAGTCACACTTAGACATTGAGGACAAACTCACACCAATAGATGTGAGATCGACCAGCTACTGTGAATTCAGAGTATGTGTCTGTTGGGGGCGGGGGTGTGAAAACATCAAGAATTTACTGTTTGGTTTCTCTTCTCAATGTTCAGCACTGAAGTACTGAATCACACCAACCAACCTCCAAAAACAGCCAGCCAACTTCCATGTACTGCTCTGAGACCTCCACAGAGCAGAGTGCCACAGCCACACTGAGCTCTTTGAACAACATGCCCTGGGGTGTCCCAGCCTGAGTAATGTGGGAAGAATCCAGCGCGAACTGAGTCCTGCTCCATTATTCTGACCCATCAGGAACATAATCGGCACTGTTCTCAGAGCCAAGAAACAAGGCCAGAGTGACAGAGGGAAACAGTTTAGGAAATAAAGGCGAGGGAGAGGGGACAACGACTGACTTTTATTGGTCAAAAACACATCCTTAACAGCGGTGGCAGAGCCTGTATCTCCTGCTGCGTTTCCTGAACCCTGAATGCTGATTCTGCTCATTGTTTTCTCTCCGTTTCCTCGGGATGTGAGGCAGGGTCTGTTGCCTAAGCGATGAGGTCAGCCATGCAGCTCCCCTCCCCAGACTCAGAACAGGATGGGTGTGGACAGAGCACTGAGAGCACAAGGACTGGACTAATTTACAGAGAGGACCATTCCATTAGTAGAGAAAGCAGGCCCACTCAAACACACTGTAGTGGTATGCATACAGTCAGGAACACTACAGGTCCCTAGGGGGGATGACTAGCCTGGTAACACTTCCTCACTGCTGACACACTGAAATACATTAACTCATTAAGGATCAAAGTTGCAAGGATGGCTATGTGTCTAACTTAAAGTGTGGCTGGCAAACATCGTAAACATTTAGGATCACCCCATTTAACATGCACCAAGTCCTCTCTTGAACCAGGGAATATTTTCATTTTTCTATAAGGTAATCAACTAATGCAGTCCACATCTCCTCAAAGAGGATCACTGTTCAACAGATTGCAACATTGCCTCTCCTATAGTGTTGTCCGCTTGACCAGCTGCCAACCTATACACCACCCACACACTGCGCTCTATCCTGATGACCATTCATAACATAACCGAAGGCTGCTTCAGCCCACTGGGTCAGTCAGCCAATCTGTGTGCTCCCCCAGCACGGAGTCTACATTTCACAGGCTCCTGAGGAATTCACAGAGAGGAGAGTGGTGACTTCACACATCAAACACACCAGTAAGATAGGCCATCTGACACTGATTGGCACTGTGTGGGTAAAGAGTCATCAGGATGAAGGCTGAGCTGCACTGCAGCCACATCAGTAATGGCTCTGGGCCTGGCCACCACCTGATCAGAGCAGAGTGAGATGGGTCGGAGTCTCTGGAACGTTCACAGGTCTCGTCTAACCTAGTTACTCACACGGCACTACAGAACCCCCCTTGAAATGGGGACATATCTAGTACACTGAGCCAAGCAGAGAGGAGAGGATGGGATGATTGGGTTATGCAGCAGTAGGTCATCCATGCAGAGACCAGGGAATAGGGTTTTACTAGAAGGACGTAGTAGGACTGACTGAGGGTACCTGTTTGTAAAGAGCCCTCTATTTATTTACAGGGCCAGTGGAACGGAGTAGTGGGAGGAGGTGAGCCGTGACCCAGTGAGTATTTGGCCTTCGACCCTGACAAACAATGATGTTAGACATTCCACAGCAGCCTCTCCCCCTCCCTCAGGCCTGGCTTCCCGACTTAAGTGAGACGGCAGGCTCTCCCTCAGTTAACAATCAGTCCTTTCACTGGCCCAGAGCAGCTAATGAGCCCTGGAGTTATTCTCAGATCAGGCCAAGCTCAAAATATGGCTCCTCATCCCTCTACTTAAACAAGCCAAAAACATATCGCTGAAACTCAACATAGGCTAATTCAAATAGCTACTGGACAATTTTTTAAATGAAGATTACTTTATTGTCCATTTCCTTAGAAGATTACTTTATTGTCCATTTCCTTAGAGAGAGAATGAAAATGTGTATCACTTGATCAGTTCAACCAACTGGGACGATGGCCCACACCCTGAGGAATTGAAAGCACAGGAGAGAGAGTCATGCTTTGGTTGCTGGCCTGCCTCTAGCCTCTTGGCTACATGCCACCACCCTCCTGTGCATGAAGATGAAAGCAATTGCATTTATTCAATAACACACTTTCTAATCTGGGAAGGTTTAGTGATTTGGCCACCTGATGAAATCTATTTATTTATATATATATATATATATATATATATATATATATATATATATATATATATATATATATATATATATATATATATATATATATATATATATATATATATACACACACACACACACACACAGACTTTTGAGTTCTAAGTGTAGTGCCAGAGGTCAAGGGTCAGTGAACTATAACAGTTGACTGGTCAGCTATCTTGTCACAGAAAATAGACTGAAGGGTAAATTGTGGCATTGGGGGGTGACCTATCAGCCAGCATGATCAACCAGACACTTGGTGCCTAAAATGCACTGATGCATGTAACCATGGAATATGATCTGTGTGCAAGTATGAACGGTGCAGGGTGGTGTATAGCAGGTTCGGCTATTTGAGGTATGCCGGCTCCAAGTGTTTCTTTGTGTAAATATCTCTGGTGCATATCCATGTGAAAAAGTGCTCTATTCTTTTGAAGACCCATATTACTCCAGGTCTGTAGGTGGCTACTCTAATGTCTGAGTATGTACTCTAAACATTAGGCTTTGGACAGGGGTCAAAAGGGTCACGAGACCCATAAAATATGCCTACTACTTCTACTTCCACCACAGAAGGACTACCACTACAAATAAGAGGTCAGCTAGTCGGGATCCCTGGGACATCATTCCCAAAACCAGGGTCCCCTGATAGCATGGACCATCTAAGTAGGCACCCAACAATTATATAATAACTATTTCGTTTCCCCTCTGGTATGCCATGAAAAGGTAGCAAGTCAGGTAGCAAGTCTGCTAATTTCAGCATTTGGGAGAGCTTCCATCCTGCCTGTTAAGGAGGCACAACATATACTTACACCTCATTGCCTCTAACAAGTCAGACTTTTTCTTTCCATATTTGACACACAAGAAACGACAATGGGCGTGATGATAAAAATTAAAAAGGGATAGACATACACTATTTATCATGTAATTTCACATGCGTTTCTTATATGTCAAATCGGAGGGCCTGTTGTCCGGACCTCTGGCAGTCTCTATGGGGGTGCCACAGGGTTCAATCCTCGGGCCGACTCTCTCCTCTGTATACATCAATGATGTTGCTTTTGCTGCTGATGATTCTCTGATACACCTCTACGCAGACGACACCATTCTGTATACTTCTGGCCCCTCTTCGGACACTGTGTTAACTAACCTCCAGACGAGCTTCAATGCCATACAACTCTCCTTCCGTGGCCTCCAACTGCTCTTAAACACAAGTAAAACTAAATGCATGCTATTCAACCGATCACTGCCCGCACCTGCTCGCCCGTCCAGCATCACTACTCTGGATGGCTCTGACTTAGAATACGTGGACAACTACAAATACCTAGGTGTCTGGTTAGACTATAAACTCTCCTTCCAGAATCACATTAAGGATCTCCAATCCAAAATCACCTCTAGACTCGGCTACCTATATCGCAACAAAACATCCTTCACTCATGCTGCCAAACATACACTCGTAAAACTGACCATCCTACCGATCCTCGACTTCGGTAATGTCATCTGTAAAATAGCCTCCAACACTCTACTCAACAAACTGGATGCAGTCTATCACAGTACCATCCGTTTTGTCACCAAAGCCCCATACACTACCCACCATTGCGACCTGTACGCTCTCGTTGGTTGGCACTCGCTTCTTACTTGTCGCCAAACGCACTGGCTACAGGTTATCTACAAGTCTCTGCTAGGTAAAGCCCCGCCTTATCTCAGCTCACTGGTCACCATAGCAGCACCCACTCGTAGCACGCGCAGGTATATCTCACTGGTCACCCCCAAAGCCAATTCCTCCTTTGGTCGTCTTTCCTTCCAGTTCTCTGCTTCCACTGACTGGAACGAATTGCAAAAATCTCTGAAGCTGGAAACACTTATCTCCCTCACTAGCTTTAAGCACCAGCTGCCAGAGCAGCTCACATATTACTGCACCTGTACATAGGCCATCTATAATTTAGCCCAAACAACTACCTCTTCCCCTACTGTATTTATTTTGCTCCTTTGCACCCCATTATTTCTACTTTGCACATTCTTCCACTGTAAATCTACCATTCCAGTGTTTTACTTGCTATATTGTATTTACCTCGCCACCATGGCCTTTTTTTTTTGCCTTTACCTCCCTTATCTCACCTCATTTGCTCACATTGTATATAGACTTATTTTTCTACTGTATTATTGACTGTATGTTTTGTTTATTCCATGTGTAACTCTGTGTTGTTGTATATGTCGAATTGCTATGCTTTATCTTGGCCAGGTCGCAGTTGCAAATGAGAACTTGTTCTCAACTTGCCTACCTGGTTAAATACAGGTAAAATAAATAAAAAATAAATGGAGCTGGTGTCGCCATTTAGAACGTTTGGATAACATGGCATGACTAACACTGAACCTAAAGGCTATAGTGTGCCGTGTTACTTTGGACAACTTCAAAGCACCTACATGAACTGTAATGAGACGAACGTTTTAGTAAAAAAACAAAACGTTGATAACTTTGCGGCCTATGAGGTTAAAGCCAATTAATATGGGTGGTACTGGAACCTAGTTTCTATATAAACAAACGATGTTGATACATCATCGGATAGACTTATGCCAAAGTGTTATCTAAAATAAAGTAAATCATTTATGCAAGAGTTAACCATTGCCCCATTCAAAGATGAAAAACCTGACATGAAAAGTGGATAAACGGGGTTAAATTCGAAGCTATTAAATGTAGTTTAGCCTACACTTTCCTGCCCGTTGAGTTCAGATATTAAAACAAATCTCTGGCCGTCGATTATCCCAAGATCTTGGAAGAAATCCCCGCTACCTTGAAATACATGACTTTTTCTCAACCCATACTTTCCGCTATGCTTAATAGAAAACGGCTGAGATTAGAAAACGACACGGTATGAAATTTACCTAAATCGTCCATACTTCCAGCGTTGGCTTCACCAGTGAAAATGTCCTGTAAAGGTTTAACAACTTTTCGGGCGTCCGTGGTTTCCTTTCAAAAGCTCAATAGTTTACTCTGCTGAAGTTGGTTGTAAAGTACAGTACAGGACCGAGCTGCGATGTGCATGTGTACTTCACCGCGACGCACATTTATATAGCCTACGCAATACCCGACATGAAAGTAACCTAATTTAGCAGGCGTAAAAGAACCCGGGCCGTGTAAAGAACTTTCCTCTGATAAAGGGCGGCCTCTAGCGAGTGATAACAAAATAGCCTATCCAGCCTGTCTGCTACAAAGAAACATTGTTACATGAAAACGTTGTAAGTGCGACTGATGAAACACTGTTACACAAGTCAATACATAACGTACAGCAGCTACTCCTACCTATATTGTTATTATATGCATAGTAGCCTATTAATTGGACCTTACAAGGCAGTGTGGAGGTAAATTCCACATATTGTCATACATTTTTTTCTTCAGGTAGGGTTTTTCCCCCCTCCAATTTGTGAAAAAAGTAATCCTAACACAAATACGTGTAAGAAAACTCTTGAAGAACGTGTCAAAGAGACTAAATCAGAAGAAGCCATGCAAAAGTTGAATAGCTTTAATATACAGTTACCATACAAAATACACTTGTATTTCAATCATCAGCTGACAGAAGTGTCATAATGCACTGACTCACTGAACGCATAGCTGAATGTAAATTGCATTTGGATTCCAGAAATTGCAAAAGATATTTATAATCATTCTCACTTCCTCATTTAGACCCGATCCACAGCCTGCTGAACCGCTACCCTCTAGAACAGCGGTCTCAAACTCATTACACAGAGGACAGAGTGTTTTTAGTTTCTAGTTTTTAGTTTCAATTAAGACCTAGACAACCAGGTGAAGGGAGTTCCTTACTAATTAGTGACCTTAACTCATCAATAAAGCACAAGGGAGGAGCAAAAACCCGCAGACACTCTGGCCACCTTAGAATGAGCTCGACACGCGCTCTAGAAGGCGGAGACAGTACAGGTGCATCAAAGCTGGGACCGAGACTGAAAAACAGCTTCTATCTCCAGGCCATCAGCCCGGTACCCTGCCCTGAACATTAGACACTGCTACCACCTGGTACTCTACCCTGCACGTTAAAGACTGCAGCCCTATGCACAGTCACTGAACACTGGTCACTTTAATAATGTTTACATACTGTATTCTAGTCATGGCTCATCCTATATAACTACTGCTGTACACACCTTTCTATTCATATACTGTCTATACAGATCATTTACAGTTGCGGCCAAATATACATTGGCATCCTTGGACTTTTCTTAAATTATTCCCTATTTCAGATCTGGACTTTTCACTGGCCACTCCAGAACAGTCCAGCATCTTTTGTTGAACCATTTCTGGGTGCTTTTTGTTGTGTGTTTGGGGTCATTGCCCTGCTGGAAGACCCACAACCTTCAATGCAGAGACCGCTTTTGGATGCCGGGTTGTACATTGGACTCCAAAACACTTGATAATCTGCTGATTTTATGATGCCTGCACATTCAAGGCCCCCAGTACCTGAGGCAGCAAAGCAACCCCACAGAATCATCAGACCTCACTCATCTTTGATTGTAAAGAGTTCTTTTCATTGAATGCTTCATTTGGTTGTCAGTAAAAACACCACAGAACATTTCCCTCAGGATTTTGCCTTGTTTGGAGAAGTTCCACCAGGCTTTCTTGTCTCCCAGCAGTCGTGTCTTACTATGTTGACCAATGACCAAAGCATTCAAAGAAAACAACACACTCCAATCAAAAATTGGGGAGGTTCGAAAAATGCTGTGGGGTTGCTTTGCTGCCTAGGAAACTGTGTGTGTGTGTGTGCAAGACATGATGTAATCAGCAGATTACCAAGGTGTTTCAGAGTCCAATAATCATCCAGTGTCCAAAAAAATCTGTCTCTGTTAAAGGTTGTGGGTCTTATAGAAAGACAACGACCCCAAACACACATCAAAAGTACCCAGGAATGGTTGCTGGACCGCTCAGGGCCCGGTTTCCCAAAAGCATCTTAAGGCTAAGTTCATAGCTAGCACCTTCATAGGAGCATTGTTAAAATCTCTGAGCCGTTTCCCCGAAACCATCGTTATTAACGTTGCATTTAAAACACTCGTAATCTAACACCTGCCTCAGACCACTCGCAGGACCGCTAGGTTTGTCGTTAGACGCTTTTTTTTGCCCTCCCGTTATACAGAGGATCTCTGCTAAACCTTGAATCACATGGTTTATCCGTCTCTCTGTAACCACCGATAACTTCAGAACAACGTTGACTACAAATACAAAGTTGCCAATGTCTTTGCATTTGATACAAACAATCGACGTATACAAAGATGCTTCACATTACAACCGAGATGACTGCATTCAAATAGAAATACAGTAGCCTATAGGCCTCTTTCAATCATATTGAAATACATTTCATGTTCAATTAATTGACTTCTATTTTGCTATTTGTAACCTACTGTCCAATTTTTTCCTCAATATATTTCATGATGTACCAAATCTTGATTTAGTGCATTATTATAGGGTGAGCATTAGAATATGCCGCCTCAATATTTGTAGCCTTAGGTGATAATATCTCTAAGAGCTGATCCGTTGTCAGTATTGTGGAATAATTCTAATGTTAAGGTCAGATTTGAATGGAGAATTCTGATCCGAGAGCAGCGGTACCTTTTCTTTTGATTCTATCAGTATCGTCACATGCCTCAACGATGCACATAGTGAGCGTTCTCTCTGCGTGGTGTTTTGGGAAACTCATGTTACATCTTCAGCCGTTGTAGGAAAGATGCATCGTTAATATACTCATAAGCCTAAGTTCCATCGCTGTCGGGAAACCGGGCCTGGAGTGGCCTGTGAAAAGAAAAGATCTGAATCACATCCATAACCTATGGCGAGAGCTGAAAACAACAGTTAGTGGAGGGCACCCCTCAAACATTGGAGAATTAGAGCAGTTTGCTGCTGAAGAGTGGGCAAATTTGCTAGTAGGAAGGTGCAGCAAGCACATTGATAACTGTCAACTATGCTTATTGTAGCTATCTGGGCCTAGGGCAGTGAAACCAAGTACTAGCTCCGGGGTGCCAATCATTTTGTCCATGCCATGTGTCTTTATTTTCTAAATTACAATTGTAAACTTAAGTTTACAAAAATAAAATTGGTTCTGCAATGTTGAAATCCAATAGCAAGGTGTGGATATCTGTGTACACGACCAATAACTTTGATTTGAGTGGCTGACAAGGGAAAACGCTGGCCACTCTTTCATTAGAGGCAACGTAACATCCCTACTTCAACTCAAAGCTGAACCTTTAAAACAACTCAACATCTGGTTGACTCATCTTGGGTCACTCATTTCAAAGTGTCACTTAACAGAAACAGTGGTAGTGATCCTGAGATGTTCTGCCTATTCACCTCTCAGAAGTCCACAGCCTTGAGCTTCCTCTCCTCTTCCTGGGTCAGAGGCTGCTGTGAGAGGATCTTCTCGTGGAGACGGTGGTGCTTTCCGATTCCTAGTCTGGGCAGGCCGCGGTTCAGGCCCTCCAGCAGCACACAGGACTTACACAGCGCCTGGCTGGAGATGTAGCCACAGCGGCCGCAGGTCCCCTGAACGGGCATCTTCACGCCCTCCCTCACTGACAGGTTCTCCCCAGAGTGGATGACGTCCATGATGGCGCTGGGCCGCACAGCCTCCAGGTCTTTCAGGAAGGTGCGGGCGTGGCCTCTGTAAGCGTTGGGGGAGTAGATGCACTCTGTGGAGAAGTAGTCCAGCTTCTTGAAGTAGGCGTAGAGGACAATCTCCTTCTCGTAAGCGTATTTGAGGGGCTTGCAGCGTGGCACCACCCCCTCGCCCTCGCTGGATGTGCTGATAGCAGTGCAGCGACGCAGACGGGCGATGTCTCCTCGGAGGACATTCATCAGAACTGTCTCTGCCACATCGTCAGCGTTGTGACCTGAAAACAGAATCAGACACACACAGGAACAGCATTTTAAAATCAGTCCCTCCAGGATTTCACAGAGATTGTTTGTGATAGTTGCAGGCCAAAATGCTTGATTTCGCTGAGGCAATGATTACATTTGGCATGGCAATTTGAGCTAGTTTGATCTAATTTGTCACAAAAATGCACTGACGAAGTTGACGTGTTGCTTGATCAAACCATTTTATGCCGTAAAAGTATAAAATGGTTGATTGGTTCAAATTGAGAGCCCCTTTTTGTAGTGCGCTGATGGAAGAATCGCAAAATTCCAGAGGGACTATTTTAAGAAGTCCACCTCATCTAAAATAAGAGATAAGCTTGATCAATGAGAATACTTTTGTTATAAATTACCTGTACATATCTTATCAACCTTCAGCATCATGGCTCCCCTGTCCAGCGCCTGCCTTCTGAACACTCCACAGAAAGTGCAATTGTTCTTCAGTCCAACCTGCTTCACTATGGCATCCATGGTCCAGCCATACAGCTCCTCATAGGATACAATCTTCAGAGGCAGCTCATACTGCTGCTGGTTCCTCTTCACCGTCTCCAAGGAGTCGTCACGGTAACCTGTGATGCCCTCATCCACTGACAGTAGCAGTAGTTTCAGGCCGTAATTATAGCGTTCATTTAGGACTTTCATGACATGTGCCAGCACAGTGGAGTCCTTCCCACCCGAGGCACCAATGCCCACAGTTTCTCCATGTTTGAAGAGCTGCGCTGAGACTATTGTCTGATGCACCTCCTCCTCAAAGGCCCAGAAGAAGCATTCTTTGCACAGGGAATGGGCCGTCTTTGGACGTTTCAGCACTGCACGCTTCTCAG
The DNA here is from genome assembly GCF_029448725.1 of Salvelinus fontinalis. Taxonomy (NCBI): domain Eukaryota; kingdom Metazoa; phylum Chordata; class Actinopteri; order Salmoniformes; family Salmonidae; genus Salvelinus; species Salvelinus fontinalis. Next base: position 12,375,710 of record NC_074692.1, read on the forward strand.
CACAACTGCTACAGAGGACTGGCATGTTAACTGTGGATGACAAGAGAGTTTGCTACATGAAGGCAATAGCATAAATGACCCCTTACAAGGTTGAAGTATTTATCTGTTATACGAGTTATAGGATGTCAACAGACTACAAGATAGCTAAGGGTTCTGCAGAATACTGGACAACCTGTGCAATTAACAGTTTTCTAGCTAGCAATAATATGCCCGTTTCGGTTAGTTATCTAGCTAGTATCACCTACTTTGATGAGCGGCTTAATAGATACAGTAACGTCAGCTTGAAAGTTAGCTAAATATGCTAGCTAGATAGCAGTTACTTAAACGGTTCTAAAAGTATCGAAATGCTTTACCAAACTCCAATTGAAAGTATGTAAAGTCTCACCCAGACTATCTAGCAGTGATCGTAGGCTGTATAATATGTCTACACTTGTTGCTAATAGTATTTTACCGACGCTACCTCATGTTCCTCTTTCTTTTCCGGTGTTTTTTTCATTACAGGAAATGATGTCAATGCTTGGCGGGTAACCAATCACAGCATACTGTTATAATAATACAATACTGGATTCCTCTGTAACATTTTGTTTCATGTAATGATGAGGTTCGATATTATCTGTAGACTTTTAAGGAGCTCATATGAAATTGGACCAAGTCACATATTCAGTTTTAAATTTGATACCATTACAATTATTCATCATCCAATCACTCTCCCACTTACATATTTTGGTCTGGAAAGCAATCGATGCTGTTGTGGCTCAGTAATTGAAAGGTACACTTTCTGTTCAGATAAACAATACAGGAGAACAAAGTTGAGTCACACGACCACTTGAAATGTAAGCAACAAATATTTATTAGTTTGCTTTAAAGGATGGTGCTATGGAAACAATGGCAATAGGCATCAAATGCAATTTTGAGTAGGTGAGTTGGGAGAAGTGTGTGAAGGAGCAGGGTTGCAGGGGTCAGGGCTTGGTGCAGGAAAGAGTCATTTAAGCTTAGTTGGCGCCGGCGGCAGGGTGAAAAGTTCCCCTCTGGTGCCACTGCATGTCTCGGATGCGCCTGACAGATTGGATCTGAGGGAACTGGGCACCAAACTCAGCACTGTCCTTGTATTCACCCTTTTCAAACAGGTACTGATAGCCTCTGTAGCCAGGGTACTGGTACCCCACCCAACTGGTACACAACCAACAGAGGCGTGAGAGTCATGGAATGGGAGAGAAACAAAAATTAGAAAAGTATTTAGAGAAGAAAGCCGTGGAGAAAAGATCAATACATGTAATTAGGAGAAAATAGCAATATGGTAATGTTGGGGCAGATATAACTGCTGTTGGCGGACAGACTCACGTGCCACTCTGAACTCTGACAGAGGAGACCTTCTCTTGGTATCCGTGTGCGTGGAAGCTGGGGACATCATCATCTATGATCTCGATCTTCTTCCCGGCGAAACTGGGGTTTTCATAAAGGACAATCTTGTGCTCCTGGCTGTCCTGTGAGGAGAATAGAAAACATCATAAGAAATGATCACAGAGAATCTACAAAGTGGTTGATTTGTGTTGTAGTAGCGAAGGGGGTGCTGTGTTACCACTTTAATGGGGCGGAAAGCAAAGATATTGTCGCTCCGTCTGCTGTTGGTCCAGGAATCCCAGCGAGGATACTCCCCCTTCTCAAACACATACTGCTCCCCCTTACAGTTAGCCTGCTCGTATCCCACCCATCTGAGAAAGCACAGACGAGTAAAGGTGAGGAGGGCACGAGGGGATGGAGGGGGAAAGTGAAGGATGACAAAAACAAGATTAAAGGTGAATGAACATACTGTGCCTTGTGCACAATGTAGTGACTATATTTGTGTTATGGAATGGTTTGGAAGTGTTTGTTTTCCTGTACAGAACCATTTTAATTTGTCCAATCACCAATCCCTTTTTTTTTTCTATTGTTTGACAATCACACCATATCTACCCCCCCCCCCCCCCCCCACCACACACACAGACAATCACACACCTCTATCTAACCCACTTTGTTTGCGTCCGTCTATCATTCTGTTTCTTTTTACTTTAACTCATACTTCCTCTCTTTCTTTCCCTCTCTCTATCATACTATCTCTGAGCCACACTTACGGTCCACACAGCACCAGTATGGAGCCCACTTTCTCCACGCCTGCTTCCTGGAGGTTGTTACAGGGACCAGTCAGCTCATGGCAAGGCCCCTGGAAGTTCTCCTGTTCATAGATGATCAACTGTGGAAGACAGGGAGAGACAAAATGTATGTTTAGGTCTCCTTGCTATGCTCGGCCTGTCGGGATCTCAAGTTATATATGTATATATATATATATATATGTATATATATATATATATAAATCTTGCAGTGTGTCATTGTCCCTATCATGCCCTGCCCCACCATTACCCATCCTTCTTTCCTGCCCTCCTCTGCCCTGCCCTGCCCTTCCTCTGCCTCCCCCTCTCCCCCTCACCTTGAAAGCACTAGTGCCTGGCTGCTGCTGCTTGGATGCAGGGTTCTGGTGGTCTGTGGCCATAGTGAACCGGATGGGTTATGATGAAACTGTACAGAGAATAACATATTTTTAGGGTCCAGTAGTTTTCAGTTTGATAGGATAGTAGCAAAAACATTAAATAATAGTGCCAGAAAACCTGCAGTTAAATTCTGCACGAAGCTGGTTCTCTCATGTTTGTAAAAAAAGTCCCCTCCCAAAAAATATTCCAACAAAAACAGTTAAATTGAAACAGTCCTCATGTTAATCTATTTGTTTGTAAGTTACATAGTTTTATGTATAATGACAAAGAATTATGTTATCCCAACATGTAAAATTATAAACTAACCTATTTGTTTAAAAAATCTAGACAAAGTTGGATCAAATAATGTGGAGAGCGATGGATGTGAATCTCTTACCAGTACGTGTCTGTGCCAGTGTGTTTGTGATGGCATGTCGAGCTCAATATATACGGCGCGCTCAGGGGTGGAAACTCTGCCAACACTCCTCTGCATCCAAGCCACCCTCCAGATCAGCCTGCAATAGGCCGAGCAGATGGGACTGTGGGGTCACCGCTCTACCTGGCCCCCCTTCTCACTCCCCCTCAAAGTTATTTCATTAGTTGTCAATTTTGTCCAGCCGGTCATTGTTCGATATCCACATGATTCAGCACAACCAGTGCCAAGAGTCCCACACTTACAATGAGAGCTGCCTGTATGCCTGGACCACCAGAGAGGGAGAGAGTAAGAGGATGAGATAGAGAAGGGAGAGTGCCAAATTGATAGAAAGGGACTGATTTAACTCGCAAAGCCTGGTATTTCAGTTAACTCTTACATAGGAATAATGGTTAACATAGTAAACAGTCATTGGGTCGTTATTGGCAATAATTTCTATTGGAGATAATTTACTTTATACATTTACATTTTAGTCAATTTGCAGATGCTCTTATCCAGAGTCACTTACAATTAGTGCATTCATCTTAAGATAGCTCGGTGAGACAACATATGCATCTGTTGGTCACAGATACCTTAAAAAAAGGTAGGGGCATGGATTAGAAAACCAGTCAGTATCTGGTGTGACCACCATATGCCTCATGCAGCCCAACACATCTCCTTCGCATAGAGTTGATCAGGCTGTTAATTGTGGCCTGTGAAATGTTGTCCCACACCTCTTCAATGGCTGTGCGAAGTTGCTGAATATTGTCAGGAACTGGAACAGGCTGTTGGACATGTCAATCCAGAGCATCCCAAACAGGCTCAATGGGTGACATGTCTGGTGAGTATGCAGACCATGGAAGAACTGGGACATTTTCAGCTTCCAGGAATTGTGTACAGATCCTTGCGACATGGGCCTGTACATTATAATGCTGAAACATGAGGTGATGGCGGCGGATGAATGGCACAACAATGGGCCTCAGGATCTCGTCATGGTTTCTGTGTGCATTCAAATTGCCATTGATAAAATGCAATTGTGTGTTCGTTGTCTGTAGCTTATGCCTGCACATACCATAACCCCACCGCCACCATGGGGCACTCTGTTCACAACATTGACATCAGCAAACCGCTTACCCACACGACGCTATACAAGATGTCTGCCATCTGCCCGGTACAATTGAAACTGGGATTCATCCATGAAGAGCACACTTCTTCAGCGTGCCAGTGGCCATTGAAGGTGAGCATTTGCCCACTAAAGTCGGTTACGATGCCGAACTGCAGTCAGGTCAAGAACCTGGTGAGAAAGAGGAGCAGACAGATGAGCTTCCCTGAGATGGTTTCTGAGAGTTTGTGCAGAAATTCTTCGGTTGTGTAAACCCACAGTTTCATCAGCTGTCTGGGAGACTCGTCTCAGACCATCCCGTAGGTGAAGAAGCTGTGTGTGGAGCTGTTGGGCTGGTGTGGTCACACGCGTCTGCGGTTGTGAGGCCGGATGGACATACTGCCAAATTCTCTAAAACGACGATGGAGGTGGCTTATGGTAGAGAAATGGCATTCAGCATGCCAATAGCATGCTCCCAAAAACTTAGTGGCATTTTATTGGCCGCAGCACAAGGTACACCTGTGTAATGATCATGCTTTTTAATCAGCTTTTTGATATGCCACACATGTCAGGTGGATAGATTATCATGGCAAATGAGAAATGCTCACTAACATGGATGTAAACAAATTTGTGCACAAAATTTGAGAGAAATACATTTTTTGTGCATATGGAACATTTCTGGGATCTTTTATTTCAGCTCATGACACAGGGGACCAACACTTTACATGTTGCGTTTATATTTTTGCTCAGTATACATTTTCCCTCAAAATTAGTTATCGGCAAAGTCAGTGTTAGTAGGAAAAGACCAGAGCTGGAAGGATGAAGTGCTCAGGTTTGGGTGTAGGGTTTGAGCATAGCCTGAAGGTAGGGAGGAGCAGTGCCCCTTGTTTTACAGTGAAGTGAACAAATGTTAACAGAAATGTGCAAAAATAGATACGATCTTGCTACCATGGAAAGGTAAATACCTGTCTATTTGTGGAAAAATCACCCTGATTAATTATTTAATCATATCCATCCCAGTTGACCTATTTGCTTACGGCCATGTCTACGCTGAACGATTTGTATTTGAAATTATTTGAGCAAAATATATTTCATTTTATTTGGAAGGCAAGCCAGACAAAATAAAACATGCTTATTTATATAATTAATATGAGTTCGGGGGCTGAATTTCATAAATATTGAAGCATTAAACCTATCACGAAAAGCATCAGTCATACAAAAATTATACCTAAACCTGAACTGGTTCTCCAGTAGATTAGTACAAATGTTTCATCCCTTCTTCAAAAATGGCCTATTTCCCTTTATCCAGATTACAACCTCTCACCCCTTTTTCAAAATATTGCCCTTTCTAAAACAAGCCATAAAAACTGGTTGCAATTCCAGTTTCATCTTCCAGAAAAGACAGGTAGGGAACTTGTTTGTTTTTATTAAAGACCAAAATTGGCTAAATAAATACAAATATCAGTTTTACTTGAGGACCAAGATGTTGACCGCGACGCCATACAAGTTGCAAAATAGTTGGGAAGAGATTTTCAATGTGCCGATGGTTTATGAACTGATACGCAAAACAACGCTTGAGTTTTTCTATTTAAATTATTATACAAAATTCTTATCACAAACATAATGTTATGTATATGGGGCATACAACCATGTCACCTTTGCAGATTTTGCTTTGAATAGACAGAAACATTAGATCACTTATTTTGGTATTGCTTCTTTGTAGCTTGTTTCTGATAACATGTTCAGGAATGGCTGAAAAAAATCACAACAATGATCTAAAATTAACCTTACAAATAGCACTGATGGGAGATTTGGAAAACCATAGTCAATCAATCAACAATATAATAATACTTTTAGTAAAAATATTTATCTTTAACTTACAATCTGTAGATACAATGCGATTAGACAGCTTCAGAATATGTGAAACATCACAGCACAGTTGAAAAATATATGGCTCATGGCAATCATATGAGGGCAGTTTATGGGTGGAATAGACTGAGAGTAGCTGAGGGATGGGTTTAAAAGCTCATGATCTAGAAAAGTTATGATGACTGAAAACACGATGTATAAGTACTATCTATCTAGATGTACTGTACAGTTGAAGTCGGAAGTTTACATACACCTAAGCCAAGTACATTTAAACTCAGTTTTTCACAATTCCTGACATTTGATCCAAGTAAACATTCCCTGTCTTTGGTCAGTTAGGATCACCACTTTATTTTAAGAATGTGAAATGTCAGAATAATACTAGAGAGAATGATTTATTTCAGCTTTTATTTCTTTCATCACATTCCCAGTGCGTCAGAAGTTTACATACACTCAATTAGTATTTGGTAGCATTGCCCTTTAAATTGTTTAACTTGGGTCAAACGTTTCGGGTAGCATCCCATAAGCTTCTCACAATAAGTTGGGTTAATTTTGGCCCATTCCTCCTGACAGAGCTCGTGTAACGGAGTCAGGATTGTAGGCCTCCTTGCTCGCACACGCTTTTTCAGTTCTGCCCACAAATTTTCTATAGGATTGAGGTCAGGGCTTTGTGATGGCCACTCCAATACCTTGACTTTGTTGTCCTTAAGCCATTTTGCCACAACTTTGGAAGTATGCTTGGGGTCATTGTCCATTTGAAAGACCCATTTGCGACCAAGCTTTAACTTCCTGACTGATGTCTTGAGATGTTGCTTCAATATAGCCACATAATTTTCCTCCCTCATGATGCCATCTATTTTGTGAAGTGCACCAGTCCCTCCTGCAGCAAAGCACCCCCACAACATGATGCTGCCACCCCCGTGCTTCACGGTTGGGATGGTGTTCTTCGGCTTGCAAGCATACCCCTTTTTCCTCCAAACGTAACGATGGTCATTATGGCCAAGCAGTTCTATTTTTGTTTTGTCAGACCAGAGTACATTTTCCAAAAAGTAAGATCTTTGTCCCCATGTGTAGTTGCAAACCGTAGTCTGACTTTTTTATGGCGGTTTTGGAGCAGTGGCTTCTTCCTTGCTGAGCGGCCTTTCAGGTTATGTCGATATAGGACTCGTTTTACTGTGGATATAGATACTTTTGTACCTGTTTCCTCCAGCATCTTCACAAGGTCCTTTGCTGTTGTTCTAGGATTGATTTGCACTTTTCGCACCAAAGTACGTTCATCTCTAGGAGACAGAACCTTCCTGAGCGGTATGATGGCTGCGTGGTCCCATGGTGTTTATACTTACGTACTATTGTTTCTACAGATGAACGTGGTTCCTTCAGCCGTTTGGAAATTGCTCCCAAGGATGAAACAGACTTGTGGAGGTCTACAATGTTTTTTCTGAGGTCTTGGGTGATTTCTTTAGATTTTCCCATGATGTCAAGCAAAGAGGCACTGAGTTTGAAGGTAGGCCTTGAAATACATCCACAGATACACCTCCAATTAACTCAAATGATGTCAATTAGCCTATTAAGAAGCTTCTAAAGCCATGAGATAATTTTCTGGAATTTTCCAAGCTGTTTAATGGCACAGTCAACTTAGTGTATGTAAACTTCTGACCTACTTGAATTGTGATACAGTGAATTATAAGTGAAATAATCTGTCTGTAAACAATTCTTGGAAAAAGTCCTAATCGACTTGCCAAAACTATAGTTTGTTAACAAGAAATTTGTGGAGTGGTTACAAAAAGGAGTTTTCATGACTCCAACCTAAGTGTATGTAAACTTCCGACTTCAACTGTATATCAAAATATCAAATTACTTTATTCTTGCTATTTAACTACTGTAAAAAATAAAATAAATTAAAGTGCCATGTATGTAAAATGTGTGTATAATGTACATGTAACAACACAAGAAAATCTGTAAAAACAGCCTGTGTTAAAGTAAAATGGTGCGGAAAAGGAGAAGAGTAGGTTCGATGCGTCAGTAGACAGAAGGGAGAAGGATTTAGCAGAAGGGAGAGATAATAGGATAGGAGAGAGTAGTGGTACAGAGAGAGCGAAGGTTGCGATGGATTGTGATGGCGCATGACCATCATTTACTCTAAGTGCAAGCAATGCATACTATCACAGTTTTCCTTTTACCAAAGATGGAAGCTTTCAATTCCAGGGGTCATCTGTAACAAGCTGACAAAAATGTTGACTTGACAAGCCAGCTTTCTCCAGTTGGCAGAAGGAAAGAGCAGAGTTGCACAATGTGAGCTGTCAACAAGAGGGTTTAGTGTTACACTGGTTGGATGCAGTGACTGGAGGAAATTGCATGTAGATATTATTGTCAATTGGTAGAAGTTAATAAAGTTGGTAGAGTATTTATAGTTGGTTGGAGGTAATGAATGTGACACAGTGGTAAACTGGAGCAGGGGTAGGCCCATGGTTGGAGAAATCAGAGGTAGACCTAGTGCTGCAACCTGGTCTCAGAGCACTTCGTATTATTCTGCAGGTAAATTGGAGTCACTCCATTTAGTATGATATGTTACGTTTCGTATTGTATGTATTAATTTGTGGATGTCCATCACCCATTTTTTATGATATGTTATGAATTACAATTCATAAGATATGTTATGAATTTGTAAAATGTACAATATGTTACTAATTTGCAAAATGTACAATCGTTACCAATTTTAAAACGTATGATATGTTATGAATTCTGGCTAGGTGGCTAACGTTAGCTAGGCTAGAGATTGTTGGTTAAGTTTAGGAGTTAGGTTAAAAGGTTAGGGTTAGGGGAGGGGTTAGCTAAAATGGTTAGGATTATGGGAAGTGTTAGCTAACATGCTAAGTAGTTGCAAAGTAGCTAAAAGTAGTAAGTAGTTGAAAAGTTGCTAAAATGCTACAATTGTCTGTGATGAGATTCTAGTCTTTGCCTTAAGTAACAATCTGTCTTACTCTTATGTAACCATACCAAATGTAACATATCATACTAATTTGAGAATCGCTGATTTACATTTACTATGTTACATCTAGTGTGTGAGACCAGGCTGAGTGCACAGATGGAAATTGTGCGGTGCTGTGAATTGAATCAAATGCATTGCACTGGATAAACTTGGCTTAGGGTAAGGATTTGTGGGGTTGTGTCAACATGCACATGTTGGAATGGGGAAACGAATAGAGCAGAATGAGATATGTGGTTGAAATGTAGTTTATTGAATAGTAAATATATTGGCACTCAAAGGTATTTACACAAGCCGAGGCCTGTATGGGCTGAATCCAAGATGGAGATCCTTGACATTGACCACCTACCTGAACCATAGCCCCGTCTCTGTCTTCACCTGGAATACACTTTCTGATCATTTTCATCTTGAGTTAGTTTCATCAGCCACTTACAGTATTTCCTGACATTATGTAGGGTGATCAGAGGCAACACCAAAACACATCACTCAAACAACTTTCAAAAGAGAACTTCATACTTTTCAGTCGAAGGTGTTTGATGAAGGAAAAGAGTTTGCACACATCCAATATACTGGACATTTTGTCCGAATCATGCACCAGATGTAAGAGCCGGCGATTGGCTGCTCTTACGTATACAGTCGACTCCTGGTACTGTAATTAGGACATGTGCATAGACTGTTTACATGGGCTACATCGCAATTTGCAAGTACCAATTTGAATAGATTCTCTTCTATTACGTTGGACAACAGTGTAATACACACGTTCATGGTGGCAGTCCCAAGCAGCTGCATTGATTATCATGAGTTGTAGTGCAAAGATGGTGGGACCATTTCCTCCCAGGTGTCTTCTTGACCTCTGACCCTCATTCAAGATTGTCACTGTGTGCAGTACTCTAAATAGCAATGTTACACCTTAGCTTTCATATGGATCTAGACAGCACTGACCTGAAGGCATGTACAGTATCGGCAACCGAAGTAAATGGGAGTGGGAGTAATCCAATATGTAAAGTGCACGTAGAGGGGTTGAGTGATGCATTGATGGATACCTATATAACAAATGGATATTCTTGCATAATAATACTGTATAGTAGCACATGCCCACAATGTTATTATTGTAATGTGTCATCTACTCTACCATAGCACATTTCAAACAGACAAAACTATTATGGGATTTCATTGAAACCTGAACATTTCACCATGATGACCATTAATACACTCAAAATAAAGGTTTCTTTTTTACACTGTATCAGTGTCAAGTTCTGCTTCCATCACAGAGAGCAGAAGAGCACATTGATGCAGGCCTCACCTGAGCCAGTTACAGAGAATGAGAAGAATGACCCACCCCTCTATTCAGACCCAATGCACAAACATCCCTCCCTGTCAAGTGTTTGACCACGATAGGACAATACCCATATTTGATTGATAGTGGATATGTTGTTTATAACCATTTAAATATGATAAGTAGTCTAAGAACTTCCAAGCTGATCTAGGGTGTAAACATTAGTCCAACAGTTCCTTCCGTTTAAGAAATATTTTTCAATAGAATCGAAGACACCCCTGGTCACACGCAAACACAGTTCACTTTCATAGCAACCATATACAAACAGCATGATCATTTTGCTCATTGTAGAATTCCTTCTCGCATCTACGTGCTCTCCTCGGCTCACATTTCCCCTTCACGTGTGGACTTCAGAGCACAACACATTAGCTGTCTGTGACCAGGCAAAAATAACTTTCCAAGCCAAACCTTAAATCATAACCACTAACCGTGGCACACACAGCCTACATCATTTTCATCATATTAGCTAATGTCATAGTCAACATAGTGACTAGAACTAACGTGTTAGTAAACCCGCTACAATCATGCAGTACAGTGTACAGTCAGCAAGCAGTTTAGCAGTTACACCGGCGGGCCCCGGCGGCAATAAATTACAACAAAATATAGCTAGCTCTCTCTCTCTCTCTCTCTCTCTCTCTCTCTCTCTCTCTCTCTCTCGCTTCTCCTTCATTTTTAAATAAATACATTTGTTAAAAACTGTTAAATTATTGCCTTTCTCTTTTTTTGAGTCATCTACTCACCACATTTTATGCACTGCAGTGCTAGATAGCTGTAGCTTATGGTTTCAGTACTAGATTCATTCTCTGATCCTTTGACTGGATGGACAACATGTCAGTTCATGCTTCTAGAGCTCTGATAGGTTGTAGGATGTCCTCCGGAAGTTGTCATAATAACTGTGTAAATCTATGGAAGGAGGTGAGAACCATGAGCCTCCTAGGATTTGCATTGAAGTCAATGTACCCAGGTCGGAAACTAGCTGTCCTCCGGCTACACCATGGCGCTACTCTACAGATGGCTGTTGAGGCTACTTCAGACCTTCATTGCAAAAAAGTGTTTTAATCAATTATTTGGTGACGTGAATATATTTACTATACTTTTATCTAAAAACTATAACTTTTTTAATGATTCACATCTTTTATTAAATTCCCTGAGGAAGATGGTCCTCCCCTATCTCCTCTGAGGAGCCTCCACTGGCCAGATTCGAGTAACTTACATTGTGGTGCTGAAACTTGTAGCAGCAGCTGTGGCACAATCGGAAATGGACAGTACATGGTGCTGAAAGTAGACAAATTTGAGTAGGCATAATACATTTAAACCATCTTCATTTTAATGAGACTTTACTAAAAATAAGAGGGATTTGTGTTGGAGCCTATTTCGTACTATTTAAGAAATAAGAGGTAGGCCTAACTGTTTGACAGGTGAAATTAGGCTATAGGCTGCTATGTCCATAGATTTAAATAGCCTACCTCCTTCCATGTCAGTGAAGGGCAGTTAAGTTAAAACCAAGACTTGAATTGAGGGGGTATGAGAGGTATGCCATAGGCCTACCTTTTTATTATAGAAAATGGCAAAAAGTACAAGCCTACTCTTTGTTTGTTTAAGATTTAAAACAAAATAAAACAGATCCAATTATATAAAGTGATCTACACTGAGTATACAAAACATTAAGGACCTTCTCTTTCCATGACATAGACTGACCAGGTGAATCCAGGTGAAAGCTATGATCCCTTATTGATGTCACTTGTTAAATCTACTTCAGTCAGTGTAGATGAAGGGGAGGAGACAGATTAAATAATTATTTTTAAGCCTTGAGACAATTGAGACATGGATTGTATATGTGTGCCATTCAGAGGGTGAATGGGCAAGACAAAAGATTGATGTGCCTTTGAACAGGGTATAGTAGTAGGCACCAGGCTCACCGGTTTGTGTCATAATCTCCAAAGATGCTGTGTTTTTCACACTCAACAGTTTCCCGTGTCTATCAAGAATGGTCCACCACCCAAAGGACATCCAGCCAACTTGGCATAGCTGTGGGAAGCATTGAAGTCAACACGGGCCAGCATCCCTGTGGAACACTTTCAGCACCTTGTGGAGTCCATGCCCCAACGAATAGAGGCTGTTCTGAGGGCAAAAGGGGGGAGGGGGTGCGCCTCAATATTAGGAAGGTGTTCCTAATGTTTGGTATACTCAGTGTACATTGGTTCGTGATGCTTTATGCTAGAAACAAACTGTAAAATGCCCAGGAAAGACGTGACTCCGATGCATATGGAGATATATTATTGTTTAATTTCTTTGACATTCAAAGGCTGAGCCACAACCTTCTATAGCCAAGGAGACATGAAAATGAGAAGTAATCTAATTCTGCCACAATCAATTGATTAAACTATTCACTTTCTGTTCAGTGGAAGATGTTTAAACCCAGACAACTTTTAGGGAAACACTTGTGACCCTCTCTTGTTGGGTTAAGCCACAGAACAAGAGTAGCCAGCAGTTAAAGCTCCCGCTAGAACCTACTCTGGGTTGGAAAGGTAGGCCTACTCTGTCTGGGGTGGAAAGGTAGGCCTAACTTTTGAAACTACCATGCTCAGATTCCTAATGATGTCTCAGATGTAATTATTTGCAAACCGGGACAGTTTTGTTGCAAACAAGACACAGTGATTTGGCATCTTAGAAATATGATAAGATGAATAAGTAGGCCTATCTCTGTCCATTCTTAAAGCCTGTACCAACAATAGAAACAGCACCAACAAACACAATCCATTTCTGGTCAAACAAACTTTATTCGCCACTAAAACATACATAGCACTTCTCATTAAGCAGGAGCAGCATTTGCCATGGTAAGGATGAGGCAGAGGGCAGGCACTGATGGTAGGAAGAGGCTCATGGAAGAGGCTCAGTGGGGGGAGGTGGATCAGAGTCCTCTTCAGCTGGCCCCAGCGGCGGCAGGGGGGGCAGGGGGTTCAGGTGCTGGGGCAGGGGCAGGGGCAGGAGCTGGGTCAGGGGTAGGAGCAGGGATGGTGAAACACCCCCTCTTGTGCCACTGCATGTCACGCACACGTCGGACAGACTGGATCTGAGGTGCAGGGGAATCCCAGTCGTTCCAGTGCTTGAAGTCTCCACGCTCAAACACATACTGCCGTCCCCTGTAGCCTGGGTACATGTAGCCAACCCATCTAGAACAAAGGAACAGAGAGACATGAGTCAGGAGAAGAAAGACGAGACATGAAGTGAGACATGAAAGAAACAGCAAAATACCAAAGGACAGAGTGTGAGAGAGAGAAGGTAAAACAGGAAGAACTTGAGAGAGGGTGAAAGGGAGCTCTTACGTTCCGTTGAGAGCCTTGACACTTGCTACGCGATCTTGGAAACCATGTCCCCACAAACTGGGAACGTCATCATCAACAATCTCCATCTTTCTACCAGTGAAGCCTGGGCTCTCAAACAGATGGAGCTTGTGTTCGGCACTATCCTAAAGAGGAGAAATGGAGAAATGTACACACACAGACTGTGTTATGTTGGTAACTGAAAGCTGACTCTTGAGATAGAGGCTTGAGGTAATCACTGAGTATTCAGATAGTCAATGAGAGCCGTCTGCTGAGAAGTGACTGTTGAGATGTACATGGCGTTCTGCAATGGTTAAAGAGTGTTGAGATAAACAGGGGAGCACTGAGAGGCTAAATATGCGCTGAAATGGTAAGAGAATGTTGATTGAGATTGGTAGGGAATGAAGAGCGGTGAGATGGTGTACATGTTAACATGGTCAGTGAGTATGTTGAGACATTGTGTAAGTGCTACCCACCACTTTGAGAGGCCGCATGGACCAGAAGGAATAGCTGTACTGGCTGTTGGTCCAGGTGTCCCAGCGTGGATACTCTCCTTTCTCCAGGACAAACTGCTCACCTGCAAACCCCTGGCGGTCATACCCCACCCATCTGACAGGAGAGAGGAGAAGGAGGAGGCTCTTAGAATGTTGTATTTGGCCGTATGTGGTAACAGAGATGTAGTATTCCTTTTTTTGTTAACACAACATTTAACCTGAGCCTGAAAACACATTCATTATGTGTAAGAAAGTGTGTGTCTGTGAATGACACCAATGCACCAGTACTTACGGGCCAGACTCAACCAGCACAGAGCCCACCTTCTCCAAGCCCTTCTCTGAAACATCTTTACACTCGGCAGAAAACTCAGCCTTGCGACCCTGGAAATTCTCAAATTCAAACAGCACCACCTAGATCAGAGAGAGTGAGGAAAGAGAGACATATTGACAAAGTAAAGCTGCCAATTTAAAGATGTGGGGGGAGTAAGGAATCAAAGAGGGCAGATAGAAAATAGAGAAGTGGGCAAAGGAGGGAAAAGGAAATGAAGAGAAAGATCACATGAGTATAGGGAGAAATACACAGACAACAGAGGAGAGGATACAGTACCTTGTAAGTGGCTCCTGCTCCACCCTGGCTCTTCCCTGCAGCCAGTTGCTCGGGGGCGCTCTGCTGCTCCGACATCCTCCTGGTCCACTGGTTACTCCTCTTTCAGGAGCACAATCAGGAGAGACAGAGACAGGAGAAACACAGACGACCATCATGGCATTCATTTCACAATGATGACCATCAGTCCTCTCAGAATCAATGCATAATTTTACTCCTTTGAATCAGTCAACATTTGCGTTCACTTCAGACAGTAGAAGAGCACTTTGGTGCAGACTGAGCCGAGAATAAGGACCTGCGGGCTGCGTACTACCCTACAACTAGGGCCCAGAGACATCCCCCATGAAGATACATGTTATTCTCATACCCTAATGCACAACATTTCAGCTCCAGTGATTCCATCTTTCCCTGTCTATAATGTACAACTCTGCAAGCCTCAGTCTGTATCATAACCAGTTCTGCAACACCCTGACTCGATCAAACCTAGCACTACAAACAATACACATTCCATAATACTCTATTCTGCAAACTCCTCATTTCCTCAATCATACCTTTATAATAAAAACATTTAAGAAAACCAAATTCTATCTAAACCAACTCTACAAACCTATCAATCCCTATCATATTCCGTTTTACAAACAACTCAGCTCACTCTAATATACTTAACGCTGGTTCCTACCCATTCCATTAAACCTGTCCTTCTCCATCCCTGTCAACAACCATGGCTGTGGAATCTCCTTTTCTTTTCATGTAAAGTTCAAAGGTCAATGAAAACCCTGGTTTCCTGCTGTGCAGAACCAAGCTGTTTTTACCTGGATATGCCTGCTGTGTTATTGGTAGCCTCTCTCTCTGTGTGTCACTTGGTGTTTGGGGTTGAGCCGTTGGAGGCCAGGGGGGGGGTATTTATGGTTTATTTCTGGCCACAACAGCAGAAAAGGGGGAGCTGTTGATACAGCAAGTCTGTCGCTCACATTGTGTCCATAACGCTGCCTCTCAATAGGCAGATGTGTTGGCACACGCTCCCCTGCCCGTCTGCCTGGCTGCCAGTGCGTGGTGTGTGGGCACACAGAGAGGGAGCCAAGAGGATTCAGCAAACAGCCCCACTCAGCACAAATGGGTACACACGCTCACACCTCTACCACGCATACACTCTAACCACACCCAGCAGTCTAGACATAACCGAACCTCTTCACCAGTCTCCCCAATAACATCACCAAACTCACAATGGGGAACCAAACCATTCACCAAAAACGAACCTAACATTGACGTCCTTTCACTATATCCTGTTGACGTCATACACTGAGTGTACCTTCCTAATACTGAGTTGCACCCCCTCCCCTTTTGCCCTCAGAACAGCCTCAATTCGTCGGGGCATGGACTCTAGAAAGTGTCGAAAGCCTTCCACAGGGATGCTGGCCCATGTTGACTCCAATGCTTACAGTTGTTGGCTGGATGTCCTTTGGGTGGTGGACCATTCTTGATACACATACCAAACTTGAGGGTGAAAAATCCAGCAGCGTTGCAGTTCTTGACAAAAACCGGTGCGCCTGGCACCTACTACCATACCCCATTCAAAGGCACTTAAATATTTTGTCTTGCCCATTCACCCTCTGAATGGCGCACAATCCATGTCTTAAGGCTTAAAAATCCTTCTTCAACTTGTCTCCTCCCCTTCGTCTATCAATCAATCATCAGCTGATGTCACAAAGTGCTGTACAGAAACCCAGACTAAAACCCCAAACAGCAAGCAATGCAGGTGTAGAAGCATGGTGGCTAGGAAAAACTCCCTAGAAAGGCCAGAACCTAGGAAGAAACCTGGAGAGGAACCAGGCTGTGAAGGGTGGCCAGTCCTCTTCAGGCTGTGCCGGGTAGAGATAATAACAGAACATGGCCAAGATGTTCAAATGTTCATAGATGACCAGCAGGGTCAGATAATAATAATCACAATGGTTGTAGAGGGTGCAACAGGTCAGCACCTCAGGAGTAAATGTCATTTGGCTTTTCATAGCTGATCATTCAGAGTAACTCTACCGCACCTGCTGTCTCTAGAGAGTTGAAAACATCCAGTCTGGGACAAGGTAGCACGTCCGGTGAAGAGGTCCGGGTTCCAGGCAGAACAGTTGAAACTGGAGCAACAGCATGACCGGGGGGGGGGGGGGGGGGGGGGGGGGTTAATTCTCACAGGACAAGACAGGAGAAGTACTCCAGATATAACAGTCTGATCCTAGCCCCCCAACACAAACTACCCCACCCACTTTGCCAAAGCACAGTCCCCACACCACAGGAGGGATATCTTCAACCACCAACTTACTATCCTGAAACAAGCCCGAGTATAGCCCACAAAGATCTCCCCCACGGCACAAACCCGAACGGGAAGATCACATCAGTGACTCAACATACTCAAGTGGCGCACCCCTCCTAGGGATGGCATGGAAGAGCACCAGTAAGCCAGTGACTCAGCCCCTGTAATAGGGTTAGAGGCAGAGAATCCCAGTGGAGAGAGGGGAACCGGCCAGGCAGACAAGGGCAGTTCGTTGCTCCAGTGCCTTTCTGTTCACCTTCACATTCCTGGGCTAGACTACACTCAATCATAGGACCTACTGAGGAGATAAGTCTTCAATAAAGACTTAAAGGTCGAGGCCGAGTCTGCGTCTCTCACATGGATAGGCAGACCATTCCATAAAAATGTTTGCTTAGAAATTCTAGGGACAGTAAGGAGGCCTGCGTCTTGTAACTGTAGTGTACATGTAGGTATGTACGGCAGGACCAAATCGGAAAGATAGGTAGGAGCAAGCCCATGTAATACTTTGTAGGTTAGCAGTAAAACCTTGAAATCAGCCCTAGCCTTAACAGGAAGCCAGTGTAGAGGCTAGCACTGAAGTAGTATGATACATTTTTTTGGTTCTAGTCAAGATTCTAGCAGCCATGTTTAGCATTAACTGAAGTTTTATTTAGTGCTTTATCCGAGTAGCCAGAAAGTAGAGCATTGCAGTAGTCTAACCTAGAAATTTCAAAAGCATGGATACATTTTTTTTATTTTTATTTTACACTGATTGAAGTGGATTTAACAGGTGACAATAGGGATCATAGCTTTCATCTGAATTCACCGGGTCAGTCTGTCATGGAAAGTGCAGGTGTTAAGTTTTGAATACTTCATTTACCAAACCTTGACCCTCCATCTCTCTTATACCGCCCCACGCCAAAAGAAACTACCTCTCCTATACTTCCCTACACCAAACACTATCGACCTCTGTTATACCCGGTACACCAAACACTATCGACCTCTGTTATACCCCACACCAAACACTATCGACCTCTGTTATACCCCACACCATAAATAGACACACCAATTGAACTTCCTAATACTGCAGACTGGAGAGAGTGGGTCTGAGCTGAAATGCAGAAGTAACATTTATCCCAATAATTACATCAAAGTGAGAAGCTCAACTCAGTACATTTTATTAAGAAGTTACAATTTTGGACACTGGCATTAAAACAATGTAATATACATATTTTATTTTTAAAAATAAAATGAGAGAAAAAAATAAACCCTCAAACTGACAAGTCATGACAAAGTCAAACGCCATGGACACCATAGGGACGACGACTCCAAAGATCCAATCAACACATTCGCTTTCATTCCATTAGCATTCCAACATCGGTCTATGAACATGTGGAAGGTGGGACGTATAACAGAATAGCCAGTGCACAGGTCAGTGCTGTAGTGCATTAACTGACAAAGTGCTTAATGGAAGTAGTGGGACAGTGCAGCATGGCTAACATGGTCAACATACATGTTGTCAACAGTGATGTAGTGATAAAAGAATAGGTGGGTAAAATCTCTCTCTAAATGGGAGATGTTGCAGACATCCTGATAAAACAGAACCCAGGGAGTGCACATTGAATGTATGGCTCATTGGTAACACATACAGTTAGACCATTTTCATTGCAATCCGTACACACTCATCCATCATATTTTCCTTACACACTCAGCCATCACTATCACACACAATCATTTGATCTTACACTGAAGAGGTAAGTGAAGGTAAAGGGAGGAAGAACAGGCTGATGTGTGTGTGTGTGTGTGTGTGTAGGAGTGTAATTGAGTCCTCCAATGTGATTAACCCTTCTCCTCCCCTTTTCCACCCCACATGCACTCCACACACACACGTACACATGGATGTTGTATTGTAGATATGTGTTAGTAGAGTAGTGGCCTGAGGGAACACAATGTGTTGCGAAAAGTGTTATTTTTTAATTGTATATAACTGCCTTGGCAGCAGCTAATGGGGATCCTTAAGAAATACAAACACCAGTAGAAACAGATATTCAGACATGATGATTGAAAAGAGACTGAACCCACAGCATTTCACCCATCAGTTAGAAGGTCAACACAACAGATCCCCAGTCAGTTCATCAGAGGAATGGGCTTGGGAGCCTCTGCTGTAGTGATACTTGCAATGATCTCCGTACAAAACTAAACACTCAAACATGTTATGATTCATCTGTGAAATTAGCAACAATACAAATATAATATTTCATGATTAGATACCATATTTATTACTAACACATAATATACAGCCTGGCTGAACATTAGTTCAGCAGTGTTTTGTTCTTTATGATCAATGACAAAAAATAAAATCAGAAATGTTATCCTATGTTGACTATTACCAACACCCCCTGACTGATAGATACACATAGAAATGTAACGCGTAGACAAACCTGAAAAATACATTTAAAAAAAGAAATACATTTATATCTTGTGGAGGTACTAGACTGTCCTCCAGCTTATTGAAGCACTTCCAGGTTAAGAGGCGTGTGGTCCCACAAGTTTAACCAGTCCTGAAATGCAACCTGACAGGAGAGAAAGGGTTTCCCCCCTTTTGTATTCTCCCGTCAGGTGAGAGGGTAAAGTGGCTCTATGCAAAGGAAATGGACAAACGGAGCCGAGCAGCCAGATATTTAACCTGGGTCGTTTCATCCATAAGACCGAGGTTGTCTGCAAAAAGGCACCATGCACATGTATGTGACCCGGGCAGGAAGAGAACAGATAAAATGAACAAACAGATGACAAATTACAATGTCAGCAGCAGAGTTTCCATCTTCTCAGGGTCAAAGGTTAAGGCTTCTGTCTCCAATTCTCCACCAGATTATTCAGTTAAGGCAACCTACAGGGAGGATGCAAACAGAAACAAACCATAAGCCTTTTAGGGTTATTTATTTGCAAAACAGACATACTTTAATATTATTGTCTAATTCTGAAATTTGTGGAAAAATGTCACGTCTATTGCCTAGGGCACATTTACCCTATGAAAGTAGATAAGAATGATTCACCATGTGAGGAACATTTGTGGGAAGAGCTTACCTGCTCATTCACACTTAGCTGTCATTTTCATACTGACTCGAGCGCTTCTTAGACTTCAGTTCTCTCAGCCACTGTGGTGAGGCCTCCTCCCTAAGACACAGACAGACAAAAGTAGGCACAATCATTACAAATGGTACATACTTCTGGTCTGACTATCTCAACAATCTCTGGTTTGGGTTATTAGATCCAGGCTGAACAGAGGGAAGAGACATGGTCACCATCTTACCCATTTTCTTTCCCTCCAGAGGGGGGCAGCACACGGGACGCCTGGGGCAAGAAGGGGGATTTAGGAGAACGGGACAGCTGGGAGGGAGATGGGGCGGCTCCGTCTGTCTGGTTGTCAGAGTCTCCTCTCTTCTTGAGCTGGGCCTGCCAAACAGAGGGAGAAACCAGCAAGAGAACATATCAAAGGCCAATTTTTCACAGCAGAATGAGTGACAACATTACATTACACTCCTGGTCAACTCTTTGCTTTCCACACAACATCTGTTTCTCTTGGGGAGGCTCACCTTGAGAGCGGAGGGGTCCATCCCAGGAAAGAGGGCGACTCTCTGGGGCTGGGAGGAGGCAGCAGCAGAGCGGGGGTCTACTCCTCTCTCCTGCTCCTCAGAGTCTGAGTCCTCCTGCTTGGAAAACTCAATGTTGTCCTCTGTGGAGGACAACACACTCTCTGAGTACATCATTTCACACTCATAACAAATAGAAGGTTATTCAGAAGTCTACCAGATCTTTGACCATCTAAGAACATCCAGTCTAACTGGTCGACTCAATCCATACTAAAAGGTGTGCGGGAGAAAGGTACTGGATAGAGAGAGAAACCTAAAATGTACTTTTTGGTACACCAGAAAGAGAAAAATCTACTAGCCACTCAGATTTCTTACCAGCCACAGGGCTTGAAATTAAAAGGTATGCAACACAATTTTTATATAATCGTACGATGCAAGGAACCACTTTACAAAATACATATTGTTTTTACCATAGAGAATCAAACAAAGGCTACACTCTGCATATTCAAGCCCGTCTCAAAATACGGCTCTCCTGGGAGGTGGTGAGCCACCCTTCATAGCCTATAAAATATTGAAACTTTACAATTACAACCAAATTGTTTTTATGTCTCTTAAAATAATTCCATTCAGGGCTCAAAATTAAGGGTGTCCTGTTGTCCCTTAGAGGATAAAAAAATATGTCTATGGTAGAGGTCTTCACGGATCCACCTGTATCCAAATACCCGAGACCCGGTCCGGATCCAGAATTATAAATAATATCACGGGTCTGGGTTGGATCGGATATGATTGTCACGGGTATGTATAATTTTAAATGACTTGTCTATTTACATGAAATGGTTCGGTCCTGACCCAAGCCAGGCGCGAACAGTACTTGCTAGCAGTGAATTGCGAGTGAGCAGTGCCGGTGGAGCATCATGTCTCAGCTTCCTAAAGAAACATATGGCTTCCAAAAATGAAAAGAAAGACAGGAGAGAGAAAAGAAAGGGCGACAGTATGTCACCAAATTTTTCACAAAGGAAGGTGGGTGTAGTCCGTGAGTGGTGGAAATGAACCTGTTAGCTTAGTCCATAGTGAAATAGGCTAATTTTGCTCCCCTAGCATAAGTTACTTAATATCTTCTCAGAAAATTCTGTGTTTACATTTCGCTCCTCTTTTAGTTGACATTTTAATCAATGCAGGCAAACTTTTAGCAAGCTATTCATTCTAAATCAGTTGTCCCTGTCCCTGTCCCTGCCTGGTGCCAGGCCCAACAGATGCAGCTTCAGGCTCAGCAGCCTTGTCTCCCCATCCCCCTGAACCAGCCCTACTCCCAACTGTAGAAGGAGGTGAGCAACATTGTGTTGAATGACATGTCAGTTGGCATAATTGCAGGTACTGCAATGCATTGAGGACAGGAATGTGATTCTCCAGTCAGGAAAAAGCTCACTTGACACAGAGGCAGCCAATATCAGAGCCTTAAAGGAAGAGATGCAGGCTCTTAGAGATGGATGGGAGTCTCTCCTGTCTGAGGCAACACTGATTGCAACACAAATGGATGTTACAACTCAATTTAGCAAGGAACACAGCCGCCAGAGGAAAAGGAAGATATTCCATGATGAGACCTCTGAAGAGGAGACAGCTCAGGACAGTGCAGCAACAGTGTTTCAGAACACAGTGTTTTTTACTGCTTTGGACAACATCATAAGTGACTTGGACACTATTCCAGAGATCTTACACCTGAGTTTCAACATGAAGTAAGATACCTGAACACTGTATATGCGGCCACCTTCCCCCCTAACTTGTCCCCACTTGGTCTCCTGAATGCAATTTGTAAGATGCAGCTGCAAAGCATTTTTGGAGAAGTGTGAGTTGCTTTACATATATTTTGCACACTGACCGTTTCTGGTGGCGAGAGAGCTTTCAGTAAGCTAAAACTGATAAACTACTTGAGGTCCACTATGTCCCCGGACAGCCTTTGCAGTCAAGCCATCCTGTCCATTGAAAGTCAGTTAGTTAGAAAGCTGGACTTCAAAGACTTGATCAGTGACTTTGCTAGCAAGAAGGCTCTGCGCTGGGCTCTTGGTGAGTAAGGCTGAGCAAGGGCCAGTGATGACTGTTAAATGGCATGGCTATGGATATTGAATCACTACACACATGATGCCCACAGGCTGAGAACAAGATATATCTCAAAATAATGGCTGGATTGCCATAAAAATTGTTGTGCACAATCAAGACCCCAAGTGGAGAAACCTATTGATTTGGTGACCACTTGACCTTTCCTCTAGCGCCACCATCAGGCCTTTTCATTTCCATTTTGTTTTCAATTTCCACTTTTACAGCTGCTTATTTTCTAGTTGGTATGTATACTTAGTTCAAAAATCTGCTGCTGATTTTATTATTTTGTTAGTTATGTTAATTTATTTTAATTGAAGAGGTTAATGTATATTTATGTTATTTATTTTAAATGATTCATTAATGTTCAAAATGGCCTTTAGCACATTTCTTATAGAGTATCAGTCTTGCATCAAATAGTGAATTCCACAGAACGTTGCATGCATGTCTGCACAATGTTATATTTTTACAGCTCACTGTCAGTAAATATCGTACAGTAAATATTGGACTACAAGAGAGTTGCAAGCCTGCAAAAGGTAGAGTTATTTAAAGCTTTGAATGGGTCGATTGGGTTCTGGAGGTGTGCGGTTACAGCAATTGTGCAGCGTTGGTGTGGCCTGTGGTGGTGGGGCCCAATGTGATATCTTTTCATGGGGCCCAAAATCCCTGGCGGCTCCCCTGTTTGTAACTGTAGGATGAGAAAGCACATGCACTGCAGCATTAGTTAGCCTAGCTAGCTAACGTTAGCTAGCTTAACTAGCTTCTTGTTCCGGTTTGATTCAGTCCAAGACAGGTACTCTGTAATCATATTTGATGATTAATAATCTAGCTATGGCAGCTATTAGTCTACTACAGCGCGAGTTGGCTTGGTTGATTGCTGTCTCTTGTCCTCCCTCCTCATGTCACTTGCTCACAGTATGGCCCCTCCCCCGCCTGCTAGAGAGGCACCTCTCTCCCTCCTCTCGCGCTGTATCAGCTCCGGTTAATAAAGTAGTTTTAAAAAATGACTTTTCTACTGCTTCCGTCAAATCGAATTGGACCCGGTCTGGGTCCGACCAGGTCTATACAGAACGGGTCTAGTTGTCCTTGGGCACGGTTCTCTCTCTATATTATAATTTTTTATTTATGCATATCGGGTCTGGGTGGGAAAGCCCCAGGTCCATTTCGGAACGGGTCCAAAGACTAGTCTGCGGTTTAAAACAGACTCTGGGACAGTTCTGGGACGACAGATTCAAAATTCATACAACCACTGCCCATTAAAAAAGCAATAAGGCTGATGCAACAAACTTTTGCTTAAAATGTTAAAAAAGTTGTATGTCTTCATATTAAAAGCTCAAAAATGAGCACATAGCTAGAGGCTATGCCAAAATGTTACCAAATGCAATTAACGGGAAAAGACCATTCTCAAAAGCGCAACGCACGCATTAGCAGTTTCATGTGACAGAGATGAAAATATCTGTTAGAAATATAAGAGGAGAGATCTAAAGATGCATCAACTAGCATGGATGCTAATATGACTAGCCTTTGGCTGCAGGACAATGAAATAAAGTTGATTTGAAAACCAATAGAACATGAAAAAAATAAATCAGGTTTCAATGTCATATTGAGTGTTTATAAAATAATTCCCTCAACATTCCTATGGTCGTATTTTGGCTAGGCTACTTTGAAACAAGGCAAGACATGCTTAATAAAATTACATAAACTTAATTGTTTAAAACCTGAACGTTTTATGGTTAAATAGTTTCAAAATGCTGACTGCCTCCACTCAGACTCAAGGTGGGTGATGTGCGGTGATCAACAGGTCTTTCACTCTCCCGTCTTGTGATCATTTGATCTAAATAAACCGTGCATCGGGTCAACAGCCCATTAGATGTTCATGTTAATTATCCTCCATTATGTGTCAAGCATGACTGGCATTTAGCCTATATTTATGTCATTAAAAGTCTCATTAAAGTTTGGCACCTCCCTCATGTCAGCATCAGTCTGTACATGAGGCTGTAGCACTTAGGCCTTTATTGATGTACATGAAAAATAGAATTGAATATTATTCCAATGTTGGCCTTTCTGTATGATATTGTGATTTGTGCCACGTTTTGGACGAGTCAAATCTATGTTCTTCTTGTCAGGCATCTTTAAAAAAACATTTTTTTTTAAAAACTTGTCCCGGACAAGAGGAAAAGCGTTAATATGGAGCCATGAGACAATTTTTTTGTTGTTGTTGCCATAATTATATAAAAATGACCATGTTTTGTAATGTTTCTAAAAAAAGGACTGTATTAGTAAGAAGTAATGTGTTGTTATATTGCTCAATTTCTTTTCGTTTTTTGTGACCCGAGCGTTTTAACAGAAATTTCACCACAAGACAAATGTTCAGCTGCCCCTTTAAGGGCGGCAGGTTACCGTGGTAACATGGCCACATAAGTGGTGTCACGTGTGTCTAAGATTTTGAATCTGACTAGCTAACAGTTAAAGCAAACTCAAACTAACATCGAAGAACAAACAAATTAGAACAAAAATGTAAATAGCCAAAAAACAGGCAGTGTTGCTGCGGAAGGTGGGATATAGGATTCAAATTTCCTTGTGCGATTAGCAGATATGAAACCAATGTGGCTGGTGAAATAGACATTCCTACCCGCCAATACCAAAATCTACCCGCATTTGGTGAGTGGTGGGTGTTCATTTTATGCCCTGGAGATATGACAAAGTGTCTACATGAGAACAGAGTCCTAGCCTGACCTGTTGAGTCTCGGGAGCGCCAGTCCTCAGTGGGTGCGGTCTGTCCCTCAAGGTGTACAGACATAGCAGCAGTCTGACGAGCCACCCTGGAGGGGCGCGAACGTGGCCCCCGCATCTTACTCAGCTGCACCCTGGAGCGCAGAGCACTGGAGTCCAGCAGGATGGTGGAGGCCTGGAGAGAGGGAGAAACAGATAAACACACGAGAAGCAAATCTGACTGTTACACTGATACGTCCTTTTAAAAAGTTGGTGTCAGTCTTACCTCAGGGAAGGGGAGTAGTTGCATCTCGGGCTGGACCGAGGGGGAGAAGCCATCTGGAGTGTCCAGGTCGCTGCGTGGGGCATGTTCCCCTGGTGTGTGGGGCGGAATGGGTTTCCTAGGCGACTGGCTGAGGTTGCTGTCTGAGGTGGGCGTGGCAGGAGTCAGGCTACAGGAAGGACAGACGTGACTAGTACTTTAGGCTACCTTCCTAAAAGTCTTTATTATATGCAGCCATTGCCGCTGAGAGAACAACGTGACAGGTACAGTGTCTACTAGCTCTGTGTGGCTGAGTCATTTTCTCCTGTCTGGGTTTACTGTAGGCAGGGGCATCAGATTTCATAGAGGATGTACTGGAAGACACAATGGATGACCGGGCAGACTCTTGCTCCACTTGACCACAAGCTCCTCATTTCAGAATGAAGGTAGCAAACACTGATGAGTCACAATAATGTACATGACCATACTATTTGGTGATTATTCCATCCAGAGAGTTGGATTCATATGACAATGACCCACTGCATTATAATAGTGACGTATATCGTATCTTATCTGAAACTCTTACAGCATCCATTCATTTCTACAAAACATTATCCAGATTTTCAACCTGTGTGGAGTTCGTTGCTGTGATACCTTCTCCTGGCCACAGGAGGTCAGTGGTACGCCAGCCTGCTGAGAGAGACTCAGACTATTTTGAGAGCTGGGGTAAAGTAAAGCAGGTTTCAGTGAGCTACTGCTCCTTGACCACACAGTGTCAGGAGGACTGGGATGGTATTGTATCTGTACAGTTAGTACCTATAGATACCATAGTATCTGTTTATTTCAATATCAGTAACTGTGCCCGAGACTTGAAAGAGAAGATTGTGGGTGTTATATGCAACAGCTGGTGCACAATCTCTAATGTTAAGGAAGTCTTGAGGTTTTGCTCACCGGAGTTAGTATACCTTATGATATACTATTTACCGAGAGAGTTCTCATCCATCTTTTTCGTAGCTGTCTATTTACCACCACAAACCGACGATGGCACTAAGACGGCACTCAACGAGCTGTATACAGCCATTAGCAAGTAAGAAAATGAACATCCAGAGGCAGCGTTCCTAGTGGCCGTTGACTTTAATGCAGGGAAACTGAAATCCGTGTTACATAATTTAACAGCTTTTGACCTGTGCAACTAGAGTCGAATTAAAAAAAATAAAATTCTAGATCACCTTTACTCCACACAGAAACGCATCTCCCTCGCCCTCCATCTGGCAAATCTGACCATAACTCTATCCTCCTGATTCCTGCTTACAAGCAAAAATGAAAAGCAGGAAGTACCAGTAACTCGCTCAATATGGAAGTGGTCCAATGAAGTGAATGCTAAACTACAGGACTGTTTTGCTAACAAAGACTGGAATATGTTCTGAGATTCATTTGACAACATTGAGGAGTTTACCACATCAGTCACCGGGTTTATTAATAAGTGCATCGACGACGTTGTCCCCACAGTGACCGTATGTACATATCCCAACCAGAAGCCATGGATTACAGGCAACATCTGCACTGAGCTAAAGGCGCCACGGGACACTAATTCGGATGCTAATAAGAAATCACGCTACGACCCCCCCGAGCCATCACAGTCAAAACGTCAATATAGGACTAAAATCGAATCCTACTATGCCGTTTCTGACACTTGTTGGACGTGGCAGGGCTTGCAAACTATCATGGATTACAAAGGGAAACTTAGCCGCGAGTTGCCCAGTGACATGAGCCTACCAGACAAGCTAAATTCCTTTTATTATCGCTTTGAGGAAAGCAAGACTGAACCATGCATGAGAGCACCAGTTGTTCCGGATGACTTTGTGATCTAGCTCTCCGTAGCTAATGTGAGTAATACCTTTAAACAGGTTTACATTCACAAGGCCGCGGGGCCAGACGGATTACCAGGACACTTACTCGGAGCTTGCGCTGACCAGCTAGCTAGTTTTCAACCTCTCCCTGACCCAGTCTGTAATACCTACATGTTTCAAGTAGACCACCATAGGTTACCTTGATGTTCTTGGGCACATGGACTATCTAAAGGATTTTTGCCCCATACCACTCACATCTGTAGCCATGAAATGCTTTGAAAAGCGGGTCATGGATCACATCAACACCATCATCCCAGACACACTGGACCCACTCCAATTCACACATCGCCCAAACAGATCCACAGATGAAGCAATCTAAATTGCACTCCACACTGCCCTCTCCCACCTAGACAAGAGGAACACCTACATGAGAATGCTGTACATTGACTAAAGCTCAGTGTTCAACACAATAGTGCCCTCCAAGCTCATCATTAAGCTCAGGACCCTAGAACTGAACACCTCCCTCTGCAACTGGATCCTGGACTTCCTGACGGGCCGCACATCCACCACGCTGACCCGCAACAAGAAGGCCCCTCAGGGGTGCATGCTTAGTTCCCTACTGTACTCCTTGTTCCCCACGACTGCATGGCCACACACGACTCCAACACCATTATTATGTTTGCTGACGACAACTGTGGCTGGCCTGATCGCGAGACAGCCTATAGGGAAGAAGTCAGTGACCTGGTAGTGTGGTGCCAGGACAACAAACTCTCCCTCAACGTCAGCAAGACAAAGGAGCTGATTGTTGACTACAGGAAACAGAGAGCAGAGCACGCATCGACGGGACTGTAGTGGAGAAGATCGAGAACTTCAAGATTCTCTGTGTCCACGTCACTAAGGACCTATCATGAGCCACACACACTAACACAGTTGTGAAGAGGCTGAAAAGAATTGGCATGGGCCCTCAGATCCTCAAAGTTCTACAGCTGCAGCAATGAGAGCTTCTTGACTGGCTGCATCACCGCTTGGCATCTGAAGGCGCAACAGACAGTAGTGCGTACTGCCCAGTACATCACTGGGGCCGAGCTCTCTGCCATCCAGGACCTCTATACCAGGTGGTGTCAGAGGAAGGCTCTAGAAATTGTCAAAGACTCCTGCCTCCGAAGTTAATGACTGTCCTTCTGCTACCGCACGGCAAGTGGTACCGATGCAGCAGGTATGGAACCAACAGGACCCTGAACCGCTTTTATCCCCAAGCCATAACACTGCTAAATAGTTAGTTAAATAGTTAACCAATAGCTAACCAAACTATCTACATTGAGCCTTTTGCTCTTTTAACTCATTACATACGCTGCTGCTACTCTTTTATCTTGTTGCCTAGTCACTTTATCCCTACTTACATGTACACATTTACCTCATACCCCTGCACATCCACTCTGTACTGGTACCCCGTGTATATGGCCAAGTTATCATTACTCATTGTGTATTTATTCCTAGTGTTATTATTTTCTATTTACCTTTTTTTCCTCTCTGTATTGTTAGGAAGGGCCCATAAGTCAGCATTTCACTGTTAGTCTATACCGGTTGTTTACGAAGCATGTGACAAATAAAATGTTATTTGATTTATGTTGAGATTACCATCATTAGCCATAATGGTAGGACAGCAGAGAATCAGTTCCTGGGGCTAACTATCCACTCTGCACTATTTAGAAGGCTGGATATAACATGGCTCAGTGACTTTGTCGAAAAGGTCAATGCTGCGCCAGCAGAACACCTGATAGAGTGCACCCATTCGATACTACTTATCGATCCAGGCAGTGTTAAATTTCAAGCTCAAACGAGTAATGTATATTTAGAGTGAGAAATGAATCGTCACAATTTGAGAGGCATTCAGAACCAGCAATGTCGGGATGTCCTGATACCAGGGTACAGCCTCAGGGAAAATTTGTAATCATATTGAGGAATGAAGATCTGCATATTAGTGACCAAAAACAGGAGCACACCATGTTTCACAGGTGTTGGCCCAGGCCACAGCAGCCACGTGTGTGTGTGTGTGTGTGTGTGTATATATTCACCTATCGTCAGTGCGCAGTCCTGTCTCCCAGGTCCCATACTGGCTGTCTGTCTCATGGACCAGTGTGTCTATGTCTCGCCCCTCTTCCTCACCATCAACACTCTGCTTCAACTGCTCCTGAGAGATGGACAGGGAGAAAATGACAAGTCAGTCAAAAAGGAGTAGAAGTGTATGTACCATTGGAATATCAGTAGAAGGCCAGAGAAAACAGATTCCAAAATAACAGAACTGAATTAATCTCTGCTGGACTGAATAAAAATATCAATGCTTCTTATTGGCTCCTGGTTGAAGCCCCACCCAGCCTACAGTAACAGACAATTGGCCAGCTGTGTCTGTGAGTGAGGTGCTGGTCCTGATGACCATGTAGTGTGGCTATGGCCAAACCTACAGTGGGTGAGCAGGATAATGGGAGGTAATGGGATGAGCTCATAGCGACAGGGACAGAGACTGGTGAGCCACTGCGTGTTTGCTGTCTACTGAACCGTGTCTCTTTTAATGAGGATGCTACAGAGGGCACACTGTCCTAATACCACTCACTCCTCCTGTGTATGCATTCAAGACTGTGAGCGCACGCACACAAGCAGAGAAATCTCGCTGAACTTACATGATCTCTATTGACTTCCATGGCATCGTGCTATACAGATGCACTGTTGCACCACAACACAATAGGCTGTCTAAAGAGAAGGATGGAAGGAAATGTAATAGGTGTTTTGTTTGTTGTCACTGCACGGAAGTGAGAGCCAGAGAGAGAGGGAGAAAGAGAGAAATAGCCCAACAGTACAGGATGTCATTCATCATCAATGCCTTTCCTGACAGGAAGAAAGAAGGCCAGGGTGAACAGTGAGAAACTCCATCCATCTGAGAAAGCAGCGTACTTCCTATTCTCCAGGTTTAACAGACCTAAATATGAGTCCTCTCTACATCACAGCATAGGCTGGTTTTCAAATCCACACCGTGATCTCTCTGTGCCAAATCTGGCTTTAGATGTTAAACAAGTATTAGAGTTCCAGTTCCAACCATGGGTTTGAACATGCTGGTCACATGACAATTAAACAGGCAGGTTAATCCAGATACATGCTTAGCCTTTCAAACAGACCAGGTTGGGTCAGTGCTCGAGTACAGCTACCTTTATCGACTCCAGGCCTTTACTGAGAAAAAGAGGAGTAACAATAGCAACAAAGTAGAGACCTTGTCATGTCTTGTCTGAGGCAGGAATTATTTATGATATGTCAAAAAACAGTCACACTTCATAAAACCCCTTTATTATATAATGAATTTCAGCCCTAAGGGTCTGTGAACACAGCTAATGCACAGGACTAAGCATGTACCATTCAATAAGAAAATCTCCTGTAATCTAAATTCTGTGAACACCTACCATATCCACAGTGTACGTGGATGAACACACCCAAACACACCCTCACTTCGTGTTTGCCACTCCCGAGGCTACCTTGTTACCTGTCAACCAAACAATAGCAGCAAGACTGAGAGGGTTAAGAAATAGCATGGACTGGCTGACTATTAGTGCTGCTGAAAGCCCTTCAGTATTGACAATGTGAGGGTGTAGGCTCTGCTATCAACAAACTACTGGATACAAGGACAGAGCAGGCATGCCAGGCACCTTATCTGGTAAATAGGTTTCTTTCTGGCTGTGATTTTGAATCAGAGTGGTAGTGAAGCTGACTTTTCCTTAACATGAGCCCCCCCCCCCCAAATCTGTGGACAGGAAGGGTGCGTCAAGGGAAACGACAGAACAATGAGCGGATGAATGGAAGGAGAGAAAGGGCTGACCACCAAGGGAGATTGCCAGTCAACCTGACATGTGGCTGAAGAATTTGAGGCACCTTGGAAAATTAGACCAAACAGATATCAAAGCTCTGAATAATAACAGCCTGTCACGATTACACCATCACAGACATCAACATGACCTGAGAGATCTTTCATCAATAATGTAAATGTAGGCTAGTTATTTATAACACCCACTCTCTTAATTTAATCCAAAATGACAACTTTGGGTTGATGTGCTGAAAATATGATATAGCCCATTTTGTCCAGCAGACAAATTACAATTATCGCCTAAGCTCACATGACTATTTTACTGACTGTGCTTTGGAACGAGCTACAAAAGGACATGAAATTACAGGAGCTGTTCTCTTTGAATGACTTTAAAGACTGGGTAGAAACTATGGTGGACAATGAAGTGGGGGGGGGGGGGGGCTTTCAATGTTTTGACCCCTAAATGCACAAACCTCTCCAAAGCATCTTGCCTGGTCAATGTGTAAATTCATGTTTTTAAACTGTAGTGTTTTATGTTGTAAATGTGCCTTTGTATGACACTTTATGTTCTGGTAATTTGGCCAGGTCTCTATTTAAAAAATATATATTTTTAATCTCAATGAGACTAACCTGGTAAAATAAAACTGAAGGCCTAGTGAGTTGGACATGTTATGAATCCATTTCCTTAGTGCAAACTGGAAAAGAACAGTTAATCTCTGTCATGTATAACGGCCATTCACAATTCTCTATGAATGAGGAAGTGCTGTGCAGCTCCAACACATTTAACATATGGTCACGCTGCCTGGAAGCAGACAACAGAGCAGGCCGGTTAGTTAGTGCAGGTACAATGAACCCAACACGAACACAACAGAACACACATCACACCAGCCCCACTCTCCTGCTCCAACCCCTCTGGGTAGGAATGTTGAACAGTTAACACACTCATCATTGACAGACTGGTCAATGACGACCCTCTGCATCTATACTAACATGACTACAGATCCCATGAGCACTAATCCCTTGTCAACAACAGAGCAGCACTCCAGTCACATTTTACAGAGCTACCAAAACACTGACCTCTGATAGAGAACTGAAAAGAACATGTTAGGGTATTTAGTTCTGTCATTATTACATAAGTGCAATGTACAAGTGTTTGCTAAGAATGCAGAGCACAACATAATGTTAGTAAAACCTGACTGACTTGGCTTAAGAACTTTTATAGGGATACTTTGGGATTTTGGCAATGAGGCCCTTTATCTACTTCCCCAGAGTCAGATGAACTCATGGATACCATTTTTATGTCTCTGTGTGCAGTTGAAAGAAGTTGCTAACTTGCGTTTGCGCCATTGCTAACAAGCGTTACCATAGACTTCCAGTCATTATGCTATCTGTAGCATTGGCTGGCAAAACTACCCCCAACTTACTTCATACTTGACAAAGAGACACAAAAATGGTACCAACGAGTTCATCTGACTCTTTCTTTGCTAAAATCCCAAAGTATCCCTTTAAGACCAGCCCTGGCTGATACAGGCTGCAGGTTAGAGTACTGGGTCCAGACGGAGAGATGGTGGGTTCAAGTCAGCCTGAGGGAGACCAGGGCCTATTAGAGGTATCTGGATGATCCACCAGCTGACTCTCCGGTACTGTACGGACAACTACACAGGCTCCAGCTAAAAAGGACACACGTACACACAAACCATACCGAGAGAGTGAATCGGTAAAGGGCTGCCGTGTCTGCGGGGTTTTGTTTATGTGTTGCAACTGATTAAGACGTGAGGGTACAGGTGTGTGGACTTTCTGGGCATTAGATGCTGTGGGGGGGGGCAGCTTTTTTTAAATACATTTTTTAAGTCATTTTTAGCAGATGCTCTTATCCAGAGCGACTTACAGTAACCAGAGGGTGTGGGGGGGGGCAGCTTTTTTTAAATACATTTTTTAAGTCATTTTTAGCAGATGCTCTTATCCAGAGCGACTTATAGAACCCACAAGCGCCATGCTCTACCAATTGGGCCAAATGGGACCCAGCAGTACTGCAGGCCTTAATTGTGCATATGCACCATCCATCCCAGCAGCCCCACCTCCACCCCCCTGGTCCTTTCAGTGAGTAGACCAACCCCAATCCCCTCCCATCATCCTCGCTACCGCTCCATTAGCTGGTTGGCCCCTGTCCACCTCTTTCTCCCCACATCTCACTGGCCTCAGTGCTCTGACCATTCATCACAACCTCTCCTCACAGGCAGCACACACTGATTCTCCTGTTCAATGACACACAAACAAGCTAGGCCTAATCTGTAAATCTTACATAAAATGCAATCAAACTATCACAACTTTTTTGATTTAAACTTTATTTAACTAGGCTAGTCAGTTAAGAACAAATTCTTATTTACAATGACTGCTTAACCCGGCCAAACCGTAACCCGGACAATGCTGGGCCAATCATGCGCCGCCCTATGGGACTCCCAATCACGGCCGGTTGTGATACAGACTGGAATCGAACTAGGGTCTGTAGTGACGCCTCTAGCACTGCGATGCAGTGCCTTAAGGGGCTCCTGAGTGACAGCCAATCTGAACTTGAGCACCGTGACAAGTTCAAATCAAATCACATTTGATTTGTCACATGAGCCGAATACAACAGAAGTTGCTACCGTCCCTCCTGCTAATTTGGTCAACTTTTGCAAAATTATTGCTGTCTGTGTGAGGAAAATGTTGTAAATTATGAGGAATCAATGTATTTTGAAAGATGAGACGTTGAGGATTACAATAAATACCACTTTGATGTCATACAAGCAAGCCAAACCCCTGTGAGTCCAAATCTGCACTTTACATTTCCATATCATAAAACTCATCTAGTATACAGTGTCAACATTTATGATCTCTGTTTGATGTACAGTTACAAGATGACATGGCGTCATACCCTGAGTTGTTCAGAACAGAATGTGTTTCTGTGTTTCTCTATTGTGTAGAAAATGAGTTGTGGACCACGCATCTGAATGCACTCATGACTCCATTCTATGATCACCAAAATTACTATCTGTTTCTCTGAACTGCCCTGTGAAAGACTTACCCTGTAAGATCCTATTTTATAACTTAGCTAGTCATGTTGGCAATAGAACAAACTTAGAAATGATGCCCATCTGACCCAAATGGCAATTCATAATGATCAGTTTTTGGATTGCGTAAAAAACAGTAATTATGGAAAGGCGGGGATGCAGGGCTGTGTTCCAAACAAAACAACTACAAGTGTGTTCGCTCTAGTTCCTCAACGCCACAGTTAGGAGCTCTAAAAACCCCTTTCTAGTTGAAGACTCTTCTTTGAGTCATCAATGTACATGGAAGTGACTTAGGAACTGTGCACACTTTGGAGACAGCAGTTAGTCCTCTCAGTCAAACCCTTGTTATTATTTTGTCTTATGTTTCACCTACCCCACATTTTCCAGGAAAATATCATGTTACTGAATGTGTCCAGAGTATTTTCAGATTTCATTTTTAACAAATGAGGCGAAAAGTACATTAAATGTCAAATGCACATAAAATCAACAGTGTAATGTTTGGAATCAGTCTGGTATCAGGTGAACTATTGTCCTGAACTTTGGTCTAATAATTGTGCCATAATCTCAAAACTGTTCCCTTTCAATTGATACCATGTTTATGCATATGATTTCTTGTTTAAATGTTTCTTACAGAAGAAATATGCATAAATGTAGCCCTATCCATATAGGCCAATTCCCACGAGTGTAAAGGGTAAAAACAGACCATAGTTTAAGAGTGAGGGTCGGCGAGAAACCCAACTCCAGCCCACAGTAAGCTATGACCTAAGGAGCCAGTGACACTGCTAGAATGGGAGCTATGGTGCAGACATACAGACTAAGGTTAGTGTTATGTCAAAGATGGTATCAGAGGAGGAGAGAGACAAGCAGATGAGACACAGAGGGGGGTGAGCACTGAGCAGCGAACAAAAGCAGAACATTCAGGAACTATCAGGATCAGAGAGAGAGATCACATGGCAGCACAAATAGACAAAGACACGAAACACACAAATAGAGAAGGCCTTGACAAGTTTGAGGTGCTTGGAATGTGTAGTGACTGATGGGAGACCATTTGGTGGTGAGAGGGATGGATGGGGGGGTGAGTGTAAACAAAGTGTGTCTTACTGCGGTGGGGGTGTTGGGGGTGCTGCTCCCAGGACGCCTGCGTAGGGACAGGCGCTGCTGGCTGCGCAGAGAGAACCTGTGGAAAGAGTCCCGGCTGCGAGAGGCCAGAGAACGTAACGAGTTGGCCCTCTTGAAGCCACCAGGGCTGTCCTCGGCCCCCCTGCCCCCACGTTCCACCGCACTGGACACCACGCTGAGCGCCCCCTGCAGGGAGCGGCGTACGTTCCCCATCCACCCAGACACATGGGACTGGGCCACCGACAGCTTGTCCCCCAGGTACTCCATCTCAGTTTAGATCAGATCACTAAAGGACCAACGTTGCAGAATGAAGCCTGGACAGAGCGCTCAGTCAGGCGGAGGTCTAGAGCAGTCCAGTGTGTTAATATGGTCGAGGGAAAGTCCTTGAGCCAGGTAGATGTCCAGGTTCAAAGCTGGTGTCCTGGATACTGCTGAGGTGCGTAGCTAGGTTAATGCTGCAGTAGCTGGGCTGTTTGGAAGAGATGGCACAGCCAGTCAGATGCCCTAGTGTCTCCAAAAACATGCAGCAATGCAGCACTTGGCTCCGGCTACAGGCTCGCAGTCCAGGTCACTGTCCCTCGGTGCTTCTCAGTGAGCCTCTGTGCTGTCGAGTCCCACTGGTGCCGTCATGGCTCCATTTCAGTCCATCATCTGCAGCAATGGCCCTAGAATCTGGGGCTAAGGTGAAGTCTATTTCTGTGAGATGCCTATTTCCATAAACAGTTATACAGAAGGGCAAGACTATGTAGCGGGGAACCCAAAATGGTATATAAGGCTGTTCTACAGTTCCTCAGCTGGTAGAGACTCCGGTCACAGCAGATCTACTACTGCACCGTCTGCAAACAGGTTCTTCACAGCCACATACTGATGGTCACCCTCAGTAGCAACAACAAAATCTCACACACATACCCCTCACGTCAAACCTGACAGCGGAATCCTGAAGCCGTCGCTCTGACACGTCCGGAATCACAGAGGAAGACAATCCATGAATCTACCTCTCCCATGGTATCCACGCTGCTGTCGTCTTCCTGGTGGAAAACTTTACAGGAAAACTACAGTCCAGAAGAGAACAGCTGGTGTCAGGCAAACTGAGGGAGAGCTGTACTCATTCCTATTCCAGCTGAGTACCTAGCACACCAACAGCAAAGCAGCGCCGTGGGTATAGAAGCACAAACAGGAGAGGAGATTGTGACGCTAAAGTTGAATCCGTAAGAGACAAAACGAGACCAGCGCCCTCTGGTTCCTCTTCCCCTGCAGGTACGGGCAGGTGGAGGACAAATGCGTCAGTCTCTTGCTACTAGTCCCCAGCGCTGCAGGACTCACGCTCAAGGAGAAACCTTTGCGAACTAAGTGAGGGAGGGGAGAAAGGAGGCAGAGAGGGAGGGAGGAAAGGAGAGAGGGAGGGAGGGAGGAGTGGAGAGAGGGAGGAGTGGAGAGAGGGAGGGCCCGGATTTGCAGTGCAGGAGGGTGATATATGTTCTGCAGTGCTCTGTTTCTCTTGCCTGTTTCTGCTTGCAGTGCGAGAGAGAATTCTCACAGGCATAGTCAGCACTCGGCACAGGGCGGAAGGGGTGGGAAGACAGGAGGGATGGGGAACGTGTGTGTGTGTGTATGTGTGTGTGTGTGATAGGAACTAAGAGTTCAAGTTCATGGGTGGATGTTTATGTTGTTTAGCCTATACCTTTAAATAGATAGAGAATGCATGCCTGAGAGAGAGAGAGAGGGGATGAGACAGGTGTGGCTGTGTGTGAGAGCTGAGACTGTGGTTGTCAGCCTGTCTGTCCGCAGCACAGTGAGCTCATGGTTAAAGAGAGGAATCATGACAGCGTGTCAGAGTTTGCCTAACAAATGGCTCCCTGACTCATGCAAACTGCATGTCAGATCAGAGAAGTCTCTCCTTTCCCCTTTCAGAACTCCATCGTGCCTACCAGAGTCATCTCTCAGAGTTAAGCCTTAGTATGTAAGATATACTCTGCAAGACAAACGTGGCACCTCAAACTGTGCCCCCTGGTAGGCGTCTGGAGAATAGTTCTGAGGAACATTGATCTAAAGCCACCAAAAAACTGTCTCCCTCCTCGAACCATTCTATAGCTAGAAAATCACAGTTCTCTCCACAAAAAAACATACAGACTCAAGTTTCATCAACACCAACTGACTACGGAGAAAAAGGTTTTACGGCAGGAACGAAAATGTAAGCTAATAACAAATGACAATTGACCAGCAAAGAATATGACTCAAATATGCATTACCAAGTTTTTTTTAAATGATGAAGTCACACTTGCACAACCAGCCACCGTAACAAAGCATATATAGGGCTAATATAACTTGCTTCGATCAGACATATAATATCCAGTAGCCACACATTCCTAGCTATACGAAGGCCTCTTTTAGTCTGTCCTCTCCCTTGATTCTAGTGATGGGGGATCAATACACTTACATATTGCAATTATTATTTTAATATTGATACTATGACTCCAATTATCATAGTTTTTTTTGCTAGCTAGTCCTTGTCGACGCCACCTGTGCCAAAACACTGTTATTTTTCATCCTATAACTTGTTCTCCATCTTCTTTTTAAATAATGAGACAACATGTTTTCAGCACTTTTATTTCCACAACTGATAAACTCATTTTCTCATGCCGTCTCTTGTCCCTCTGCTGCAGACATAGTGAGAAATATGTTTGGAACATCAAATTTCAACAACAAAAAATAGCAGTATTGAATCGCAATACATATATCGGCACCTAAGTATCTTGATAATATCGTATTGTGAGGTCCTTGGCAATTCATAGCCCTACTTGCTTCCTTGCTCTGATTAACGATCTCCCATCACTTACCCACAGCCAGTGTAGAAGCCTCAGACAGCAGGACAGCCTCATGTAGTACACCATGTCTCTGAGCCCGGCGACCATCTGTCTGTCTTTACCTCTCTTCACTTCCTCTGCCCTCTCTAACCATGGCATTAGTAATGATGTGATCATACCAGTGTGATCTCATGAGAGATAGACACATTTCCCATAGTGCACTCTCATACCAGGCCTAACCTCCATACTGATACAGAAAAACACTATCACAACAGCAAGTCATTAACACATGCTGATAGAAAAGGAATTTCCCATCTTTAATGAATCCCATTGTTCCCCCAAACTGAAATGATATAAAACACCTTTTCCCACAACTTATGTCAGTAATTCAGTCTAGACCAGGTATTTTACACTGGTATCTCCAGTTGCTCTACACAATTAAAAACTAGAATCCCAGGGTTTCCATTGAGAAAATGTGGCATCTGACTGGCAACATTTTAATTTACTGGACATTTGAGAAATTTGCCAGACCCATGTACATTGATTGGGTGTATAACCTAATTACGGCGTCCACCTATGGTGCTCAGAATGACAGAAATCAAATGTAAATGATGGTAATTCATCTTAACAGAGAATGCAACGAGTGGTCCTTCTTACCGAATTCAGATGTGCACTTTGAACATGTTAGAATAACTGTCCATATTTACTTTCCCTCCGCCAACAAGACGAGTAACAAACAGCAAAATCATTAGCCTATGTCAATCTACTATCCCCCATAATAGAGAAATGTACCTATTCTATTGGTCAGCTTGTCAATAAAGAAATAGTCAATTCAAAACAGAATATGGGACAGTTGTGGACGATGCTTCCCAAATTCATAGAACCAGTAGGCTACATTAAAAAATTGACATTAAAAAGCTAAATGAGCCAGATCAGAATGTTTAGCTTAAAATGTTCAAACTATTAATTCTTCACATTATAAGTGCAGCAATACACACAATGCAGTAGGCTACTCGCGAATGTTCGTTCCATAATGCGATTAGCTGGAAACCACTGTTGTCAAAAGCACACCGCATGCGAGCGGTTTCATGTGACAGAGATGAAAATATCTGTTAGAAAGAAGGGAGATCTAATATGCAACAACTAGCATGGGCTGCTTACTAATATGACTAGGATTGTGCCTCTGGCTACTGAGCAACCAAAGAAAGCTTGTATAAAATAATTGATTTTGGCTAGGCTACTTTAAAGCAAGGTAAGACATGCCTCATAATATGTAGTAAAACGTT
Source organism: Salvelinus fontinalis (assembly GCF_029448725.1). Taxonomy (NCBI): domain Eukaryota; kingdom Metazoa; phylum Chordata; class Actinopteri; order Salmoniformes; family Salmonidae; genus Salvelinus; species Salvelinus fontinalis. The sequence continues at coordinate 12,415,229 of NC_074692.1, forward strand.
CAGGTTTTAGACAAGTGTGTTTTCAAAATGCATAATGCCTCCAGCTCATTGCAAAGTGCTGCGTAACGCGCGGATGAAGCCTGCCTCCCGTTGCCTAGGCATTTGCTGTTTGAGATGCTGTAGCAGCAGCTTTCACACAGTCTCACAGATTTTCCGCTCAAAGGCTTTGTATGTGTGTGATAAATAAGATACATAACGAATATACTGTACACACGCCCCAATTTAATTCCACTAAATTAAGCAAATGAACCTATAGATCGATAAGCATGACCAGTCATATGTATTTACATCGGCTGGTATTTCCATCAATAAATTGGCTAAAATAATTATTTTTGCAAATGGTATTTTTTCTTCTCCCGAGGGCATTTCTTTTAATAAAAAATAATAATACAAAAAACGGCCAAACGCCGGCTATTACCGGCTCAAGGAAACCCTGTGGTAATTGCACCACTCAGGCTCTCAACATATTGTATTACACAACAACCACAGACCAGCAGGTGGTGACAGAAACACACGCAAAAACTCATCATGGAGTAACACTGGGATGGCAGCCGTGCCTTATCAAATCAAAGCAAAATATTTCCCCCCATTAATTTTCTTCTAATATAATGAATATATTGGTATGCTTATAAACAATTCCCTTTCAGCCATTTACACTTGGGTGGATATAAACTTGTTTTGTTTCTGGATGGAATCATTTGTAGCACAGGCTGATATGTAGACAGGTGCTTAAAACCTCTACAGGATTGGTGTCCCCCTCGCGGGGCGGTTTAGCTAATGTAGGCTAGTGTGATTAGCATGAGGTTGTAAGTAACAAGAACATTTCCCAGGACATAGTAGAGGTTGACCGATTATGATTTTTCAACGCCGATACCGATTATTGGAGGACCCAAAAAAGCCGATACAGATTAAATCGGCTGATTTTTATTTATTTATTTATTTGTAATAATGACAATTACAACAATACTGAAGGAACACTTATTTTACCTTAATATAATACATCAATAAAATCAATTGAGCCTCAAGAAAATAATGAAACATGTTCAATTTAGTTTAAATAATGCAAAAACAAAGTGTTGGAGAAGAAAGTAAAAGTGCAATATGTGCTATGTAAGAAAGCTAACGTTTCAGTTCCTTGCTCAGAACATATGAAAGTTGGTGGTTCCTTTTAACATGAGTCTTCAATATTCCCAGGTAAGAAGTTTTAGGTTGTAGTTATTATAGGAATTATAGGACTATTTCCCTCTATACCATTTGTATTTCATTAACCTTTGACTACCGAATGTTCTTATAGGCACTTTAGTATTGTAAGTAACAGTATAGCTTCCGTCCCTCTCCTCGCTCCTCCCTGGGCTCGAACCAGCAACACAACGACAACAGCCACCACCGAAGCAGCCGTTACCCATGCAGAGCAAGGGGAACAACTACTAGAAGGCTCAGAGCGAGTGACGTTTGAAACGCTATTAGCGCGCGCTAACTAGCTAGCCATTTCACTTCGGTTACACCAGCCTCATCTCGGGAGTTGATAGGCTTGAAGTCATAAACAGCGCAATGCTTGACGCACAACGAAGGGCTGCTGGCAAAACGCACAAAAGTGCTGTTTGAATGAATGTTTACGCGCCTGATTATGCGTACCACCGCTCAGTCAGATACTTAGATACTTGTATGCTCAGTCAGATTATATGCAACGCAGGACACGCTAGATAATATCTAGTAATATCATCAACCATATGTAGTTAACTAGTGGTCATGATTGATTGTTTTTTATAAGATAAGTTTAATGCTAGCTAGCAACTTACCTTGGCTTACTGCATTCAAGTAACAGGCAGTCTCCTTGTGGAGTGCAACGAGAGAGAGGCAGGTCGTTATTGCGTTGGACTAGTTAACTGTAAGGTTGCAAGATTGGATCCCCCGAGCTGACAAGGTGAAAATCTGTCATTCTGCCACTGAACAAGGCAGTTAACCCACCGTTCCTAGGCCGTCATTGAAAATAAGAATGTGTTCTTAGCTGACTTGCCTAGTTAAATAAAGGTATAAAAAAAAAGATTTTAAAAATATCGGCAAATCGGTGCCCAAAAATACCGATTTCCGATTGTTATGAAAACTTGAAATCGGCCCTAATTAAATCGGCCATTCCGATTAATCGGTCGACCTCTAGGACATATCTGATATGGGCAGAAAGCTTGGATTAAAAATTATTTAACTGCACTGTCCAATTTACAGTAGCTATTACAGTGAAAGAATACCATGCTATTGTTTGAGGAGAGTGCACAGTTATGAACATGAAAATGTATTAACAAACCAAGTTAGGCACATTTTGGCAGTCTTGATACAACATTTTGAACATTTACATTTACATTTAAGTCATTTAGCAGACGCTCTTATCCAGAGCGACTTACAAATTGGAGCATTCACCTTATGATATCCAGTGGAACAACCACTTTACAATAGTGCATCTAACTCTTTTAAGGGGGGGGGTTAGAAGGATTACTTTATCCTATCCTAGGTATTCCTTAAAGAGGTGGGGTTTCAGGTGTCTCCGGAAGGTGGTGATTGACTCCGCTGACCTGGCGTCGTGAGGGAGTTTGTTCCACCATTGGGGTGCCAGAGCAGCGAACAGTTTTGACTGGGCTGAGCGGGAACTGTACTTCCTCAGAGGTAGGGAGGCGAGCAGGCCAGAGGTGGATGAACGCAGTGCCCTTGTTTGGGTGTAGGACCTGATCAGAGCCTGAAGGTACGGAGGTGCCGTTCCCCTCACAGCTCCGTAGGCAAGCACCATGGTCTTGTAGCGGATGCGAGCTTCAACTGGAAGCCAGTGGAGAGAGCGGAGGAGCGGGGTGACGTGAGAGAACTTGGGAAAGTTGAACACCAGACGGGCTGCGGCGTTCTGGATGAGTTGTAGGGGTTTAATGGCACAGGCAGGGAGCCCAGCCAACAGCGAGTTGCAGTAATCCAGACGGGAGATGACAAGTGCCTGGATTAGGACCTGCGCCGCTTCCTGCGTGAGGCAGGGTCGTACTCTGCGAATGTTGTAGAGCATGAACCTACAGGAACGGGTCACCGCCGAACAGAAATGCAATGGTTCATTGAATCAGTCTAAAACTTTGTACATACACTGCGCCATCTAGTGTCAAATCTAAATTGCGCCTAGATTCCTAAGTCATATATTGGCCTTTCTCTTGCATAAAATAAAATTCATGTTTTTTTCCTTTGTATTATCTTCTACCAGAACGAATGTGTTATTCTGCTACATTAACTTCACATTTCCACAAACTTCAAAGTGTTTCCCTTCAAATGGTATCAAGAATATGCATATCCTTGCTTCAGGTCCTGAGCTACAGGAAGTTAGATTTGGGTATGTCATTTTAGGTGAAAATTAAATAAAAGGGTCCAATCCTTTTAAAGATGCACTACTTGCTAAAATTCTAATAGTGCGCCTAATTTCAGTTTATGTGACAAAACAAGCAAGTAAAGTGTAGAGAATCATTGTACCATCCACACCGCTGTAAAATATATTTTCCATAACCAAAAATGTTGTATTTTCAGCTATTTGAGGCTCGTGTACAAAACTGAAAGTAAAAGACGGAAAAACTAAACTTAAGACGTAAAGCATAGAAATAGCGCACATAGAACACATCTACCGCTTCTTAGACTTGCTTTCAATGAGAATGACAGATCTATAACTCAGATTTCTATGTGAATTGTGGGTCACGCAAAGAAGTTACATATTGTAGCTTTAAATAAATGTAATATCAATATCACCACGGCCAATTTCACAGCAGAGCCTTCCTCCAGCTATGCAAACAGGATGCTGTCAAAGTGAGCAGTACATGCACGTATTAGCTAATGACAATCCTAAATTACAGACCTGAGAACATATCTGGCCTCAATTTCTCTGCTATGTGAGGTGAAAGAGGGTGGAGATGAGTGAGACCATGCCTTTCACATTACTCATCAACTCATTACTCCCAGTGCTCCGCATAGCACTCAACTCTACCAGTGAACTAACTGCATTCCTACTCCACCCTACTGTAACAAAACACACACAACCAACCAACAAACCCAGCAACTGAAGTTATGTACAAGCTTATTTTTTCCAAATAACTGGGGTCTTCTGTGAGAATCAGCTCGAAAGGAAACATTGATTAAACATAGAACCGAGGGGGCTCCAATTGTTACCATGTTGAAGCAGGTTAATATCACTGTAGCAGAAGCTCATTTCTGAAACTCGTCCAGCTTTGAGTCAGAAATTCGGGGATTGTGTGTGTTTATACCCATGTGCATGGAAACAGAAGCATCATGACTCACCCAGCTCTGTCGGTCCCTCTCTCTATGTGCACTCCTGCTCCTCATCCTGGACAGGCTCCCCTCCACAGCACTCTCAGACGGGGCCGATCGACGGGACACACTGCGGGACCTCATTCGGTTCAGCTCCTAAGACACAGGGATAGTAGAATTAAATGGAATGTTTACACGAAAGCCCTTGTTCTGGTTATATTCACATAGGTAAAAAGGGAGATGGGTCTGCACACAAAGATTATTTTAGTGCATTAGGAGAACAACACACACCGATGTTTCGGCTTTTGCCTTCAGTGTGCAGGTTCAAATCTTAGAATCGGGAACAACTTTTCTATGGAACACAGGTGAGCACCGTTCAGGTGCTTCTAATCAGGGATGGCTTCTCTGGTCTACATGTTACAATCACACAAAACATACAGAATTATAGGATATGGAAGTGGGCACGGAAGACAATTGAGAGTACACTACATGGCCAAAGGTATGTGGACACCTGCTCGTCAAACATCTCATTCGAAAATCACGGGAATTAATATGGAGTTGGTCCCCCCTTTGCTGCTATAACAGCCTCCACTCTTCTGGGAAGGCTTTCAACTATTTATTTGTTGGAACCTTGCTGAAGGGACTTGCTTCCATTCAGCCACAAGGTCAGGCACTGATGTTGGTCGATTAGGCTTGGCATGCAGTCGGCGTTCCAATTCATCACAAAGTTGTTTGATGGGGTTGAGGTCAGGGCTCTGTACAGGCCAGTCAAGATCTTCCACACCAATCTCGCATGGGCCGCACTTTGTGCTTGGGGGCATTGTCATACTGAAACAGGAAAGGGCCTTAACCAAACTGTTACCACAGAATTGTCTAGAATGTCATAGTATGCCATAGCATTGAGATTTCCCTTCACTGGAACTAAGGGGCCTAGCCTGAACCATGAAAAACAGCCCCAGACCATTATCTCTCTTCCACCAAACTTTACAGTTGGCACTATGCATTGGGGCAGGTAGCGTTGTCCTGGCATCCGCCAAACCCAGAATCTTCCATCGGACTGCCAGCGACTGATGTGTGATTCATCCCTCCAGAGAACGGGTTTCCACTGCTCCAGAGTCCAATGGCGGCGAGCTTTACACCACTTCAACCGACCTTGGCATTGCGCATGCCGATCTTAAGCTTGTGTGCAGCTGCTCGGCCATGAAAATCCATTTCATGAAGCTCCCGCGGGAACAGTTATTGTGCTGACATTGCTTCCAGAGGTAGTTTGGAAGTCGGTAGTGTTGCAAACGAGGACAGAAGATTTTTACGCGCTACACGATTCAGCACTCGCCAGACCTGTTCTGTGAGCTTGTGGCCTACCACTTCGCAGTTGAGCCGTTGTTGCTTCTAGATGTTTCCACTTCACAATTACAGCACTTACAGTTGACCGGGACAGCTCTAGCAGGGTAGAAATTTGACAAACTCACTTGTTGGAAAGGTGGCATCCTATAACGGTGCCATGTTGAAAGTCACACATACTTTTGGCCATGTAGTGTATCAGACATGAACCATTAAAGAATCAATTTAATTGCCTTAGGTGTCCGCTTACTTGGGTATACCTTATAACAATTTATGAGATAGCTTGCCACAAAGGACACCAAGCTGTTCATAAATATGTGGGGCTAACTCATAAAGTACACCTAAGGTAATTGATTATTGAACGGTTCACGTCTGACACTCCCAATTGCCTTCTGAGCCCGCTCCCATATCTTACAATTCTGTACTTTCTTTGTGATTGTAACATGTATACAGGTCAGGGCTCTCCAACCTTGTTCCTGGAGAGCTACCGTACTGTAAATTGTCACTCCAACCTTGTTCCTGGAGAGCTACCGTAGTGTAGATTGTCACTCCAACCCTGTTCCTAGAGAGCTACCGTACTGTAGAATGTCACTCCAACCTTGTTCCTGGAGAGCTACCGTACTGTAGATTGTCACTCCAACCTTGTTCCTGGAGAGCTACCGTACTGTAGATTGTCACTCCAACCTTGTTCCTGGAGAGCTACCGTACTGTAGATTGTCACTCCAACCTTGTTGCTGGAGAGCTACTGATTCCAATACCGAGAGGAGGGTAGCTTTCCAGGAACAGGGTTCGAATGAAAACCTACAGGAGGGTAGCTTTCCAGGAACAGGGTTGGAGAGCCCTGATACAGGTAGACGAGAGAAGCAATCCCTGATTGGCAGATGACTAACCTGGTTAGAAGCAAAAATTGTTCCTGATTGTAAGATTTTAACCTACACCGTGAAGAAGGCGAAAGCCGAAAGGTTTGAGTATGTTATTCTCCTAATGCAGTAAAATAATACAAATAAAAAAAGCAGCACGCAATGGTCCTTTTTTAATTAGCCATTATTACTAGTTGAATTCAATGAATTTTGTGCTCTGTAGATGCCATTCACTCACATAGCCTAGGTCTCTCTATAAGATACTTTTCTTACCTGGTAGCCCTGAGATCTCCTCTGTCCTCTGGCCTCTACCCTGTGCCCCTGGGGCTCTGAGTCCTGGGGGAACCAGGTCTGCTCCATGGGGGACCCAGGGCTGTAGGGCTCTCTCCTGGGGAAGGATGCTTCACTGGGCATACCAGACCAGCGTCTCTCTGGGACCAGAATGGGGGCCGTGGCCCTGTCCAACTGCCTATGGAGGAGCTGCTCCAGGCTGGGTTTATTGGCAGGCTTCCTGGGTGGTTCTGGTCCAGCCATGGGCCTGTCCACCGATTCCTCATTGAATCCTAGCCTTTGCTCCCACAGCTCCTGCTGAGAGGGGGCCCACACTGGGCTGGGTCGCCCCACTGCACCCACCCTACGGCTAACGTCCCTCTCTGGAGTGTGGGATCTCACCCCACTACCTGGGTCTGAGCCCTTGATGCCAGCGATAGGGAACACCTCTCTAGTGGACGAGGGCTGCATCTGGGTCTGGGACCTGAATGAGTCTATGTCCAGGATGCCAGGCCTGTAGTGGTCCTCTCCCCGGGGAGATGGATGCTTCCATCGGGCACCAGGGGAGTGGGGACTGCCTCTGGAGTGCAGGACACCCAGAGACACAGAGTCTAGATCCAGCACTTTAGGTCTGAGAAGTAAGGAGTCCAGCACCCCCCTCTCCTGGTTCTCTCTCCTCTGTCTCTCCAGGATTCTCTGTCTCTCTGCCTCCTGTTGTCTAGCTACCTGTCTCATATTTTCCTGCTCCTCTTTCTCCATCTTCTCCCTCAGTCTCTGCTTTTGAAGCTGTTGTCTCTCTCTCTCATTCTGTTTCTCAAACAGTTGTCTTCTCTCCAGCTTCTTAATTATCTCCAATTCTTCTACACTCTGTCTCTCCCGCTCCGCCTCCCTCTGTCCCTCCCGCTCCGCCTCCCTCTGTCCCTCCCGCTCCGCCTCCCTCTGTCCCTCCCGCTCCGCCTCCCTCTGTCCCTCCCGCTCCGCCTCCCTCTGTCCCTCCCGCTCCGCCTCCCTCTGTCCCTCCCGCTCCGCCTCCCTCTGTCTCTGTCTCTCCTGGTCTACCTCCTGTTGTATTGCTTGTTGTCTCATCTTCTCCTGCTCCTCTCTCTCCATATTCTCTCTCAGTATCTGCTTTTCAAGCTCCAGAAGCTGTTGTCTCTCTCTCTCAGCCTGCTTCTGCTTTTCAAACCTAAACAGTTGCCTTCTCTCCATTTCTTTTATTTCCTCCAACTCTTCAACTCTCTGTCTCTCCAACTTCTTCTGTCTCTCTAAGTCGAACTGTTGCTGCCTCTCCCTTTTAAACTCTTTCTGTCTCTCCAGATCACCCAGTCTCTCCCTCTCCAGCTCACCCAGTCTCTCCCTCTCCAGCTCACCCAGTCTCTCCAACTCTCTCTGTGTCTCCTTTTCCAACTCATTTTGTCTCTCCCTTTCTAACTCTCCCTGCTTCTCCATCTCTCTCTTTCTAGCATATTCTAACTGTTTCTGTCTCTCAATTTCCAGCTGTCTCTGTTTCTCCCTCTCAAACTCCTTTCTCTCCCTCTGACGTTCTTTCTCCCTCTCCAATTCTCTTACTTTCTCAAGGACTTGTTTCTGTTTTTCTATTTCCATCTCCTCCAGCCCGGTCTTTCTGTCCCATGCCGTTTCTCTCTTCCTTTCCTGTGTTTGCTTCCTCTCCATCAGTTCCTCTTCTTGTTCTTGACCTTGGGAGCTTTTCCCAAAAGTTTTGCCTAGAGAGGGGTTCCTTTTTATCTTCCCTTGAGAACCCCATTGTCCAGACATCACAGAGAAATCTTCAAAGGGCACTTCCATGTCCCCTCTCTCTGTTCCCTCATCCCCATGGGATATGACTTCCTGGATCTGACCAGTCAGAGCAAAGTAGGTGGCCCTGGGTTTGGGTGGCTGCTCATCTGCCTCCAGCATTTTCAAACGCTTCGGTGCTGCCACTTCCTCTCTCTCCCTGTCCTGCTCTCTCGGCTTCTCCCTCTCTACAGCCATTTGCATCCTCCTCTCCGCTTCCCTCTGCCTCTCATTCTCCTCCTCCTTTCTCTCCCTCTCCATGTGTCTCTCCTTTTCCATTTCCCTTTGCCTTCCTTTCTCTACCTCTGCCCCCCTATCCACCTCAGCGGTATTCCACTTCTGCAGAGCTCCAACCCTGAGGTAGCGTGGTCCCTGTTCATGTTGGGAGGCTGGTGCTCCCCTCTGAGCCGAACTGAGGTCTCCTTGGACCCGAGCAGGTCTCTTCTCCACTGGCTCAGCCCTAGCTGGCCTGTTCCCATCAGAATGCCTGGAACGGAGGGTCATGGCCTTGTCCTCCAGCTGAGCCGAGGGGACACTCTCACTAACGGCTCTCCTCTCTCCCACCGCGTGCACCGTGTCAAACAAGTGCTCCACACGAAGCGGGCTGGAGGGGGAGACAGGCTCGCGGTAGGGGGAGGTGACCAGGCCTTTCTCCCCATCCCCCAGTTTGAGAGACACACTTCTCTTGGGACAGCTCTTTGTGTTGCTCTGCGCTCTGTCCTCCTCCATCAGCAGCACACTGTGTCTCTCCACCACGTTCTCAAACAGGGCTGCTCGCACCGTCTGCACCCCACTGCTCGGGTGGCTCTCCTGGGCCTCAATCTCCAGCCCCCGCTGTGCCGCAGTCCTTCCAGCTGAGGGGTCAGAAGAGGTCTGGGTGGGCTGCTCTTTGGACCCTCTGGTGTGTTCATCCACCTTCCTTTGGTCACTGAAGATGAAGACTGAGTCCTTCCCCTAGAATTAAGTAATTCAAAGAGTTGGCCCAAGTTAATTCAGATTCTGGACACTGTCTGCATGATCATCATGAACTTAGTATTATTTGCTGCAAGTATTATATAATGACAGAGAAAAAGAGAGGGTGATACAAAGACAAGTGATTGAGTGAGGCAACTGTGTCTGGGCAGAAAGTGGATCCCACTCCTCTTTGTTGGGCCAATGAAAGTGGGTGTGGTGCTGAGGTGGTAATCAAAGCCTCACCGTGTTGACCTTTTCCCAGTGCTTCACTCTCAGCATGTTCCATAACGCACAAAGAACCACCAGAGATGACTAATGCCCTGGCTTTGATTTCAAAGCTCTTTGTACCTTTGTGACAGTGACGTTCTCTTCGCTTGTATGCTCCAAGACAAAGACTGATTCAGAGAAAAAAATGGTGCCCAGAGTGTTTGAGACATGAAATGCAAATCAGAATTTTTCCAGGAATATAGTGCTTATAACGGGCATTTTGCTTAGGCCTTTTAGGCTTACAGGGGCAAACTAAGAAACTACTGAATATTCATTACATTAAATGTCAGAAACCTAAACAAGTTATTTTTCAATTAAAATAAAGGAATATACTGTATTCACAAAGCCATCTTTAGATGTTGCTCACCAAACAAAGTGACTGTAAAACAAGATGGGGAACATACAGTACAAGCACTCTAGTCCCCCCAGTGGTGTAACAGAGGCACTTCACTTAACTCAATCAAGATCATTTAACTTGTTTGTTGAATATTTTTATTTATTTAACCAGGCAAGTTAGTTAAGAACAAAATTCTTATTTACAATGACAGCCTATCCCGACCAAACCCTCCCCTAACCCGGACGATGGTGGGCAATTGTGCGCCGTCCTATGGGACTCCCGATCACGGCCGGTTGTGGTACAGCCCGGGATCGAACCCGGGTCTGTAGTGACACCTCCAGCATTGCGATGCAGTGTCTTAGACCGCTGTGCCACTAATGATGGTTGATTAAATTTATCCATCAACTTAACATAACTCTGATAATTTGCTTTAAGGGCAGTAAACTCTAATTGGATTGGGCATTAGTAGTTTTCTGGAATAGGTCTCATTCTATATTTGCAGCAAAATAGAAAACTTGACTTTGTTCACTGAAGACCAAGGATTTAACTGTAACCTCATTGTTTGCCTATTAAAGACAGCAGTGTTTCCTCTGGGTTTGTCTGGTTGGCACAGGAGTTAGAGAAATTCTCACAAGGCTCACTGCAATCCTTCACCAAATCACCTATGTTAATCTAAGCAAATTCCACAAGCTCTCTTACCCTCCCTTGAGGATCAGTGTCACTCTCATGGCGGTCTGTCGCCTTACTAGGAGAGGGACTGCCGAGGTCTGTGGACTTCTCAGATCCAAACCTGATGAAAAGAAACACACACACATCCCACAAGACCAGTAATGACAATGGGAGAGTCATAAAAAGGACAGAGACAGGCAGACTGAAGGTGGTGAGGAGCTCCTACCTTTTGGTCAGGTCAGGGGGCAGAGGGTGGGGTTTAACAGCCAGGGTCTGAGCAGGTGGCGTAACAGTATCTTCTGTTAGCTTCTTGATTCTCTGTTTAACACCACCCAGTGGTACATCTGCCTCTGGGACTGGCTGCACTGGAGAGTGAGGCTCCGGTCCTTGGGCAGCAACACGGAGAGAAACCACAGGAGAGGAAGAAGAGGAATCGAGCAAGAGACTGATCCGTCTCTTAATGCTTCCTCCACCCTTTCCCTCATCCTTCTCTACCTCTTTTTTCTTCTCGCTCCCTCGTGCTAGGGCTGAAGGCTTGCTGTCTGGGGCCTGTGGTGTAACAATGGTCCCCTCTGCTCCCGTCTCCCCCTCTCTCGTCCGTAGCAGTGCTCCCTCCTCTGGAGTGTTTTCCTTGCTGCCAGTCTTGGTAGGACAGCCACGGTGCAGCGACAGGCCAATGGACTCAAACTTGGAGGTGAGGTCGGCTGAAAGGGGCCGCCTCCCGACCCAGCGATCAGCTGGGGTGAACGACTCAGACTGAGTGGGAGAGGGCAGGAAGATAGCCGACACAGGTCTAGGCCTGGAGCCTGTAGACTGGGTTCGGAGTTGGACTGTGACCTCTGGCCCTTCATCCTCCTTCCTCTCCTCCCCCTCTAGCCCTATCTGACGGAGGAAGCCCATTGACTTGGTTCTGGTCAAATAGGCTCCTCCAGCTCTGATACTGGATGCTGTTTTGCCACATTCTTTCTCCTGTTTGGTGGATCCGGACCATTCCACTGAAGGGGGTTTCTTAGGGCCTTGTGAGTGGGACAAGCCTGCCGCAGCTGGCTTCTGACGCCCCAACGTTTGGGAAGGCGTTGGTTTGCTGGGGTCCCCAAGTGTTAGAGGGGCGGGTTTGAAGGGCTGGGCTACAGGCTTGGTGGTTTGTCCCGTGCTCAACTTGGGAGAGGGCTTGTAGGAGGTAGGAGCAGGACGGCTGTGGTTGGTCGACACTGGCCTGTGTTTGCTGGTGACATTCGGCTGCTGAGGTTTTGGGCCGTTGGGAGGGTCAGGTTTGTAAAAAGTAGGTCGAGTGGGCTCTGGTCGGGGCTTGGTATTAGGCTTAGGAGCAAGTATGGGCCGGATGGTGGGGGTTTTCTCCACAGCGAAAGGTTTGGGAGTGAGCCGTGGTTTGGGTGCAGGGACAGGCTTACTGGACTCTGGAGTGATGATGAGAGAGCCCTGGGTGTTGGTTGGGCCCTCTGTTTGGCTCTTGTTGCTGGAGTCAGCCAGAGGGCTGAGGTGCAGTCGCCCCCCTACACCTGTCCTTCCCACCTCCCCAGTCTGTACCTCCACTTGTGCAGCCATCCCTGTGAAAAACACCTAGAGAGAAATGTACAAATCTCTATCAGCAACCGTGGCCATTAACTGTACATCTAGCAGTAAAACCATAATCCAATAAATTATGTATACTACTTAGTGAGTCCTACTGCCACTTCTCTCTCTGATGCAATGTAATGACTGTACTAGGACTGTGGCCTTCACATCAGGAACATGGGAGAACCAAGGCAGATTTTACTTCCTCTATCTGGGCATCACTCTGGACTGGGCATCACTCTGGACAGTCATGCACCCAGAGTTATAGCTGGCTGCTCTAAAAGCAGATGTGCTGTTAAACAGAGGCTATTCATCAGTATGGCAGGCCTCAGCCAGGGGGAGAGGCAGAGATCCATCTCCTCCGGGGGGTTCAGTTCCCTGGATATGGGAAGGGTTCAGTTCATTGGCAGCATAGCTAGTGAACCTCAGACTACTTCTACAGGTGAGACAGCAGAAATCCTGACAGCTCAATGACTGTCTGGTGGTTGTTTTGAGGATCAACAGTAATCTGAAGATTACAGAGCTGCATCAGACGACAGTATCAGAGAGGCAGATGCAGGAAGGCTCACTCTCCTAGGAGTATTTTCCATAGAGTCAGTGTGGTAATGCAAGACAAGGTATGGCATATGGCAGTAAAAGGGGAATTCCATTGAAAAAAGATATGAGTAACTAGGATATTTTGCTCCTTCCCCACTAACAATATCTCTAAACTTGCTAGATTCCTGTTGTGAATGGTTATCAGAAAACTGTTCACTTGAGAGATGTGTTGTGGTTGTACATAAGGGATAAGTATGTAATAACTATAAACACTGAGTAAAATCAGATCTTCCCTCTTATTTTATTTTACGTTTATTTAACTAGGCAAGTCAGTTAAAGAACAAATTCTTATTTACAATGACGGCTTTACCCGGCCGACGATGGGCCAATTGTGCGTCATCCTATGGGACTCCAAATCACGGCCGGTTTTGATACAGCCTGAAATTGAACCAGGGTCTGTAGTGACACCTCTAGCACTGAGATGCAACGTCTTAGACAGCTGCGCCACTCGGGAGCTCAAGGGTTATGGTCAGTACGGGTAGAAGAGGGAGAGCAACAATGTCAACAAGCAGATATTTTTGGTGGACTGTGGCCCTTTATAGGCTCCTGCAGATCTCATAATGCATTCCACATGTTCTTCTCGAGTTAGGCTACTCTGTAACAGATTGACGCGAACCCGACACTAACTCGCTAATATAGAAAATGTGCTGTAAACTACAGTCCAAGACAGCGGAACAAATTTTTGACTGGGGGTGCAGGACTGTTTTTGTCCGATTTAGATATGTTTTTGCTTATAATTTCTGACATCTTGGTAGGCTATTTGTTAGTCAACTTGTCTATAATTAGATACATGCAGCTTCCCTTCTGTCATTATATGTTGCCCTAGAAGACTAAAACTCTTGCTCACTAGAATGTCATAAATTGCTAGACTGAATGCTTCAATCTAGCTTCAATCTGTAAAGTTCTCTGTCATCTCTGTTTATTTCACGGAGCAAAGACGTTTAGGGACCTGGGAGAAAATGCATTTAAAAAAAGTAATTTATGTCCCAATTTCCAAATGACATCAGTTTGACCGGTCGTAAGGATTACGCACTTACAAAAGAACTGTATTCAACCCGCCCTACGTCTACACAATATTCAATGACCCTAAACCCGCAATAAAATTGCAGGGACTGTGGGTTATGAGTCAACCCGTGCATCACTAAACGCACAGAACTAGTTGGTGGCGCAATTATCTAATTCTGCTTTGGCAGCAGTTTCTTCTTAGTAGTTGTTATGGGCAATCCCATCCTCACTCACCTGACTGGCTGTCAACCGTCTGAACTGAGCCCTGGTTTCTGTGGTAACCATGCAGTGATGTCATATCACACGAGTAAGGAGTAGGAAGAGCCTGAGAAGAGAGCACAATTTGGTGTCATTACGAAGGAAGGAACGGTTTCCTGTAGACCCTGAGGCTGCATACATCAAAGTATAGCATAGTCCTCCACACTATCATACCTCCCACCGGAAAACCATTTAGTATGTTTATATTTATGCAAACACACAGAATTAGACACAGAGAAATACCATAACACACATTTTAAAGGACGAAAAACAGACTTTACAACTTTCATAACAAATAGAACATGGAGAAGAAAAGAAGGAATTAGAGTAAAGGGAAAGAGTGTTATACAGCCAGCAGGGGTCTGATAAATTGAGGCAGTGGTTGTTGACAGGAAACAGCTTTGCTAAACATGCACTGTTAATGGAGGGTCCAGGAACAGCAGGGAGGAGAAACCACTGGCTGTAAGAATTGCATTGCACAACCGTCATTGCCCTTGCAAACAACTCATTTGCTTTTTAAAGTACAAATAACAAATTCTAAATCTGTACGAGATTTCACTAAATTGAGTAGGGACTACCTTTCAGCTAGAAACAAATGAAGCAAAAAAAACTGAATGAGCTCTGCTATGAGAGATTCAAAATAAGCTAATCATAACTGGGGAAGAGAATACAGTAGACATAATTTAAAATGACAGTAAATCATAGCTTCTGTGAGCTCTGACAGAATACGTCTTCAAGTAGAGTACATTACACCTGCAGAGCTAAGGTTGAGATGAGCCCTAGAATGCATTTTGTTTCGTTAAATAAAGCCTTATTCCAAAATGACAAAGCAAAAACATATTTTTTAGCAAATTTATTACAAATAAAAAACTGAAATATCACATTTACATAAGTATTCAGAACCTTTGCTCAGTAATTTATTGAAGCACCTTTGGCAGCGATTACAGTGTCGAGTTTTCTTGGGTATGACGCTACAAGCTTGGCACACCTGTATTTGGGAAGTTTCTCCCATTCTCCTCTGCAGATCCTCTCAAGCTCTGTCAGGTTGGATGGGGAGCGTCGCTGCACAGCTATTTTCAGGTCTCTCCAGAGATGTTCGATCGGGTTCAAGTCCGGTCTATGGCTGGGCCACTCAAGGACATTCAGAGACTTGTCCCGAAGCCACTGCTGCGTTGTCTTGGCTGTGTGCTTAGGGTTGTTGTCTTGTTGGAAGGTGAACCTTCACCCCAGTCTGGGGTGCTTAGTGCTCTGCAGCAGGTTTTCATCAAGGATCCCTCTGTACTTTGTGCCGTTCATCTTTCCCTGGATCCTGACTTGTCTCCCAGTCCCTGCCGCTGAAAAACATCCCCACAGCATGATGCTGCCACCACCATGCTTCACTGTAGGGATTGTGCCCGCTTTCCTCCAGATGTAACGCTTGGCATTCAGGCCAAAGAGTTCCATCTTGGTTTCATCAGACCAGAGAATCTTGTTTCTCATGGTCAGAGTCCTTTAGATGCCTTTTGGCAAACTCCAAGCGGACTGTCCTGTGCCTTTTACTGAGGAGTGGCTTCCGTCTGGCCACTTTACCATAAAGGCCTGATTGGTGGAGTACTGCAAAGATGGTTGTCCCTCTGGAAGGTTCTCCCATCTTCATAGAGGAACTCTAGAGCTCTGTCAGTGTTACCATTGGGTTCTTGGCCACCTCCCTGACCAAGGCCCTCCCCCGATTGCTCTGTTTGGCCAGGCGGCCAGCTCTAGGAAGAGTGTTGGTGGTTCCAAACTTCTTCCATTTAAGAATGAGGGAGGCCACTGTGTATTTTTGTTCAGTATAGCTTTGAAATTGCAATTTCTTTAAGCCCCATGGTAAAATGTGTAGAATTACAGGAAATTAGCATTAAAACTGCAATTTCTCTCTCAGTCCAGACCTGTCAACTGTGAAGAATTTTTATGAGTATCACTTCATCACTGCAGTGGTACCTCCTTGCCCCAGACCTCACAACAACACATTTTGCATTAATTTAAACCTGTAAATGCCACTTCCTGAAACCTAGTCTTAAATTACATCAAACAATGTTACCGAACACAATAGCGTTTGGTCCTTAATGAATTGAGGTGGTCTCAATTACACTTTAAATTTTTCCTAGGTTAAATTTAAAATGTAATGATTATTGTAAATAGGAGTCTTTATGTGGATAGTCTAGTGAAAATGTAAATTGGCTGCTTCTTAATTTTGTTTGGGGCTAAAATAATCATTAAATTACTAGATGCACTGTAGTAGTTTAGCTTACTGTATTTAGAACATGAAACAACTGAACACGACCTATAAGCTTGTTTCAGATCTCCATCCCTGAACTCATCCATCAAGTTAGGTCTGACTACTAGGCTACCATTCATTCAATATGCCTTGTCATTGGTGAACTGACTAGGCTATTATCACATCATTAGCAGTCTACTGTTGACACACGCTGTTATCAAGAGGACAGATCAAGAACTGACTAATTAAACATAGGCCTACTAATCTTTAACAGTCTAACATTCATTTCTGAGAAGGAAGGTATTAGAAGAACAGCTCTCTGCCATGTCTGTTTCAATCCACGCAACGCCGCACTTTTCCTTGCTAGTCAATGTCTCGCACCTACTACTATTGCAGAGATCAAAGCATGTGCGGGCAAGAACGTGTTCTTGCTTAGTTGACTAAACTCTTTAGCTAACTACCTTTGTCATAATGACGATTTAGCTAAGGAGCTAACTACGAAATAATATATGAGTTTGACCAACACATACAATTTTGGAAAATGTATTTGGCAAACATTTCGTTCTCCATTTTCCCTACCCTTTTCGCTCACACATCAGTGGTATCAACAGACAAAGTGGAGAGCTATCATCCAGATCGGTGTAGTAAAATAGTACTAAAGAAAACTGTGGGTGCTACGGCTATGGAAGCCCAACTAGAAGACGTTTTGCTTATTTTAGGGTAGTTTTTCATACCAGCTACTTTGACCTCAAATTGTGGGCTTGATATGCAAAATGCGTGCAGGTTGGCACGTCTGTCAGTCCCGTGACAAAATGTGTAGACTTGCAGGAAACTAACTTTAAAACGGTGAAATATTCTCTCTGCCCCATTGCAAAATGTGTAGAGTTGCAGCAAAGTAGCTTCAGACCAACAAAAGATTTCTGCACCGCCCCTCCTAACTTTGCCACCGCCGCTGAAAAGAATCCTTGAAGAAACACTGAGAATAGAAAACACCTTTACACTTAAGTCAGTGCTCTCAGGAGGAAATTAGGATATATTTGGCAGTGTGGTCCAGATACACATAGGCTAGCTAGCTAGTAGCTAAAGTTACTGTACTCACACTGAGTAACACTACAGGAGTTCATGTAGTAAAAAAAGTTATCTGGAATGTGTCAAATAAAACCACATTTCCTGTGTTGTGCCTTGGCTTTGTGTGGGTGTGTTGGTAACTTTTATGTCAATGGCAGTCTGGTTTAGCTCGTTTTGCAGAGGAAAAATATTTCCAAAACGGTCTTATGGGAACAAAGACAAACTTGAACATCTGAATACAGAAGTTGCTGTGTATGAAAAAATGTGTACCCTATTTATTCATGAATGTCCTGTCAGATTATGGTTAACTGGAGCACTCATTACCCAGGAAAGAGAGAAAAACATCCTCCATCATAATACTTATTTCAACAACCAATCTAGCCCCGACACACCAACGTTAACTAGGTAACGTTACCTACGCACCACGGCATGAGTACAAAGAAAATTGACCCAGGCGTACCAACTTTTTGAAACACTTGGTACATAACTTCGATTCCTGAATCAATTCTTTGAAATACAGTAACGATTCATTTGGCTACTACGTGTTCTCAGGCCAGGGCATTTCGTATTACTATTCGGACATTAGCTTACTAGCTAACGTTCGTTATTCTAAGAATTAGTTGACTGTCTAACGTTAGTCTCCGGGACTCAAGTTACACTCTACAGACTGAAGTCAAGACGCTGAGTTAGCAAAACAGACAACCAGCTAACATACACATTGCAATATTGTAGAATGTGAAACCATAAGCGGATCAGAGATCGATAAAAAAAAATACCAACTAGCTAATTTACAGTAACTATGACAATTAGCTAAATGTAGCTAGCTAACGTTAGCTTCTGGCTTACTTACTGCGGTAACGTTAGTCTACACACCAAGCCATATCCTTACGTTTTTATCTGAAACTGTGAGTTTAACGTTAAACAAGCACCAGATAAACTGAGACAGCCAGCTGAGTAACGTTAACTGTTATAGCAAGCTAGCTAACATTAGCTACCATAAATACAAAAGCGGTCTGGCTTGAATGTTTATCCTGTCTAAGCCTTTAACGTTAGTCGTTAGCTAATATAGGAAGCTACTAACAAACCTACTTAATTGAAAATCCACCCACCTGTCGCGTTTATGCTTATTTCCCTCCAGGGACCTAGCGAGTCAGATAATTATTTTCTTCAACGAAAACCCAGTCAATCGCACTGCGGTGTGGGATATGGTCGGTCAGTCAGAGGCAAACCTGTTGCTAACACGTCACTAGCCAGGTTGTTCGGACTACTTCGGAGACATGAGCTTTCAAAAGGTAGACTTGCAAGTTAGCTAGCTAAATACATTTATGTCATAGCTATCTGTAACGTTATCTAGTAGTTGACTTACTTCCCTCTACTCTCACACCCTTGCCATCTGGCTCACTTAACATGATAGCTAGTAGACGTGATACTGTAGTGTAATGTTAGAACTGTTTTATTTTTTATTAACAAATATCAACAAACAAAAGAGGAATAGTCACATGCAAACAGCATATATACAAACTATTTAAGTTGCCAGGAACCCTAAACAAACAAATCATATTAATTAATAATACAACAAGTTTAAATTGTTTTTTTGTTTTTCATTTTAGTTAAAGTAGTGCCATATTGTTTAAATTCATTTCTAAAGTGAAAAAAGTTAGGTTTTGAATTAGAGCATTTGTGAATGTGAAATGTACCTAATATTATTAGCAGTTGAATTAAATATACCACATCTTTATCAATGTCAGAATTTCTGAAATAAATCATTATATCAAAACAATTAAATAGTACAACCGGTCCTATTTTTTTGTAACAAAATTATGTTTGTCAATCCAAAAAAGCAAAAAAACAAATGTAAAATGGTCTCCATTCCAGAAATAACATTTCTAGTCAATATTCAGCTTGATTCTTTCCAAAACAAACATGTTTCATAGGATAAATTCTATGTAACATTTTAAATTAAACTTCCTTTACCTTGTTACTGATACAATGTTTGTTAGCAATTTTCAATGCTTTCCTCCATTGTATATCGCCATAGATATTTGACCAAAATAATCTTGCTGAGGGAATTGTAGTAATGTTAGCACTAGTATTTTGCCAGCAGCTCATCCAGGATGGCACATCAATGCAAGCTGTGGCAAGAAGGTTTGCTGTGTCTGTCAGCGTAGTGTCCAGAGCATGGAGGTGCTACCAGGAGACAGGCCAGTACATCAGGAGACGTGGAGGAGGCCGTAGGAGGGCAACAACCCAGCAGCAGGACTGCTACCTCCGCCTTTGTGCAAGGAGGAGCAGGTGGAGCACTGCCAGAGCCCTGCAAAATGACCTCCAGCAGGCCACAAATGTGCATGTGTCTGCTCAAACGGTCAGAAACAGACTCCATGAGGGTGGTATGAGGGCCCGACGTCCACAGGTGGGGGTTGTGCTTACAGCCCAACACCGTGCAGGACGTTTGGCATTTGCCAGAGAACACCAAGATTGGCAAATTCGCCACTGGCGCCCTGTGCTCTTCACAGATGAAAGCAGGTTCACACTGAGCACTTGAGCACATGTGACAGACGTGACAGAGTCTGGAGACGCCGTGGAGAACGCTCTGCTGCCTGCAACATCCTCCAGCATGACCGGTTTGGCGGTGGGTCAGTCATGGTGTGGGGTGGCATTTCTTTGGGGGGCCGCACAGCCCTCCATGTGCTCGCCAGAGGTAGCCTGACTGCCATTAGGTACCGAGATGAGATCCTCAAACCCCTTGTGAGACCATAAGCTGGTGCGGTTGGCCCTGGGTTCCTCCTAATGCAAGACAATGCTAGACCTCATGTGGCTGGAGTGTGTCAGCAGTTGCTGCAAGAGGAAGGCATTGATGCTATGGACTGGCCTGCCCGTTCCCCAGACCTGAATCCAATTGAGCACATCTGGGACATCATGTCTCGCTCCATCCACCAATGCCACGTTGCACCACAGACTGTCCAGGAGTTGGTGGATGCTTTAGTCCAGGTCTGGGAGGAGATCCCTCAGGAGACCATCCGCCACCTCATCAGGAGCATGCCCAGGCGTTGTAGGGAGGTCATACAGGCACGTGGAGGCCACACACACTACTGAGCCTCATTTTGACTTGTTTTAAGGACATTACATCAAAGTTGGATCAGCCTGTGGTGTGGTTTTCCACTTTAATTTTGAGTGTGACTCCAAATCCAGACCTCCATGGGTTGATAAATTTGATTTCAATTGATAATTTTTGTGTGATTTTGTTGTCAGCACATTCAACTATGTAAAGAAAAAAGTATTTAATAAGAATATTTCATTCATTCAGATCTAGGATGTGTTATTTTAGTGTTCCCTTTATTTTTTTGAGAAATATATATATATATATATATATATATATATATATATATATATATATATATATATATATATATATATATATATATATATATATATATATATATATATATATATATACACACACACATACACACACATTTTGGGTCGGAAGTTTACATACACCTTAGCCAAATTCATTTAAACTCAGTTTTTCAAAATTCCTGACATTTAATCCTAGTAATAATTCCCTGTTTTAGGTCAGTTAGGATCAGCACTTTATTTTAAGAATGTGAAATGTCAGAATAATAGTAGAGAGAATGATTTATTTCAGCTTTTATTTCTTTCATCACATTCACATGTCTTCAACCAGGATCTCAGCGATCATTCCCCGCGTCCGTAATGTGTCCGCGGTCAAACGACCACCCCTCATCACTGTTGAACGCTCCCTAAAACACTTCAGCGAGCAGGCCTTTCTAATCGACCAGGTCCAGGTATCCTGGAAGGATATTGACCTCATTCCGTCAGTAGAGGATGCCGGGTTATTCTTTAAAAGTGCTTTCCTCACCATCTTAAATAAGCATGCCCCATTAAAAAAAAATGGAACCAGGAACAGATATAGCCCTTGGTTCACTCCAGACCTGACTGCCCTTGACCAGCACAAAAACATATTGTGGTGTACTGCATTACCATCGAATAGCCCCCACGACATGCAACTTTTCAGGGAAGTTAGGAACCAATATACACAGGCAGTTAGGAAAGCAAAGGCTAACTTTTTTAAACAGAAATGTGCATCCTGTAGCACTAACTCTGAAAAGTTCTGGGACACTGTAAAGTCCATGGAGAACAAGAGCACCTCCTCCCAGCTGCCCACTGCACTGAGGCTTGGAAACACTTTCACCACCGATAAATCCGCTATAATTGAGAATTTATTTTTTAAATTATTTTTTTATTTTTTTTTATCCCCTTTTCTCCCCAATTTTCGTGGTATCCAATCGCTAGTAATTACTATCTTGTCTCATCGCTACAACTCCCGTACGGGCTTGGGAGAGACGAAGGTCGAAAGCCATGCATCCTCCGAGGCACAACCCAACCAAGCCGCACTGCTTCTTTAAAACAGCGCGCCTCCAACCCGGAAGCCAGCCGCACCAATGTGTCGGAGGAAACACCGTGCACCTGGCCCCCTTGGTTAGCGCGCACTGCGCCCAGCCCGCCACAGGAGTCGCTGGAGCGCGATGAGACAAGGAAATCCCTACCGGCCAAACCCTCCCTAACCCGGACGACGCTAGCCCAATTGTGCGTCGCCCCACGGACCTCCCGGTCGCGGCCGGCTGCGACAGAGCCTGGGGGCGAACCCAGAGACTCTGGTGGCGCAGTTAGCACTGCGATGCAGTGCCCTAGACCACTGCGCCACCCGGGAGGCCCGATAATTGAGAATTTCAATAAGCATTTTTCTACGGCTGGTCATGCTTTTCACCTGGCTACCCTTACCCCGGTCAACAGCCCTGTACCCCTCACTGCAATTTGCCCAAGCCTCCCCCATTTCTTCTTCGCCCAAATCCAGATAGCTGATGTTCTGAAAGAGCTGCAAAATCTGGACCCCTACAAATCAGCAGGGCTAGACAATCTGGACCCTCTCTTCCTAAAACTATCCGCCAAAATTGTTGCAACCCCTATCACTAGCTTGTTCAACCTCTCTTTCGTATCGTCTGAGATCCCCAAAGATTGGAAAGCTGCCGCGGTCATCCCCCTCTTCAAAGCGGGAGACACTCTAGACCCAAATTGCTACAGACCTATATCTATCCTACCCTGCCTTTCGAAGGTCTTCAAAAGCCAAGTTAACAAACAGATCACCGACCATTTTGAATCCCACCGTACCTTCTCTGCTAAGCAATCTGGTTTCAGAGCTGGTCATGGGTGCATATATAGCCTCCAACACCCTACTCAACAAATTGGATGCAGTCTATCACAGTGCCATCTCTTTTGTCACCAAAGCCCCATATACTACCCACCACTGCGACCTGTACGCTCTCGTTGGCTGGCCCTCGCTTCATACTCGTCGCCAAACCCACTGGCTCCAGGTCATCTACAAGTCTCTGCTAGGTAAAGCCCTGCCTTATCTCAGCTCACTGGTCACCATAGCAGCACCCACTCATAGCACTCGCTCCAGCAGGTTTATCTCTCTGGTCACCCCCAAAGCCAATTCCTCCTTTGACCGCCTTTCCTTCCAGTTCTCTGCTGCCAATGACTGGAACAAACTGCAAAAATCACTGAAGCTGGAGACTCATATCTCCCTCACTAGCTTTAAGCACCAGCTGTCAGAGCAGCTCACAGATCACTGCACCTGTACATAGCCCATCTGTAAACAGCCCATCCAACTACCTCATCCACATACTGTATTTATTTATTTATCTTGCTCCTTTGCACCCCAGTATCTCTATTTGCACATTCATCTTCTGCACATCTACCATTCCAGTGTTTAATTGCTATATTGTAATTACTTTGCCACCGTGGCCTATTTATTGCCTTACCTCCCTTATCTTACCTCACTGTATATAGACTTTTTTGTTGTTTTCTTCTTCAACTGTATTATTGACTGTGTTTTGTTTATTCCATGTGTAACTCTGTGTTGTTGTATGTGTAGAACTGCTGTGCTTTATTTTGGCCAGGTAGCAGTTGTAAATGAGAACTTGTTCTCAACTAGCCTACCTGGTTAAATAAAGGTTAAAAAATAAATCCCAGTGTGTCAGAAGTTTACATACATTCAATTAGTATTTGGTAGTTTGCCTTTAAATTGTTTAACTTGGGTCAAACATTTCGGGTAGCCTTCCACAAGCTTCCCACAATAAGTTGAGTCAATTTTGGCCCATTCCTCATGACAGAGCTGGTGTAACTGAGTCAGGTTTGTAGTCCTTGCTCGCACACGCTTTTTCAGTTCTGCCCACATATTTTCTATAGGATTGAGGTCGGGGCTTTGTGATGGCCACTCCAATACCTTGACTTTGTTGTCCTTACGCCATTTTGACACAACTTTGGTAGTATGCTTGAGGTCATTGTCCATTTGGAAGACCCATTTGCGACCAAGCTTTAACTTCCTGACTGATGTCTTGGGATGTTTCTTCAATATATTCACATCATTTTCCTTTCCTCATGATGCCATCTATTTTGTGAAGTGTACCAGTCCCTCCTGCAGCAAAGCACCCCCACAACATGATGCTGCCACCCCCGTGCTTCACGGTTGGGATGGTGTTCTTCGGCTTGCAAGCCTCCCCCTTTTTCCTCCAAATGTAATGATGGTCATTATGACCAAACAGTTCTATTTCATCAGACCAGAGGACATTTCTCCAAAAAGTACGATCGTTGTCCCCATGTGCAGATGCAAACCGTAGTCTGGCTTTTTTTATGGCTGAGCGGCCTTTCAGGTTATGTCGATATAGGGCTAATTTTACTGTGGATATAGATAATTTTGTACCCGTTTCCTCTTGCATCTTCACAAGGTACTTTGCTGTTGTTCTGGGATTGATTTGCACTTTTCGCACCAAAGTACGTTCATCTCTAGGAGACAGAACGCGTCTCCTTCCTGAGTGGTATGATGGCTGCGTGGTCCCATGGTGTTTATACTTGCGTACTATTGTTTGTACAGATGACATGAACGTGATACCTTCAGGCATTTGGAAATTGCTCCCAAGGATGAACCAGACTTGTGGAGGTCTACAATTTATTTTCTGAGGTCTTGGCTGATTTCTTTTGATTTTCCCATGATGTCAAGCAAAGAGGCACTGAGTTTGAAGGTAGGCCTTGAAATACATCCACAGGTACACCTCCAATTGACTCAAATGATGTCAATTAGTCTATCAGAAGCTTCTAAAGCCATGACATAATTTCTGGAATTTTCCAAGCTGTCTTAAAGGCAGTCAACTTAGTGTATGTAAACTTCTGACCCACTGGAATTGTGATACAGTGAATTATATGAAACAATCTGTATAAATAATTGTTGGAAAAATTACTTGTCATGCACAAAGTAGATGTCCTAACCGACTTGCCAAAACTATAGTTTGTTAACAAGAGATTTGTGGAGTGGTTGAAAAACGAGTTTTAATGACTCCAACCTAAGTGTGTGTAAACTTCCGACTTCAACTGTATATATGTATGTATGTATATATATATATATATATATATATATATATATATATATATATACACATACAGTTGAAGTCGGAAGTTTACATACACTTAGGTTGGAGTCATTAAAACTCGTTTTTCAACCACTCCACAAATTTCTTATATATATGTTCAGGTGCAGAATGACAGATTTTTACCTTGTCTTTTATACTGATAACAAGTTCAAACAGGTGCCATTAATAAATATCCCAATGCCCCAGGGCAGTGATTGGGGACACTGCCCTGTGTAGGGTGCCGTCTTTCGGATGGGACGTTAAACGGGTGTCCTGACTCTCTGAGGTCATTAAAGATCCCATGGCACTTATCGTAAGAGTAGGGGTGTTAACCCCGGTGTCCTGGCTAAATTCCCAATCTGGCCCTCAAACCATCATGGTCACCTAATAATCCCCAGTTTACAATTGGCTCATTCATCCCCCTCCTCTCCCCTGTAACTATTCCCCAGGTCGTTGCTGCAAATGAGAACGTGTTCTCAGTCAACTTACCTGGTAAAATAACGGTAAAATAAAATAAAAATACAGGTAACGAGTGCAGGACAGAGGAGCCTCTTAAAGAAGAAGTTACCGGTCTGTGAGAGCCAGAAATCTTGCTTCCAAATGGTGACCAAATACTTATTTTCCACCATAATTTGCAAATAAATTCATTAAAAATCCTACAATGTGATTTTCTGGATTTTTTCCATCATTTTGTCTGTCATAGTTGAAGTGTACCTATGATGAAAATTACAGGCCTCTCTCATCGTTTTAAGTGGGAGAACTTGCACAATTGGTGGCTGGCTAAATACTTTTTTGCCCCACTATATATATATATATATACACTGCTCAAAAAAATAAAGGGAACACTTAAACAACACAATGTAACTCCAAGTCAATCACACTTCTGTGAAATCAAACTGTACACTTAGGAAGCAACACTGATTGACAATAAATTTCACATGCTGTTGTGCAAATGGAATAGACAAAAGGTGGAAATTATAGGCAATTAGCAAGACACCCCCCAAAACAGGAGTGATTCTGCAGGTGGTGACCACAGACCACTTCTCAGTTCCTATGCTTCCTGGCTGATGTTTTGGTCACTTTTGAATTCTGGTGGTGCTCTCACTCTAGTGGTAGCATGAGACGGAGTCTACAACCCACACAAGTGGCTCAGGTAGTGCAGTTCATCCAGGATGGCACATCAATGTGAACTGTGGCAAAAAGGTTTGCTGTGTCTGTCAGCGTAGTGTCCAGAGCATGCAGGCGCTACCAGGAGACAGGCCAGTACATCATTTGTGGCCTGCTGGAGGTCATTTTGCAGGGCGCTGGCAGTGCACCTCCTTGCACAAAGGCGGAGGTAGCGGTCCAGCTGCTGGGTTGTTGCCCTCCTACGGCCTCCTCCACGTCTCCTGATGTACTGGCCTGTCTCCTGGTAGCGCCTGCATGCTCTGGACACTACGCTGACAGACACAGCAAACCTTTTTGCAGTTGAAGTCGGAAGTTTACATACACTTAGGTTGGAGTCATTAAAACTCGTGCATGGGATACATATAAAGAGAAAACGTTTCTATCTGTCTTAGCTAAAGTGGGGTGGAACATACTCAGTAGGGTAGGGTCTTTACTAACCAAATATGGTTAGTTTTGAAGGGAGACTTTGTCATACATATCCAGCAGCACTTAGTTCTCCATGCCTTCCATAGCCTCCAATGCAATACACTGTAATATACTGTACATGTGATATGATACATATTGGCTTGTAGAGAAAAAACATTTCTATCTGTCTCAGCTAAAGTGGGGTGGAAAATACTCAGTAGGGTCTCTAATAACCGAATATGTGTGTTATAGACATATGCATTAAGTCCTGGATGTTACATTAATTCCAAAACAATAAATGAATATACTGTTATGTTGAATATCAGTTGGAAAGACAAAACACCTGAACACTTTTTTAAATGTATTACCCCGTTTGCTTCCAGTGTGAAAAATCGTTGTGTAATGCGATCATTTAGCAACTCAAAGGTTGCGAGTTTGAATCTCATCACGCACAACTTTTCAACTACTTAATACTTTTGAGCTACTTTGCAACTTCTTAGCATGTTAGCCAACACTTCCCATAACCTTAACCCTTTAACCTAACTCCTAAACTTAACCCTCACCCCTAGCCTAGCTAGCATTAGGCTGTTATGCTGGCAGTATGATCACGGATTTAAAAAAAAATAGTCTCCTAAAAAGACACGCTAAACTCGGAATATCGATAATTCTTCGCACTAGTGCGGTACAACTGATATTCACAGCATTGCAACCTTTGAAAAAATACATGGATAATTTTATTTTTATATCAACATTTATTTGGAAGTTTACACATTGGTATGTTAAAAGCTATTATGTTTGCTATATTTAAAGAAATACAATTTTTATCAAATTCAAATATATATTATTGGAATTACTCAGACTATGCAAAACTTAAATTGGTATCTTGTGCTGGGCAATGGGTTTATAATAATACAGAGTGCTGGCGACTCCTTACTCCATTCACTGCAATGTAATACACTACACTGTGTATGGGATACTTATTGGGTTGTAGAAGGGAACTTTACTACCTGTATCATATAAACTGGGGTAGGGAAATACTCAGTCGTGTCTCTGTTAAGCAAATATGGCCCGTTTTATAAGGGGACTGTGTCGCACTGCCAGCTTCTGGCTGTTCGCTCTGCCCCATCCATAGCCCCCAATGCAAAACACTAATAGACTGTACATGGGATACATATTGGCTTGTAGAGAGAACGTTTCTACCTGTCTCAGCTAAAGTGGAATGGGAAATACTCAGTAGAGTCTCTACTATCCTAAGGTTAGTCTTGGAGGTGGACTGTAAAGTACTTCAGTACAAATACTTTAAAGTACTACTAAAGTAGTTTTTGGGGGTATCTGTACTTTACTATTTATATTTTTGACTACTTTTACTTCCCTACATCCCTAAAGAAAATAATGTACTTTTTACTCCATACATTTTCCCTGACACCCAAACTACTCTTCACATTTTGAATGGCTAGCAGGACAGGAAAATGGTCAAATTCATGCACTTATAAAGAGAACATCCCTGGTCATCCCTATTGCCTCTGATCTGGTGGATTCACTAAACACAAATGCTTCGTTTGTAAATTGTGTTGGAGTGTGCCCTTGGCTAACCATAAATAAATAAAAACTAGAAAATGGTGCTGCCTGGTTTGCTTAATATAGGGAATTTTAAATGTTTTATACTTTTACTTTCAATACTTAAGTATATTTTAGCTATTACATTTACTTTTGACACTTAGGTATATTTAAAACCAAATACTTTTAGACTTTTACTCAAGTAGTATTTTACTTGGTGACTTTCACTTTTACTTGTAATTTTCTATTAAGGTATCTATACTTTTACTCAAGTATGACAATTGGGTACTTTTTCAACCACCGGTCGTACGGCCTGCGGCTGGATTTTCACTCCACCCCTCCGTAGCCCCCAATGCAATACACTGTACATGGGATACATATTGGCTTGTAAAGATACGTTTCTACCTGTCTCAGCTAAAGTGTGGTGGGAAATACTCACAAAGGTCTCTACTAAACAAATATGTGAAGTTTGAGTGGGACTGTGTCGTAAATATCCAGAAACACAGCTTTAAATGACCTGGTACTATTCATGGTCCATTTGAAGGCCAAAACGTCAATCTTTTAACCTTGCTTAAATAAAACTTACTTTATGGTGAGGGAGCGTTGCTCCTTTTTCTTTTCGATGATTAGATTTTTTGTTTGCACCTCGACTCACATTAGTGGAGCGCCCTTCAATTCTTTCCCCTATTCATGGTCTTGAAATTAATACACACTCAACAACAAAAACACAAAAGCTAAACTTTATTATCAAAACGAAAATGTAATTTATTTACAAGTTAAATGTAATGAATATTAACCAGGCTATTAAGGACACAGTATAATAAAGCTTTCTGAACAGCAATGGATACAATTATTTACAAGCTGTAGGCCGATATGACTATATACTGCTTATCAAGGCGTGCTGTATACAGTGATGGCCTACTACCTAGTTGTCAAAAATATTAACAGAGACAAGATTATTTACAAGCTATATTGTCATGATTATCTATAAAGCCCAGCAAAGGCACTTTTTGTAGAGTGCAAAATGTATTACAAGAGACAAGGCTATCAGTACACAGTATAAACAAGCTTTCAGAATAACAATGGAGAACATTCAACCTGGTCTCAGTGCACTTCGTATTATTCTGTCTGTAAATCCAAGGGACTCCATTTAGTATGATATGTTACCTTTCATATGGTATGTATTCATTTGTTGATGTCCATCACCCATTAGGTATGATATGTTACGAATTGTCAAAACGTACAATATTTTACAAATTTGCTTAATGTACAACATGTTACGAATTTGCCAAACTTATGATATGTTAAGAATTCTAGCTAGGTGGCTAGGTATCTAATACTAGGATTGTGGTAATGTAGCTGGTCGCACTTGGCTGGCTGTTAGCTACAAATTGGTAGGTATGGTGTGCCACCCTTTGTACAGTTTTCATTACTACCCTGTCGGTGACAGGTTAGAATCGGCTGCTGCTTGGGTCCTCCTGGGCTGCGTTCAATACGAGAAAAACGTACTGCTTCGTTCAATTAAACGGAAACGGTCCTGTTCTGAACGACCAGCTGAAAAACGGGGAGGGATTAGGTTATGAGTTCAAAATGCAACGCTGCCAACCACTTCCCGTTAAATACGCCACTCATTGCATCAATCCAGACCCACTAAACGGAGGAAACGTACCTCAGTATCATCAAGAACGTTTTGGGAAAACGTGTCGTTTAATACAAACCTTTACGCAACGTAGCAAACGTCCAATTGAACTGAACGAACCCCTGGGGAAAAAAATACAATATCCTTTGCGTGTACGGGCCATCTAGCGGTCGTATCCCCCCCCCAAAATCGTACATTTATTTCGAAATTGTTCTTGATAGGTAGGTTCTGATTTATTTAAAAAAATTCAGAGACATTTTTCATAAATCAAGCCATTCACTAGGCAGGTGGACTAGTAATCGGAAGGTTGCAAAATCGAAACCCCGAGCTGACAAGGTAAAAATGTCGTTCTGTCCCTGAACATGGCAGTTAACCCACTGTTCCTAGGCCGTCATTGGAAATAAGAATTTGTATTTAACTAGGCAAGTCAGTTAAGAAAAGGTAAAAAAAATAATCCCAGTCCACTCAACTACCTTTCTCCTTCTGACAGCCACGTGTCAACTAAAGTAAAAAATAGTAACAAAATAACAATTGTGCATCAATACCCTCATTTTGCTGCAATACAAAAAATAACCAGACAAATAGTTTGATTGTGCATAATCCTTTATTCCAATGTCAGGCCAGTTGACATTTTCAATGTTCATGTTCACTACAAACTTAAAAAATAATCAATGACCAAAAAGAACCCTCAAACAAAACATATTCTATATAGTGTCTTTACATCCCACCTTTTCACTCCTTATATAGCAAGTAATCCGAAGTCAGCAGATCTCTAGCTTCACACACAAAACATATTTGCAACACTGAATTGAAACCAGGGGGGTAAAGTGCCAATGTTACAAATTAGACTAGGAAGGACAAACAAATGACTATGGTAGAAGGGGGAAAATGAATAGATCAAAGAGAAGAAACTGCATATCCATGGTCTAATAATTCAAACAAGGTCCACAGTGTATTTGAGTTGTCTGCCATCAACACACAAAATATTTCCAATCCTTTCTTTAATACAAGCTACACTGTATTCCTTGCATTTCCTCCAGACCGGTATGAGAATCAGACTCATGCATAGAGGTTGTGCTATGTTCAGGCCAAATCAGAGTAAAACGCAAGCAGAACATACAACTTGCATTGGATAAGTTTTTTGTTTTTGTTAAGCAGACATTTTTTTGAAGACCAAATTCAGGGCTGAGAGTGTTTGGGACTTGGGATTGAAAATCTGGGATGGTACCTGCAGCTGGCTGACTGCTACCCCAAATAAAATGCACCCCTCAAAACGATTCCATTCAACCCAACGTAGATCCTAATATGGTCTCTATAACAAATGTAACTCATTCTACCCTCCATCCTTACAGCACATTTTTAAAGAAGATTTTCAATGTGGCAGGAAGTTGGAACAAATCTTTGTGCACCAGAAGTATTGTAGAACGCATAATAAACCAATTGCACAATGTAAGAAATTGTGAGTGGGACTGTGGTCGAGGCATTACTTACCTTGGCTACATACAACAACAAAAATTCTCCATTGTCTGTCATTCTAAAATAGAGCTACATGGGAAAATGACAATGATAAGAGATGGATCAAACTAAAATGTGAGCAGGTGAAGGGATAAATTTCAACTTCAGTGTCGTCTACTTTGTGTGAATCATAGAGGTGCTGAACAAAAGCTTCTGTTTCTTCTTCTTCTTCTTTCCCCCCTTTTCATCTGAGAGAGAATAGGATAAGTATGCAGTCTTCCAACTCCACAAATAAGGCATCGCTTACACAAGCTAAGACACAGACAAACACAGTGAAAGACTGACCGGGGATGACCACTGGCTGTGGTGGAACAGTTGGACCATGGTTCAGCTGCAGGAGTGCCTCCTCAAAGGCTTGGCTGAAAGAGTTCTGGAAACTGGGCACTGGGACCCGGTCAGACACATCACTCTCTCCATCGCTGTCTGCCGCTGGAGGAGCCAGAAGCATTTCTGAGGGAGCAGCACAACAACAACAAAAAACAGTCAAACATGGTCCAACACTGACACTATGGTCCAAACAAACATAGGGTTCAGCTGACAATGCTCGCCGTGCCAACTGATTTGAGTAAACACTAACAGAAACTGAGGAGAAATTAATGATGTAGACGTGGAGTTGTCACCTTTCTTTGGAGTGGTCCACGGCCCAGCATCAGCCCTGGCTTTCCCATCCCTCAGCATCTTATCAGGGGAGAATAAGGGGTGAAGAGAAAAGTCATCTAAATTGTCTATATCCAAAAGTTGTAACATCCTGACATCCAAGGTAATCAGCTCGTAATAAAAAAATTGTAGGTACAGACATGTAGGAGTGACTAAATTAATGAGTTAGGCCTACAGACCTGAGCAAAGGACATGCAGTGAGAGTCATCCTCCACACAGCCCACGCTGGGCGCAAGGCTGTCTCCAGTCAGACTAGGGAACATCATCCCATCTACAACAAGATGGAAATGACGATTTCAGTTTACAAGACACCGTTTGTAATGTGCTATATTTGGGGCGGCAGGTAGCCTAGTGGTTAGAGCATTGGGCCAGTAACAGAAAGGTTGCTAGATCGAATCCCCGAGCTGACAAGGTACAAATCTGTCGTTCTGCCCCTGAACAAGGCAGTTAACCCACTGTTCCTAGGCTGTCCTTGTAAATAAGAAATTGTTCTTAACTGACTTGCCTAGTTAAATAAAAGGTTAAATAAAAAACGAATTCCATGGCACAAAATACAAACATTACTATCAGAAGTCCATAAAACAGTGACACTTTAAATTTCCAAGCCTGTCAAAATAAAGGACAGTTGAAAGAGCTGGTCTCACCAGAGACAGCGCTGCTGGTGAGGGCTGAGTGAGGGGCCAACAGAAATTCAGGATACACTTGTGGCCTGCCGTTGTGAGGTGGTGACCCAAATGCCGGGAACTGCTGAAGATTCTCCAGCCCAATATGCACCTCTGGATCTGAGAAAACATTCATATGAAGATACTTTATCTGACGACAATTTTTCAGTTACACAGTCTACATTGAGAAACAACCAAAAAAGTAAAATGGACTCACATTTCCCCTGCTTCTTGTTCTCCTCCATCTCAATACGCCTCTCCCTGCGCTTCTCATCCCTTGCTTTCTTTTGTCGGAGACGCTTTCTTTTCTCCAAATCATCTGAGAGTCAGAAGAAAAAAAAGTGAGGGGGAAAGAAGATCAGTATTGGATTAGTATTTACTCTAAGAAGCAATGTACATGACTAGAATAGAGAGTACGTTAGGTTCTGACCTGCAAAGCTGTCCAGGGTCTCTTTGGACAGGGTGGGGGCCTGCAGGGCCAGCTCACAGATACTGAACTCACAGGTGAGCGGCAGGTGAGCCAGGTAGCGGTGTCGACGGCGAATCTCCTGTAGCCAAGAGAATCAAAACCTGAGATATTGCACATGTTCCTGGGATGAAGCAGAAGAAACAAAGTCTTGGTACATTTTTCAAGAACAAACATGGTTTAGATCTAATCACTTACCTCAGTGATAGTTTGCCCCTCAATCTCCACCACAGTGGCCGTGATGGTGTGGGGGCTGGCCTCTAGGCTGCCGTACTCACGTTGCAGACAGCGCACATTCACCGGGTGC
Organism: Salvelinus fontinalis; assembly: GCF_029448725.1. Lineage (NCBI taxonomy): Eukaryota > Metazoa > Chordata > Actinopteri > Salmoniformes > Salmonidae > Salvelinus > Salvelinus fontinalis. The sequence continues at coordinate 12,448,600 of NC_074692.1, forward strand.
AGGAACATCTGCTGGCAGTCCTCCGCTGGAAGAACAAAGGAGTAAGTGCAGAGACTGGACTTTTGAATGTAATAAAGAGGACATGGTAGATGTTAAGTGGAGAGACACTGATAAACCGTAGTTCTGCTAAAGGGTATCCTACCTTGGTAGAAGTAGTAGGAGGGTCCATGCTCTGAGGTTTGGGGGCGTGTCGTTTCAGCCTGGCTGGGATGGTTCTCCTCAGCAGGTTGGGGCTCTGGAGCTGCATCCTCAGGGGACTCCTCTAGCACTCTCTCCAGGAGCCCTTCAGGGAGCTGTGGTTCCTCACCGGTGGCCTCCTCAGGGTCCTCCTCTGGAACCTCTGCCACCTCATCATCAAATGCAGAGGAATACTGCAGAACTGGCTGGAAAGAGTAAAACATGGAGAATCTCTGAGCCAATAACACGGGCGAGTTTGGAGAGTATATTAATGGGTTATAAATGCAAACACTTACCTTGGTACTGCTAAAGGTGGTCACCACTTCCTCCTCAGGGGAGGGGAGATCTGCCAGGGTGAGATTTGACAGTTCCAGGTTATCCTCAGCACATGCCTTCTGGTGCTTCAGCAGAGCTTCCACTCGCTCCTGAACCACAGCACAGGAAAGAGAGGGGGTCAGTTCATGCTATATAGGCATATCATATATGACTTGACCTAAGTTTATGTAACAAGTCAAACTTCACACACACATCACTTCTTGCTTCATGCAGTAGAAGCTGCCTGTATTTTAAACTACAAGGTGCTAGTTTGTCAGTATTACCTGCAGATTGCACAGGGCACTCTGGATGAAACAGGCTGTGGCATCCTCTCCCTGGGTGAGCTGACCCTGCAGAGCGGCCTTCTCCTCGGCCACTAGGCCCAGCACCTGCTCCTGAGAGGCCAGCAGCAGTTTGGAGTACGGGCTCAGATGCACATCTACAGCACAGGGGTACAGCCGTGTCACAACGACTCACATATACCATACCACAGAAACAGGTATATGGTAAACAGTGTTGCACGGTACACTAAAACTTTGGTACTTTTTCAATACTACAAACTAGGACTGTGGCAGTCATGACATTTTGTTAGCCGGTTATTGTCATGCAAATGTATGCTGATCTCACGGTAATTGACCGTTAATGAACAAACATGTTTAGCATCTCCAGGCATACAAGTCACTGATGCGTGCCTTTGGAACATTAACAGTTTAAAAAGTCTAATAAATCCATTTAATATACACCATCACAATAAATCCATCATCTATTTTAGGCAGATCTAAAGAGACATTAAATGAAAAATATATATTTCAAAAGGAACCGAATATGAGTTGGCCCACTACTGACTATGCACCATGCCAAAGGCTGTAGGCTTTAGTTTATTTAGCAGACAAGATATGCTTATGAGTGCCATTATTTTATTGTAAGAATAATATAATTGAACTTAGCGGAATAAAATAGAAAGGATATTTTTCAATATCGGAGCGGGTGCGCATATGAAGTGGCTATGTTGAGCATAAAAAGTGATCATTTGAAACGGCTCCTATACGCAGGATTTAGAGTTGAATGACACAAACCTTAGAACGTCTTAGAAATCCAAACATATATGGGCTGCATGATGCGACTACAGGCTATTAACTATTTTAAAAAGCCCCCAAAAAGGGCAGGACCAGGGACAGATGAAAATGTAATCCATATGCATTTGAATAACGACTGACAGCCGCTTTCCCGCAGTGTAAATCATGCTGGGTAGGCTACTATAGTAGCAGCTGGGATCCTCTTTTTAGTGGCAACATTCAAAACTCTGCTTTCACATGGGATTGCATATAGAAATGTCTGTTTAAAAAACATTCCTTTCACTTCACACATGTTTGTCATGGGCTCTCCAACCATGTTCCTGCAGCTACCCAATGCTTAATTTTGGAAACGTCCATAGTAACAAGTTTTCACAACAAAACATTTCAATAAACTGTTGACAGCCCCCCCCCCCCCCCCCATCTCTGCACGACCGAGAAAGCAATGAAGGAGAGGAGATGGAGAAACGCAGTGGTGAGATATTCTATAGCTAAAAAAGGCAGTGTGTCAACCTATTAATTATGAAAACATTAAAACGTGCCCCATTACTAGGTTATTCAAACTCAAATTCACTATAAAATGTAGGCTAAATTCGTAAACTGCCCTGCACAATCAATGAACCAACGGCATCGCCTAGGCCTATATGTTCCCTCCCAGACTCATGGATAGAAAGATTGGAGCGTAACATAAGGTAACATAACATAAGTCCATCCAGAATGCATAATACAGTCCACACTCAAAGGCAATTACTAGATTGTTTAATTGTGGATTATAGGCTAGACCAATTATGTACCCGAGACATCTTAAATAGATGTTTTTTTATATGCGGTAGGTGATGTATTGTATAACTGTGGCACAATCATTATTTTGATTCTGTTTTGGTGTGGCTTGGGCTCATAGTGGGGCAAAAAAGTATTTAGTCAGCCACCAATTGTGCAAGTTCTCCCACTTAAAAAGATGAGATAGGCCTGTAATTTTCATCATAGGTACACTTCAACTATGACAGACAAAATGAGGGGAAAAAAATACAGAAAATCACATTGTAGGATTTTTAATGAATTTATTTGCAAATTATGGTGGAAAATAAGTATTTGGTCACCTACAAACAAGCAAGATTTCTGGCTCTCACAGACCTGTAACTTCTTTTTTAAGAGGCTCCTCTGTCCTCCACTCGTTACCTGTATTAATGGCACCTGTTTGAACTTGTTATCAGTATAAAAGACACCTGTCCACAACCTCAAACAGTCACACTCCAAACTCCACTATGGCCAAGACCAAAGAGCTGTCAAAGGACACCAGAAACAAAATTGTAGACCTGCACCAGGCTGGGAAGACTGAATCTGCAATAGGTAACCAGCTTGGTTTGAAGAAATCAACTGTGGGAGCAATTAATAGGAAATGGAAGACATACAAGACCACTGATAATCTCCCTCGATCTGGGGCTCCACGCAAGATCTCACCCCGTGGGGTCAAAATGATCACAAGACCGGTGAGCAAAAATCCCAGAACCACACGGGGGGACCTAGTGAATGACCTACAGAGAGCTGGGACCAAAGTAACAAAGCCTACCATCAGCAAGGGCATTGAAGATGAAACGTGGCTGGGTCTTTCAGCATGACAATGATCCCAAACACACCACCCGGACAACGAAGGAGTGGCTTCGTAAGAAGCATTTCAAGGTCCTGGAGTGGCCTAGCCATTATCCAGATCTCAACCCCATAGAAAATCTTATTATTTTCCACCATAATTTGCAAATAAATTCATTAAAAATCCTACAATGTGATTTTCTGGATTTTTTTTCTCATTTTGTCTGTCATAGTTGAAGTGTACCTATGATGAAAAAAAGATGAGGCCTGTAATTAAGTGGGAGAACTTGCACAATTGGTGGCTGACAATACTTTTTTGTCCACTGTATATAGGCGAATGCATAAGCTCTACTATGCGTATGGATGTTCTACATGCAATGTCTTAAATGCTTTGAACTAAATCACCTTAAAGCGCTGTCCATTTTGTTGTTTGGCTTTAAAACAACATCAACCGTGTTTCCCACTCAGTTTCAACCTGCTGTTGAACCTGCTGTCGTCACAGTGAGGTGTTGCTTACTACAAACACATGTCAAGAGATTACTTTGACTGTGGTCATGACTGCCGGTGTGGCGGTAATACGGTCCCTGCAACAGCCCTAACTACAACATGAAAAACGATTAGATAGAATTTTGTTACTTCCGGTTCGTCTATTAAAATGTCTCTCACGTTTGGAAACCAACTAAATGTATTTTACTTATTCGAAAATGTATTAACTTCTTATGGCTGCAAGGGGCTGCACTGAGTAACCTGAAAATAGGTGGCCATTTCAAACGGCCTCCTACTCAATTCTTGCTCGTACAATATGCATATTATCATTTCTATTGAATAGAAAACACTCTAGTTTCTTAAACCGTTTGAATTATTTCTCTAAGTGAACCAGAACTCTTTCTGCAGCCCATTTCCTATCCGGAAGTGAGATTTCCAAATGCGAGGTCTCTTTTCAAGAGCTTGTCTATAAAAGGGCATGTCACTTGGGACCATAGAAACACGTCATACGCCTTCCCCTGGGTGTCATGCGGAAGTGAGAGCAGAAAGGACTTGAATATCTCGTTCAGGGATTGAATACAGCCTCTTGGAGTGAGAGGACCGCCATAATTTTTTTTCTCCAAGACGCGAAGTTGGACTTTGTATTGCCTCCTGGAAAACTGTCGTTATACGTGAATATAACCTCCGGCTTCGATTTGACTTGATACATGTCACAATATCATCCTAAAGTATGTTTTTTCAATATAGTTTAATTATATTATTTAAATTTATTCGGGACTTTAGACGTGATGCTTTGGAAGAATTGTCTCAAGAAGGAGAGGTTAGCGCCGCACGGCCAGTGTGCTTGCTAATTCAAGAGGGAAATAGTTCGTTCTGGATCCAAAAAAAGACGGTACTGGACAATGGACCCCTTTACAACATTCTGATGGAAGATCAACAAAGATAAGGACCCAATTTGGGATGCTATTTAATATATCTGTCGAGCTGTGCTACCGATTACTCGGAATCAATGTTGTTGTGTGTTAGCCATTGCAGTAAGCTAATATAACGATATATTGTGTTTTCGCTGTAAAACACTTTAAAAAAAATCGGAAATATTGTCTGTATTTACAAGATCTTTGTCTTTCATTTTGCTATACACCATATATTTTTCTGAAATGTTTTATGATGAGTAATTAGGTTGTTGACGTTGGTGTCTGTATTTACTCTGGCTACTCCCGTGCGATTTCTGACTGTAGCTATGATGGTAGCAGTAATGTAAAACTGATTTATAGCTAAAATATGCACATTTTTTGAACAAAACCTAGATTTATTGTGTAACATGTTATAGGACTGTCATCTGAGGTAGTTTTTTCTAGGTTATTTAGGTTGGTTCTAGGTTAGTTAGGTTGGCTTGTGCATGCTACTTGCATCCTACTTGTGCTGTGAAAAATGTCTGTCCTCTTTTTTATTTGGTGGTGAGCTAACATAAATATATGTGGTGTTTTCTCTGTAAAACATTAAAAAAATCAGACATGTTGGCTGGATTGACAAGATGTTTATCTTTCAAATGCTGTATTGGACTTGTTAATGTGTGAAAGTTAAATATATAAAAAAAAAAAATAGATTTTGAATTTTGCGCCCTGCACTTGAGCTGGATGTTGTCATAGGTGTACCGGCGTCGGGCTGCAGCCATAAAAGGTTAATTAGCCCAAGTTTAAGACAAACAGAATGCATCCCTGATTCATATTCTCTGCAACTTTCTGAAGACAATAGGACACAGGAATGCGTGCAGCGATTGCATGTCTACCACTTTGTGTTGCCTTTAGCATGCTAATGCTAACTGTCGTCAGGTAGATGGAAAGGCTTCCACAAAAAACTCCATTAAAAATGTACTGCAAAGTAACCTATGTCTACCTGGAAGAATCTTTCTAACTCCATGTGTGCTACAGAAACCAAACAATACTAAGCAAGGTTGCCAGGTTTAACTAAAATTACCAACACATTGACCACTCCAAATCCATATATATTTCACTAGAATGTCATTGTAAACAGCCAATTTGAGGACATAGACATGTCTTATATTGTCAGAAAGCTTAAATGATTGTTAAACTGCAGTGTCCAATTTACAATAGCCATTACAGCGCGAAAATACCATGCTATTGTTTGAGGATAATGCACAACAACAAAATTCCTTTATCAAGGCAATTGGTTTGATACATTCACCTCTGACTGTAAATAATGTACGTACATTCAGTAATCTTGCTCTGATTTGTCATCCTGAGGGTCCCAGAGATTAAATGTAGCATAGTTTTGTTTGATAAAATCCATATTTATATCCTAACAACTAGAGGTCGACCGATTATGATTTTTCAACGCCGATATCGATTATTGGAGGACAAAAAAAGCCGATACCGATTAAATCGGACGATTTAAAAATAAAATGTATTTATATATATATATATATATATATATCATACACACACACACATTTTTGTAATAATGACAATTGCAACGATACTGAATGAACAATGAACACTTTTATTTTAACTTAATATAATACATAAATAAAATCTATTTAGTCTCAAATAACATGAGAACATATGTTAAAATGGAACCACCAGCTTTCATGGGTCTTCAATATTCCCAGTTAAGAAGTTTTGGG